>NC_091289.1:130497309-131110122 GCF_032444005.1 Ranitomeya imitator
GGCCAATATTAATCTCCCACTGTTTTTTTGGTTGTTTTTTTTTTTTTTTTTTCAGGGAGACTTTAGAAAAAAAAATAATAAAAAAAATATGATTTTATCAGGAAGAATTTAGAAACCAAATAAAATAAAATGATTTTTTCAGGGAGAATTTAGAAAACAAATAAAACCAAAAATATGCGTTCTATGGCCCACTGACTGAGAGAGAGAGAGAGATGGAACGCTTAGTACTGGCACACAAGCCCAAAGGGCAATATTAATCTCCCTTTTTTTTTCCAGGGAGAATTTCTGAAACCCAAAAAAAAAATAAAATAGGCTTTCTATGGCCCACTATTTGTGAGAGAGATGGGACGCTCAGGACTGGCACAGATGGCACGCTCAGGACTGGCACAGAAGCCCAGAGGCCAATATTAATCTCCCTTTTTTTCTGGGAGAATTTATAAAACCAAAAAAATATTTAAATAGGCTTTCTATGGCCCACTATTTGTGAGAGAGATGGCACGCTCAGGACTGGCACAGATGGCACGCTCACAACTGGCACACAAGCCCAGAGGCCAATATTAATCTCCCTTTTTTCAGGGAGAATTTCTAAAACCCAAAAAAAAAATAAAATAGGCTTTCTATGGCCCACTATTTGTGAGAGAGATGGGACGCTCAGGACTGGCACAGATGGCACGCTCAGGACTGGCACAGAAGCCCAGAGGCCAATATTAATCTCCCTTTTTTTCTGGGAGAATTTATAAAACCAAAAAAATATTTAAATAGGCTTTCTATGGCCCACTATTTGTGAGAGAGATGGCACGCTCAGGACTGGCACAGATGGCACGCTCACAACTGGCACACAAGCCCAGAGGCCAATATTAATCTCCCTTTTTTCAGGGAAAATTTATAAAACAAAAAAAAAAATTAAATAGGCTTTCTATGGCCCACTATTTGTGAGAGAGATGGCACGCTCAGGGCTGGCTGGCACAGATGGCACGCTCAGGACTGGCACACAAGCCCAGAGGCCAATATTAATCTCCCTTTTTTTCTGGGAGAATTTATAAAACCAAAAAAATATTTAAATAGGCTTTCTATGGCCCACTATTTGTGAGAGAGATGGCACGCTCAGGACTGGCACAGATGGCACGCTCACAACTGGCACACAAGCCCAGAGGCCAATATTAATCTCCCTTTTTTCAGGGAAAATTTATAAAACAAAAAAAAAAATTAAATAGGCTTTCTATGGCCCACTATTTGTGAGAGAGATGGCACGCTCAGGGCTGGCACAGATGGCACGCTCAGGACTGGCACACAAGCCCAGAGGCCAATATTAATCTCCCTTTTTTTCAGGGAGAATTTATAAAACCAAAAAAAAAAATAAATAGGCTTTCTATGGCCCACTATTTGTGAGAGAGATGGCACACTCAGGACTGGCACACAAGCCCAAAGGCCAATATTAATCTCCCACTGTATTTTTATCAGGGAGAATTTATACACCCCACAAAAAAAAATACAGAAAAATGAAAAGGCTTTCTATGGCCCACTATGTGAGAGAGATGGCACACACAGGGATGGCACTCTAGCAGAAATGCCAAATTGCCAATCTTAATCTCCCACCAAAAAAAAAAAAAAAAAAAAAACAGGGAATGTCCTACAATTACTATCTCCCTGCCTGCAGTAATCTCAGCCAGGTATGGCAGGCAGCTACTATCTCCCTGCCTGCAGTAATCTCAGCCAGGTATGGCAGGCAGCAATAAGGAGTGGACTGATGCACAAATGAAATAAAAAGTGTGGACAAACAAAAAAGATAGCTGTGCAGAAAGGAAGGAACAAGAGGATTTGTGCTTTGAAAAAAGCAGTTGGTTTGCACAGCGGCGTACACACAGCAATGCAGCTATCAGGGAGCCTTCTAGGGCAGCCCAATGAGCTACAGCGCTGAGGGGAAAAAAAAAAAAAAAAAAATTCCACTGTCCCTGCACACCGAGGGTGGTGTTGGACAGTGCAAATCGCTGCAGCACAAGCGGTTTTGTGGTTAATGGACCCTGCCTAACGCTATCCCTGCTTCTGACAAAGCGGCAGCAACCTCTCCCTAAGCTCAGATCAGCAGCAGTAAGATGGCGGTCGGCGGGAACGCCTCTTTATAGCCCCTGTGACGTCGCAGACAGCAAGCCAATCACTGCAATGCCCTTCTCTAAGATGGTGGGGACCAGGACCTATGTCATCACGCTGCCCACACTCTGCGTTTACCTTCATTGGCTGAGAAATGGCGCTTTTCGCGTCATTGAAACGCGACTTTGGCGCGAAAGTCGCGTACCGCATGGCCGACCCCGCACAGGGGTCGGATCGGGTTTCATGAAACCCCGACTTAGCCAAAAGTCGGCGACTTTTGAAAATGTTCGACCCGTTTCGCTCAACCCTATCAGGTACTATGGCTCCCACTGCTCCAAATAAAAAGTTGAGCTTTGTTCCATTTCTTTAAGGTATGGTCCCAGTAATTAGAATTTATGCATCCAGCATGTTTTTAATTGGTGTTTATTCAGTTTTAATGAGTTTTAATCATGTCATATACCGTACACTCTAATTGGTACCTTGATCAACATGTCATCTTCTTCTTTGGTTCTGAAGCTGTGGACTGTGATCTCATGATTAATATGAAGAAAATCTGTTCCTCCTGTTTCCTGTGTGTTTCATTTTTTCTTTACCCGCTATTATATATATTGGAATTTATATAAAATTATTTTACTCAGGCCTGTGCATAATTTTATTACATGTGTTTGTCACACATTCATGTTATATTTATGAACTTATTGTAATAATTGTCATTGCACATAATTACACTGCTCAAAAAAATAAAGGGAACACCTAAACAACAGAATATCACTCCAAATAAATCAAACTTCTGTGAAATCAAACTGTCCACTTAGGAAGCAACACTGTTTGACAATCAATTTCACATGCTGCTGTGCAAATGGAATAGACAACAGATGGAAATTATTGGCAATTATCAAGACACACTCAATAAAGGAGTGGTTCTGCAGGTGGGGACCACAGACCACATCTCAGTACCAATGTTTTCTGCCTGATGTTTTGATCACTTTTGAATGTTGGTTGCGGTTTCACACTCGTGGTAGCATGAGACGGTCTCTACAACCCACATCAATGGGAAATGTGGCAAGAAGGTTTGCTGTGTCTGTAAGTGTAGCGTCCAGAGGACATGGAGGGGGTCGAAGGAGTGCAACAACCCAGCAGCAGGACAGCTACCTCAGCCTTTGCGCAAGGAGGAACAGGAGGGGCACTGCCAGAGCCCTGCAAAATGATCTCCATCAGGCCACAAATGTGCATGTGTCTGCACAGACGGTTAGAAGCTGACTCCATGAGGATGGTCTGAGTGCCCGACGTCCACAGATGGGGGTTGTGCTCACAGCCCAACACCGTGCAGAATGCTTAGCATTTGCCACAGAACACCAGGATTGGCAAATTCACCACTGGCGCCCTGTGCTCTTCACAGATCAAAGCAGGTTCACACTGAGCACATGTGACAGACTTGACAGAGTCTGGAGACGCCATGGAGAGCGATCTGCTGCCTGCAACATCCTTCAGCATGACCGGTTTGGCAGTGGGTCAGTAATGGTGTGGGGTGGCATTTCTTTGGAGGGCCGCACAGCCCTCCATGTGCTTGCCAGAGGTAGCCTGACTGCCATTAGGTACCAAGATGAGATCCTAAGACCCCTTGTGAGACCATATGCTGGTGCTGTTGGCCCTGAGTTCCTCCCAATGCAGAACAATGCCAGATCTCATGTTACTGGAGTGTGTCAGCAGTTCCTGCAAGATGAGGGCATTGAAGCTATCGACTGGCCCACTCGTTCCCCAGACCTGAATCCAATTGAACACATCTGGGACATCATGTATCGCACCATCCACCAACGTCACGTTGCACCACAGACTGTCCAGGAGTTGGTGGATGCTTTAGTCCAGGTCTGGGAGGAGATCCCTCAGGAGACCATCTGCCGTCTCATCAGGAGCATGCCCAAGCGTTGTAGGGAGGTCATACAGGCACATGAAGGCCACACACACTACTGAGCATCATTTCCTTGTCTTGAGGCATTTCCACTTTCCTTTTGAGCATCATTCCAGCTCCAGACCTCAGTGGGATATTAGTTGTGATTTACATTGATCATTTTTAGGTTTTAATGTTCTCAACACATTCCACTATGTAATGAATAAAGATTTACAACTGGAATATTTCATTCAGTGATATCTAGGATGTGGGATTTTAGTGGCCCCTTTATTTTTTTGAGCAGTGTATATTGATATGTATTTTTCTCTTCCAATGGGGGTTCACATGGGACCACTGTAAACATTCAGTGGACAATAGTCTGCTGCAGCCTTTACACTCAATTTGAGCCATAAGAAGTAATCTTTCTTCTGGCTCGAATAATATGTGAAGGTTGCAGACTTGGCTGTTGACTGGCTGTAGTGATCATGTGAAGTCGCCCCCCAGAAGAGGAAGTGAAGAGGTTCTGGGGAACACAGGAAGTGGTGCACCAGAGTGTCAGGGATTTAGTAGAAAAGTATGCGTTCTTTTCTTTTTAGTGCCCTAATGGGCCCATTTATAATGTACTGCATGGTGGCCCGATTCTAACGCATCGGGTATTCTAGAATATGTATGTCCACGTAGTATATTGCCCAACCACGTAGTATATTCCCCAGCCACGTAGTATATTTCCCAGCCGCATAGTATAATGCCCAGCCACACAGTATATTGCCCAGCCACACAGTATATTGCCCAGCCACGTAGTTCACGTAGTATATTGCCCAGTCACATAGTATATTGCCCAGCTACGTAGTATATTGCCTAGCTTGCCCAGCCACATAGTATATTGCCCAGCTACGTAGTATATTGCCCAGCTTGCCCAGTCACATAGTATATTGCCCAGTCACATAGTATATTGCCCAGCCACGTAGTATACAGCACAGAGCCACATATTATATTGCCCAGCCACGTAGTATACAGCACAGAGCCACATAGTATATTGCCCAGCCACATAGTATACAGCACAGAGCCACATAGTATATTGCCCAGCCACGTAGTATACAGCACAGAGCCACAGAGTATATTGCCCAGCCACGTAGTATACAGCACAGAGCCACATAGTATATTGCCCAGCCATGTAGTATACAGCACAGAGCCACATAGTATATTGCCCAGCCACGTAGTATACAGCACAGAGTCATGCAGTATACAGCGCAGAGTCACGTAGTATACAGCACCGAGCCACGTAGTATACAGCACAGAGCCATGTACTATACTGCCTAGTCACGTAGTATACTGCCCAGTCACGTAGTATATTGGCCAGTCACGTAGTATGCACCATATCACTGTTAAAAAAAAAATGTTAAAATAAAAAATAGTTACATACTCACCTCCTGGAGCCTCCGGATCGAAGCGGCCGGTTCCCGATGCTTGTCACGCCCTCCGGTCTGAAGATTGCATTGCGGTCTCGCGAGATGATTATGTAGCGGCTTGCGAGACCGTACGTCATGATCTAGCGAGACTGCAATGCATGCAGCGGTCACCGGGGCGTCATGAGGAGCATCGGTAACAGGCCGGTTCGATCCGGAGGCTCCGGAAGGTGAGTATGTAACTATTTTTTATTTTTTAATTATTTTTAACATTAGATATTTTTACTATTCATGCTGCATAGGAAGCATGAATAGTAAAAAGTTGGTCACACAGGGTTAATAGCAGCGTTAACCGAGTGCGTTACACCGTGGTCAACGCTGCCATTAACCCTGTGTGAGCGCTGACTAGAGGGGAGTATGCAGACACCAGGCACTGACTGCGGGGAGGAAGGAGCAGCCATTTTCTTCCGGACTGTGCCCGTTGCTGATTGGTTGTGGCAGTTTTGCCGCGACCAATCAGTGACATGGATTTCCATGACTGACAGAGGCCGTGACCAATGAATATCCGTGACAGACAGACAGACAGAAGGACAGACGGAAGTGACCCTTCCGGAAGTGACAATTATATAGTAGATAGAACTATATAGGTCAACCTCTTTTATTAGAAAAAACAAGAAAAGTGTGATATGCATTAAACTATGTTTACACTAAATATTTCCAGCAGGCAAATTGGTTGTATTCTTTAACACAGGAAGAAATCTATTGTTGATGTCACAGGGTTATCGCGACTGAGAAGAGCTAGAAGACTGCAGTGTCTGATTTCTTCTTCTCCTGCACTGAATAGATGCATTACATCTTCTTATTAAACTGTATAAATTTCATTGGCAGTTTAGGGGTTAAGCTGCTCTGTTAAGAGCTTATGGAGCTAAGGCTCTCAGCTGAGCACTGTTAGCCACTCCCATCTCCTATATAATCTGGGTCCTGACTAACACACATTGTCAGAGCTAGCTTTTGCAGCATGGCTTAGAGATTGTTGTTGGTTGTTTGAGAAGGCAGTTGTCGGATTGATCTGTGACAGTTGCTTGGTTTTTGAGTGTGTGTTAATTCCTTTCTTCTCATACTTTGGTTTAACCCCATCCTCCACTCCCTGGTGCATACCTCTGTTATGTGTGTGTATATTTATATGTTTGGTATTTTCCAGTGCCATAGTTCATATTCCATGTTAAGTCTGGTTGGTGCACAGTACACTATAACTCCTCTCTTCCCTGGTTGGATGAAGGGTACATACGGAATGCGGGTTCAGGAGATAAGGCAAGATACGTTGCCCCAGTGTCTTCACCTTCAGAAGTAATCTGGGTAGCATGGCAAGCTGGGGCACCCCCTAGCATTAATGATAAGGAAGGAGCCCCTGGTACCAGGACACCCAACAACAGAGCCATGACAGATGAATTATAAAACTGTGTGCTATTTTTACACACCTGAGTTCTGCTGTGCTCCATGTCGGAGTTTGCAGTTTGTCTGAAATGTTACATCATCTCCTTAGACCTTTTAAGGCCAATTAAACACACACCTATGTCTTCTGATTATTATTCAAGACTGTAATTTAGTACTTGCTACTTCCGGTGCACAACATGCTAACCTTCTTCAGTCCATGCTGTCCTGCTGACCTTTCTTCATCCTTCCTTGTGTTTTCAGGACTCCTGTGTGCCACTTCCATGCTGTCCATGTGCCATTGCCAGCTGCACCGACACCTGGGTTTGTGTGCCCAGCCGGACACGGAGCATAGCGGGTTCACGTCACAAGATGAGATTTAAAGCTACACAGCTACATACTGTATACAATATGTGTTCTGCAAACACATCAGGAGTAGAGTTGAGCAAATTTTTCTATTACGATCGGCAGCGAATATTGTTTTTGCAATTTTCGACCAAACACAGACGAACGTCATTGGAGTCAATGGGAGTAGAAATTAACAAATATGTTCGGAACCGAGCATCAAGCATAAATTCAGCACAAATAGGGTACCAATATGACATGAATATTGCAAATTCAGATTCGACAACCGATTCGATTATATTCGCTCAACTCTGATCAGTAGATCTTCTTAAAGAATGTTCCACATGAAAATGCCTATGTGGATGGATTAGAATTTTTTAGCAACTTACATTTGTGCTCAAAAGTTTACATACCTTGGCAGAATTTTTGCTTTCTTGGCCTTTTTTCAGAGAATATAAATGATAACACCAAAACTTTTTCTCCACTCATGGTAAATGGTTGGGTGAAGCCATTTATTGTCAATCTACTGTGTTTTTTCTTTTTAAATCATTATGACAACCCAAAACATCCAAATGACCCTGATCAAAAGTTCACATACCCCATTTCTTAAGACCGTGTATTTCCCCCTCTAACATCAATGACAGCTTGAAGTCTTTTTTGCTAGTTGTGGATGAGGTTATTTTCTCAGATGTTTATACCCAAGTAAAAAGAAAAAATGGCGTTCAAGTCCAAATGGATTAAAAAGGTATAAATTCATTACAAAAATTTGCACATTTTTCACAAGTAGCAAGCAAAATAAATAAATAAAATACTGATGACCATTATAAGTTTAGCAAGGAAAACAGATGGAAAATGACCAGTGGATCAACCAGAGTTGTAGTTGTGGATGAAGTTATTTTCTCAGATGGTAAAGCTGTCCTTTTTTTTGGCAAAAAGCCTCCAGTTCCTGTAAATTTCTGGGCTGTCTAGAATGAACTGCGTGATGGAGATCTCCCCAGAGTGGCTCAATGACATTGAGGTCAGGAGACTGAGATGGCCACTCCAGAACCTTCACTTTGTTCTGCTGTAGCCAATGACAGGTCGACATGGCCTTGTGTATTGGATCATTGTCAAGTTGGAATGTCCAAGTATGTCCCATGCCCAGCTTTCGGGCTGATGAGTGCAAATTTGCCTCCAGTATTTGATGATAACGTGCTGCATTCATCTTTCCTTCAACTTTGGCCAAGTTTCCTGAGCCTTTGAAGCTCACACATCCACAAAACATCAGCGATCCACCTCAGTGTTTTACAGTAGGAATGGTGTTCCTTTCATCATGGGCCTTGTTGACCTCTTTCCAAATGTAAAATTTATGTTTGTGACCAAAAAGTTCAATTTTGGTCTCATCACTCCAAATTACCTTGTTTCAGAAGTTTTAAGGCTTGTTTCTGTGCTGTTTTGTGTATTATAGGAGAGATACTTTGTGGCATTTGCACAGAAATGACTTCTCCCGTGCTTCCCCCATACTCTGGAACTCTCTACCCCAACACATCAGACTTGCGCCTACCATAGAAACCTTCAAAAAGAACCTGAAGACTCATCTCTTCCGACAAGCCTACAGCCTGCAGTGATCCTCAACCTACTGAACAGCCGCACAGCCAGCTTTTCCCTCTCCTAGTGTATCCTCACCCACCCCCTGCAGACTGTGAGCCCTCGCGGGCAGGGTCCTCCCTCCTTATGTACTCGTGTGCCTTGTTATCTGCTCATGTTTAATGTATTTGTCTATATTTGCCCCGTATTCACATGTAAAGCGCCATGGAATAAATGGCGCTATAAAAATGTATAATAATAATAATAATAAAATGGCTTTCTTCTGGCGACTCAACCATGCAGCCAATTTTTCTTCAAGAGCCTCCTTACTGTGCATCTTGAAACAGCCACACCACTAGTTTTTAGAGAGTCCTGTATTTCAGCTGATGTTATTTGTGGGTTTTTCTTTGAATCCCAAACAATTTTCCTGGCAGTTGTGGATGACATTTTTGTTGGTCTACCTGACTGTCGTTTTGTTTTTGCAAAGCCCATGATTTTTCATTTGTAAAGTATGAACTCTGCTGACTGGCATTATCAATTTCTTGGATATATTTTTGTATCCCTTTCCTGTTTTATACAGTTCAACTATCTTTTCCCGTAGATCCGTTGACTATTCTTTTGCTTTCCCCATGAAGTAACTCTGTTAGTGATATCTAAAAAACTATGTCACATAAACTTTATATGGCAGCATACATATATTAAAAAAGAAGGGATAAAAGATACAAGAAGCTCCCTGTTGAAACACTGTTGGATGGTTTTAAATCAATACAAAATGCAAACATTTGCTCACCTTCAAACTTTACTTGGGCATAGTATATACTGGAGATAGTGGTTGGCTGCAGCCTTTTCATTGCAAAATCTACTAGAAGAGCTATTGGGATATCCAATTTCATAAACAGAAAAAAGCAGCGATGTTCTCATTTGGACTGCCAACTGGTATACTCACATCAGTGATAAAATATTATGCATTATTTCTTTATATAGAAAAGAGCTACCACATTTGCAGTGCTAGAAACTAAAGTGCTATCTGTTGTGAATTCTGTTGTCGAACTCCCTCCTGTGGTCGTGAATGGTACTTCGGCGAGTTCTGTCTATGGGCTCCCTCTGGTGGCTGTGAGTGAAGCTGCTGCTTCTGAGGTTCCTTACACAGGTGACGTGGTTTATCCTTTGGTTGACTGCTCTATTTAACTCCTCTCAGATCGTTACTCCATGCCAGCTGTCAATGTATTTGCATTGGTTCAGTTCGCTCCTGGATCTCTCTGGTGACCTGCCTTCTCCTGCAGAAGCTAAGTTCCTGATAGTCATTATTTGTTCATTGTTTTCTTGTCTAGCTGGTTTTCATGATTTTGTCTTGCTAGCTGGAAGCTCTGGGATGCAGAGTGGCCCCTCCGCACCGTGAGTCAGTGCGGAGGTCTTTTTTGCACACTCTGCGTGTTTTTTTGTAGGTTTTTGTGCTGATCGCAAAGTTACCTTTCCTATCCTCTGTCAATTTAGTAAGTCTGGCCTCCCTTTGCTGAAACCTGTTTCATTTCTGCGTTTGTGACTTTCATCTTTACTCACTGTCAATATATGTGGGGGGCTTCCTTTACCTTTGGGGAATTTCTCTGAGGCAAGGTAGGCTTTATTTTCTATCTCTAGGGCTAGATAGTTCTTAGGCTGTGACTAGGCGCCTAGGTCTGGTCAGGAGCGCTCCACGGCTATTTCTAGTGTGTGTGATAGGATTAGGGCTTGCGGTCAGCAGAGCTCCCACATCCCAGAGCTCGTCCTGTATGAGGTTTAACTATCAGGTCATTCCGGGTGCTCCTAACCACCAGGTTATAACAGCTATCGATTCAGAAGCAGAGATTTCATTATCATCTTTATTTTATTTTTATATAGCGCTAACATATTCCGCAGCGCTTTACAGGTTGCACACATTATCGTCGCTGTTCCCGTTGGGGCTCACAATCTAAATTCCCTATCAGTATGTCTTTGTATGTCATTAGGTTACACATAGCAATGGTAATGCCAGACAGCATCTAATTTTTCTTATGTAAAAAATAAATATATACTTTTTTTTATAGTGGTCCGGAGACAGTAGCTCACAGAAGGGAATTAATTCAAAAGGTATGACTGAAAAAGAAATAGCCTTACCAACAACAGTTCAGATTACCAATGCACTAGCAGGATGTAGCTGACCCCCATGATAAAGGTTCGGGCCGCACTGGTGCAAAATACTGATGAAGCAACCACTCACAAACCATCCTCTAATGGAAGATGTGTTTGCCTAGTATTAAGAATACACACAGAGGAGGTTTGCATGGGGTGCTAGTCACACAGATACGTGTGATGCACGGTGTCTGTCTCACAGCCTATTTGTGATACTCATACTATTAGATCAAGCAGGCTGCCCAGTACTAAAAAAGTGCACCCCACAAGGCAGACACACCAATTCAACCAACCAACAATAAAGGGCCTAGCTGACTCCTGTATAAAAAAGGAAAAATGTGCAGTAAAAATATGCAAAATATTGTATAAAATACATGAGGTATTGGGTAAAGTTTTTGTCAAAATACACAAGCTTGTAAACCATTTTAAGGATCCATATACTCGCGAGTGCCTTGTCAAGAAAGTACATTACATTGATCACCATAAAACCTGGGAGAGGTCTTGGAATAAATGCCTCCCTACTTCTATTGCCGACCTTTACTTGGCTTTATTTAAAGAGGTTGTCTGAAACCTAACTGAATTTAATATGATTATCTGTTTAATGAGAAAAACAAAGTACTTTTTTAATGTACTTTAATTAAAAAAAGTTCTAACCTTCCCTCTCTAAAATTTTCATCTGTGTTTTTTTCTTACTTCTGATGACATTCCCTTTGAGTGTCACATCATGCATTGGGAATTCTCAAATGAGACAGTGGCGAGCAGGGAAAGCATAGTGAGCATGCATTGGTATTGACAACCGGCATATGCTCAGCATAGAAGAGAATAGCCCAAACCGTAAAAGGAATGTTCCTTATAACTATCCAATTCTTGGTGGGGCCAGAAGGTGTGCCAGTGATAGCAGCTTGAACCCCCTGATGAGTTCATGTTTGAGAATCCCCAATGCATGCTAAGCGACTCAGATCATCGGGAGAAAGGAAAAAAACACAAATCGGAAGTTAAAGGGAAGGTGCCATCAAAAAAAATTTTTTTTCATAAATTGTAAAAATGTAAAGAATTAATTATTACATTTTCTTAAAAAATATTATCATTTGTTTATAATTTAGTAAAATATGAAAAATTATTTGAAAAGTTTTGGAATTTCCACTTTTCAACACTAGGGGGAGCAGCTGCTGAAATTTCAGAAAAACCTAGTGTACAACTAGCTCACATTACTGCACTGCAGTAATTATGGGCGGAGTCTGCTGACGTGTGTGATGTCTCCTCTCCTCCCCTTATGGGTGTTTGCTAAGGGATTAGAGAGGATGATATTCAGGAACCCAGTGAGCAGCCATTTTGTTGGTGACTGCAGAGTATGGCTGCCGTCACACTATCAGTATTTGGTCAGTATTTTACCTCAGTATTTGTAAGCAAAAACCAGGAGTGGAACAAATAGAGGAAAAGTATAATAGAAACATATGCACCACTTCTGCATTTATCACCCACTCCTGGTTTTGGCTTATAAATACTGATGTAAAATACTGACCAAATACTGATAGTGTGAAGGCAGCCTTATACTGACAAGTAGACAGTCACCGAGGATGGCAGGCAGCAAGGATTCTGGGAGATATGTGGTGGAGGGAGCAGGGTGACAGCAGCACAGAGTATTTCAGGAGAGCAGTGTGCTGGTCTATGGGGGCCCCCTGTTCGGTGCGCGGAGCAGCCAGGGATTGTACATAGGGCGCTGTCTTTTATACACATGGATGGACCGTCTGCTCCACAGAAATCCAGGAAACATTTCTGCGGATTGATGGCCTGGTCTGATCCAGACTTTGCATGCAAAGACCCCATTCCCCTCCTCAGATCCTGTCTTCTCCATCCTTTCCTGGCGATGTGTGAAAGTGAGGCGACAGGCGAAGTCTGGGGTGACGCTGGGAAGGAAATGTAGCCATATAGTAACGATAAAAATGAGACCCCTCTCTTCAGCTGCCTCACCAGCCTTCCCCTGACTACACCTAACTGGAGGTCACGCTGTCCCCTCTATTACCCTAGACCCGCGTGCAGGTGCTCAGCCAGAACCACCATAGAATGGGTCCGCTTTCTGAAGATAATACTGCCATAGTGTTCTCACATAATACGGCCATATAGATCACACAATACTGTCATACAGTTCTCACATAATACCACCATATAGATCACACATAATACCGCCAGTGTTCTCATATACCGCCATATAGATCACACATACCGCCAGTGTTCTCACATACCGCCATATAGATCACACATAATACCGCCAGTGTTCTCACATACCGCCATATAGATCACACATAATACCGCCAGTGTTCTCACATACCGCCATATAGATCACACATAATACCGCCAGTGTTCTCATATACCGCCATATAGATCACACATAATACTGCCAGTGTTCTCACATACTGCCATATAGATCACACATAATACCACCAGTGTTCTCACATATCGCCATATAGATCACACATAATACCGCCAGTGTTCTCACATACCGCCATATAGATCACACATAATACCGCCAGTGTTCTCACATACCGCCATATAGATCACACATAATACCGCCAGTGTTCTCACATACCACCATATGCTTCTCACATAATACCGCCATATAGATCACCCATAATGCCGCCACATAGATCTCACATGTATTGTAAATAAAGAATCGGCCAGAATAAAGTCCTTTATTAATCTTTTTTATACCATACCGAACGCATAATCCTCGACTCCCTCATCTCCCACAACAAAAATAATAAACCACAATGGGGAAAGACACGCAGGGGGGAGAGGAGTGCATAGGAGAGGATTAGATACTGACTGCTGAGCCGTGTATCTAATCCTGTCCTGTGTGATACTGTGCTGCGCCGTGTATCTAATCCTATCTTGTGTGATACTGTACACAGGACAGGATTAGCTGCACAAGACTAGATTAGCTACACAGGACAGAGGTAGCAGTGGTAGATGGTATATAGAGGCAGGCAGCAGTGGTAGATGGTATATAGAGGCAGGCAGCAGTGGTAGATGGTATATAGAGACAGGCAGCAGTGGTAGATGGTATATAGAGGCAGGCAGCAGTGGTAGATGGTATATAGAGGCAGGCAGCAGTGGTAGATGGTATATAGAGACAGGCAGCAGTGGTAGATGGTATATAGAGGCAGGCAGCAGTGGTAGATGGTATATAGAGACAGGCAGCAGTGGTAGGTGGTATACAGAGGCAGGTAGCAGTGCTATACAGAGGCAGGTAGCGGTGCTATACAGAGGCAGGCAGCAGTGGTAGATGGTATATAGAGGCAGGTAGCACTGTTAGGTGGTATACAGAGGCAGGTAGCGGTGGTATACAGAGGCAGGTAGCGGTGGTATGCAGAGGCAGGTAGCGGTGGTATACAGAGGCAGGTAGCGGTGGTATACAGAGGCAGGTAGCGGTGGTATACAGGGGCTGGTAGCGGTGGTATATAGGGGCAGGTAGCGGTGGTATATAGGGGCAGGTAGCGGTGGTATATAGGGGCAGGTAGCGGTGGTATATAGGGGCAGGTAGCAGTGGTATATAGGGGCTGGTTGCAGTGGTATATAGGAGCAGGTAGCAGTGGTATATAGGAGCAGGTAGCAGTGGTATTTAGGAGCAGGTAGCAGTGATATATAAGGGCTGGTAGCAGTGGTATATAGGGACAGGTAGCAGTGGTATATAGGGGCTGGTAGCAGTGGTATATAGGGACAGGTAGCAGTGGTATATAGGGGCTGGTAGCAGTGGTATATAAGGGCTGGTAGCAGTGGTATATAGGGGCAGGTAGCAGTGGTATATAGGAGCAGGTAGCAGTGGTATATAGGAGCAGGTAGCAGTGGTATATAAGGGCTGGTAGCAGTGGTATATAGGGACAGGTAGCAGTGGTATATAGGGGCTGGTAGCAGTGGTATATAAGGGCTGGTAGCAGTGGTATATAGGGGCAGGTAGCAGTGGTATATAGGAGCAGGTAGCAGTGGTATATAGGAGCAGGTAGCAGTGGTATATAGGAGCAGGTAGCAGTGGTATATAAGGGCTGGTAGCAGTGGTATATAGGGACAGGTAGCAGTGGTATATAGGGGCTGGTAGCAGTGGTATATAAGAGCAGGTAGCAGTGGTATATAAGGGCTGGTAGCAGTGGTATATAGGGGCTGGTAGCAGTGGTATATAAGGGCTGGTAGCAGTGGTATATAAGGGCAGGTAGCAGTGGTATATAGGGGCTGGTAGCAGTGGTATATAGGAGCAGGTAGCAGTGGTATATAGGAGCAGGTAGCAGTGGTATATAGGGGCTAGTAGCAGTGGTATATAAGGGCTGGTAGCAGTGGTATATAGGGGCTGGTAGCAGTGGTATATAAGGGCTGGTAGCAGTGGTATATAGGGGCTAGTAGCAGTGGTATATAGGAGCAGGTAGCATTGGTATATAGGGACAGGTAGCAGTGGTATATAGGGGCTAGTAGCAGTGGTATATAGGGGCTAGTAGCAGTGGTATATAGTGGCTGGTAGCAGTGGTATATAGGGGCTAGTAGCAGTGGTATATAGGGACAGGTAGCAGTGGTATATAGGGGCTAGTAGCAGTGGTATATAGGAGCTAGTAGCAGTGGTATATAGGGGCTAGTAGCAGTGGTATATAGGGGCTAGTAGCAGTGGTATATAGGGACAGGTAGCAGTGGTATATAGGGGCTGGTAGCAGTGGTATATAAGGGCTGGTAGCAGTGGTATATAGGGGCTGGTAGCAGTGGTATATAAGGGCTGGTAGCAGTGGTATATAGGGGCTGGTAGCAGTGGTATATAAGGGCTGGTAGCAGTGGTATATAGGGGCTGGTAGCAGTGGTATATAACGGCTGGTAGCAGTGGTGTATAAGGGCAGGTAGCAGTGGTATATAGGGGCTGGTAGCAGTGGTATATAGGAGCAGGTAGCAGTGGTATATAGGAGCAGGTAGCAGTGGTATATAGGGGCTAGTAGCAGTGGTATATAAGGGCTGGTAGCAGTGGTATATAGGGACAGGTAGCAGTGGTATATAGGGGCTGGTAGCAGTGGTATATAGGGGCTGGTAGCAGTGGTATATAGGGGCTAGTAGCAGTGGTATATAGGAGCAGGTAGCATTGGTATATAGGGACAGGTAGCAGTGCTATATAGGGGCTAGTAGCAGTGGTATATAGTGGCTGGTAGCAGTGGTATATAGGGGCTAGTAGCAGTGGTATATAGGAGCAGGTAGCAGTGGTATATAGGGGCAGGTAGCAGTGGTAGATGCATAAGAAAATAAAAACTCTGTACTTACCTTCAGTCCTCTTCCAGGAAGTGCTGAGTCATGTTCAGGGCAGAGCAGTGTGACGATCTCCCTGCTCTGCTCTGAACAGGTCGGCAGTGAGCAGTGATTGCAGCCTGTGCTGTAATAATAAGTACAGGCTGCAATCACAGCTCCTGGCTGCAGATACTCACCTCAGACCCTCGCTCCCAGCAGCAGCTTCTCCCTGGCAGCTCCTGCTATGATCGCACACACTGAGCTGTGTGTGCGATGACAGAGGAAAATAAAAAACAAAATGGCCGCGATCTCCTCTCACAGCTGTGACGTAGCAGCCCAGGGGGCATGCCCAAGTCACAGCTGAGAGGCAGGAGGAGCGGTCGGAGCCCGACCGTTGGCTCCTATGCCCATGGCTGCCGTAAGTGAGGTGTGCAAGTGTCGTGCCCAGACACTTACACCCACGCTAATGAAAATGGCGGCCTCCAGTGGCAAAAGTAAAAATGAATAAATAAAAAAGCATTAAAGTACTACATTTACTTTTGTATTAAAAATAATTGATTATATAATCAATAATTATTAATACAAAAACTAAAATCACGGCACCCTCCCTTTAAAGAAGAGAGGAAAGCTGTGAGGAGCTGGCCTTGTTTTAAAGATTTTTGGACCAATGGACATAGTGCGGAATACACGGCTCTAAGGGATGCAGACTTTTTCCAGCACTGAGCACCAGTTACATCAATTTTATTGTTGTGTTCTGTTAGAGATGTGTTTGCTGTATTTTATTAGAAATTTGCTTGTGTTTTATTAGAGATTTGCTAGCTCATCAGTTCAGCCTCAGGAATCATTATTTCCATTCAGTGACAATAAGCAGAAGAAGACGTGCAGGCTGGATTTTATGTATAAAAAAGGCCATACGCAAGATTGGTAATCAAGGAAAGCAATAATTCCTTTACTCTTTTTAGTGCCTCAGGGACCTCAAGCCATTGTTCGCCCAGTCACTAGTGCCATTGTGTGGATGGGGATAGTAGACCCAGTTGAGCAATCACCACAAGGGGTCTCACATGCAGGTCCAGGTGATGGGTTTGGCCCTACACAGTTAGCTTTGGGAGGAAGGATGTGAACACTTCTGCTCATTCAGGGGGCTGATCCCATGGAGAGAGAAGAGTAAGTCACATTTTTAGTGAGAAGTTTGTGCAGTGACGTTGAGGTGTGAAGATCAATTTCTGATGTACTGGTGCCCATATATAGGTAGCCTATGGAGTTTGGAAATTTGTTGCCGGCTGGGCTGGATACATGTGGTAAGGTCATGGGATCTGTCGTCTGGATTTCAGTAATCTTGTTATCCGTCATCTGGAGGAGCGTGGACTGTGACTACAGACTATACTGCAGGGAGATACGAAATCTGTGGGTCAGCCAAAAGTTGGGAGACAGTCAATATATTGGGATATTATGATTAATGGTGCGTAGCCACCTGAAACCCGTCGATGTTGAATTTCATGTAACTTACAACGCTGATACTGTTTTACCCTCTGCTGAGCACTTTCATTGAATAAAGAAAGAAGTTTGTTCACGAATTTGTTGAGCTGAATTTTCTTCTGGTTTGAGACAGTGAATATCGGCTGCTGTGGGGGGCAATGGAAATTCCGGCCCTTGGAGGGGATCTTGGGCATCTACCTGGAGTTGATGTAAAATCATGGATGTAAGGAATACAAAGTAGTTGAATCGTTAGCCTGTCTTTTTGAATACAACCTCAAATCTTCACAGAAGCTGAGGGATTTTTAAATTGAAGTATGAAAGAAAAGTTCTTATTTTTTAACATTAAATTGAGAATCATTAAATGGAAGGTGTTACCAGGTTGTCCTCATATAAAATATGGCCAGTATCTTTAAGCCCTCTTTTACAGCATTCTAGAATGCTGCATAAAAGTCCCAAATCTTTTTGCAAAACACAAAAATACTTTTCATTATACTCACAGACAATGTTTTCCAGTCCAATGGGGGTCTCTGGTCCTGATCTGGCACCTCCTCTCTTCTAAAGATCACCATCTTTCTTCCCTGCTTCATGTGAATAATACGTCCTATGTCATTCACACTGTTTACCCCATTGTGCTCCTGCGCAGGTGCTTTTCTTTCTGCCCTGGTGAGGGCAGAGCAAAGTACTATTATGTGCATGCTCCGGGAAATTACAAAGACAGCTGATGATCCACTGGTAAAGCCAATGCATGTGCACTACATTGCTTTGATCTACCCTTGGAAAGGCAGAAAGAAGTGCGACTTCAAAGGAGCGCTATGGAGGACACTGAGTGGATGACGTAGGATGTATTATCCACAGGAAGAAGTGGAGGAGGATGGTGATTGTAAGAAGAGAAGAGGTGCCGGATCAAGACCATAGACTCCCATCTGTGAGTATAATAAAGATCTGTTTTTGTGCGTTGCATAGGGAATTCGGGACATACATTAATGGTTCTAACCATGGATACATAAGACATTGCAATGCACTTCATATAGAGAAAGCGGCAAAGCAAATCAGAAGAACTATCTGTGAGGACACAGCATTGTATCTTAATTAATCAGATGTCTATTTTCAGGAAACCAAGAATAATAGACTTATCTACAGTATATGTTGACTCATGATTTTATGCATTTTTTCTTCAGTTGGTCAAAAGTCTGAAATGTTAACTCTTTGTTTATGCATGGTCACTTAACAATGATGATTGTTGATATGCTGATTGCACATTGTCCAGGCCAGCTAGTTTGTTGACTTTTAAAATTGAAGAGAAAATATGATACAAATAGAGTAAATAATCAAATTATGTGACTTGATCTCGTCACCATTCTTCCCCTTATCTGTGAATGCTGGATTGAAGGACACTTGTTAACTATAAAATGAGGTTATATGACTCTGTATGAGAAAGACAAAGATTCAGCCAAGGCATCCAGACATCCAGAGACTATTTACAGTACAGCACCGAAGACATCATGGCTTTATCATGAGGGACACAGATTTGTCAATCTACAGGATGCCAGCTTAGAGGACCTTGGCCCCGGCTAGAAGAATATAGAACTGCTCCATTGACCATAGTTGAACGATGGATACGTTTGTGAAAGCCCGGAATGAGACCCACCAGTCGCCTGGCTCCATGGAAATGTTCAAAGAAGCTAGGTTATCACCCTCTGGTCAACTGGCCTTGTACCTGAATGGACTTCCATCTTCCTAAGCTTGTCCTTACCTCCCCTCTATGTGTGCCACAGGTGTGGTAGTCAGCCCTGTAACCTGAAGCCTGGTTGTGACCTTCCAGTCAACCTGCCTTGTACCTGAATGGACTGTCATCTTCCTAAGCTTGTCGTTGCCTCCTCTCAATGCATGCCACAGATGAGTTATCCAGCCCTGGAACCTCTGAAGTCACAGCCTACTCTTAACCCAGCGAGTCAGCAGAAGGGTGAGACTCTGTAAGGTGCACCATCTTGGGTATTTGGCTGGGACTCCTTTATGTGTTATCTGTCTGTTTTGTGGTTCAATAAATTATTGCCACACTGTTTAACCCTCACCCTGTGTTGTCTGAGTAGTGTTATGCCCATGGTTAAAGGAGAGTGGGCTTTCGGCGTGATGATACCTGGTCCGTGCGGTTTCGATTAGCGGACCGGAGTATCTGCTGACCCCCCGTGTCTTCACACTATACTACATGTCTAATTAAAGGTATTTGTTAGTATTAGTATTATTAGTATTATACCAGCTACATATTGGAATAAGATCTTGGAGATGGGAATGCCCCTTTAAAGGTACTGGCCACTTTTTGTGTAGAGAAAACCTGGTGACAAGTTTCCTATATATTTAGTTAGGTTTCATACAACTCCTTTAAAGGGAATCTATCACCTGAATTTTGAGGGAACAATTTTCAGCCATAGGGGCGGGGTTTTCGGGTGTTTGATTCACCCTTTCCTTACCCGCTGGCTGCATGCTGGCTGCAATATTGGATTGAAGTTCATTCTCTGTCCTCCGTAGTACATGCCTGTACAAGGCAATCTTGCCTTGCGCAGGCGTGTACTATGGAGGACAGAGAATGAACTTCAATCCAATATTGCAGCCAGCATGCAGCCAGCGGGTAAGGAAAGGGTGAATCAAACACCCTAAAACCCCGCCCCTATGGCCGAAAATTGTTCCCTCCAAATTCAGGTGACAGAGTCCATTTAATTTCACATGTTGCTGATATAAGTTTTATGTATTGCTTTTATGACTAGTCCCATAGTACAGTATTTATGACACTCTATCAGAGCTTTACATTTACTAAACCAGTAATGGTATCTTGACTTTTATTATTTTCTAGAACATATGGTTGAAATGACATAAGACATGCATTAGAAAACTAATGCTTTTGAAACTCAACAGCCTGTGTAAAGGTTCTCAACATGCTGCCACTTGTTTCATCTAGTGTTGTGAATTCTGTGGCAGAGCTCCCTCCTGTGGTCACAAGTGGTACTTCGGCTGATTCTCTCTGTGAGCTTCCGTTGGTGGAGGAAAGTGGTACTGCGGCTTCTGAGTTTCCTTCCTCAGGTGATGTGGTGAAGTCGTTAGGTGCTGCTCTATTTAACTCCACCTAGTGCTTTGATCCTGGCCTCCAGTCAATGTTCTAGTATTAGACCTGTTTCCTCCTGGATCGTTCCTGTGGCCTGCTGCTCTGCATAGCTAAGTTCTGCTTTGCTATTTTGCTTGCTGTATTTTTCTGTCCAGCTTGTCTATTTGTTTTTTCCTGCTTGCTGGAAGCTCTGGAACGCAGAGGGTGTACCTCCGTGCCGTTAGTTCGGTACGGAGGGTCTTTTTGCCCCCTTTGCGTGGTTTTTGTAGGGTTTAATGTTGACCGCAAAGTTACCTTTCCTATCCTCGCTCTGTTCAGAAAGTCGGGCCTCACTTTGCTAAATCTATTTCATCTCTACGTTTGTCTTTTCATCTTCACTCACAGTCATTATATGTGGGGGCTGCCTTTTCCTTTGGGGTATTTCTCTGAGGCAAGGTAGGCTTATTTTCTATCTTCAGGCTAGCTAGTTTCTCAGGCTGTGCCGAGTTGCATAGGGAGCGTTAGGCGCAATCCACGGCTGCCTCTAGTGTGGTTGGAGAGGATTAGGGATTGCGGTTAGCAGAGTTCCCACGTCTCATAGCTCGTTCTTTGTTTTTGGGTTATTGTCAGGTCACTGTATGTGCTCTGACCTCTATGTCCATTGTGGTACTGAATTACCTTATCATAACATCTAGTGAGTGGCACTTTGTAAAATCATTTAATGAAATGGGATATGTAAGAAGTATTAAATGCAAGACTTGGCTTGCGTGTCCGTAGGGAACATCAACCAACATGGCATCCACCTACCTCACTGTTTCCTGATATGTATATATATAGCACTCACCAGTGTAGAAAATCCATGCTTTATTGAAGAAACAAAAAGTGTTAAAACATCTTCAGCGGGAGAATGGGAGATGGAGTATGTGAGTGATGATGGCCGTTTCGCGCTGTGGTGCTTCTAAGGGTCAACCAATCATTGACCCGTAGAAGCGCAACAGGCGAAACGGCCGTCGTCACTCGCATACTCCATCTCCCATTTTCCCGTTGAAGATGTGTTAACTGTTTGTGTTTCTTCAATAAAGCATGGATTTTCTAGACTGGTGAGTGCCACCTCTGCTTTCTACACACTTGGACTTATAGTACTGTGTTTTCTCTTTGTGAGCACCCGACGTCTCAGGTTACATGCCTGCAGCAGTATTAAACACAGAGCTGGAAAATTAGGCTATTGTGGTTCTAGCTGAGCAGATCACTTTTTTTCTTTCATTGAGATATATATATATATATATATATATAGACTCATAGTTACAATTCATTTAGTTGCCTACTTAATGCCATAATTGTCCTCCGTTTACATCTGAAAACGAATGGAGACGCATAATGCAACAGCGTGTCCATCAACTACACAGTCAAAGCGGATCCGGACCTGAGGCTGCCTGTTATGGCTGGCAATCAGGCAACACAGCGTGCAGTAATCAGCGCACATATAGAGATCTGGCAATAACCCAAAACAATAGGACGAGCTCTGAGACGTGGAATCTCTGTAGACTGCAGTACCTGATCTATCCTCACACAACTGGAAGCAGCAGTGGATTGCGCCTATCCACTACCTATGCAACTCGGCACTGCCTGAGGAGCTGACTAGCCTGAAGATAGAAATACAAGCCTGACTTACCTCAGAGAAATACCCCAAAGGAATAGGCAGCCCCCACATATAATGACTGTTAGCAAGATGAAAAGACAAACGTAGGAATGAAATAGATTCAGCAAAGTGAGGCCCGATATTCTAGACAGAGCGAGGATAGCAAAGAGAACTATGCAGTCTACAAAAAACCCTAAAACGAAAACCACGCAAAGGGGCAAAAAGACCCACCGTGCCGAACTAACAGCACGGCGGTGCACCCCTTTGCTTCTCAGAGCTTCCAGCAAAAGATAATAACAAGCTGGACAGAAAAAACAGAAAACAAACTAGAAGCACTTATCTAGCAGAGCAGCAGGCCCAAGGAAAGATGCAGTAGCTCAGATCCAACACTGGAACATTGACAAGGAGCAAGGAAGACAGACTCAGGTGGAGCTAAATAGCAAGGCAGCCAACGAGCTCACCAAAACACCTGAGGGAGGAAGCCCAGAGACTGCAATACCACTTGTGACCACAGAAGTGAACTCAGCCACAGAATTCACAACAGTACCCCCCCCTTGAGGAGGGGTCACCGAACCCTCACCAGAACCCCCAGGCTGACCAGGATGAGCCACATGAAAGGCACGAACAAGATCTGGGGCATGGACATCAGAGGCAAAAACCCAGGAATTATCTTCCTGAGCATAACCCTTCCATTTGACCAGATACTGGAGTTTCCGTCTAGAGACACGAGAATCCAAAATCTTCTCCACAATATACTCCAATTCCCCCTCCACCAAAACAGGGGCAGGAGGCTCCACAGATGGAACCATAGGTGCCACGTATCTCCTCAACAACGACCTATGGAATACATTATGTATGGAAAAGGAGTCTGGGAGGGTCAGACGAAAAGACACCGGATTGAGAATCTCAGAAATCCTATACGGACCAATAAAACGAGGTTTAAATTTAGGAGAGGAAACCTTCATAGGTATATGACGAGAAGATAACCAAACCAGATCCCCAACACGAAGTCGGGGTCCCACACGGCGTCTGCGATTAGCGAAAAGCTGAGCCTTCTCCTGGGACAAGGTCAAATTGTCCACTACCTGAGTCCAGATCTGCTGCAACCTGTCCACCACATTATCCACACCAGGACAGTCCGAAGACTCAACCTGTCCTGAAGAGAAACGAGGATGGAACCCAGAATTGCAGAAAAATGGAGAGACCAAGGTAGCCGAGCTGGCCCGATTATTAAGGGCGAACTCAGCCAACGGCAAAAATGACACCCAATCATCCTGGTCAGCGGAAACAAAACATCTCAGATATGTTTCCAAGGTCTGATTGGTTCGTTCGGTCTGGCCATTAGTCTGAGGATGGAAGGCCGAGGAAAAAGATAGGTCAATGCCCATCCTACCACAAAAGGCTCGCCAGAACCTCGAGACAAACTGGGAACCTCTGTCAGAAACAATATTCTCAGGAATGCCATGTAAACGAACCACATGCTGGAAGAACAAAGGCACCAAATCAGAGGAGGAAGGCAATTTAACCAAGGGCACCAGATGGACCATTTTAGAAAAGCGATCACAGACCACCCAAATGACAGACATCTTTTGAGAAACGGGAAGGTCAGAAATGAAATCCATCGAAATATGTGTCCAAGGCCTCTTCGGGACCGGCAAGGGCAAAAGCAACCCACTGGCACGTGAACAGCAGGGCTTAGCCCTAGCACAAATTCCACAGGACTGCACAAAAGCACGCACATCCCGTGACAGAGATGGCCACCAGAAGGATCTAGCAACCAACTCCCTGGTACCAAAGATTCCTGGATGACCGGCCAGCACCGAACAATGAAGTTCAGAGATAACTTTACTAGTCCACCTATCAGGGACGAACAGTTTCTCGGCCGGACAACGATCAGGTTTATTAGCCTGAAATTTCTGCAACACTCTCCGCAAATCAGGGGAGATGGCAGACACAATGACTCCTTCCTTGAGGATACTCGCCGGCTCAGATAACCCCGGAGAGTCGGGCACAAAACTCCTAGACAGAGCATCCGCCTTCACATTTTTAGAGCCCGGAAGGTATGAAATCACAAAATCAAAACGAGCAAAAAACAACGACCAACGGGCCTGTCTAGGATTCAAGCGCTTGGCAGACTCAAGATAAGTAAGGTTCTTATGATCAGTCAAAACCACCACGCGATGCTTAGCACCCTCAAGCCAATGACGCCACTCCTCGAATGCCCACTTCATGGCCAGCAACTCTCGGTTGCCCACATCATAATTACGCTCAGCAGCAGAAAATTTCCTGGAAAAGAAAGCACATGGTTTGAACACTGAGCAACCAGAACCTCTCTGTGACAAAACCGCCCCTGCACCAATCTCAGAAGCATCAACCTCGACCTGGAACGGAAGAGAAACATCAGGTTGACACAACACAGGGGCACAGCAAAAACGACGCTTCAACTCCTGAAAAGCTTCCACGGCAGCAGAAGACCAATTAACCAAATCAGCACCCTTCTTGGTCAAATCGGTCAATGGTCTGGCAATGCTAGAAAAATTACAGATGAAGCGACGATAAAAATTAGCAAAGCCCAGGAATTTCTGCAAACTTTTTAGAGATGTCGGCTGAGTCCAATCCTGGATGGCCTGAACCTTAACCGGATCCATCTCGATAGTAGAAGGGGAAAAGATGAACCCCAAAAATGAAACTTTCTGCACACCGAAGAGACACTTTGATCCCTTCACGAACAAGGAATTAGCACGCAGTACCTGGAAAACCATTCTGACTTGCTTCACATGAGACTCCCAATCATCTGAGAAGATCAAAATGTCATCCAAGTAAACAATCAAGAATTTATCCAGATACTCACGGAAAATGTCATGCATAAAAGACTGAAAAACAGATGGAGCATTGGCAAGTCCGAACGGCATCACCAGATACTCAAAATGACCCTCGGGCGTATTAAATGCCGTTTTCCATTCATCTCCCTGCCTGATTCTCACCAGATTATACGCACCACGAAGATCAATCTTAGTAAACCAACTAGCCCCCTTAATCCGAGCAAACAAGTCAGAAATCAATGGCAAGGGATACTGAAACTTAACAGTGATCTTATTAAGAAGGCGGTAATCAATACACGGTCTTAGCGAACCATCCTTCTTGGCTACAAAAAAGAACCCTGCTCCCAATGGTGACGACGATGGGCGAATATGTCCCTTCTCCAGGGACTCCTTCACATAACTGCGCATAGCGGTGTGTTCAGGTACGGACAAATTAAATAAACGACCCTTAGGGAATTTACTACCAGGAATCAAATCGATAGCACAATCACAATTCCTATGCGGAGGAAGGGCATCAGACTTGGACTCTTCAAATACATCCTGAAAGTCCGACAAGAACTCTGGGATGTCAGAAGGAATGGATGACGAAATAGACAAAAATGGAACATCACCATGTACTCCCTGACAACCCCAGCTGGTTACCGACATAGAGTTCCAATCCAATACTGGATTATGGGTTTGTAGCCATGGCAACCCCAACACGACCACATCATGCAAATTATGCAGTACCAAAAAGCGAATAACTTCCTGATGTGCAGGAGCCATGCACATGGTCAGCTGGGCCCAGTACTGAGGCTTATTCTTGGCCAGAGGTGTAGCATCAATTCCTCTCAACGGAATAGGACACCGCAAAGGCTCCAAGAAAAATCCACAACGTTTAGCATAATCCAAATCCATCAGATTCAGGGCAGCGCCTGAATCCACAAACGCCATGACAGAATATGATGACAAAGAGCACATTAAGGTAATGGACAAAAGGAATTTGGACTGTACAGTACCAATAACGGCAGAGCTATCGAACCGCCTAGTGCGTTTAGGACAATTAGAAATAGCATGAGTAGAATCACCACAATAGAAACACAGTCTGTTCAGACGTCTGTGTTCGTGCCGTTCTACTTTAGTCATAGTCCTGTCGCACTGCATAGGCTCAGGTTTACTCTCAGACAATACCGCCAGATGGTGCACAGATTTACGCTCGCGCAAGCGACGACCGATCTGAATGGCCAAGGACATAGACTCATTCAAACCAGCAGGCATAGGAAATCCCACCATTACATCCTTAAGAGCTTCAGAGAGACCCTTTCTGAACAAAGCCGCTAGTGCAGATTCATTCCACAGAGTGAGTACTGACCATTTTCTAAATTTCTGACAATATACTTCTACATCATCCTGACCCTGGCATAAAGCCAGCAGATTTTTCTCAGCTTGATCCACTGAATTAGGCTCATCGTAAAGCAATCCCAGCGCCTGGAAAAATGCATCAACATTACTCAATGCAGAATCTCCTGGTACAAGAGAAAACGCCCAGTCCTGTGGGTCGCCGCGCAAAAAAGAAATAATAATCAAAACCTGTTGAATAGGATTACCAGAAGAATGAGGTTTCAAGGCCAAAAATAGCTTACAATTATTTCTGAAGCTCAGGAACTTAGTTCTGTCACCAAAAAACAAATCAGGAATCGGAATTCTTGGTTCTAGCATCGATTTCTGATCAATAGTATCTTGAATCTTTTGTACATTTACAACGAGATTATCCATTGAGGAGCACAGAGCCTGAATATCCATGTCCACAGCTGTGTCCTGAAGCACTCTAATGTCTAGGGGAAAAAAAAGACTGAAGACAGAGCTAAGAAAAAAAAATGATGTCAGGATTTCTTTTTTCCCTCTATTGGAAATCATTGAAGGGCTCCTTGTACTGTTATGGCTGGCAATCAGGCAACACAGCGTGCAGTAATCAGCGCACATATAGAGATCTGGCAATAACCCAAAACAATAGGACGAGCTCTGAGACGTGGAATCTCTGTAGACTGCAGTACCTGATCTATCCTCACACAACTGGAAGCAGCAGTGGATTGCGCCTATCCACTACCTATGCAACTCGGCACTGCCTGAGGAGCTGACTAGCCTGAAGATAGAAATACAAGCCTGACTTACCTCAGAGAAATACCCCAAAGGAATAGGCAGCCCCCACATATAATGACTGTTAGCAAGATGAAAAGACAAACGTAGGAATGAAATAGATTCAGCAAAGTGAGGCCCGATATTCTAGACAGAGCGAGGATAGCAAAGAGAACTATGCAGTCTACAAAAAACCCTAAAACGAAAACCACGCAAAGGGGCAAAAAGACCCACCGTGCCGAACTAACAGCACGGCGGTGCACCCCTTTGCTTCTCAGAGCTTCCAGCAAAAGATAATAACAAGCTGGACAGAAAAAACAGAAAACAAACTAGAAGCACTTATCTAGCAGAGCAGCAGGCCCAAGGAAAGATGCAGTAGCTCAGATCCAACACTGGAACATTGACAAGGAGCAAGGAAGACAGACTCAGGTGGAGCTAAATAGCAAGGCAGCCAACGAGCTCACCAAAACACCTGAGGGAGGAAGCCCAGAGACTGCAATACCACTTGTGACCACAGAAGTGAACTCAGCCACAGAATTCACAACAGCTGCCCTTTGAATTTATGTTCTCTATAGAAAATAGTAGCAATGTGTTTTCCAAGCATATTTTGGAATTAGTAGTGCCAACATCTCTGCAGCACAATTCTACTTTTTTTGGCTTACAGATAACACAAATGAATGATTATCAGCCCTCACAAATTGCCAGCAAATTTAATGCAACAAGTAACTACATCTACGATGTGTTTTATAGTCGGGCTAAACGGCAGGTTCTAATAAAATGAACCATTATACTGTAGAGGCTGGAATAGATGTCCGTGTACGGTGGAACAATAGATAAATTTTTACTGGTTTGACAGTAAACAACAAATTGCTCTTTATGATTTTATGAAAAGTGAATTAGCATGAAAATAAGAAACACATTACTTAATATCAAGGGTATTATTATTGACCTTTTGTAGAAAAAGGAACTAGGGAACTGGCTTCAGCAATCAACAGTGTGTGAATCTCATAGCCACACTGTACACCGAGACTTGTCCTCATTGATCACCTTCCAGGTGAAAATCATGGTTGTACGGTGCTTGTGCAGTAGACTTCTGAAGCCAATGTCTTTAGCCCCTTACCAGGGCACGTTAGTATGAAGAAGGGAGAAAAGTGGTGATCCACACAGGTGCTAGGTGTCCTAGCCCTGCGTTAAGGATGGTATTAACCTCAGGAGGAATTGGCCTGGAATAAAAAGAACAATATCTTTGGAACTGTATGGCAATTTTTTTTTAAATAAAGGAATAAACAATGGAATACTTAGAGGTGCAGCAGTAATAAAATAAGACCAGAAACGTCTCACAAGCTGATAGCTCCAATTTAAATGTGGTACTATATTAGAATAAAATATACAGTGGGGCAAAAAAGTATTTAGTCAGTCAGCAATAGTGCAAGTTCCACCACTTAAAAAGATGAGAGGCGTCTATAATTTACATCATAGGTAGACCTCTACTATGGGAGACAAACTGAGAAAAAAAAATCCAGAAAATCACATTGTCTGTTTTTTTATAATTTTTTTTGCATATTATGGTGCAAAATAAGTATTTGGTCAGAAACAAACAATCAAGATTTCTGGCTCTCACAGACCTGTAACTTCTTCTTTAAGAGTCTCCTCTTTCCTCCACTCATTACCTGTAGTAATGGCACCTGTTTAAACTTGTTATCAGTATAAAAAGACACCTGTGCACACCCTCAAACAGTCTGACTCCAAACTCCACTATGGTGAAGACCAAAGAGCTGTCAAAGGACACCAGAAACAAAATTGTAGCCCTGCACCAGGCTGGGAAGACTGAATCTGCAATAGCCAACCAGCTTGGAGTGAAGAAATCAACAGTGGGAGCAATAATTAGAAAATGGAAGACATACAAGACCACTGATAATCTCCCTCGATCTGGGGCTCCACGCAAAATCCCACCCCGTGGGGTCAGAATGATCACAAGAACGGTGAGCAAAAATCCCAGAACCACGCGGGGGGACCTAGTGAATGAACTGCAGAGAGCTGGGACCAATGTAACAAGGCCTACCATAAGTAACACACTACGCCACCATGGACTCAGATCCTGCAGTGCCAGACGTGTCCCACTGCTTAAGCCAGTAAATGTCCGGGCCCGTCTGAAGTTTGCTAGAGAGCATTTGGATGATCCAGAGGAGTTTTGGGAGAACGTCCTATGGTCTGATGAAACCAAACTGGAACTGTTTGGTAGAAACACAACTTGTCGTGTTTGGAGGAAAAAGAATACTGAGTTGCATCCATCAAACACCATACCTACTGTAAAGCATGGTGGTGGAAACATCATGCTTTGGGGCTGTTTCTCTGCAAAGGGGCCAGGACGACTGCTCCGGGTACATGAAAGAATGAATGGGGCCATGTATCGTGAGATAAGTTTAAGTGCAAACCTCCTTCCATCAGCAAGGGCATTGAAGATGAAACGTGGCTGGGTCTTTAAACATGACAATGATCCAAAGCACACCGCCAGGGCAACGAAGGAGTGGCTTCGTAAGAAGCATTTCAAGGTCCTGGAGTGGCCTAGCCAGTCTCCAGATCTCAACCCTATAGAAAACCTTTGGAGGGAGTTGAAAGTCCGTGTTGCCAAGCAAAAAGCCAAAAACATCACTGCTCTAGAGGAGATCTGCATGTAGGAATGGGCCAACATACCAACAACAGTGTGTGGCAACCTTGTGAAGACTTACAGAAAACGTTTGACCTCTGTCATTGCCAACAAAGGATATATTACGAAGTATTGAGATGAAATTTTGTTTCTGACCAAATACTTATTTTCCACCATAATATGCAAATAAAATGTTAAAAAAACAGACAATGTGATTTTCTGGATTTTTTTCTCAGTTTGTCTCCCATAGTTGAGGTCTACCTATGATGTAAATTGCAGACGCCTCTCATCTTTTTAAGTGGTGGTGGAACTTGCACTATTGCTGACTGACTAAATACTTTTTTGCCCTACTGTAGCTAATGTAAAATATTACAACAGACAAACACCACAAATATGAAAAACTGGAAAAATTGGTGCATAAAATGTTTTCTCACTCCTCTTTTGGTATATTTTACAAATTAGGACAATACTTTGACAGATGCAGTATTCAGAAAGACAGCTATCTATCAATCCTGCTGCCTGTAGGCCACGCTTAGGTAACATACAGCAAAAATAAATCCTGAACATTCCAGTAAATGCATACATTCATACATTTCCTGGAAGATACTGTTGTGTGAAAAGTCTTTGCCCCTACCCGATTTCCTATTCTTTTGCATGTTTGGTACACCTCTATGTTTCAGATCACCAAATTTAAATATTTGACATACAATTTTAAAGTCAAGATCTATATTATTAAGGGAAAAAGAAATCCAAACCTACAGGACCCTGTGTGAAAAAGTGATTGCTCCCGAAATCTAATAATTGGTTGGGCCACTTTTGACTTTGCAGTAAGTAGTACAAAATGCCTTAAAACATTCTCTCTCTCTCATTATTATGTAATTTGGCAAATATTAATAATTATGGTAATCCTAATTGACCTAAAATGGGAAAGCTTTATTCTGATTTCATGTCAGATATTGAGAAAACACGTGTTGGGTGTCGGGTTCCCGCCTCTGCACAGGGGGAATCTTGAACCATCTCTGCTGCAGTTTCCCATTCTTCTCCAGCCGCAGTGGAGTCTGCTCAGCGGAGACGTCGGTCCCAGCGTCTTGCTCAGTCTCACGCTGTGCATAGAGTTACTGCTGCTTTTCCAGCTTCTGCCATTGAAGCCAGTGCTGGGCAGCGGCGAGCAGACGCTTCTGAGACTAAGTCCCACTTTGCACACACTGAGCATGCCCAGGGCAAGATCTCTCAGTGGAGATCTAGGGTCACATGCTCAGGTACTGCAGCGACTTCCATTGGTCCTTCTTTGAAGGGTCCTGTACGTGCTGCAGCTATTTAAGGCTCGCATGGCCGCACGGCCATGCGCTAGTGTACATTTGTAAACGTGTGTGTGTTGTGAGTGAAAGTCGCTCTTTAAATAGCCCTCCCTATTGGATGACTGTTCGTGGAAGGTGTATGTTTGCTATCTAGCGCCCGACTTATCCAACAGCACGTTACACACTAATACAGCATCTAGTTGCTGTGTCCGCCAGTGCGGCGCCGTGCGCTTTCACAGCACTTTCCTGACCCAAGCCTGGGTGGTTAGTGGCATCCGCCAGTGCTGCACCGCACGCACTCTCGTGCATTCCTTTGTTATTATTTTGGTTACGCTGACACCCCAGTTGCGGTGTCGACCACAAGTAGTCTTCACAGACTCAGATCCCAAGTCTTTGGACTGAGCTCGGAGACTCCTTGCTTGTGCTCTTGTGTGCGGTACCGCGGCCCTGTGACTTTACAGGGTTCGCTTCCTTCACACAGGGTGAAGTTAACCCGTGTGTGTATTCACATTGTACCGCCATATAGTCCGTCATTATTTGGCAGCAGGTTCCATCTCTGCACGGTGGACCCCAGGCTGCGAACGCACCTTATTCTACCTATCTTATTATTTGGTGCGTTCCGCTAGCCCTAACACACTGTATGCAGAATTTAATTCTAATGCTTTTGGTGTCTGGTAGAATCCAATTTACTGACATTGATCATACCGCTCACCCAACTCCTGTATTATATCCACCTTACAGTGGATTCACCTGTTATGACAGTGGTCCCATTGGGATCTGGTGGAATAAATGAACTGTGGAGCCTACAAAATGCAGGTTTCACTGCACCTGCTGGCCCTGTGCAAATTCTAAGCGAGGGCTGCATAATGATATGGCGGTGGAAATGAAGGTGGTGGCAGGTAAAGCCCAAAATTCAAATGGGCATGTTTGAAATGGCATTGTAAAGGGATGGGGAATATGTATTCCACTATCTTGCAAACTATTTGGCATGAGGGATGGACCTCTCAAATATAGGCGTGAGAGCCCTCACAAATTTTAAATGAAAAACTAAAGCCAAAATGCTCTGTGTGAACAAATTCTAAAGGGGAGGTATAATTTTTATTACATTTTTTTTTTTTGCATTATATACATGTAATTATGAGAGAAAACATGTTTTGAGCATTTTTCCCTTAAAAAAAAATTGGGTTTGGATTAGTAGATCTTTTTAGAAATCCATAAAACTGGCTCAATAGGCTGACAACATGATTCTCAGATACCATATGTGAGTCAGAAAGGCATGAAGGCATCTTCTCCATGCTGTTCCTATTTAGTTTTAGCTTTTATCCCATCCATTTCAGCTTTTTTCTTAGGCCCCCAGACCAGTTTAGGTCAAGCAGAAAAATGTTCCGCTTTCCCATTGACATGCATTGGATTCGCTATTCGGTACGAATACATGGATATTACAAATTATTTGCGCTGATTTTCTCAAATCTGAATATTTCACTCTTCGATCATCACTAATTAATAGTTTGTGTAAGGCTGCGTGCCCACAATCAGGAATTGATGTGGGTTTGACGCTGATTTTTATGCAGCATCAAATCTGCAGAGGCCAGCTATGACATTATAGTGGAATGGATTTCTAGAAATACCATGTCCTCTATGCTTGCTTAGTTGCCTGCAGATCACCCGCGGACACCGACCTCCGGCCCGTCTTTCAAGACTGCACCATGTCAATTTCTCCAACAGAGACACTAGAAATTACATCAGTAGAAATGTATTGAATGCAGTAAATCCCCATGGCTCAGTGAACACATGCGGACTTACCTGCGTTCAAAAGAGGGCAGTGCTTTGGTGGCAGTGAACATACATTGATTCCAAAGCGCTGCAACTTCCGGATCGTGGGAACATACCCTAAGGGCTCATGCAAATGACCTTATTTTCGGTCCAAGTGTGATTCGACAAATTATTGCACTCAGACCAATGTTTTTCTATGGGACTGTGCACATGTCCAAATTTTTCTTCGGACAAAGTCTATCAGAAGAAACAAATCGCACATGATCGCATGTGGTGTTAGAATCACACACAGCCAATCAAGTCAATGAGTGCATGGAAAACATCAGATTCCGCTAGGATGACATCTGAGCTAGGACCAATTTTCATGGACTAACAGAATGGAGATTTTTTTTTCTCATAATCCAAGAAAAATTGGATCACACTGTTATCACACTCTGAACAAACTCTGATCAGAGTGTGATTATAGTGTTATTAGTACAATCAGCCCAATTATCTTAAGTACAAACCATCACTATCTCCATTATACAGTATGTGATAATGACAAACCTTGACAAGAACGTTATCAACTGCTGACTGCAACTTTTATTCTAAGCTGCCAAATAACAAGTATAAGCCAACCCGAGTATAAGTCGAGTCACCTAATTTTACCATGGAAAACTGGGTAAGCTTATTGACTCGAGGATAATCCGAGTACGCATTGTCCCCTCATCCCTATCCTGTTCCATGTGGCTCCCCCATCCTGTCCTGCTCTGTGTGGCTCCCCCGGTCCCCTCATTGTATGCGTGGCTCCTCCAGGCCCCTCGCTGTATGCATAACACCCCCTTCCTCCCCCATTATATGAGTGACTCCCCCATCCTCCCCCATCATATGCATGGCTCCCCATCTTCCCCATCATATGCGTGGCTCCCCCATCCTCCCTGTCATATGCGTGGCTCCCCCTTCCTCCCCTGTCATATGCATGGCTCCCCATCTTCCCCATCATATGCGTGGCTCCCCCATCATATGTGTGGCTCTCCACGGTCCCCCCGTGGTTCACATGGCTCCCCTATCCTCCCCCATCATTTTCACCCTCCTTGGTCTGTTGCTGCACTTCCCTGCATCTCCGTTGTCCTGACACGGCATTGGCAGCTCTCCTGTGCTGAGCGGTCACGTGGTACCGCTCATTAAGGCAATGAATATGCGCTCCATGCCTATCGGAGTGGAGATGCATACATGTTCATTACCTTAATGAGCGGTACCATGTGACAGCTCAACACAGGAAGAGCTGCTGCGCCAGGACAATGGAGTTGCAGGGACATTCGGCGACGGACCGAGGAGGGTAAGTATAATGTCACAGCTGCCTGCTCCTGCCACTCCCCTCCCCTGCTGACTTTCTGGGACAATTACTCACGTATAAGCCGAGGGGGGCATTTTCAGCACAAAAAAATGTGCTGAAAATCTCAGCTTATGCACGAGTATATACGGTAAATAGCTAAGAAATTACTGGAGCTTCCACCAATAAAGACCATTAACTACTATTTTAATGTTTTTATTTTTTATGAAAATCTACGTTGAATCATGAGTTTTATTACTTCTAATAAATTCATGCACAGGATGACCTACCGTAATTTGAAATGCACAACTTTAGCCCATTACAAAAACTTTACCAAAAATCATCTGTGAGGGTCCGGAATGTTTCAATAAACATCTCTGTCCACACAATTGTCTTGTTAGAATTGTTGAGTTGTCTCAGGAGGGTAGAAGATCATACTAAACAAAAGTTGTCTGCTCAGAAAACAACCCTTTACCAGCCCTTGGATTCCATAGACTACAAGAGAAGATTTCCTTCCTTCATTGTCCTCCAGGATGTTTCACACACTAGGCACAATGCTTCCTTCCAAATGCCAAATTAACATGGCTTTATTTATTGAAGTGCTCTAAATATTTAGAAATCTAAATTGCCCTGTGTACCTTGTGGTAAAGTCAAACAGTCGGAAGGTTAAAGCGCTAAAATGCTAATGCATCTCCCAACAAATACCAGCTCTCTAAGGAATCTATACTGATCCTTTCCATGGCCTGTACAGAGAGATAGACAGCTGTATTTATTTCTACTATTTTGTGTATTCTTCATGCAGTTACTTTTATTGGTGCTTCTTGATTTAAAAAATTAAGTAGATGCTACAAGTCACAAAATATTTGCTTTTATTTTGCATTTAATTTTATTTTTACATTTTGAATAGATACTGTATTTGAAGATTATGCGATAAAAGGCTTAAAAACATGAAGAGCTTCCTCTGAAATGAGTCACAGAATTAATTGCTTGATGCTGCAATGTAAAAGTCATATTCTAGTAATGGGTACAGGCAGTTTTATAAAGTACACTAAGGGTATGTGCACACGTTTAGTAATTGGCAGTGCTTTGGACTCGGAACAGTCCGCTGCATCCAAAGCGCTGCCGGCTGTTAAGCGCAGGTGAATCTGCATGTGTTCACTGAACTGTGCCATTTCACTGAATCCAATACATTGGACGGGTGAAATTTATCTTGTGGAGGCTCGTGTCTCCCGCAAGATAGATAGACATGCCGTGGTCTAGAAAGACTCAACGAATGTCCATCTCCGTGGGTGACCGCGGATGTCTGTGCATGCTAGTGGGCATGGGGTTACTTGAACTCCCATCCACTATGCTGTAACAGCTGGATGCTGCACAAGTACACACCATCCAACCCACAGCGTTTACTTATCATGTACACATACCCTAAGGCTATGCTCACATTATATTTGGGCCACGTGTTTGTGGCTCCATCTGAAACCCTGAAAAAAGGGTTTGGATGGAATTCCCGACTGAGCCATTCACTATAATGAGGCAGGAGGAATTACTTAGTACTTTTTCTGTTCTCTGTTTCATCAATGGCCTTTTTGAAGGCAGTCAAACAAGTGTGATCGACCTTGCTTCTGTATTTGTCTAAAAAGGCAGACACTGCTGAATTGTAAACCAGATTCGGACATTCCATTTTGTCTGATCCATTTTAGGAACTGACACACAGAATGAGACATTAGTTGCTTCGGTTATGCTAATGAATGTGCCCACTGAATATTATGGCATTAATTTTGTGTCTCTTTCGTAAGCCCCCCAAAAATCCTGCATGCAGAACTTAGTTCTAAAACACAGAACACAGAAGTGTACCCCATAATAATAATAATATAATAATAATAATTTTATTTATATAGCGCCAACATATTCCGCAGCGCTTTACAAATTATAGAGGGGATTTGTACAGACATTAGACATTACAGCATAACAAAAATCACAGTTCAAAATAGATACCAAGTGGAGTGAGGGCCCTGCTCGCAAGCTTACAATCTATAGGAAAAATAAGTGCTTCAATTTGCATACCTAATAAAGCTGTTCATCTTTTCAATTTGTTCCTAAAACAACACAGACTAACAAAATGTACTAATAGACATGTGAACAGACGCTAGAGTGCTGGCAGTGTCAGGTATCAGCAAATTCACAAAACTACAGTGGCCTACATGAAGAAAAAATCAAAAAGCTGCATTAATATATCAGACACAAGCCTCATTTTCGATCATCATACCTGAAACGTTCCATGTACGTGATGTAATAAAGAAGCTGCCATGCTGGGTGAAGGATAAGTAAGTGCACAACAAAGAGGGTATGGGGGAGCCCAAATATTAGGGAAGAGGGTAGTGAAGACCCCTAGGCTGGTCTAAAATCACCCTGTCTGCCCTAAACGTCCCTGTATAGGTTATGCACCTATATAACATGGGTGGAATCGCATGTAAAAAAAAACATCGATCTGGAAAAGTTTCCCAGATCTAGGATGAGAAAAGGTGTTTCCTTTAGTAACATTAGAACACTGCGGACAGTGTAAACAGGGGAAAGTACCTTGTCTCTGAGTAGCTAGAAGGGACTGGCGTTGTATCATTTTTGCTGAGCCCACATCGGCTTTCACTAACAGATTTCTGATGCTCTGTGGTCTCTTATAACATATTAAAGGGGAATTGGAGAATTCTGGAATGGAAGGATAGGCCTTCCCCAATAGTGGCCAATGTTCAAGTATGCAGCCCTTAAAGAGATTTGTATATGAATGGTATGTGGTGACAAAAGTGACCCTGTTAGATTTACTATCACGATTAGAAGTAAACTGTGTTGCACTATCCAAAAGAGAAGGTGGATAACCGCGATAAAGGAATTATTTGTTCATCTCCATAATACGTTGTGTTCTCAAGTTAGAATTGGTGACAATATGTTTAACACGTTGAACCTGGGACTTAGGTAGAGATTGTTTGACATGGGAGGGATGACAACTAGAGTAAAGTAATAAGCTATTTCTGTCTGTAGGCTGTATAGAGGTCAAACTCAAGTGATCCATCCTCCTTAATCATTATTAAAGTGTCCAAAAAGTTCACACTGTGTCGATCTTTAGAAATAGTGAATGTCAAATTGGGAATCTGATTGCTCATATCGAAAAAAAATTGTGTTAGGGAAGCATCATCACCCTTCCATATCAAAAACACGTCATCAATAAATCTCTTCCAATATACAGAATACTGCTGAAAGATATTATGAATATACACAAAATGTTCTTCAAAAAATGTCATAAAGATATTGGCGAATGGAGGCGCTACATTTGATCCCATTGCGGTCCCGACCTTCTGAATAAAAAATTGGTCAGCAAAAAGAAAAAAATTCTTAGTCAGAATCAAGTTCAATAATGTCAGACAAAAATCCTTCTGGACCAAAGAGAAGTTGGTATAAGTATCCAGAAACCACTGAACAGCCTCAAGACACGGTGATATTTACCTTTTACCTGGTTTCTGCTCCTCCTTTGCATACCCTTTTATCATTTTCTTATATGTCTAGTGATTTGTTCAGCCTTACACTGTGTTTAAAAAAACTTTTCCTTGATGTTGTTATGGATTGCTTATGGTGATTTTTTCTTTGTATAGACTTCCTTGAGAAAGGCAAGATTTTGCCGAAACGTTGGAAATTGTGATGTCGGCTGTTCATTAATACATCTACCTTTTCAAAGCTAAAGACATTGTGGACTTACTGAGTGCCAAAGGTTATCCTTCAATGATGTCATAGTGTTGTGTGTTGTCATAGTGAAGTTGATGTCATAGTGTTGTCATGGTGATGATGATGTCATAAAGTTGTGTTTTCATGGTGAATATTATAAAATAGTGTTGTCATGGTGACAGTTATGTCATAGTGTCGATTGTTGTCATGGCGACAATGATATCACAGTGTTGACATGGCAACAATGATGTAATAGTGTTGTTGTCATGATGATAATGATGTTACAATGTAGTGTGTTGTTATGTGGTGATGTCATATTGTCGAGTGTTGCCATGGTGAAAATGATGTTATAGTGTTGTCATGGAGATGATGATGTCATAGTGCTGTGTGTTCTCTTGGCAACAGTGATGTCATAGTGGTGTCATGAAGATGACGATGTTATAGTGTTGTCATGGCATTGATGATGTGATAGAATTGTGTTGTCATTGTGATGATGATGTAATGGAGTTGTGTGTTGTCATGATGACAATGATATTGGATTGTTGAGTGTTGTCATGGTGACATTGATAATGTCATACTGCTATCATGGTTATGATGATTTAAAAATGTTGTGTCATATTTTGTCATGGAGACGATGATGTCACCGTGTTTGACAATGGTTTCATAGTGTCATGTGTTGTCATGGTGTCGATGTCAGTGTTGTATGGAGACAATGTCTTAGTGTTATGTGCTGGCATGGTGATCATGACATCTGTATTGTGTGCTGTCATGGCGACTATGATGTCATAGCTTTGTCATGGTGACAATTATGTCATAGTGTTGTCAGTTCAAAAACCTGACCTGCACATCCAAACATAGACTAAGTGTGAACAGGTGCTGAACCTAGAGTATATAGTTAAATAAATAAGGCAGCACACTGCAGCACTAGAACATACAAACTTGAAATACGAAATTTGAACTGCATTACTGCACTAGAAATATGAAAAATGAGAGCGTTTAGCGCATAAAAATGGCCAATTTTATGTGTACCTGGTGGCTACCAGGCATAGGTGGCTTTCCTTCATAGGATGCTGCCCTTCCCGTGGTTGTTCCTTCCCGGGGAAAGGCCTGGCTATTCACTGCTTGCGTCAAGAAACACGTGATGGTGTCTCCGCAGCTTCTTTACATGCATCTGCATATTTCCCATAAGGGATGGGGGCAGTGTTCTGGAATCACTGCGTTGAGAAACACGTGATGGTGTCTCCGCGGTGTTGGATGTTTTGGTCTCCCCGAGGCCAATCATCTGTGCCTTTATAGCCTTTTTACTAGGCACTGCTCCTAATAGCCAGATTCCTACTCCACACTGATGAGGGGCAAAAACCCCGAAACAGCTGTCTGTGGATGGATACCATGCTTGGCATAGGTGGCTTTCCTTCATAGGATGCTGCCCTTCCCATGGTTGTTCCTTCCCGGGGAAAGGCCTGGCTATTCACTGCTTGCGTCGAGAAACACATGATGGTGTCTCCGCAGCTTCTTTACATGCAGACGAAAATAGTGTTGTCATGGCAATAATTTCATAATGACATGTGTTGTCATGGCTATGATGAAGTCAGCATCATGTTTTGTCATGGTGACAATGATGTCATGGTGTTGTCATGAAGATGATGATGTCATAGTGTTGCCATGGCAATGAGGTTGTCATAAAATTTGTGCTGTCATTGTGATGATGATATTACAGAGTTGTGTGATGATATCGTAGTGCTGAGTGTTGTCATGGTAACAATGATAATGTCATTGTGACGATGATGTAAAAATGTGTGTTGATAGTGTTGTCATGGTGACAATGATGTCACTGTGTTGTTTGTGGACAATGATTTCATAGTGTTGTGTGTTGTCATGGTGACAATATCATTGTTGTAATGGAGACAATATCATAGTATTATGTGTTGTCATGGCGATTATGACGTCAGCATTGTGTGTTGTCATGGTGACAATGTTGCCATAGTTTCATCATGATGACAATTATGTCATAGTGTTGCCATAGCAAAATGACAATTATGTCATAGTGTTGTGTGATTTCTTGGTGACAATTATGTCATATGGTTGCTTCTTGTCATGGTGACTATGATGTCATAGTGTTGAGGCTCACCATGGCAACAATGTTGTCATGGTGACAATGATGTCATAGTATTTTCCTGACAACAATTAAGCAATAATGTGTGTTCTCATGGCGAGGAAGATGGCATAGTGTTGTCATGATGATGATGATGTGATAGTGTCATTTATTGTCATGGCGAAGATGATGTCAGTGTCATGTGTTGTCAAGGTTAAACGCACCCTGCCCCCCATCCTCTACATCAAGAGCTCCCAGCTCTCCCCAACCCTATTGGATAAATAGAAATCTCATACCCCCTGTGCTTATTATTTATGCAGCATAATCTGACCTGCGGTGCATGTTTAAATTCTACAGCATGACAATTTCTCTTGCTGATACACTGAGTTTTATGTGCGGACTTTCCTCATAGACTTGCATTAGATACAGAAATTCCGCAGGTAAAAAATCACATATGCATTTTTAGTGAGCTTCCTTGATGGAAAGGCATCCAAAACTAATTAAATCAGCACCACAGTTTTGTCAAATCAAAAAAACAGGAAATATTAAAGCAGCTTTATTAAAAGCATGACATACAGTACAGACCAAAAGTTTGGACACACCTTCTCATTTAAAATGTTTTCTGTATTTTCATGACTATGAAAATTGTACATTCACACTTAAGGCATCAAAACTATGAATTAACACATGTGGAATTATATACTTAACAAACACGCACCTCCAGGCTGTGTAAGGGCTATTTGACCAAGAAGGAGAGTGATGGGGTGCTACGCCAGATGACCTGGCCTCCACAGTCACCAGACCTGAACCCAATCGAGATGGTTTGGGGTGAGCTGGACCGCAGAGTGAAGGCAAAAGGGCCAACAAGTGCTAAGCATCTCTGGGAACTCCTTCAAGATTATTGGAAGACCATTCCCGGTGACTACCTCTTGAAGCTCATCAAGAGAATGCCAAGAGTGTGCAAGCAGTCATCAAAGCAAAAGGTGGCTACTTTGAAGAACCTAGAATATAAGACATAATTTCAGTTGTTTCACACTTTTTTGTTAAGTATATAATTCCACATGTGTTAATTCATAGTTTTGACGCCTTCAGTGTGAATTTACCATTTTCATAGTCATTAAAATGCAGAAAAATCTTTAAATGAGAAGGTGTGTCCAAACTTTTGCTCTGTACTGTATATATCTATCTATATAATCGTCTAAGGGGTACTTCCGTCTGTTTGTCTGTAACGGAAATCCCGCGTCGCTGATTGGTTGCGGCCGGCAGGCTGTGACCAATTAGCTACAGGCTTCGTCTGGCCGCGAATTGGCCCCTTCCTACTCTCCTCCAGTCAGTGCCCCCTCCCTACTCCTCTCCAGTCAGTGCCAATATGTCGCCCCATCCCGGATCAACTTTTTACTATTGATGCTGTCTATGCAGCATCAATAGTAAAAAGATATAATGTTAAAAATAAAAAAAATAAAAAATTGTACTATTCTCACCTTCCGACGTCCACCGATGCGCGCGATGCTGCCGCCAGCTTCCTTCCCAGAGATGCATTGTGAAATTACCCAGATAACTTAGCGGTCTCGCGAGACCGCTAAATCATCTGGGTAATTTTGCAATGCATCACTGGGAACGGAATCTGACGGCTGCATCGCGCATCGGGACAGCTTCGGCAGACGACGGAGGGAGAGTATATAACTATTTTTATTTTAATTCTTTTTTTTAACAGGGATATGGTGCCCACACTGCTATATACTACGTGGGTTGTGTTATATACTGCGCGGGCTGTGTTATATACTGCATGGGCTGTGTTATATACTGCGTGGGCTGTGCTATATACTATGTGGGCAGTGTTATATACTACTTGGGCTGTGTTATATACTAAGTGGGCTGTGTTATATACTATACGGCTGCTGTATACTATATGGCTGCTATATACTATGTGGCTGGAATATACTATGTGACTGCAATATACTACGTGGCTGCAATATACTTTGCGGCTGTCTGTGTTACGTGGGCTGTGATATATACTATGTGGCTGTTCTATATACTATGTGGCTGTTCTATATACTACGTGGCTGTGCTATATACTATGTGGCTGTGCTATGTACTACGTGGCTGTGCGTGTTATATACTACGTGGCTGTCTGTGTTATATACTATGTGGCTGTGTTATATACTACATGGCTGTGCTAAGCGCGACGTACATACATAAATATGTATTCTAGAACAGGGGTCCCCAACTCCAGTCCTCAAGGCCCACCAACATGTCATGTTTTCAGGATTTCCTTAGTCTTGCACAGGTAATAATTGCATCACCTGTGCAATGCAAAGGAAATCCTGAAAACATGACCTGTTGGTGGGCCTTGAGGACTGGAGTTGGGGACCCCTGTTCTAGAATATCCGATGCGTTAGAATCGGGCCACCATCTAGTATATATATGTATATATATATATATATATATATAGAGAGAGAGAGAGAGAGAGAAAGAGAGAGAGAGAGAGATAGATATAGATATATGTGTGTGTTTTGATGAATATTCCCTTTGAAAACAATGTGTAAATGACAGAGAATTGCTCTATGTATAAGCTCATGTTAAAATCACATTGCAATCAGATAGCAATCGCACTGCTGCATTCGAATGTAAATCGGATGCTAGGTGTAAAAAATCTGATTGTACTCACATAAAAACACATGACACTCACATGACACTAGTCCGACTCTCCTGCATCAAAATCGGACCGATTTTAAAATCGCTAGTGTGACTTCAACCTAAGGGTAAAAATATGGAAAGGAAAGTATGTCGACATTTTTTCACTGCTACCTTTGGAGTATTTTAATCTAGACAGGAAAAAAAGAATGATTTGGAAAAAGGATGAGGAAAAAAGGAGATACTGCTTAATTACGCAGACACTCTCCAATTGGTTGCAAATGTTTGCTATTTTGACCAGCGTGATAGGAAAGAAAGCACCTGAGAATTGTTTAGCTCTTTTTTGTTACATGGATTCAATTAGAGAGGCATGCCGGGTGTATGGCGGACAAGGGTGTTTATGCTATGACGAATAATTTCATCAGCGAAAAGCGGTGTGGTCATTCGTTGTGACTATAAGTACAGTATATCGCCTTTTGGTTGAGAGTGATGATGTCTAGCAGGATTGGACAGACGTTTTCAAAACACTCAGTGGCCATGCAAAGAGCATCTTGCTTCTTATTCAATGAAGGGGCTTGTAGGTTTGGAGCAAAATGTTAATTTAAGCATGAATGCTTTTTTTGCTGTTGAAGCCACAGTACCGAGGAATATTTTATGGGAGAAAAACAAAAAGGGGATGTCAGGATTCCACCTTTTGATGTGTCTGAACGCAGTAAAACACTGTCTGCCATTCAAAATAGAGCACCTGAGCTGTCTGCATCTGATGGACAGCTCAGCTGGCCAATCGGGATGCTGGGGCATGCTGAGCTATCAGTGTCTTGAATGATAGTTTAGTCGTCCAATTGAAGTGTGGTGTTGTCTGAGCTTCTTCCAGGTGTCTCCTGCTCACATAATTACCTGGCAATATAGCCAGATCTTTGCCTCAGACTAGTGTCAATTTTAGCTTCTTGCTCACTGGTGCATTTTTATCTTGTCTCACTGTGCTCAGTTCTCTGATCTACTGCTGCCTGACCTAGGACCACTCTCTGACCATCTTCCAGATTTGTTAACCCCCGCACCGTGACCTGACTATACATTTCTATCACCCCTCTCCCAATGATGTACCCTCCTGGCTTTTGACCCCTGGACCATGACTTGACTATTCATTTGAATCACCCCTCTGTCTGTGATATACCTTCCAGGCTTTTGACCTCAGACATTTTTCTATTATCTATCCTCGCGGACTGTCCATGAGTAGTAACTAGGGTAATAGGGGTGGGGGACAGTGCTAAGAAAAGGGGAGACGCCGATGTGTCTGGTAGAGAAGAAGCTTATTCTAAACAGATATCCAGATATAGCGGATGCCGTCTTGATAGAAGATGTTTTAAAGATGGTTTTAAGATCTCATTTGTTAACTGTAAAGTTAAGTTGTCCACAAAAACCCAGAAGTCAGCAGTATAATTTATGGGATTGACTGACAGTTGTGTTTGGTAGTAGAGTTGAGCGACCTTGACCTTTTTAGAGTCGAGCCGGGTTTCGCGAAACCAGACTATCTCAAAAGTCGGGTCGAGTGAAATCGGCCGATTATGACGTAAAGTCGGGATCGACCGAAACACGAAACCCAATGCAAGTCAATGGGGGAGCATAGTCGGCAGTGAGTGGGGGCCAGGAAAACACCTAGAGTGCCCATTTTAATGTCAAAACCATCCATTCTTCTTAATGAAGCTTGTCAAGCGTAATTTACCTTATAATAATTGGAAGGCATTTGAAATTGGGGGTCATTTGGCTAAAGTTGTGGTGGGTAGGGCTGGTTCAAGTAATTAGTGGGCCCAGGAAATCTGGACCACGTCACGGCAGTGGAGCAGGGAGAGGTAAGTATTTCAACTTTGCAAGTGCTGTGAACCTGAGCAAGCAGGGGGGGCCCACTCGTTGGCATTGGCACTGGCACAGGGCCCCTCAAAGTACAGCGGTGTGTTTGCACGGCGGGGGCGCCTCCCACCGGCAGCAACACTTTTGCGTACTATGAGAGGCCCTGTGCCAGTGACGTCGCCAACTAGTATTCCTCCCCCCACCTGATGAAGGAACCTGCACTTTCATCTGCACCTTCCTCTTTGTCCCCGTGTAAGGTGGTATGGTATGCGGGAAGAGCAACCTGACTTTCAGCAGGATCACAATGTTGTTGTGTAGCGTGCACGGGGAATGTTGCGTTATGGGTCAATGTACCAGCAGACTCATCTATCACTGGCTGGGCAATGGGCAGGATGAGGAGGAAACACAGATATAGGCCCAAAGAATAAAGATGGCTAAATGCAGTTCAAAATTGGTAACACAGGAATAACCAGGGGGCATTGCAGTGGAGGACAACTGGAATGAGAGGCTGACACAGAGAGTAGGCCCAAATCAGTAAGTAGTCGAAATGCAGTTCAAAATTGGCAACCGTAGTAAACAGGCGGCACAGCTTTGTTCAGTGGAGGAGAACAGCAAGGAGTGGCAGACACCGATAGTAGGCCCCAACCCAACTAGTAGGCCAAATGCAGTCTAACATTAACAACTACTTAACGAGCGCCTGAAAACGGAATTTCAGGACAGGAAACCAGGAGAACAGCAAGGAGTGGCAGACACCGATAGTAGGCCCCAAACCAACTAGTACGCCAAATGCAGTTGTTCCGTTTAACCACAATTTAATGAGAGCCTGAAGATAGAAGTTCAGGAAAGGCAACCTGGAGAACACCTTGGAGTGGAACACACCATCTCTCTACACCCCATACCCAATTTGTAGGCCTAATGCAGTGTAGTTTCCAACAACTACTAAACGAGAGCATGAAGATCGAAGCATTGGCGAGGAAACCTGGGGAACACCTTGGAGTGGAACACACCATCTCTCTACACCCCATACCCAATTTGTAGGCCTAATGCAGTGTAGTTTCCAACAACTACGAAACGAGAGCCGGAAGATCGAAGCTCAGGAAAGGCAACCTGGGGAACACCTTGGAGTGTAACAAACCCTCTCTCTACACCACGGAAGGGCTGATTCTTAGGAAGGAAGGCTGTCGGAAAGAAGCAGGGCGCGTCCGAGGGTGATTATATTCTTATTAGGTATATACTCACCCTCGGACGCGCCCTGCTTCTTTATTTGTAATGAATGTTTATTTGCAATGTGGTTTTGACTTACTCTATTTTTTTGGTAAATAATGATTTTATTATTTTCATTGTTTTGCATCTTCTTGGCAATAATATAAAGAAGACGCGACAGGACAACACTCGGTGGATGCCATATCTGTGTTTAAAATTGAAAAAAACCTTTCAGTTAACTACTTGCAGGAGAAAGTTATTGTAGCTGGTGGCCATTTTTAGTACTGTACCAGATTTTTGTTGTATGTGTTTGTTTTTAATGTTAAAATGTCTGCATTTGATATCTCTCCAGTATTTTCTTTTTTATAAGCAAAATACTTATTTTTATATTTTCTGATGTTGGTTCCAGGGGTACACGGGCAGCAGTGGTGTGGTCAGTGGAGGCCTAGTGGAAGGAGTGACCACAGACAGGCATCGAAGGCCTAAAATAATAACACATGGCTGTAGGCAATTTTAAATTGGTTCCAGGGGTACACGGGCAGCAGTGCCCTGGTCAGTGTAGTAGTAGTTGAAAGAATGGACCGCAGACAGGCATCGAAGGCCTAAAATAAAAAAATTGGGCTGGCTGTAGGCAATTTTAAATTGGTTCCAGGGGTACACGGGCAGCAGTGCCCTGGTCAGTGTAGTAGTAGTTGAAAGAATGGACCGCAGACAGGCATCGAAGGCCTAAAATAAAAAAATTGGGCTGGCTGTAGGCAATTTTAAATTGGTTCCAGGGGTACACGGGCAGCAGTGGTGTGGTCAGTGGAGGCCTAGTGGAAGGAGTGACCACAGACAGGCATCGAAGGCCTAAAATAATAACACATGGCTGTAGGCAATTTTAAATTGGTTCCAGGGGTACACGGGCAGCAGTGCCCTGGTCAGTGTAGTAGTAGTTGAAAGAATGGACCGCAGACAGGCATCGAAGGCCTAAAATAAAAAAATTGGGCTGGCTGTAGGCAATTTTAAATTGGTTCCAGGGGTACACGGGCAGCAGTGCCCTGGTCAGTGTAGTAGTAGTTGAAAGAATGGACCGCAGACAGGCATCGAAGGCCTAAAATAAAAAAATTGGGCTGGCTGTAGGCAATTTTAAATTGGTTCCAGGGGTACACGGGCAGCAGTGGTGTGGTCAGTGGAGGCCTAGTGGAAGGAGTGACCGCAGACAGGCATCGAAGGCCTAAAATAATAACACATGGCTGTAGGCAATTTTAAATTGGTTCCAGGGGTACACGGGCAGCAGTGGTGTGGTCAGTGGAGGCCTAGTGGAAGGAGTGACCGCAGACAGGCATCGAAGGCCTAAAATAATAACACATGGCTGTAGGCAATTTTAAATTGGTTACAGGGGTACACCCGCAGCAGTGGTGTGGTCAGTGGAGGCCTAGTGGAAGGAGTGACCACAGACAGGCATCGAAGGCCTAAAATAATAACACATGGCAGTAGGCAATTTTAAATTGGTTCCAGGGGTACACGGGCAGCAGTGCCCTGGTCAGTGTAGTAGTAGTTGAAAGAATGGACCGCAGACAGGCATCGAAGGCCTAAAATAAAAAAATTGGGCTGGCTGTAGGCAATTTTAAATTGGTTCCAGGGGTACACGGGCAGCAGTGCCCTGGTCAGTGTAGTAGTAGTTGAAAGAATGGACCGCAGACAGGCATCGAAGGCCTATAATAAAAAAATTGGGCTGGCTGTAGGCAATTTTAAATTGGTTCCAGGGGTACACGGGCAGCAGTGGTGTGGTCAGTGGAGGCCTAGTGGAAGGAGTGACCGCAGACAGGCATCGAAGGCCTAAAATAATAACACATGGCTGTAGGCAATTTTAAATTGGTTCCAGGGGTACACGGGCAGCAGTGGTGTGGTCAGTGGAGGCCTAGTGGAAGGAGTGACCACAGACAGGCATCGAAGGCCTAAAATAATAACACATGGCTGTAGGCAATTTTAAATTGGTTCCAGGGGTACACGGGCAGCAGTGGTGTGGTCAGTGGAGGCCTAGTGGAAGGAGTGACCGCAGACAGGCATCGAAGGCCTAAAATAATAACACATGGCTGTAGGCAATTTTAAATTGGTTCCAGGGGTACACGGGCAGCAGTGCCCTGGTCAGTGTAGTAGTAGTTGAAAGAATGGACCGCAGACAGGCATCGAAGGCCTAAAATAAAAAAATTGGGCTGGCTGTAGGCAATTTTAAATTGGTTCCAGGGGTACACGGTTAGCAGTGGTGTGGTCAGTGGAGGCCTAGTGGAAGGAGTGACCACAGACAGGCATCGAAGGCCTAAAATAATAACACATGGCTGTAGGCAATTTTAAATTGGTTCCAGGGGTACACGGGCAGCAGTGGTGTGGTCAGTGGAGGCCTAGTGGAAGGAGTGACCGCAGACAGGCATCGAAGGCCTAAAATAATAACACATGGCTGTAGGCAATTTTAAATTGGTTCCAGGGGTACACGGGCAGCAGTGCCCTGGTCAGTGTAGTAGTAGTTGAAAGAATGGACCGCAGATAGGCATCGAAGGCCTAAAATAATAACACATGGCTGTAGGCAATTTTAAATTGGTTCCAGGGGTACACGGGCAGCAGTGGTGTGGTCAGTGGAGGCCTAGTGGAAGGAGTGACCGCAGACAGGCATCGAAGGCCTAAAATAATAACACATGGCTGTAGGCAATTTTAAATTGGTTCCAGGGGTACACGGGCAGCAGTGGTGTGGTCAGTGGAGGCCTAGTGGAAGGAGTGACCGCAGACAGGCATCGAAGGCCTAAAATAATAACACATGGCTTTAGGCAATTTTAAATTGGTTCCAGGGGTACACGGGCAGCAGTGGTGTGGTCAATGGAGGCCTAGTGGAAGGAGTGACCGCAGACAGGCATCGAAGGCCTAAAATAATAACACATGGCTGTAGGCAATTTTAAATTGGTTCCAGGGGTACACGGGCAGCAGTGCCCTGGTCAGTGTAGTAGTAGTTGAAAGAATGGACCGCAGACAGGCATCGAAGGCCTAAAATAAAAAAATTGGGCTGGCTGTAGGCAATTTTAAATTGGTTCCAGGGGTACACGGGCAGCAGTGCCCTGGTCAGTGTAGTAGTAGTTGAAAGAATGGACCGCAGACAGGCATCGAAGGCCTAAAATAAAAAAATTGGGCTGGCTGTAGGCAATTTTAAATTGGTTCCAGGGGTACTCGGGCAGCAGTGGTGTGGTCAGTGGAGGCCTAGTGGAAGGAGTGACCGCAGACAGGCATCGAAGGCCTAAAATAATAACACATGGCTGTAGGCAATTTTAAATTGGTTCCAGGGGTACACGGGCAGCAGTGGTGTGGTCAGTGGAGGCCTAGTGGAAGGAGTGACCACAGACAGGCATCGAAGGCCTAAAATAATAACACATGGCTGTAGGCAATTTTAAATTGGTTCCAGGGGTACACGGGCAGCAGTGGTGTGGTCAGTGGAGGCCTAGTGGAAGGAGTGACCGCAGACAGGCATCGAAGGCCTAAAATAATAACACATGGCTGTAGGCAATTTTAAATTGGTTCCAGGGGTACATGGGCAGCAGTGGTGTGGTCAGTGGAGGCCTAGTGGAAGGAGTGACCGCAGACAGGCATCGAAGGCCTAAAATAATAACACATGGCTGTAGGCAATTTTAAATTGGTTCCAGGGGTACACGGGCAGCAGTGGTGTGGTCAGTGGAGGCCTAGTGGAAGGAGTGACCGCAGACAGGCATCGAAGGCCTAAAATAATAACACATGGCTATAGGCAATTTTAAATTGGTTCCAGGGGTACACGGGCAGCAGTGGTTTGGTCAGTGGAGGCCTAGTGGAAGGAGTGACCGCAGACAGGCATCGAAGGCCTAAAATAATAACACATGGCTGTAGGCAATTTTAAATTGGTTCCAGGGGTACACGGGCAGCAGTGGTGTGGTCAGTGGAGGCCTAGTGGAAGGAGTGACCGCAAACAGGCATCGAAGGCCTAAAATAATAACACATGGCTGTAGGCAATTTTAAATTGGTTCCAGGGGTACACGGGCAGCAGTGGTGTGGTCAGTGGAGGCCTAGTGGAAGGAGTGACCGCAGACAGGCATCGAAGGCCTAAAATAATAACACATGGCTGTAGGCAATTTTAAATTGGTTCCAGGGGTACACGGGCAGCAGTGGTGTGGTCAGTGGAGGCCTAGTGGAAGGAGTGACCGCAGACAGGCATCGAAGGCCTAAAATAATAACACATGGCTGTAGGCAATTTTAAATTGGTTCCTGGGGTACACGGGCAGCAGTGGTGTGGTCAGTGGAGGCCTAGTGGAAGGAGTGACCGCAGACAGGCATCGAAGGCCTAAAATAATAACACATGGCTTTAGGCAATTTTAAATTGGTTCCAGGGGTACACGGGCAGCAGTGGTGTGGTCAATGGAGGCCTAGTGGAAGGAGTGACCGCAGACAGGCATCGAAGGCCTAAAATAATAACACATGGCTGTAGGCAATTTTAAATTGGTTCCAGGGGTACACGGGCAGCAGTGCCCTGGTCAGTGTAGTAGTAGTTGAAAGAATGGACCGCAGACAGGCATCGAAGGCCTAAAATAAAAAAATTGGGCTGGCTGTAGGCAATTTTAAATTGGTTCCAGGGGTACTCGGGCAGCAGTGGTGTGGTCAGTGGAGGCCTAGTGGAAGGAGTGACCGCAGACAGGCATCGAAGGCCTAAAATAATAACACATGGCTGTAGGCAATTTTAAATTGGTTCCAGGGGTACACGGGCAGCAGTGGTGTGGTCAGTGGAGGCCTAGTGGAAGGAGTGACCACAGACAGGCATCGAAGGCCTAAAATAATAACACATGGCTGTAGGCAATTTTAAATTGGTTCCAGGGGTACACGGGCAGCAGTGGTGTGGTCAGTGGAGGCCTAGTGGAAGGAGTGACCGCAGACAGGCATCGAAGGCCTAAAATAATAACACATGGCTGTAGGCAATTTTAAATTGGTTCCAGGGGTACATGGGCAGCAGTGGTGTGGTCAGTGGAGGCCTAGTGGAAGGAGTGACCGCAGACAGGCATCGAAGGCCTAAAATAATAACACATGGCTGTAGGCAATTTTAAATTGGTTCCAGGGGTACACGGGCAGCAGTGGTGTGGTCAGTGGAGGCCTAGTGGAAGGAGTGACCGCAGACAGGCATCGAAGGCCTAAAATAATAACACATGGCTATAGGCAATTTTAAATTGGTTCCAGGGGTACACGGGCAGCAGTGGTTTGGTCAGTGGAGGCCTAGTGGAAGGAGTGACCGCAGACAGGCATCGAAGGCCTAAAATAATAACACATGGCTGTAGGCAATTTTAAATTGGTTCCAGGGGTACACGGGCAGCAGTGGTGTGGTCAGTGGAGGCCTAGTGGAAGGAGTGACCGCAAACAGGCATCGAAGGCCTAAAATAATAACACATGGCTGTAGGCAATTTTAAATTGGTTCCAGGGGTACACGGGCAGCAGTGGTGTGGTCAGTGGAGGCCTCGTGGAAGGAGTGACCGCAGACAGGCATCGAAGGCCTAAAATAATAACACATGGCTGTAGGCAATTTTAAATTGGTTCCAGGGGTACACGGGCAGCAGTGGTGTGGTCAGTGGAGGCCTAGTGGAAGGAGTGACCGCAGACAGGCATCGAAGGCCTAAAATAATAACACATGGCTGTAGGCAATTTTAAATTGGTTCCTGGGGTACACGGGCAGCAGTGGTGTGGTCAGTGGAGGCCTAGTGGAAGGAGTGACCACAGACAGGCATCGAAGGCCTAAAATAATAACACATGGCTGTAGGCAATTTTAAATTGGTTCCAGGGGTACACGGGCAGCAGTGGTGTGGTCAGTGGAGGCCTAGTGGAAGGAGTGACCACAGACAGGCATCGAAGGCCTAACATAACAAAAATGTCAATACAATGGTATTGTCAGTGGCAGGCATTGAAGGATGTCAGCGCATAGACTAAACATTGGTGGAGCTGTGAGATAATTTTGCAAGTGGTAGAGCACTGTTTGAGCTGGGGTGGGGGGAAACTGTCTTGTGGCCGGCGGTACAGGCCCAGGGCCCCTCATATTACAACGGTGTGTCTGACGTTGGGTGCGCACCACCACCGCCAGAGACACTTTATTGTACTAGGAGGGACCCAGTGGCAGTGCCGTCGACCAAAAGCGGGCTCACCCACCTCTTCAGACAAACTGCACTCTCACGGGTGCTGTCGCCAAGTGTCGATACCACGGCCCCGTGTGGGGAGTTTGGCCATTTAGTGAGGTGTAAACATGTCGTATGCTGGACAATCAGGTGCAGAAAATTACGAGATTGGAAAAGGCATTCAGAATAGTCCACACAGGCAAGACCTTTTCATAGGAAAGCTAGGTGTCAGCCGGGCAAGGTGGGGCAAAAGATTTCGAAATCCAGTTGTGGTTCATTTTAATGAAGGTTAGATCATCTACATTTTGGGTAGCCAGACGAGTCCTTTTTTCTGTTAGTATTGAACCTGCAGCACTGAATACTCTTTCTGATAGGACACTAGCTGCCGGGCAAGCAAGCTCCTGCAATGCATATTCTGCCAATTCTGACCAGGTGTCTAATTTTGATGCCCAGTAATCAAATGGGAATGACGGTTGAGGGAGAACATCGATAAGGGATGAAAAATAGTTTGTAACCATACTGGACAAATGTTGTCTCCTGTCACTTTGAATTGATGCTGCAGTACCTGTCCTGTCTGCGGTCATAGCAAAATCACTCCACAACCTGGTCAGAAAACCCCTCTGGCCAACGCCACTTCTGATTTCTGCCCCTCTAACTCCTCTGGTCTGCTGGCCCCTGCAGCTCGTGTGAGAACGATCACGGGCACTGTGTGCAGGGAATGCCAGAAGCAAACGGTCAACAAGAGTTGATTGTTTGGTTGCTAATATTAGTTCCAAGTTCTCATGTGGCATTATATTTTGCAATTTGCCTTTATAGCGAGGATCAAGGAGGCAGGCCAACCAGTAATCGTCATCATTTATCATTTTAGTTATGCGTGTGTCCCTTTTGAGGATACGTAAGGCATAATCCGACATGTGGGCCAAAGTTCCAGTTCTCAAATCTGCGGTTGTGCTTGGTTGAGGGGCAGTTTCAGGCAAATCCACGTCACTTGTGTCCCTCAAAAAACCAGAACCCGGCCTTGCCGCGCCACCAATTTCCAGTGGCCCCGGAAAAGCTTCCTCATTAAAAATATAATCATCCCCATCATCCTCCTCGTCCTCCTCCTCCTCTTCGCCCGCTACCTCGTCCTGTACACTGCCCTGGCCAGACAATGGCTGACTGTCATCAAGGCTTTCCTCTTCCTCAGCTGCAGACACCTGATCCTTTATGTGCGTCAAACTTTGCATCAGCAGACGCATTAGGGGGATGCTCATGCTTATTATGGCGTCGTCTGCACTAACCAGCCGTGTGCATTCCTCAAAACACTGAAGGACTTGACACATGTCTTGAATCTTCGACCACTGCACACCTGACAACTCCATGTCTGCCATCCTACTGCCTGCCCGTGTATGTGTATCCTCCCACAAAAACATAACAGCCCGCCTCTGTTCACACAGTCTCTGAAGCATGTGCAGTGTTGAGTTCCACCTTGTTGCAACGTCTATGATTAGGCGATGCTGGGGAAGGTTCAAAGAACGCTGATAGGTCTGCATACGGCTGGAGTGTACGGGCGAACGGCGGATATGTGAGCAAAGTCCACGCACTTTGAGGAGCAGGTCGGATAACCACGGATAACTTTTCAGGAAGCACTGCACCACCAGGTTTAAGGTGTGAGCCAGGCAAGGAATGTGTTTCAGTTGGGAAAGGGAGATGGCAGCCATGAAATTCCTTCCGTTATCACTCACTACCTTGCCTGCCTCAAGATCTACAGTGCCCAGCCACGACTGCGTTTCTTTCTGCAAGAACTCGGACAGAACTTCCGCGGTGTGTCTGTTGTCGCCCAAACACTTCATAGCCAATACAGCCTGCTGACGTTTGCCAGTAGCTGCCCCATAATGGGAGACCTGGTGTGCAACAGTGGCAGCTGCGGATGGAGTGGTTGTGCGACTGCGGTCTGTGGACGAGCTCTCGCTTCTGCAGGAGGACGAAGAGGAGGAGGAGGGGGTGCGAACGGCTACAGCCAATTGTTTCCTAGACCGTGGGCTAGGCAGAACTGTCCCAAACTTGCTGTCCCCTGTGGACCCTGCATCCACCACATTTATCCAGTGTGCCGTGATGGACACGTAACGTCCCTGGCCATGCCTACTGGTCCATGCATCTGTTGTCAGATGCACCTTTGTGCTCACAGATTGCCTGAGTGCATGGACGATGCGCTCTTTAACATGCTGGTGGAGGGCTGGGATGGCTTTTCTGGAAAAAAAGTGTTGACTGGGTAGCTCGTAGCGTGGTACAGCTTAGTCCATCAGGGCTTTGAAAGCTTCGCTTTCAACTAACCGGTAGGGCATCATCTCTAACGAGATTAGTTTAGCTATGTGTGCGTTCAAACCCTGTGTACGCGGATGCGAGGCTAAGTACTTCCTTTTTCTAACCATAGTCTCATGTAGGGTGAGCTGGACTGGAGAGCTGGAGATCGTGGAACTAGCGGGGGTGCCGGTGGACATGGCAGACTGAGAGACGGTGGGAGATGGTATTGTTGCCACCGGTGCCCTAGATGCAGTGTTTCCTACTACGAAACTGGTGATTCCCTGACCCTGACGGCTTTGGCATGGCAAAGAAACCTGCACAGATACTGCAGGTGGTGCGGAAAATGGTGGCCCTACACTGCCGGAAGGGATGTTGCGTTGCTGACTAGCTTCATTGGCCGAGGGTGCTACAACCTTAAGGGACGTTTGGTAGTTAGTCCAGGCTTGCAAATGCATGGTGGTTAAATGTCTATGCATGCAACTTGTATTGAGACTTTTCAGATTCTGTCCTCTGCTTAAGGTAGTTGAACATTTTTGACAGATGACTTTGCGCTGATCAATTGGATGTTGTTTAAAAAAATGCCAGACTGCACTCTTTCTAGCATCGGATACCTTTTCAGGCATTGCAGACTGAGCTTTAACCGGATGGCCACGCTGTCCTCCAACAGGTTTTGGCTTTGCCACGCGTTTTGGGCAAGATACGGGCCCGGCAGATGGAACCTGTTGCGATGTTGATGCCTGCTGCGGCCCCTCCTCCTCCGCTTCAGAACTGCTGCCGCCTGCACCCTGTTCCCCCAATGGCTGCCAATCGGGGTCAAGAACTGGGTCATCTATTACCTCTTCTTGTAGCTCGTGTGCAACTTCGTCTGTGTCACCGTGTCGGTCGGTGGTATAGCGTTCGTGATGGGGCAACATAGTCTCATCAGGGTCTGATTCTTGATCAGCACCCTGCGAGGGCAATGTTGTGGTCTGAGTCAAAGGACCAGCATAGTAGTCTGGCTGTGGCTGTGCATCAGTGCACTCCATGTCAGATTCAACTTGTAATGGGCATGGACTGTTAACTGCTTCACTTTCTAAGCCAGGGACGGTATGTGTAAAGAGCTCCATGGAGTAACCCGTTGTGTCGCCTGCTGCATTCTTCTCTGTTGTTGTTTTTGCTGAAGAGGACAAGGAAGCGACTTGTCCCTGACCGTGAACATCCACTAACGACGCGCTGCTTTGACATTTACCAGTTTCACGAGAGGAGGCAAAAGAGCTAGAGGCTGAGTCAGCAAGATAAGCCAAAACTTGCTCTTGCTGCTCCGGCTTTAAAAGCGGTTTTCCTACTCCCAGAAAAGGGAGCGTTCGAGGCCTTGTGTAGCCAGACGACGAACCTGGCTCCACAGCTCCAGACTTAGGTGCAATATTTTTTTTCCCACGACCAGCTGATGCTCCACCACTACCACTACCCTCATTACCAGCTGACAATGAACGCCCCCGGCCACGACCTCTTCCACCATACTTCCTCATTGTTTTAAAAACGTAAACAAACTAACGGTATTTGTTGCTGTCACACAAATTACACGGTGAGCTATAACTTCAGTATGATTTAGCTACCCCTTTACAGGTGAGTGAGACCACAACGAAAATCAGGCACAATGTTACACACTCTGTTGTTGGTGGCAACAAATGAGAGAGATGCCACACACGCAGGACTGTCACTGAAGCACAAATGTAAATATTAATCTCCCACTGATTTGATTTTTTTTTTTTTTTTTCAGGGAGACTTTAGGAAAAAAAAAAATAGAATAAAATGATTTTTTCAGGAAGAATTTAGAAACCAAAGAAAATAAAATGATTTTTTCAGGGAGAATTTAGAAAACAAATAAAACAAAAAAAGGCTTTCTATGGCCCACTGAGTGAGAGATGACGCACACAGGAGTCAGGAGTGGCACACAAGCCCAGAGGCCAATATTTATCTCCCACTGATTGATGTAGTGATTTTTTCAGGTAGATTTTGGAACCCAAATCAAGCTAAAAAAATAATAGGCTTTCTATGGCCCACAATTGGAGAGAGAGAGAGAGATGGCACACCCAGGAGTCAAGACTGGCACACAAGCAGAAAGGGCAATATTAATCTCCCACTGATTTGTTTTTTTTTTTTTTTTTTTTCAGGGAGACTTTAGGAAAAAAAAAAAAATAGAATAAAATGATTTTTTCAGGAAGAATTTAGAAACCAAAGAAAATAAAATGATTTTTTCAGGGAGAATTTAGAAAACAAATAAAACAAAAAAAGGCTTTCTATGGCCCACTGAGTGAGAGATGACGCACACAGGAGTCAGGAGTGGCACACAAGCCCAGAGGCCAATATTTATCTCCCACTTTTTTTTTTTTGTTCCAGGGAAAATTTATAAACCCAATAAAAAAAATAATAAATAGGCTTTCTATGGCCCACTATCTGAGAGACAGAGAGAGATGGCACGCTTAGGACTGGCACACAAGCCCAAAGGCCAATATTAATCTCCCTTTTTTTTTTAAGGGAGAATTTATAAAACCAAAAAAAAATAAATAAATAGGCTTTCTATGGCCCACTATTTGTGAGAGAGATGGCACGCTCAGGACTGGCACACAAGCCCAGAGGCCAATATTAATCTCCCACTTTTTTTTTTTTTCCAGGGAAAATTTATAAACCCAATAAAAAAAAAAATAAATAGGCTTTCTATGGCCCACTATCTGAGAGAGAGAGATGGCACGCTTAGGACTGGCACACAAGCCCAAAGGCCAATATTAATCTCCCACTGATTGATTTATTGAATTTTCAGGTAGAATTTAGAACCGAAATAAAGCAAAAAAAAAAAAACAAAAATGGGCTTTCTATGGCCCACTGAGTGAGTGATGATGCACACAGGAGTCAGGAGTGGCACACAAGCCCTGAGGCCAATATTTTTCTCCCACTGATTGATGTATTGATTTTTTCAGGTAGATTTTAGAACCAAAATCAAGCAAAAAAATAAATAGGCTTTCTATGGCCCACTGAGTGAGTGATGATGCACACAGGAGTCAAGAGTGGCACACAAGCCCTGAGGCCAATATTTTTCTCCCACTGATTGACGTAGTGATTTTTTCAGGTAGATTTTATAACCCAAATCAAGCCAAAAAATAAATAGGCTTTCTATGGCCCACTGAGTGAGAGATGACACAGACAGGGATGGCACTCTAGCAGAAATGTCAATCTTAATCTCCCACAAAAAAAAAAAAAAACAGGGAGTGTCCTTCAATTACTATCTCCCTGCAGTAATCTCAGCCAGGTATGGCAGGCAGCAATAAGGAGTGGACTGATGCACAAATTAAATAAAAAGTGTGTACAAACCAAAAAGATAGCTGTGCAGAAAGGAAGGAACAAGAGGATTTGTGCTTTGAAAAAAGCAGTTGGTTTGCACAGCGGCGTACACACAGCAATGCAGCTATCAGGGAGCCTTCTAGGGCAGCCCAATGAGCTACAGCGCTGAAGGGGAAAAAAAAAAAAAATTTAGCTTCCACTGTCCCTGCACACCGAAGGTGGTGTTGGGCAGTGGAAATCGCTACAGCACAAGCGGTTTGGTGGTTAATGGACCCTGCCTAACGCTATCCCTGCTTCTGACGAAGCGGCAGCAACCTCTCCCTAAGCTCAGATCAGCAGCAGTAACATGGCGGTCGGCGGGAACTCCCCTTTATAGCCCCTGTGACGCCGCAGACAGCAAGCCAATCACTGCAATGCCCTTCTCTAAGATGGTGGGGACCAGGACCTATGTCATCACGCTGCCCACACTCTGCGTTTACCTTCATTGGCTGAGAAATGGCGCTTTTCGCGTCATTGAAACGCGACTTTGGCGCGAAAGTCGCGTACCACATGGCCGACCCCGCACAGGGGTCGGATCGGGTTTCATGAAACCCGACTTTGCCAAAAGTCGGCGACTTTTGAAAATGAACGACCCGTTTCGCTCAACCCTATTTGGTAGCTTACACATCATTTGACGTTGTAGCTGACTGGGTTAATTTTTTTGGAAAAGGAGCACTGCTGGCAAAATCCGATACTGAACCCACTTTCAGGTTGTTACAGGTGCTTCTAGATAGTATGCAATTGCTTGTTTTTGAGATTTTTTTTTTCATTGATTGTTTACTCCTCCCTATGGGTTTGTACACATCCTGTGCATACTTTGAAACATTTAGTACATTTTTAGTGTAGGCAGTGAGGGACATCTCTGGTTTGAACTCTTGTATTCACTACTTGGATGATTTTTTTGTACCTAGGTCCAGCCAACTCTTTTGAATTTTCAATATTGTTGTACACAATGGAAGGAGTGGCCAAAAAATTTTAAGTCTCTCTGGCTACAGAGACGATGGTAGGACCAATTACAACCATGAGCTTCTCGTGTACTACTCTGATTGATACCAAGGCAATGGAATGTAGGTTGCCTGAGGAAAAATTAGTGGACCTTTTGGCTGAAGTAATCAGAATCAGTAAGCTGTGGAAAGTTACTTTGAAGACACTACAATCTTTACTGGGGAAACTGAACTTTGCTTGCCGTATCATGAAAATAGGTAGAGTCTTTTGCTGGAGGTTTTCTATGGCAACAGCAGGGGTAATGGCCCAACATCACTTTATCAGGCTAAAAGTCACTTAGTTACTTACCAGTGACGGGATTTTTCATAACCCATGACAGCACCATGAGAGTGGGGATCTGCCCATCAAGGACAGGGATCCTATGGGCTAAGAAAGGGGGCTATACCTCTCCCTCACATCAGTTGGATTACACAGTATGAGAGGACCTCCAATGGTTGCTACAACAATACAACAAAAACAAATCAACCAACACCACATACCATAGTCTTAAGGCATAACCATAGCAAAAGAAGTGCTCACCTACACGTGATGGGAGGGAAGATAAGGGTGCTGTCATGGGTTCCGAAAAATCCCTTTACTGTTACATAACTAAAACTTTTTTCGATCACCCATGACAGCACCACAAAAGAATTATAGAGAAAATAAGAATTCAGGGAGGGACCACAAGCTGGAGCACCCTTCTCCCAACTATAAAGTCGGAAGAATAACCCATATCCAGTCTATAATGTCTATAGAACGTGCAAGGAGAGGACCAATTTGCTGCCTCACAAATCTCTTTGATTAAGACATCTGACCTCTCTGCCCACGAGGTTGCCACAGCCTGTGTGGAGTGAGCCTTTAAACCTTCTGGGACTGCTTTGCTACTTGCCGAGTAGGCTATAGAAATGATCTCTCTAATCCACCTAGCAATTGTATATTTTAAAGCTTTAAGCCCTTTCCTGGAACTCTGGAAGGACACAAGCAGCAAACTATCCTTTCTCCAGTTTTCCGTAGCAGACAGGTATCTGACTATACATCTTCTAACATCCAAAGTATGAAGTCTTTCCTCCATCTGAATCTTTGGATTAGAACAAAAGGAAGGAAGGAAAACATTCTGCAATATATGAAATGGCGATTCTACTTTAGATTGATATGCTGTATCAGGCTTAAAAATTACTCTGTCATCTAGAATTTGAGTAACAGGTGGCGTTATAGAAAGAGACTGAATATTACTGACTCTTTTGGTAGCTGTTAATGCTACCAAAAGGGCTGCTTTAATTGAAAGAATCTTAAAGGGTGCAGATTCTATGGGCTCAAATGGTATGTCTGTCAAGGCTGCCAAGACCAACTTCATATCCTATGGAACTAATTTTTCACTAGAAAAGAGCCTAGACCTCGATGACGCTTTAATAAACTGTGACGCCCAATAATTAGTAGCTAAATCACAGCTTTCCGGAGCCCCGAGTGCTGCCAATAAAATCACAATATACACCCCACTGGCGCTCCATCCTTGACCCTAGACCCTGGAGAGGATGAAAACTTTTTCCAAGTTCTAGAATATATTCTGGTCATGACTGCTTTCCAACTCTGAAGCAGAGTGGAGATGAGATTAGGAGAAAACCTTTCCTTTAACAGCGCTCTCTCAAATTCTATGCCATCAGGTGGAGATTGGCTGCTTGTGGATGGTCTACTGGCCCCTGGGAAATTATATTTGAGTTATCTGGAAGAACCCATGGATCGGACACAGACATTATCCTTAGCCATGAGAACCATGGTCTTCTGGGCCATAAGCAATTAACCAAATCTTTGTGCTCTCCTCCCAGATCTTTTTTTGAATAATGGGATCGGGGATACTGAAGGAATAGAGTATGCCACGCTGAAATCCCACAGAATAAGAAAAGCATCTACCACTAGGGGATCTTCCCTGAGGTGCAAGGAACAGAACTGTTTCATCTTTCTGTTTAACTTGCTTGCATTTATCTTGCTGGCAAACAGGCCCATGTCCGCGAGACCCCATATCTCAACTGTCTGGTCAAAGATGTCCTGACTTAGCTTCCACTCCCCTTGTTTTAGGTAGCTGTGGCTTAAGAAGTCTGCCTTGAAATTTTCCTTTACTTTTATACGTAGAGCTGTCAAAGAAAGTACATGATCCTCCACTAGGTGGAAAAAGTGATCTGACACCTCCGTCAAGGGTTTAGACCGAGTTACTCCCTGGTGATTTATGAAAGCCACTGACACTTGATTGTTCAAGAGGGTCTTGACATGCTGACTCTGTAGGGATACAAGGGATTAACCTGTTCCCACTCTACAGCCAGTAATTCTTTTGAATTTGACTAAAGTGTACTATCTCTTCTAGACCAGACTCCCTGGGCCAAATCCCTCTCTAGATGAGCATCCCAACCCCTGTCATCTGTGGTGACAACCTGTATAACTTCAATTTCCCAAGGAACCCTTCCTGGACAGGTTTTAACTATCTAACCACCAGTGTAGGGATTGCATCGTTTGTAGGGGTAGAATCATTCTTCCTTACAGGCGCCCCTAAATTGAGATCTCTTTCTGTAGAACATTTCATTGTAGAATCCTGGAATGAAACTGGGCCCATAGAACTGCTGGACATCATAAGGTTAAAGAATCCAGGAGGGACATTGCATTCCTAAAATACATAGAGGGGACTTCCATGACTCTCAATACTTGATTCTGGATATTTTCTATTTTATCTACTGGGAGGTGACATTCCGTCACCTCCGAATCCAATAGGACCCCTTAAAACTCTTGAATTTTGGGGGGCTCTAATCTGGACTTCTTTCTATTCTGGACTTCTTTAGATTCAGCCAGCCTATGCCTTTTAGGGTAGCCATCATCTCCTCTAGTTGACCCTTACAATAGTGCATTGACTTTCTCATTACCTGGAATTCATCTAGATACGGGATTATCAACACACCCTTTTGCCAGAGATGAGCCATCACCTCCGCAATCACCTTTGTGAAAACACGAGGAGCTGTAGCTAGCCCAAATGGGAGGGCCCTGAACTGAAAGTGCCTGACTACTCCCTCAATTTCAATTGCTACCCTGAGGTATTTCTGTCATTGCATGTGTATAGGCACATGATAGTGTGCATCTTTTAAATCCAGGACTACCATAAAACAACCGAGAATGATCATCTTTATTGCTGACTTGATGGATTACATCTTAAAGGAGATAGGAAAGATATATATCTTGGTACTGTGTTAGCCAGTAGATAGAAAAATATTTAGAATTGAGAGTTCTCAGTGGTTGATACCTTTTAATGGCTAACTGAAAAATATGGTAACAAATTGCAAGCTTTCGAGACTGCTCAGATCACTTCATCAGGCATAGACAGTCTATACCTGATGAAGGGACCTGAGTAGTCTCGAAAGCTTGCAATTTGTTTCCATCTTTTCAGTTAGCCATTAAAAGGTATCAACAACTGAGGACTCTCAATTCTAAATATTTTTCTATCTTAAATGACTGAACTCTTGGGAACTTGTTCAATGCCTTCAGGAACCGTCAGGTTAATTTATTAGAAAAAGAGTGGAGTAGAACCCCTCCCCTTTGTCAGACACTGGGACTTCCAGGATGATGGTTTTCCGAACTAGGTCCAAGATCTTTGTCACAAAGGCCGACTGCTCTCTTGGTGGGGATCGTGAGGTGTCAAAACAAATCTTCTTTATAAGACTGACTGGAATTCTAACTTCAACCCAGTTTTTATTAGGCTAAGAATCTAGCTACTGTTTGAAATTCCCTCACAGGCAGGAAAAAAGGAATAATGACTATCCCCCCTGGAAGGGAGTCATTGACTTGATTTCCTGGCCTCTTGGGAAGAGGTTCTGATCATGAACCCTCTACCTTTCTGTGATCTTCCCATCTATCTTGCACCCCGGGAGATTTTCTTCCGACAAACTTCATCTGTAGGCAGGAATGAATAGACTAGGAAATCCCATTTTGGCATCCCTGCTTTCTCCAGAATTTTATTTAAGGCTAGGCCAAACAAATACTCCCCCTCTCATGGAATGGTACATAATCTTGTTCTAGCCTGAATGTCTCCTGGCCAGCACTTTACCTCACCCACAAGGCCCTACGGGCTGAGTTGGAAAGGGCAGCATACCTTGTAACCAGCTGAAAAGAGTCTGCAGAAGCATCCAATAAGAAATCTGCTGCTCCCCGTTTAAGCGGAATAGTGGCAAAGATGTTTGCCCTTGTCCTTTGTCCTTTAACTGGGATTCTAGGCGATCCAGCCAGATTGTTAAGGACCTGGCAGTACACATTGCTGTCCCTGCTGGTTTCAGTGCCCTGGCTGAATGTATCCCATGTACCCCTATGAAAAGTGTCTGCTTTCCCATGGAGGGAATCCCTCAAAGCCCCCATGTCATCAAGGGGCAGATAAGCTTTCTTGGGGGCCTTTGTTATTGCCATATCCAGTTTAGGAGCTTTTTCCCATAACAATGAAGAAGACTCTTCAACTGGATATTTAATTTTAAAGGATGGGGGAAGAGATCCCCTCTTTTCTGACTTTTTCCACTCCTTCTGGACTAAAGCCTGGAGCCTTGTATTTAACAGAAAGAATTTACGTTGAACCTGTACTGATCTTTCTGACCTAGAGCCCACTATGCCCATTGTGGCTCTGATGGCCTTAACTAGCCTATCCACTTCTCCATGCTGGAAACAATGGCACCCTGAGCCACTGTCTGAAGAGGAAGCAGGTGAGGAGGAATTGACAGAGTCGTCATCAGAAAGGGAGAACATGTCTCTGCTGGCAGATGATCTCTAAAGGCTGCAGATTCATCCACCTTGCTGGAGCTTCGCTGACTGGATCTGCCAGAACTACATCTCTTCATGGTATGGCTGCTGCTCCCACTGCCACAGGGATGATGCCGCACCACCTGCTCCTGGGGCTTCCCATCAAGCATCCATCTCCAATCTCCTGAAGGGGACAGGCAATCTAGGAAGCACCTGAGCAGTGGTGCCAGTGTGTTTTTAGATTGGCCCATGTGCTCTTCACCAATACTACCAGTAATTTCCACGTCACGTGGCTCCTGCGTCGGCATCAGTGCACCCGTGTCATTCAAGCGCACTTCGTCCTGGCATGCGACACTGCCCATCATATGGGCACACCTCCCCACATCATGCCAAGCATGCCTCTAAGTGTGTCACACTGGTACAAACACCCATCACCCAGGCCGTGCCTCTGGCCGCGTTCCACATTCCTGGCTCTGGCCTGCATTAGCACACAAGCCCAGGGGCGTGCGGCACTTCTGGTGTTTCACCCGGTCTCAGCCATGCTACCACCAATTTCTGAGGTGTGAGGAGGGGGCAACAGCAATGGAGCCACATTATGAGCCACACCAGAGCCAGCCATCACCAGACTGGGATTGTCACTCACCTGAGTTCGCACTCGAGTGAAAGGATTAGTATGGCTAGTAGGGTTGAGCGACCTTTTACTTTCAAAAGTCGGGTCGAGTGAAATCGGCCGATCCTATAAAAAAGTCGGGGTCGGCCGAAACTCGAAACCCAATGCAGTGCATTGGGTTTCCAATGGTTCCCAGGGTCTGAAGGAGCGGAAACTCTCCTTCAGGCCCTGCGATCCATATTTAAGTGTAAAATAAAGAATTAAAATAAAAAATATCGCAATACTTACCCTCTGACGCGCCCTGGTACTAACCGGAACCTTCCTTCCTTCGAATCAGCGCTTCCAGGACCTGGCGGTGACGTCGCGGTGACGTCGCGGCTTGTGATTGGTCGCGCGGCCGCCCATGTGACCGCTCGCGCGACCAATCACAAGCCGCGACGTCACCGCGACGTCACCGAAGGTCCTGGAAGGGCTGATTCTTAGGAAGGAAGGCTGCTGGAAAGAAGCAGGGCCCGTCCGAGGGTGAGTATATACCTAATAGGAATATACTCACCCTCAGATGCGCCCTGCTTCTTTCCGGCAGCCTTCCTTCCTAAGAATCAGCCCTTCCAGGACCTTCGGTGACGTCGCGGTGACGTCGCGGCTTGTGATTGGTCGCGCGAGCGGTCACATGGGCGGCCGCGCGACCAATCACAAGCCGCGACGTCACCGCGACGTCACTGCCAGGTCCTGGAAGCGCTGATTCGAAGGAAGGAAGGTTCCGGTTAGTACCAAGGCGCGTCAGAGGGTAAGTATTGTGATATTTTTTATTTTAATTCTTTATTTTACATTAAATATGGATTCCGATACCGATTTCCGATATTGCAAACATATCGGGAATCGGGATCGGAATTCCGATACCACATTCAGAAGATCGCCGACTTCATGGCCGACCCCACACAGGGGTCGGGTCGGGTTTCATGAAACCCGACTTTGCCAAAAGTCGGCGACTTCTGAAAGTGGCCGACCCGTTTCGCTCAACCCTAATGGCTAGTAGTGAGGCTGCAAAAAGAGGCTTGGTGAAGAGGATTAGGAGATAGGAATTTGTGGGATTTAAATTTTGTGAGACTCACATGTAACTTGGGGAGTTGGTATAATAATTTGTTGGAGGGCTATGAGATGAAGTAACTCAGTTTATTTTTTGCAGATAATAGCCCTTAGCTAGTGTGGATTATGGGCCATTCGTATTGTCTTTTGGGCCACTTTGTGAGCAGTGGTCCAGCCCATGGGGAGCTGGATGTGAATTTTGAAAGAGGATACCATACTCCGATGGACTGGAAAACTGGGTATGGTGTGGAATCAGGTCCTCCTGAAATTGCACTTTTGCCAGGCTTGACTGGGCTCCGTATATACCATTTTTCCATATTAAGGGTAACAATTTTGGTACAAAGCCATGTTGTGAGTTGATAAAGGATAAAAGGTTTCATTTGTTGAGGATATGGGCAATGTATCCCAGGGTAATCACAGTTTGATCAGACATTATCCTGAGGAAGGTTTGGAATGGAGCTCAATCTGTGGCTGGTGTACATAAGGCCAGGATTAAGGTGAATTGAGCCGTGGCTCAGTTTGTGGTTAGAAACTGAGCTGAGGTGGTGCGTCATGTTGACCTGGAATCGGATGATGCAAATTTTAAAGAAGGAACAAAGTGCACCTAAGCACAGTGGGTCTAGACATGTGGTGTCTTGTCATTCAGGAAGGTATCAAACATGCACTGAGAGTATGGAGGGATATAAATATTTGAGGGTTGCAAAAATATTATGCTCATGGCATAGGGGGTAAGTCCTCAAGTTTGGTGGATTTGCCTAATGGTGGAGTGGCGGGAGCCCAATAGGTTCTGGACCCCTCAGGTGGACTTAATTAAGTGATGACAAGTAATTAAATAATCCTGGGTTAGGAGATTAAAGGGCTGTAGGTCCCTGGGTAATAGTTTATGTTTAGTGGCCAGGCTAGTTAACAGGTGCCTCTGAGCTGATGCGATGCAGCTAGAAGTAAGAAGCGAGCTGAGTCGAGGCGGTTATATTATACCTGTCTTGAATATGAGGCTTCAACAACCACCCCTCTAAATATAGGTTATGTGGTTTATACTGTTTGTTTACAAACCCCATCCCAACCTTCGCCGTACTAGTACAGTAGGGAGTTCGGTACCCCCGCTTTGATGTGGGCTCCGGCGCTGAACTCGCATCAAAGCCGGGACATGTCAGATGTTTTGAATAGCTGACATGTGCCCGCAATAGCGGCGGGTGAAATCGCAATTCACCCGCCGCTATTAACTAGTTAAATGCCGCTGTCCAACTCTGACAGCGGCCTTAAACTACCGCTTCCGGCCATTGGGCCGGAAATGAGCGCATCGCCGATCTCCTTGAGACCTCTATGGTTGTTGATGCTGGCTTGCTGTGAGCGCCACCCTGTGGTCAGCGCTCATAGCAAGCCTGTAATTCAGCTACATAGGAGCCATCTATGCATTGCTCCTATGTAGCAGAGCCGATCGAGTTGTGCCAGCTTCTAGCCTCCCATAGAGGCTATTGAAGTATGGCAAAAGTTTAAAAAAATATGAAAAAAATAAAAAAAAAATATATAAAAGTTTAAATCACCCCCCTTTTGCCCCATTCAAAATAAAAAAATTAAAAAAAATCAAACCTACACATATTTGGTATTGCCGCGTTCAGAATCGCCCAATCTATCAATTAAAAAAAGTATTAACCTGATCGCTAAACAGCGTAGCGAGAAAAAAATTAAAAACGCCAGAATTACATTTTTTTGGTCGCCGCGACATTGCATTAAAATACTTAAATAATGACCAAAAGCACATACAGTATATACCTGTGTATAAGAGCAAGCAGAGAAGGTAAGTAGGGTGTGTGCTGGAAGCTGGCAGCTGCAGCAGTAACTGTGCATGCTATAAGAGAAATTAATATTCACTGCCAGCACAGTGAATATTCATTTCTCTTTAGCAGCAGGCACAGGCTTTAGCCGCAGCTGCCGGCTCCTACCTCCGTGACCCACTGAACTCATTGACTTAGAAGGCCAAGTGTGATCTGAATATTGGATCAAACTTGTGCATGGAGCACTTTTTTTGGACATCTGATATGTTTACGGCACTATAGCATAACATTAGTCCGAGTGAGATACAGTTCTTTTTGTTGGATTGCGCTCGGACTGATCAAATGGTTGTCTGCACAAACTCTTAAATGCATTTATTGCTGTACAAGGCAGTCACACAATATACTGAAAGCAAAGTTTCACATACTTTTGCCATTCATAGACTTGATGTATGATCATTTTCCTCATTTAAAAGACAAAGTCTAATATTATTGACTCATTTGTTTGAGTTGGATCTCATCATCTACTTTTAGGACCTGTGTGAAAATCTGAAAGAGTTAAGCAGAATAATGAAAAATTCTGATGGGTTCACAAACTTCCTAGCACCACTGTAGATACATGGAAAATCTTTCAGGTTTTATTTTTTCTCATGAAGTCGTTAAGAAATAAAGAATTGGGTATTGTTTTTGTTCAGTTCATGTATAGTAATGCTTGATTCTCCCACGTTAGTTTTCAGAATAAGTTTCCAAGTAACAGAATAGAGAAATATTTGTTCCAGTGGTGTCTTCCTGCCCTTGACATTATTTCCAGATGTAGCTTGTCTAATCCATGGTCTGGAATAGATTGGAGAACAGAAGGCTCAGTAATTTTACATTAAAACACTCCTCCCATTGGCTGTAATGAAATACCTTGCTGATTCAATAACTGTAAAACTGTGCATTGCCTGAAATTCACCAACTGCTGATGCTAAAGATGAGTAGAGCTGTCAGGAAATAATACCAATGTTAATATTCACCGTCATCAGGATCAGTGGTTATTATTTCATGTATACCCACAGCATACAGTATATCATGTATTTGTACACGAGAACATAGAGATGAGCGAATATTTCAATGTTCGGTTCGTTTGACAATCGCTGAATTTGCAATATTAGCCCATTAATTCATCGAATATTTGCAGAACATAACCGAACGTATTCATGTCAATGGGAAGCAAAAACAAACACCAGCACAACTCCTTATATTGGCCCCAAATGCTGCCAAAACACATCAAATGAGGGAAAGACACCAGGAAACAGGTCTCAACTCACACAGAGCACAAATTGTAGCATGGCACTGCAGCAATCAGCCAGGCATGAGGTATCGGGGTCTGGGACAGCTTTTACAGCTTTCAATTGAACATGACAGTATGACGAATTGGGGGAGGTATAGGCCTCCTTTGCTGGGAGCATTGATATCACATGCAACACCTCTACCTGCTTTCATGCTGAGCCACATTCAAGTGGCAAAATATCAGTTTCGTAGACTACAATTGTCAGAAAAATTTAAGGAGAGTAACACGGGTAGTTGAGGAAGTGGATGCCTACTGTTACAGGCAACACGCATGAAGGAGACCCAACCAGGAGTCTACACATTTTCAAAAATTAGTGGCAGACACTACCAAAGTGGCATCAATTTCTCCACAGTAGAAATATTGTAGGATGATAGGCAGGGCCGGCGTCAGCACCCGGCACACCCGGGCAAGTGCAGGGGCCCTGAGCAGGTAGGGGGCCCACTCGCCATCGAGGACACTGGTGCGCTATAGTGCCGGCCCCCGCGAGTGGACCCCCACCTGCTCCGGGCCCTGGCACTTGCGATACTTACCTCTCCCGGTTCCAGCGCTGCAGCGTCTTCCATCCTCTGATTATGATGTTCAGGTCAGAGGGCGCGCCCTTTGCCTGAGCAGTCACAACACAGAGATCAGGAAGACGCCGACGGTGAGGAGTCCAGAGCAGGACAGCGTCAAGCAACGAGAGGTGAGAATTTCATTTTTCTTTTAAATATTTGGAGCAATATATGGGGTATCGGCCGATATTCGCTGTATCGGAATTCCGATACCGAGTTCAGATACTTTTGCGATATCAGATACCGGAATCGGATATTGCCATAGTGCAATGATGCACTATAATGTGCGGGCTTGCCGGGGGTCTGTGCGTGCCTGCAGGGGGTCTGTATGTGCTGCCGGGGGTCTGTGCGTGACTGCTGGGGGCTCTATGCGGGCTGCTAGGGCTCTGTGCGGGCTGCCGGGGGTCTGTGCGTGCCTGCCAGGGGTCTGTGCGTGCCTGCCAGGGGCTTTGTGCAGGCTGTTAGGGCTCTGTGTGGGCTTCCGGGGATCTGTGCGTGCCTGCCAGGGGCTTTGTGCAGGCTGCCAGGGCTCTGTGCAGGCTGCCGCGGCTCTGTGCGAGCACGTTTTTTTCCGCCGGATCCATTTTTACTCATAGAGTTGTGTTAGCGCCGGATTGCGCCTGATGGCCACACGTTTCATCCGGTTTTTGCCGGATCCATCAAAACAGCTGTTTCCGCCAGACAGAAAACACATACAGAGAAACAGTTTTTCTGTCTGGCGAAAAAAAGCACTGCGACGGATCCAACAAAAAATGGATGAAACGTGTGGCCATCAGGTGCAATCCGGCACTAATACAACTCTAAGAGAAAAAAATGGATCCGGAGGAAAAAACGCATCCTGTGCTGGATTGCGCTTAATGGCCACACGTTTCATCCGTTTTTTGCCGGATATATCAAAAAAGCTGTTTCCGCTTTTCCGTTTTGATGCAGTGGTGTAGTTTTGATTCAGTTTTTGGTGCAGTTTTTGATGCAGGTTTTTGGTGCAGTTTTGATGCAATTTTTCTTCCACTTTTTGTGCGGTTTTGATGCAGTTTTTGGAAATAAATAAATAAACGGAAAATGTGCATGATTTGAATGAAACATGCATGAAAAAACGGATTCGGAGGCCGGATTCATCATTTCACATCTCAGTTTCATCTGTTTTTTTGCCGGATTCGGCGTTGTGTGTTTTTTCACCGGACAGAAAAATCGTTCCTCTGTATGTGTTTTCCGTCCGGTGGAAACAGCTGTTTTGACGGATCCGGCAAAAAATGGATGAAATGTGTGGCAATCCAGCGCTAATACAACTCTATGAGAAAAAAACGGATCTGGCGGAAACAACGGATCCTGCAAATGTGCTCGCAGGATGCGTTTTTTACCCATAGACTTGTATTAGTGACGGATCGCGACGGATGGCCACACGTCACATCCGTCGTGCAACGGATCCATCGTGTTTTGGCGGACCGTCGGCATGAAAAAATGTTCAAGTGAATGTTTATTTGTCCGTCGCGTCCGCCATTTTCTACCACGCATGCGCGGCTGAAACTCCGCCCCCTCCTCCTTAGACTTCAGAATGGGCAGCGGATGCGTTGAAAAACTGCATCCGCTGCCCACGTCATGCACAAATTTCACAACTTGCATCGGTACGTCGGCCCGACGCATAGCGACGGACCCGTTCCGATGCAAGTATGAAAGAGGCCTTAATGAGCGTTTAATTTAAATAAAAAAAATGGCGTGGGCTCCCGCGCAATTTTCTGCGCCAGAGGGGGAAAGCCGACGGCCGGGGGCCAATATTTATAGCCTGCTATGAATATCAGCCCGCAGCTGTCTGCATAGCCTTTACTGGCTATTAAAATAGGGGGACCCCCCCCCAAAAAAATGATGTGGGATCCCCCTGTATTTTATAGCCAGAAAGGCTACGCAGACAGCTGCGGACTGATATTCATAGCCTAGAGAGGGGCTATGGATGTTGGCCCCCCAGCAACAAATACCAGTCCGCAGCCACCCCAGAAATGGTGTATCTATAAGATGCGCCAATTCCGGCACTTAGCCCCTCTCTTCCCACTTCCGTGTAGCGGTGGGATATGGGGTAATAAGGGGTTAATGATCACCTTGCTATTGTAAGGTGACATTAAGCCGGGTTAATAACGGAGAGGCGTCAATAAGACGCCTATCCATTATTAATCCAATAGTAATAAAGGGTTAATAAAACACACACATTAGGAAAAAAGTATTTTAATATTCTTCATTTGACCATACTTACCATACTTCAGCGCCTGCAAAAAATGTAAAATAATAAACCGTATACTTCCTGTCAGCCTTAGTCCAATTAGTAACGAGTGTCCCATGACAATCTCCCCTATAGAACAGTGACATCGGGTGATGTCACTGCTCTATAGGACCCTCCGTGACATAATGACAGGAGACAAGGGCTCCTGCAGTGCATCACTGAGATTACTAAAGTTCAAAGTCTAACTTTATGGCAATTGCTGTGTGGGAAAATTTCTCACAAGCAATGCCAAAAGTAAGACTAGGGACTTTTTTTTACAGCGGGGGAGGAATACAGTGCGGAAGGATACCTTCCTCCCGTCATTGTGTTCCTGGAGCCCCTGGAGAGCGGTCGCATCAGCTGATGCTGCCGTTCTCCACGGGAGATCGTTGTGGGACACTCGTGAATTACTGTGGACATGGAGTGTAGTGGTTGTTTGTTATTTTAATATCTTTTACAGGTGAACTGGCTTCGGGGATCAAAATGACAAGTAATGGTGAGTATGTACTCTATGTTTAATTTACTGTATGTCTGTATGTATAGCCCACACAGAGCCCCGGCAGCCCGCACAGAGCCCCGGCAGCCAACAGAGAGCACCAGCAGGCACGCACAGAGCCCCAGCAGCCCGCACAGAGTTCCGGCAGGCACGCACAGACCCCCGGAAGCCCGCACAGACCCCCGGCAGCCAGCACAGAGCCCCGACAGGCATGCACAGACCCCCGGTAGCCCGTACAGAGCCCCGGCAGGCACACACAGACCCCCGGCAGCCTGCACAGAGCCCCGGCAGGCACGCACAGACCCCCGGCAGCCCGCACAGAGCCCCGGCAGGCATGCACAGACCTCCGGCGGCCCGCACAGAGCCCCGACAGCCCGTACAGAGCCCCGGCAGGCCCGCACAGAGCTCCAGCAGCCCGCACAGAGCCCCGGCAGGCACGCACAGAGCCTTGGCAGCCTGCACAGAGCCCCAGCAGGGACACACAGACCCCCGGCAGCCCGCACAGAGCCCCGGCAGCCCGCACAGAGCCCCGGCAGGCCCACTCAGAGCCCCGGCAGCCCGCACAGAGCCCTGGCAGGCATGCACAGACCCCCGGCAGCCCGCACAGACCCCCGGCAGCCCGCACAGACCCCCGGCAGCCCGCACAGAGCCCCGGCAGGCACGCACAGACCCCCGGCAGCTCGCACAGAGCCCCGGCAGGCACGCACAGAGCCCCGGCAGGCACGCCCAGACCCCTGGTAGCCTGCACAGAGCCACGGCGGGCACGCACAGACCCCCGGCAGCCTACACAGAGCCCCGGCAGGCACATACAGACCCCCGGCAGCCCGCACAGAGCCCCGGCAGGCCACACAGAGCACTGGCAGGCACGCACAGACCCCCGGCAGCCCACACAGAGCCCCGGCAGGCGTGCACAGACCCCTGTCAGCCCGCACAGAGCCCCAGCAGACATGCACAGAGCCCCGGCAGCCCGCACAGAGCCCCGGCAGGCACGCACAGACCCCTGGCAGCCCGCACAGAGCCCCGGCAGGCACACACAGAGCACTGGCAGGCACGCACAGACCCCCGGCAGCCCGCACAGAGCCCCGGCAGGCGCACACAGACCCCCGGCAGCCCGCACAGAGCCCCGGCAGGTGTGCACAGACCCCCGGCAGCCTGCACAGAGCACCGGCAGGCCTGCACAGAGCCCCGACAGCCCGCACAGAGCCCCGGAAGACACGCACAGAGCCCCGGCAGGCACGCACATGGCCCCGGCAGGCACACACAGAGCACTGGCAGGCACGCACAGACCCCCTGCAGCCCTCACAGAGCCCCGGCAGGCGCACACAGACCCCCGGCAGCCCGCACAGAGCCCCGGCAGGTGTGCACAGACCCCCGGCAGCCTGCACAGAGCACCGGCAGGCCAGCACAGAGCCCCGACAGCCCGCACAGAGCCCCGGAAGGCACGCACAGAGCCCCGGCAGGCACGCACAGAGCCCTGGCAGCCCGTACAGAGCACCGGCAGGCCCGCACAGGGCCCCAGCAGCCCGCACAGAGCCCCGGCAGACATGCACAGAGCCCCGGCAGCCCGCACAGAGCCCCGGCAGGCACACACAGACCCCCGGCAGCCCGCACAGAGCCCCGGCAGGCACACACAAAGCACTGGCAGGCATGCACAGACCCCCGGCAGCCCACACAGAGCCCCGGCAGGCGCGCACAGACCCCCGGCAGCCCGCACAGAGCACCGGCAGGCGTGCACAGACCCCCGGCAGCCTGCACAGAGCACAGGCAGGCCCGCACAGAGCCCCGACAGCCCGCACAGAGCTCCAGCAGGCACGCACAGAGCCCCGGCAGGCACGCACAGATCCCCGGCAGGCACGCAAAGAGCCCCAGCAGGCACGCACAGACCCCCGGCAGCCCGCACAGAGCCCCGGCAGGCACGCACAGACCCCCAGCAGCCTGCAGAGAGCCCCGAAAGGCCCGTACAGATCCCCGGCAGACCCGCACAGACTCCACCCGCACACACAGACACGCTCAGTGTCCACCCACGCACCGCCAACACTCTTTCCCCCTCCGGAACAGGATGTAGAAGGACAGAAAGGGCTTATTTACATTCCAATATTTGTGTCCCATTGACTTGCATTGGTATCGGGTATCGGTATCGTCGATATCCGATATTTTTTGGATATCTGCCGATCCAATCTGATACCGACACTTCTGGATATCGAAAGGTATCGCTCAACAATACTTATGAAGCCAATTCTATAGGGAGCATTATATGGGGCCAATTGTCACGGAGTTACTGCGACAGAGCAGTACCAGAAGACCACGGCATCTGACGGCTTCTGCTTCATTGCTGAGAAGAAGCACTTCTCCTGTGTATGAAAGGTGTTTTGTTTTCTTTCAGCAGGACAGGGGTTAATAGGCCATGTGGAAATTCCTGCTTTCAGCTGTGCTTGGTTAGCCACTCCTCTCTCCTATAAAAGCTAGGCCTTCTGGTCAGATCTTTGTCTGAGATAGCACTTGCTTGATAGACCTGGAGTAGTGAGGAGCTGGTGTTTGGAGAGCTGGAGGAATTATTGTGCGACAGTTGTATGGTTTGTACGCTTGGAAAATTCCTCATCCTTACCTGCTTTATTTACCTTCCCCGTCCTTCACACCCTGGTGGATACCTTTGTTGTTTGTGAGAGCATATTTTGTGTGAGTGGAGTTTTCTTTTTACCCTTGTCTTTGTTCCCCTGTTAGTCGGGTTGGTGTACTGTTGTACACGGTAGCGCCTTGCTTCCCTGGGTGGGAAGGGAGACAGATGCAGGGCAGCAGTCAGGAGACAGGGCGAGGGCGGAGGCCCCGGCATTCTCGCCATCTGAGGTATCCTGGGGAACAGGGCGAGTTAGGGCGCCCCCTAGAGATAGGGCCAGGAAAGGTGCCCCTGGTCCCAGTTTACCCGCCAGTCCAATCATGACATTATCTCAGACCCGAAAGCATTTTCTGATCCGCTATGGATCCTATTACAGCACTGACAGGGCAGTTGCAGCAGCTCAGTCTGGAGGTGGCGGATTTACGCATGGTGGTTTCACATCACTCTGTTATGTTTGGTGTGGGGATTTCGCTTTCCAAACAAACCATTGCGGATCCCAAGGTCGCCCTGCCAGACAGGTTCTCCGGAGGGCGGGACAAGTTTGTTGTGTTCTGGGAGGCCTGCAAACTTTATTTCCGGCTGCGTCCGGTATCCTCTGGTACGGAGGAGCAACGGGTGGGGATTGCTATCTCGCCCCTACAGGGGGACCTGCAAGCATGGGCATTTTCTCTTCCATCTGACTCACAGTCACTTCAGTCTTTAGAGGGCTTCTTCCAGGCTTTGGGCTTAGTGTATGATGACCCTGATCGTGTCTCCTTGGCTGAGTCGTCTCTGCACCAACTTCAGCAAGGAAACCGTCAGGCGGAGGAATACTGCTCCGAGTTCTGGCGGTGGGCCACTGACACTAGGTGGAATGACCTGGCCCTCCGTAGTCAGTTCTGCGAGGGTCTCTCCGTAAGAGTAAAGCATGCTATAGCTCTCTATGAGACTCCAGATTCCCTTGAGGCGGCAATGTCTCTGGTGATCCGGGTTGATCGCCGTCTTCGCCAGAGGCATAGGGAGACACCTCTGGGGACAGGAGCTCCAAGTTTGAGCGTGACCTGTACTGATTCTACTGTGGAACCCATGCAAGTGGGTGCAACATCCCAACCTAGCAAACTTGCTTTACTTCGACGTAACGGGCGAGTGTGCTTTTGTTGGGGCAAGAAAGGTCATTTTGTGAGCACGTGTCCTACCCGTCACTTATTTAAACAACCGCCGGAAAACTAGAGAGCCCGGGTTGCGGGGAGGTAGGCAACCCGGGTGTACTCATAACCTCTGTGGGAAAGACTCGTTTTTTCCTCCCAGCTATGTTTTATGTGGGTGAAAATAAGGTTGACGTGTCCACCTTCTTGGACAGTGGGGCGGGGTTTAATTTGGTCGTCGCAGGGTTCGTCCGGGACCAAGGCCTTGTCTCACAAACCTTGTCCAGACCTATACCCATAATAGCTATTGATTCCGGTCCTAAGACAGGGGCACTTCACGCAGGTAGTCCATGACTTACGGCTACAGGTAGGGGCCATACACTCTGAGGTGTTAAAATGTTATGTGCTTGAGGGCCTGCCCTCACCTGTGGAACAGGAACTTCCTTGGCTCACTCTGCACAATCCAATAATTGATTGGCAGACACAGAAAGTGGTTAAGTGGAGTACATACTGTCAAGGACACTGTTTGGGTACCCGGTTGGCAAGGGTGGATACCCAGTCTGTGTCCCATTACCTGTCAGACTTCGTGGATGTGTTTTCTGAGCAGGGGAGCCAAGATCTTTCCCCACATCATCCTTATGATTGTGCCATCAATCTGGTTCCTGGTGCCAAGCTGCCCAAGAGCAGACTCTATAACATCTCAGGTCCAGAAAGGCGGGCCATGAAGGTCTATATTACAGTAAGTCTGGCTAAGGGCCATATCCGACCTTCCTCTTCACCCCTTGCTGCAGGGTTCTTTTTCGTAAAAAAGAAGGATGACGGGTTACGTCCTTGCCTGGATTTCCGGGAACTTAATTCTATCACGGTCCGTGATCCGGATCCGCTACCTCTTATACCTGACCTTTTTAATCAAATTGTTGGGGCAAAGTGGTTCTCTAAAATGGACCTCAGGGGGGCATACAATCTCATCCGCATTAAGGAGGGCGATGAGTGGAAGACTGCGGTCAATACGCCAGAAGGAAACTACGAGAATTTAGTGATGCCTTTTGGGTTGACAAACGCGCCCGCCATCTTCCAGCACTTCATTACTGACATCTTTAGTCACCTTGTAGGCAGGTTTGTTTTTATCTACCTGGATGACATTCTTTTGTACTCACCTGACCTTTAGTCACACCAGCAACATGTCAAGTCCTACAGATACTTCGTGACAATAAATTGTATGTCAAACCTGAAAAGTGCATGTTCTCGGTGAAGGAGATCCCTTTCCTTGGATATGTATTAACTAGTGTTGAGCATTCCGATACCGCAAGTATCGGGTATCGGCCGATATTTGCGGTATCGGAATTCCGATACCGAGATCCGATATTTTTGTGATATCAGGTATCGGTATCGAATCAATAGGGATGTGGAAAATAAAGAATTAAAATAAAAAATATTGATATGCTCACCTCTCCGGCGGCCCCTGGACTTCACGCTGCTATCCGGGAGGCTTCTTTGTTTAAAAAGCGCGCCTTTCGGACCGGTGAATGACGTCCCGGCTTCTGATTGGTCGCGTGCCGCCCATGTGACCGGCACGCGACCAATCAGAAGCCGCAACGTCATTCTCATTCACAAAACTGCTAATTCTAGGAATTGAGGACCTGCGAATGACGTCGCGGCCTCTGATTGGTCGCGTGCCGGTCACATGGGCGGCACGCGACCAATCAGAAGCCGGGACGTCATTCACAGGTCCGAAAGGCGCGCTTTTTAAACAAAGAAGCCTCCCGGTTAGCAGTGTGAAGTCCAGGGGCCGCCGGAGAGGTGAGCATATCAATATTTTTTATTTTACACATCCCTATGGATCCCAGGGCCTGAAGGAGAGTTTCCTCTCCTTCAGACCCTGGGAACCATGAGAATACCTTCCGATACTTGATGTCCCATTGACTTGTATTGGTATCGGATATCGGTATCGGCGATATCCGATATTTTTCGGGTATCGGCCGATACTATCCGATACCGATACTTTCAAGTATCGGACGGTATCGCTCAACACTAGTATTAACTGCCACCGGTTTTCGCATGGATACGGCGAAAGTCCGGGCAGTATTGGAATGGGATCGTCCTGAGGATTTGAAGGCCTTACAAAGGTTTTTGGGTTTTGCCAAGTACTACCGTAAATTCATAAAGAACTTTTCAGTAGTAGCTAAACCGCTCACTGATATGACTAATAAAGGGACGGACTTCTCCAAGTGATCCAGTCCTGCCAGGGAGGCATTTGACACTTTGAAGGGGTGTTTTGCTTCTGTGCCGATTCTTTTTCAGCCTGATGTCACTCAGCCATTCATTGTGGAGGTGGATGCATCCGAGGTGGGAGTGGGGGCTGTATTATCGCAAGGTGCGTCTCCTGGTAAATGGCAACCATGCGCTTACTTTTCTAAAAAACTGTCGCCAGCTGAGAGAAACTATGATATTGGTAATAGGGAACTATTAGCTATCAAATGGGCATTTGAGGAGTGGCGTCATTTCTTGGAAGGAGCGGTTCACCCTGTGATGGTGATCACTGACCATAAGAATCTGGTTTACTTGGAGTCAGCAAAACTTCTTACTCCTCATCAGGCAAGATGGGCTTTGTTCTTTACCAGATTTAACTTTTTTGTCACTTTTAGTCCGGGAAGCAAAAATGTTAAGGCAGATGCTTTGTCCGGTTGCTTTCCTGGGGGAGGCGATAAGTGCAAACTGGTACCTATACTACAGAAAGGGGTAGTAATGGCGTCCATATGTTCCAATCTTGAAAGAGAGGTTGCGGACGCTCAGGGGGACGCCCCTGCTACCTGTCCACTTGGTAAACTGTTTGTACCAGTCAATCTCCATCTTAGAATTCTCAGTGAACATCATGATACGGTGCTGGCTGGACATCCAGGGATTAAGGCTACCGCGGATCTACTTACTCCGCGTTTTTGGTGGCCAGGTGCTTATAAGGATGTCCAGGAGTATGTCGTCGCCTGCAATGTATGTGCGCGTTCTAAGACTTCACATACTCATCCATCAGGGCCACTCCTACATTTGGAGATTCCCAGCAGACCTTGGACTCATTTGTCGGTCGATTTTATTACAGATCTACCTGTGTCTTCAGGGAACACTGTAATCCTGGTGGTAGTGGACAGGTTCAGTAAAAGGTCTCATTTTATTGCTTTGCCAGCTTTGCCTAATGCCAAAACTTTGGCGCAAATCTTCGTCAGGGAAATATTAAGACTGCATGGGATTCCTACGGATATGGTTTCTGATCAGGGGGTGCAGTTTATCTCCAAATTTTGGAGGGCATTTTGCACCCGCCTGGGGATCTATTTGTCTCTTTCTTAGGCGTTTCACCCACAGTGTAACGGGCAGACTGAACGGGTTAATCAGAATTTAGAGACATATCTTAGACGTTTTGTTTCTGAGCATCAGGAGGACTGGGTGACCTACTTACCATTTGCTGAATTTGCTGTTAATAATCGCTGTCAGGAATCAAATGGTAAGTCCCCATTTTTTGGGGCAAATGGGTTTCATTCGCAGTTTAGTTCGTTCAATGGTGATCGCCCTTCTGGTTTACCGGAGGAGGAACGGTTCTCTTCTTCTACTTCTACGATTTGGCAGGGGGTGATTGATAATTTGCAAAAGATGGGTTCCAAATATAAGAGTGTGGCTGATCGGAGACGTTTGGTGGGTCCGGACCTGAGTGTTGGTGACTTGGTGTGGCTGTCCTCAAGGAACATTAAGCTAAAGGTTCGATCTTGGAAATTGGGTCCCAGGTTTATTGGTCCCTATAAGATCCTAGCCGTAGTCAATCTGGTAGCATTCCGCCTTTCTCTGCCACCTACTTTTAAAATCCACAATGTGTTTCACCGTTCTCTTCTCAAAAATTAGGTGGCATCTGCAGGATCTTCACCTTTGCCACCTTCTCCTGTCATTGTTGATGGTAATCTCGAGTTCCAGATAGCCAAGGTCTTAGATTCTCGTCTTGTTCGTCGGTCACTTCAATGAATGGTACATTGGAAGGGGTACGGTCCTGAGGAGAGGATGTGGGTTCCAGCTTCCGACGTTCATGCGACCAGACTGGTTCGGGCCTTTCACGCAGCCAACTCAGATAAACCTGGTCCTGAGGTCCCGGAGGTCCCTCATAGAAGGGGGGTACTGTCACAGAGTTACTGCGACAGAGCAGTACCAGAAGACCACGGCGTCTGACGGCTTCTGCTTCTTCGCTGAGAAGAAGCACTTCTTCTGTGTGTTAAAGGTGTTTTGTTTTCTTTCAGCAGGACAGGGGTTAATAGGCCATGTGGAAATTCCTGCTTTCAGCTGTGCTCGGTTAGCCACTCCTCTTTCCTATAAAAGCTAGGCCTTCTGGTCAGATCTTTGTCTCAGATAGCACATGCTTGATAGACCTGGAGTAGTGAGGAGCTGGTGTTTGGAGAGCTGGAGGAATTTATTGTGCGACAGTTTTATGGTTTGTAGGCTTGGAAAATTCCTCATCCTTACCTGCTCTATTTACCTTCCCCGTCCTTCACACCCTGGTGGATACCTTTGTTATTTGTTAAAGCATATTTTGTGTGAGTGGAGTTTTCTTTTTACCCTTGTCTTTGTTCCCCTGTTTGTCGGGTTGGTGTACTGTTGTACACGGTAGCGCCTCTCTTCCCCGGGTGGGGAGGGGGACAGATGCAGGGCGGCAGTCAGGAGACAGGGTGAGGGCGGAGGCCCAGGCACCCTCGCCATCTGAGGTATCCTGGGGAACAGGGTGAGTTAGGGCGCCCCCTGGAGATAGGGCAAGGAAAGGTGCCGCTGATCCCAGTTTACCCGCCAGTCCAATCGTGACACCAACTCAATATGGCGCAGTATATGGGGCCAATTACATATGGGCCGGGACCCGGCACTTGCGATACTTACCTCTCCCGGTTCCAGCGCTACAGCGTCTTCCATCCTCTGACTGTGACGTTCAGGTCAGAGGGCGCGATGACGTAACCAGTGCGCGCCCTCTGCCTGAGCAGTCACAGCACATACAGCAGGAAGACGCTGACGGTGAAGAGTTCAGAGCAGGGCAACATCAAGCAACGAGAGGTGAGTATTTCATTTTTTTTTTTATATTTGGAGCAATATATGGGGGCCATCAGAAGGGGCCCATATATAGAGCATTATATGGGGCTAATTCTATATGGAATATCTTATGAAGCTAATTCTATAGGGAGCATTATATGGGGCCAATTCAATATGGCGCAGTATATGGGGCCAATTACATATGGAGCAGTATATGGGGCCAATAATATATGAAGCATCTTATTGGACTAATTATATATGGAGCATTTTATATGGCCAATTATATATGGAGCATTATATGGGGCCCATTATACATGGAGCATCTTATGGGGCCAATTATTTTTGGAGCATTATATGGGACCCATTCTGTAAGGAGTATTATATGGGGCCCATTCTGTATGGAGCATCATATGGGGCCCATTCTGTATGGAGCAATATATGGGACTCAGTATACTTTATGGGGCCGATCATATACTGTATGGAGCATTATATGAGGCCCATTATATATGGAGCAATAGATGGGGCCCATCATGTACTGCATGGAGAATTATATGTGGCTCACTATACTGTATGGAGCATTATATGGGGTCAATTCCGTATGGAGCAATATGTGCGGCTCATTCTGTATGGAGCACTCTGTGGTGCTCATTGTACTGTATGGAGCATTATATGAGGCTCATTATTCTGTATGGAGCATAATATTGGGCTCATTATTCTGTTTGGCGCAATTTATGGGGCTCATTATTCTGTATAGAGGAGTATGTGGTGCCAGTTATACTGTATGGAGCAATATATGGGGCTCATTATTCTGTTTGGAGCAATATATGGGGCTCATTATTCTGTATAGAGGACTATACTGTCCAGTTTCTGAGCTAATGTAGAATGTACAATAGATATCACTCATGTAATGTAATAAGTAAGTGAAATCTTTGGCATTGTACTATACCTATATTTCTCTGCCGTATCCATGCATTATGAATTGTGGTATGTGTTAAAGGGGCTCACCGGGACTCTTTCACCCAGGGTCCATGAAAACCTGGAGCCGGCCCTGAAATAGGGACCGACAGGTCTTCCACTGTGCCCCATCCAGCAAATGAATATCCAACCAGGAGTGTTCACATTTAAACAAATGAGATCCTTACACAACAGAAGTAGTATCAACTTCACCACAGTGGAAATAGTATTCCACTACATCCAATCCATCAGATGGACACCCAATCAGGAGTGTTTACATTTCCAAAAATTACTGGCAGACACCACAAAAGAGGCAACAATTTCACCACAGTATAGATAGTATAATAGGGACCAACAGGTCTTCCACTACACCCAATCCAGCAGATGGAGACCCAACCAGGAGTGTACACATTTAAACAAATTAGGGCCTTATACCACAAAAGTGGCATCAATTTCACCAGAGTAGAAATAGTACAAAAGGGACCGACATGTCTTCCACTGCACCCAATTTTTTTTTCTTTCCCTTATCTTCCTTTATAACCTAAAGAAGAGAAAATATTATTGTAGTTGCACAAAATCAAATTTGCATTTTTTATATATAACAATCTAATGTCAAAGTTGCAATATGTCATGTGCTATGTGTCATGTGGTAGTTTCATGAACTTTGACATTGTTTGACATATGTGTCTTTTTTGGCGCCGATTTTGAATGTGGAATCTATTTAAACAGTTATTCCTCTGTCATTGTACATTTGTGGTATCTCCTGAGGAAGAAGTTCTACTGACTTCGAAATGCATTGAGAATAAGCCACCATCTTGCATCATTAAAAACCGGAACTCCAATCTTTTTAGCAGCGTGGATGTTATCCACAAATTTCCATTTTTAATACTACACCCAATCCAGCAGATGGACACCCAACCAGGAGTGTTCACATTTCCTAAAATTATTGGCAGACAATACCAAAGTGGCATCAATTTCACCACAGTAGAAATAGTACAACAGGGACCGACATGTCTTCCACTACGCCCAATCCAACAGATGGACACCCAACCTGCAGTTTTCACATTTAAAAAAAATGAGGGCCTGACACCACTGAGGTGGAATAAATGTGATGAGAATAGAAATAGTATAATTTGGACTGACACGTTTTCCACTAGAGCTAACCCAGCAGATGTAGACCAACCATGACTGTTCACATTTCCACAAATTTGTGTTAACGTCATCATCAGCAGCAGCAGCCACAGCAGGCACAGAAGCCACACTAACAATATCACAAAATGCAATTACGTTAATGTATCACACTAAGAAATGCAATATCACCTAGTCTGTACAGTCTGCACTTTGGGTGCAAAGTCCTTGGAAATCCATGACTTGTTCATCTTGATGACAGTTAGGCGGTCTACACTTCCAGGGGACAGCTGGCTGCGCTTTTCTATCAGGACACCACCAGCAGCGCTGAAGACATGTTCTGAGAGAACGCTGGTTGCCGGGCACAAGAAAACCTTCAAGGCATGCAAGGCGACCTCAGGCCATTCATCCATTTTGGAAGACCAAAATGTGAAATTGTCCAAATCCTCCCTGATCGTATTGATATTAATTTCTATATACTACTGCACCATCCTCTCCATTTGTTCACCACATGTAAGACTTGGAGTCTCTTGTGCTGGTGCACGAGCTGGTCTAAAAAAAAGTGTCAAAAGACTCACAGAAATTGCTTCTTCCACTTACACCGCTGTGCTGCTAATTAGGGTTGAGCGAAACGGATCGGACAAATTCAAAAATCGCCGACTTTCGGCAAAGTCGGGTTTCATGAAACCCGACCCAATCCTAGTGTGGGATCGGCCATGAGGTCAGCAATCTTCGCACCAAAGTCACGTTTCGTATGACACTTTCAGCGCCATTTTTCAGCCAATGAAGGAGGACGCAGAGTGTGGGCAGTGTGATGACATAGGTCTCGGTCCCCACCATCTTAGAGAAGCGCATGACAGTGATTGGCTTGCTTTCTGCGGCGTCACAGGGGCTATAAAGGGGTGTGCACGCCGACCGCCATCTTACTTCTGCCGATTGTAGCATAGGGAGAGGTTGCCGCAGCTTCATCAGAAGAAGGGATATAGTTAGGGAGGGAAGATTAAGCCCCGAAACTTCTTGTGCTGTAGCGATTTCCACTGCCCAACACCACCATTTGTTTGCAGGGACAGTGGAGGCTATATTTTTGTGCATCAGCTCTGTAGCCTATTAGGCTGCCTTATAAGGCTCCCTGATAGCTGCATTGCTGTTTGCACGCCGCTGTGCAAACCAACTGATTTTTTAAAAGCAAAAATCCTGTTGCTCCTTTCTGCACAGTTATCTTGTTCATTTGTCCACACTTTTGCGTGCAGCAGTCCTTTTTATTGCTGCCATACTTGTCCTGAGATCATTGTAGGGAGATTGAAATTGTACTACAGTCCTTTTATTTTTTCATATATCTTCCAGCTACTTTCTGCCACTTACATTGTGTTGTTTTATGCACAGGGCCTGAGGTTTGGTTTAGTCTCCCCCCAAAAAAAGTGAGATTCAAATTATCACAAAGTGGATATATTTCAGTCCTGTTAGTTTGTGGTATATCAGCCAGCCACTTTCTGCCACTTACATTGTGTTGTTTTATGCACAGGGCCTGAGGTTTGGTTTAGTCTCCCCCCAAAAAAAGTGAGATTCAAATGATCACAAAGTGGATATATTTCAGTCCTGTTAGTTTGTCGTATATCAGCTAGCCACTTTCTGCCACTTACATTGTGTTGTTTTATGCACAGGGCTTGATGTTTGGTTTAGTCTCCCAAAAAATAAGTGAGATTCAAATTATGACAAAGTGGATATATTTCAGTCCTGTTAGTTTGTGGTATATCAGCCAGCCACTTTCTGCCACTTACATTGTGTTGTTTTATGCACAGGGCCTGAAGTTTGGTTTAGTCTCCCCCGCAAAAAAGTGAGATTCAAATGATCACAAAGTGGATATATTTCAGTCCTGTTAGTTTGTGGTAAATCAGCCAGCCACTTTATGCCACTTACACTGTGTTGCTTTAGGCACAGGGCCTGAGGTTTGGTTTAGTCTCCCCCTCCCCAAAAAAGTGAGATTCAAATTATCACAAAGTGGATATATTTCAGTCCTGTTATTTTGTCGTATATCAGCCAGCCACTTTCTGCCACTTACATTGTGTTGTTATATACACTGGGCCTAAGTTGTGGTTCAGTCTCCCAAAAAAAGGGGAGATTCAAATTTTCACAAAGTGGATATATTTCAGTCCTGTTAGTTTGTGGTATATCAGCCAGCCACTTTGTGCCACTTACATTGTGTTGTTTTATGCACAGGGCTTGATGTTTGGATTAGTCTCCCCGCAAAAAAGTGAGATTCAAATTATCACAAAGTGGATATATTTCAGTCCTGTTAGTTTGTCGTATATAAGCCAGCCACTTTCTGCCACTTAGATTGCGTTGTTATATACACTGGGCCTAAGTTTTGGCTCAGTCTCCCAAAAAAAAGGGGAGATTCAAATTTTCACAAAGTATATATACTTCTGTTCTGTTAGTTTGTCGTATATCAGCCAGCCACTTTCAGCCACTTACATTGTGTTGTTTTTTGCACAGGGCCTGATTTTTTTGTTCAGTCTCCCCCCAAAAAAAGGGAGATTTAAAGTCTCAACATGTTTATATGCACCTTCTACCTTGTTTTACAGTACCATATAACGGTTGTTATTTTGGTTAGATTTTCCGAAAAATGAGGAAGTCAGGTGGAAGAGGCCGTGGGCGGTGGTTGCGAGCTGGTACTGATGGTGGTGGTGGTGCATCTGGGATAGTGGCAAAAACACAATAGCACCTAAGGCTGGAGGTGTTGAGCCAGTGTCATCATCTGGCTACACAAGGCCTTGAAGTCTCCCTTATCTGGGAGTAGGAAAACAGCTTTTAAAGCCGGAGCAGCAGGAAAAAGTTTTGGCTTTCCTTGCTGACTCAGCCTCTAGCTCTTTCGCCTCCTCTTTAGAAAGTTCCAAATATAAAAGCAGAGAGTCGTCAGTGGATGCTCCCGGTCAGGAACAAGATGTTTCCTTGTGTCCTTCACCCAAACCAAAAGTGAAGGATGCGTCAGGCGACACTACAGGTTACTCAATGGAGCTCTTTACACATACCGTGCCTGGGATAGAACAGGAAATTGTTAACTGCCCATTACAAGATGAATCGGACATGGAGTGCACAGATGCACAGCCACAGCTAGATTATTATGCTGTTCCATTGACTCAGGTCACTACATTGCCCTCGCAGTGTACTGAGCCAGAATCTGACCCTGATGAGACTATGGTGCCCCGTCCCGAACGCTATACCACTGGCTTACACGGTGACACAGAGGAAGGTGCACATGACATTGAAGATGAGGTGATAGATGACCCAGTTGTTGACCCAGATTGGCAGCCATTGGGGGAAGAAGGTGCTGCTGCCAGTAGCTCAGAAGCAGAGGAGGATGATCCGCAGCAGCCATCTACATAGCAACAGCTGTCATCTGGCAGGCCCGTATCAGGCCAAAAACATTTGTCAAAAACAAAAACAGTTTTACAGTTTTAGGACAGCGTGGCCATCCCGTGAAAGTAGCACAGCGTGCATTGCCTGAAAAGGTATTCCATAATAGGAAGAGTGCAGTGTGGCAATTTTTTAACCAAGATCCGAATGATCAGTCAAAAGTTATCTATAAGAAATGCTCAAAGACCTTTAGCAGAGGGAAGAATCTTCAAAATTTAAATACAACGTGCATGCTTAGACATTTAACCAGCATGCACTTGCAAGCCTGGACTAACTACCAAACGTCCCGTACCGTTGGTGCACCTGCTCAGAATGAAGGTAGTCAGGAACGCTACATTGCTTCCCTCACTGTAAGCCCACCGGTTAGGACACCACCAGCAGCAAATGTGGAGGTATCGTCACAAGGCCAAAGCAGTCAGGGAATCACAAGGTTATTGGTAGGAAACACTGTATGTAGGCAAACATCGAGAATACCATCACTAACCCTCTCTTAATCCGCCATGTCCACCACCACTACCACCACCGCTAGTTCCACCAAATGCACCTCTCCAGTCCAGCACACCCTACAAGAGACTCTCTTTAGGAAAAGAAAGTACTCATCCTCTCATCTTCGTACACAGGGTTTGAATGGCTACATTGCTCGACTAATCTCGTTAGAGATGATGCCCTACCGGTTGGTTGAAAGCGAAGCTTTCCAGCCCTGATGGCCTACGCAGTACCATGCTATGACCTACCCAGTCGACACTTCATTGCGAGAAAAGCCATCCCAGCCCTACACTAGCATGTCAAAGACCGCATTGTCCATGCACTGAGGCAATCAGTCAGTAGAAAGGTGCACCTCACAACAGATGCATGGACCAATAGGCATGGCCAGGGATGTTTCGTGTCCATCACGGCACACTGGGTTAATGTGGTGGATGCAGGGTCCACAGGGGACAGACATAGTGGGACAGTTCTGCCTAGCCCACGGTCTAGGAAACAGTTGGCTGTAGGCATTCGCCACCCCTCCTCCTCCTCCTCCTCCAGAAGCGAAAGCTCGTCCACAAAGCGCAGTCGCATGACCACTCCATCCACAGCTGCCAGTGTTGCACACGAGGTGTCCCATTATCGAACAGCTAGTGGTAAGAGTCAGCAGGCTGTGTTATAAATTAAGTGTTTGGGTGACAACAGACACACCGCGGAAGTACTGGCCGAGTACTTGCAGCAACAAACTCAGTCATGGCTGGGCAGTGTACATCTTTAGGCAGGCAAGGTAGTCAGTGATAACGGAATGAATTTTATGGCTGCCATAGCCCTTTCAGAACTTAAACACATACTTTGCCTGGCTCACACCTTGAACCCGGTGGTGCAGTGCTTCCTCAAAAATTATTTGGAGTTACCAGCCCTGCTCCTGAAGGTGCGAAGACTTTGCTCGCACATCCGCCGGTCGCCCGTACACTGCAGCCGTATGCTGAACCATCAGCGATCGCTGAATCTTCCCCAGCACTGCCTAATAATTGACATTGCAACAAGGTGGAACTCCACACTGCACATGGTTCAGAGGCTGTGTGAACAGAGGCGTGCTGTAATTAATTTGTGGGAGGATACACATACACGGGCAGGCAGTTGGATGGCAGACATGGAGTTGTCTGGTGTGCAGTGGTCGAAGCTCCAAGACCTCTGTCAAGTCCCTCAGTGTTTTGAGGAATGCACATGGCTGGTAAGTGCAGACGATGCCATCATAAGCATGAGCATCCCACTAATGCATCTGCCGATGCAACGTTTTAGAGGTGCACAAATCCGAAGTGGCGTTGGACAGAGTGGTTTTATGACCAGGTTGTGGAGAATCACTCCACAACCTGGTCATAAAACCCCTCTGTCCAACGCCACTTCGGATTTCGCCACTTCGCAATGACCGCTGATACGACAGGTAGTGCTGCATCGATTCAAAGTGACAAGAGAAATTATTTGTCCAGTATGGTTACGAACTACTTTTCCTCCCTTATCGATGTTCTCCCTCACAGGTCTTTCCCCTTTGATTACTGGGCATCTAAAATAGACACCTGGCCTGAATTGGGAGAATATGCATTACAGGAGCTCACTTGCCCTGCTTCTAGTGTGCTATAAAAAAGTGTCTTCAGTGCTGCTGGTTCAATACTGACTGAAAAAAGGACACGTCTGGCTACCCAGAATGTTGATGATCTAACCTTCATTAAAATGAACCAATCATGGATTTCAAATTATTTTGCCCCACCTTCTCCTGCTGACACGTAGCTTGCCTGAAAAATGTCTTGCTTTTGGCCTCCTCTTACTGACTTCTCAAATTCCGCCATTTGCAGCTGCTGAATGTCCACCATAGGTCATTTTTATACCTCCCTAAATGGGCTGACTCCCTCCACAGGGCCGTGGTCACCACCAGGCAAAAGAACCCGTGCGAGTGCCGTTTGCCTGGAAAGGTGGGTGCGCCCACTCTTGAGCGACGGCACTGGCACAGGGTCCCTCATAGTACAATGAAGTGTCTCTGACGGTGGTGGTAAACAACCAACATCAGACACACCGTCGTAATATGAGGGACCCTGTGCCAGTACCGCCACCGAGGAGAGAGTGTTCCCCCTAGCTCAAACAGTGCTCTACCACTTGCAATACTTACCTCTCCCTTCTCCACCACTGTGTAGTCTGTGCTGTTAAATCCATCAATGGCACTGCCAATACAAATTTGTTGAAATGATAGATGTTAGTTAAAATATACAGGGGCCCTGGCCTCCATTTAGACCAGTTAATACTTTGCACCTACTACCACTGTCTGCTACTCAGCAGAGGAGCCCACCCCAGTACTTAGCTATGCCGCCTGTTTAGTCCTGGCTGTTACCAATTTTGAACTGCTTTTAGCCTACTTTTGTATTTTGGGCCTACTAACCGTGTCTGCGCCACTCATTACAGTTGTTCTCCACTGAACAAAGCTAGGGCGCCTGTTTAGTCCTGTTACCAATTTTGAACTGCATTTAGCCTACTTTATTATTTGGGCCTATCCAAATCCTCATCTTGCCCATTACCCAGCCACTGCTAGATGAGTCGGCTGGTACATTGACCCAGACGACTACATTCCCCTTGCACTCTACACAGCCATGAATCACTCATTGCAACATCATGCAACAGAGAGTTCCATAGTCTCACTGCTCTTACAGTAAAGAATCCTCATCTGTTAATATGCTTAAACCTTCTTTCCCCCAGACGTAGAGGATTCCCCCTTGTCCCTGTCTCAGGTCTATGATTAAAAAGATCATCAGAAAGGTCTTTGTACTGTCCCCTCATATACAGTATTTATACATTAAAATAAGATCACCCCTTAGCCTTTGTTTTTCCAAACTAAATAGCCCCTAGTGTAATAATCTATCTTGGTATTGCAGACCCCCCAGTCCTCTAATAACCTTGGTTGCTCTTCTCTGCACCCGCTCTAGTTCAGCTATGTCTTTCTTATACACTGGAGACCAGAACAGTACACAGTATTCTAAGTGTGGTCGAAATAGTGACTTGTATAGATGTAAAATTATGTTCTCCTCATGAGCATCTATGCCTCTTTTAATGCATCCTATTATTTTATTTGCCTTTGTAGCAGCTGCCTGACACTGGCCACTAAATGTGAGTTTGTCATCAACCCATACTCCCAGGTATTTTTCATTCATGGTTTTGCCCAGAGTTTTAGAATGAAGCACATAGTTATACATCTTATCACTTCTACCCAAGTGCATGACCTTACATTTATCCCCATTAAAGCTCATTTGCAATTTATCAGCCCAAGCTTCTAGTTTACATAAATCATCCTGTAATATAAAATTGTCCTCTGTATTGATTACCCTGCAGAATTTAGTGTCATCTGCAAATATTGAAATTCTGCTCTGTATGCCCCCTACAAGGTCATTAATAAATATGTTAAAAAGAAGAGGGCCCAATACTGACCCTTGTGGTACCCCACTGCTTACCTCGACCCAGTCCAAGTGTGCTCCATTAATAACCACCCTTTCTTTCCTATCCCTGAGCCAGCTCTTAACCCACTTACACATATTTTCCCTATCCCCATTATTCTCATTTTATGCATCAACCTTTTGTGTGGCACCGTATCAAAAGCTTTTGAAAAGTCCATATACACGATGTCCACTGGGTTCCCTTGGTCCAGTCTGGAACTTACCTCTTCATAGAAATTGATCAGATTAGTCTGACAGGAACAGTCCCTAGTAAACCCATGTTGATACTGGGTCATGAGGTTATTCCTCTTCAGATACTCCAGTATAGCATCTCTTAGAATACCCTCCAGGATTTTATCCACAGTAGAGGTTAAGCTTACTGGCCTATAATTTCCGAGTTAATAATAATAATAATAATCTTTATTTTTATATAGCGCTAACATATTCCGCAGCGCTTTACAGTTTGCACACATTATCATCGCTGTCCCCGATGGGGCTCACAATCTAGAATTCCTATCAGTATGTCTTTGGAATGTGGGAGGAAACCGGAGTGCCCGGAGGAAACCCACGCAAACACGGAGAGAACATACAAACTCTTTGCAGATGTTGTCCTGAGTGGGATTAGAACCCAGGACTCCAGCGCTGCAAGGCTGCTGTGCTAACCACTGCGCCACCGTGCTGCCCTTGAGTTCAGTTTTTGTCGCCTTCTTGAATATTGGCACCACATTTGCTATACGCCAGTCCTGTGGTACATGACAGAAAAATGACTGGCACATCCAACCTAGTGTGAATAGGTGCATACCAGGATCAGCTATACACAATATACAAAAAAAGATTGCACTCTATCGTGCCAAAGCACGTTGAATATGAAATACATGAAATATGAATAGCAAAATGTCTTTTTGAACATTAGGAAAAATATTTATGAGACGCTTTGCACAGAATTTGGCCAAATAGTGTGAGCCCATCAACCATCGTCAAGGTGGCCTCATTAATCTGATGAGTCCCTGACCTCCCTGTCCAAATGTGAACACTTACCTATGGCTAATGTCTGTATGCATGAGTGAATGTGGACACCTCTCTCAGTAAAGCCTACGCATATGGGTTGGCCAGAACCAAGTGTGATTAGATGTAATTAAAAACCACATGGTGAAGGGAGGAGTGCTCAGTTAGTAAGCTAACATAGAAATGACAGAAAAATGACTGGCATATCCAAACTAGTGTGAATAGGTGCATACCAGAAGCAGCTACCTCCATATACAATATACAAAAAAAGGTTGCACTCTATCGTGCCAAAGCATGTCGAATATGAAATACATGAAATGAATAGCAAAATGGCTTTTTGAACATTAGGAAAAATATTTATGAGACGCTTTGCACAGAATTTGGCCAAATAGTGTGAGCCCATCAACCATCGTCAAGGTGGCCTCATTAATCTGATGGGTCCCTGACCTCCCTGTCCAAATGTGAACACGTACCTAAGGCTAATGTCTGTATGCATGGGTGAATGTGGACACCCCTCTCAGTAAAGCCTACATATATGGGTAGATAGATAGAGTGCAGTCCTGTGGTACAGACCCAATGATTATGGAGTCTTTAACCCGTTCCCGACATGCATCATACTAGTACTGCTCTGCAGGAACTGAGTTCCCGCAAACAGCAGTACTAGCACAATGGCACGATCACGCGGCCTCATTCTGAGCGCCGCGGCGATCGTGTGCGGGTGTCAGCTGTATATGACAGCTGACATCCCGCAGCAATGCCCACAATCGGCGCTAGTGCCGATCATGGGCATTTAACCCCTCTGATGCCACTGTCAGTAGTGACAGCGACAAAGAGCGGCATCGCGCAGGGACGGGGGCTCCCTGCGCTCTCCTACTGGAATAACGCGATGCTATCGCGTTATTCCGGTGTTCTGGAAGGAGTCCCCGGATCCAAAATGGCCACGGGGCTCCTTCCGGGTGCTGAAGTGAGGTGGCTTGCCGGCGTCTGCTCAGAGCAGGTGCTGGAAAGCCTCCTGTACTGCCAGTCAGATCGCTGATATGACACGGTGCTATGCAAAGTGTCAGATCAGCGATCTGATCTAATATAGTGATGTCCCACTCTGGGACAATGTTGGAAAGTAAAAAAAAAAAATAGAATGTATAAAAAAAAAAAAAAAAAAAAATAAAGAAAAAAAAAATTTCCCAATAAATACATTTATTTATGTAAATAAAAAAAAACAATAAAAGTACACATTTGGTATCGCCGCGTCCGTAACTACCCGCTCTATAAAGCTATCCCACTAGTTAACCCCTTCAGTGAACACCGCAAAAAAAAGAAAAAAACAAAGCAAAAAAACAACAACGCTTTATTATCATAACGGTGAGCAAAAAGTGGAATAACAGGCGATCAAAAAGACGGATATAAATAAACATGGTACCACTGAAAACGTCATCTTGTCCCGCAAAAAAAAGCTGCCATACAGCATCATCAGCAAAAAAATAAAGTTATAGCTCTCAGAATAAAGCAATGCAAAAACAATTATTTTTATATAAAATAGTTTTTATTGTATAAAAGCCTGCCTCGCAAAAATTGGAATAAAAAGCGATCAAAAAAATGTCATGTGCCAAAAATGGTACCAATAAAAACGTCAACTTGTCCCGCAAAAAACAAGACCTCACATGACTCTGTGGGCCAAAATATAGATAAATTATAGCTCTCAAAATGTGGTGATGCAAAAACTATTTTTTGCAATAAAAAGCACCCTTTAGTGTGTGACGGCTGCCAATCATGAAAATCCACCAAAAAAAGCTATAAAAGTAAATCAAACCCCCCTTCATCACCCCCTTAGTTAGGGAAAAATAATAAAATTAAAAAAAATTATTTATTTCCATTTTCCCATTAGCATTAGGGTTAGGGTTGGGCTAAAGTTAGGGTTAGGGTTGGGGCTAAAGTTAGGGTTGGGGTTAGAGTTAGGGTTGAGGTTAGGGTTAGGGTAGGGGTTCGGGTTGGGGCTAAAGTTAGGGTTGGGGTTAGGGTTAGGGTTGGGGTTAGGGTTGGGGCTAAAGTTAGGGTTAGGGTTGGGGCTAAAATTAGGGTTTGGATTATATTTACGGTTGGGATTAGGGTTGGGATTAGGGTTAGGGGTGTGGTTAGCGTTATGGTTTGGATTAGGGTTAGGGGTGTGTTTGGGTTAAGGTTTCAGTTAGAATTGGGTAGTTTCCACTGTTTAGGCACATCAGGAGCTCTCCAAACGCGACATGGCATCCGATCTCAATTCCAGCCAATTCTGCGTTGAAAAACTAAAACAGTGCTCCTTTGCTTCCAAGCTCTCCCGTGCACCCAAACAGGAGTTTACCTCAACATATGGAGTATCAGCGTACTCAGGACAAATTGGACAACAAATTTCGGGGTCCAATTTCTCCTGTTACCCTTGGGAAAATACAAAACCAGGGGCTAAAATATAATTTTTGTGGGATAAAAAGAGTTTTTATGTTCACGGCTCTGCGTTATAAACTGTAGTGAAACACTTGGGCATTCAAAGTTCTCACAACACATCTAGATAAGTTCCTTGGAGGGTCTAGTTTCCAATATGGGGTCACTTGTGGGAGGTTTCTACTGTTTAGGTACATACAGAGCTCTGCAAATGCAATGTGACACCTGCAGGCAAATCCATCTAAGTCTGCATTCCAAACGGCACTCCTACCCTTCCGTGCTCTGCCGTGCGCCCAAACAGTGGTTTCCCCCACATATGGGGTATCAGCGTACTCAGGACAAATTGCACAACAACTATTGGGGTACAATTTGTCCTCTTACCCTTGGGAAAATAAAAAATTTGGGGCGAAAAGATCATTTTTTGTGAAAAAAATATGTTGTTTTTTTTTCTCGGCTCTACATTATAAACTTCTGTGAAGCACTTGGAGGTTCAAAGTGCTCACCACACATCTAGATTAGTTCCTTAGGAGGTCTATTTTCCAAAATCATGTCACTTGTGGGGGGTTTCCACTGTTTAGGCACATCAGAGGCTCTCCAAACGCGACATGGTGTCCGATCTCAATTCCAGCAAATTTTACATTGAAAAGTCAAATGGCACTCCTTCCCTTCCGAGCTCTGCCATGTGCCCAAACAGTGGTTTACCCCCACATATGGGGTATCAGCGTACTCAGGACAAATTGTACAATGACATGTGGTCCAATTTCTCCTGTTACCCTTGGTAAAATAAAACAAAATGGATCTGAAGTAAAAATTTTGTGAAAAAAAGTTAAATGTTCAATTTTTTTTAAACATTCCAAAAATTCCTGTGAAGCACCTGAAGGGTTAAACTTTCTAAATATGGTTTTGAGTACCTTGAGGGGTGCAGTTTTTAGAATGGTGTCACTTTTGGGCATTTTCTGACATATAGACCCCTCAAAGTCACTTCAAGTGTGAGGTGGTCCCTAAACAAAAGTGTTTTGCAAATTTTGTTGTAAAAATGAGAAATCGCTGGTCAATTTTTAACCCTTATAACGTCATAACAAAAAAATTATGTTTCCAAAATTGTGCTAATGTAAAGCAGACATGTGGGTAATGTTATTTATTAACTATTTTGTATGATATGACTCTCTAATTTAAGGGCATAAAAACTAAACGTTTAAAAATTGCTAAATTTTCAAAATTTTTGCCAAATTTCAATTTTTTTCACAAAAAAACACAAGTCAAATCAAAGAAATTTTACCACTATCATAAAGTACAATATGTCATGAGAAAACAATCTCAGAATCACCAGGATCCGTTGAAGCATTTCAGAGTTATGACCTCATAAAATGACAGTGGTCAAAATTGAAAAAAAAAAATGGCCTGTCAGGAAGTTGAAAACAGGCTTCGGGGTGAAGGGGTTAAAGATTAAAAATAATGGTGATATCAATGACTGTACTTAATTCCTGCAGTACTCGGGGGTGTATCCCATCCGGGCTCAGAGCTTTGTCAATTTTAGTGATTTTTAGACGCCGCCGTACTTCCTGCTGGGTTAAGCAGGTGACACTTAATGGGGAATTTTTGTTATCACTGATCATATTGTCTGCCATGGAATTTTCTTGTGTAAATACTGATGAAAAAAAGTCATTTAGCATATTGGCTTTTTCCTCATCCTTATCCACCATTTCACCCAGACTATTTTTAAGGAGGCCCAGCACTATCAGTTTTTTAGTTTCTTACTATTTACGTAGTTAAAGAATATTTTGGGGTTATTTTTACTCTCTCTGGCAATGAGTCTCTCTGTCTCAATCTTTGCTGCCTTGATTTGCTTTTTACTAAATTTATTTCATTTTCTGAATTTATTTAATGCCTCCTCACTACCTGCTTGCTTTAATTCTCTAAACGCTTTCTTTTTGTCACTTATTGCGCCCCTTACAGCTCCATTTAGCCATATTGGTTTCCTCCTATTTCTAGTATGTTTATTCCCATATGGTATATATTGTGCACAGGTCCTATTCAAGATGCTAATAAACGTCTGCCATTTTCTTTGTGTATTTTTATATCTCAGGATATTGTCCCAGTTAATTGCACCAAGATCATCTCTCATCCTTTGGAAATTTGCCCTCCTGAAGTTTAGTGTCCTTGTAACCCCTCTACTACACATCTTATTAAAGGATACTTAAAAACTTATTATTTTGTGATCACTATTACCCAAGTGACCCCAAACCCTTATATTTGATATGTGGTCTGGCCTGTTGGTTAATAGTAGGTCTAGCACTGCCCCCCTTCTTGTTGGGTCCTGAACCAGTTGTGAAAGGTAATTGTCTCTCATAGTTGTCAAAAACCAATTACCTTTGCTGGAAGTGCAGGTTCTGTTCCCCAATCTATTTCAGGGTAGTTGAAGTCCCCCATAATAATGACGTCTCCTTGAGCCGCAGCTTCATCTATTTGCTTTATAAGGATATTCTCCGTTGCTTCCATTATTTTTGGAGACTTATAACTAACCCCTATCAGTAATTTATTATTTTTCCCCTCCCCTTATCTCCACCCACAGGGACTCTACATTTTCATTAGATTCACCTATATTATCACGCCGGATGGGTTTTAAGGATGATTTTACATATAGACACACACCTCCCCTCGCTTATCTGTTCGGTCATTTCTGAACAGACTATAGCCCTGCAAGTTAACAGCCCAGTCATGGCTCTCATCCAGCCACGTCTCAGATATCCCCACCATGTCATAATTATGCTCCAACATTAATTCTAATTCCTCCATTTTGTTGGTGAGGCTTCTGGCATTAGTATACATGCACTTGATGTTCCTCTCTGTACCTCTATTCTTCCTTAAATTATTAACTGTTCTAACCCCACCCCCCATGCCACCGTCACCCCCAACTTCCTTATTTCTGCCCAGGTCTCTATCTGCACTATCTTCCCCTCCTATAAAATGAATACCCTCCCCCCAATCCCTAGTTTAAACACTTCAACCTTCTAGCCATTCTCTCCCCCAGCACAGCTGCACCTTCCCCATTGAGGTGCAGCCCGTCCCCAGCGTAGAACCTGTGGCCAACTGAGAAGTCGGCCCAGTTCTGCAGGAACACAAACTCTTCCTTCCTACACCAATTCTTGAGCCACTTATTAACCTCCCTAATCTCCCGTTGCCTCTCTGGCGTGGCACGTGGTACAGGCAGTTTTTCAGAAAATACCACATTGGAGGTCCTTGCTTTCAGCTTGCTGTCTAATTCCCTGAAATCGTTTTTAAGGACTTTCCACCTACCTCTAACTTTGTCATTTGTGCCAATGTGCACCATGACCGCTGGGTCCTCACCAGCCCCTCCCAGTAATCTGTCAACCCGATCAGCGATGTGTCAGACTCGAGCACCAGGTAGGCAGCACACCGTTCGATGATCCCTGTCTTTGTGACAGATCGCCCTATCTGTTCCCCTATTTCCCTCCTTACTGTAGCAGTCACTCCTCCAGCTTTCAGAGGACATGCCTGGCTGCAGCAGTGCTACCCTTATACTGGCACCCTCCCCTCATCTGCCAACTTAACAAACTTATTGGGGTGTGCCAGATCAGGACTAGCCTCCCTGGCACTCTTCCCTCTACCCAGCCTTCTAACTGTCACCCAGCTTGCTGCTTCACTGTCCTGCAGCTCCATCCTACCATCCCCCCTCATCTATCCCATTGAGCGTCTGCTCAGTGAGCAGAAGACTTCTTTCCATATTGTCAATGGATCTCAGTGTTGCCAGCTGCACATTTAGATTCAGAATCTGGGCTTCCAAATGCACAACGTGCTCACATCTCGCACAGCAGCATGCACCCTCGACCGGCTGATCAAGGATTGCATACATGTGGCAAGATGTGCACTGGATGGCATTAACAATAGTGGAACACATTTCCTAATGGGGATTGCACCAGACAGAAAAGTTAAATAAAAAATAAATGCAAAGTATTAATAAAATACAGATAGCAATTCAGTAATTCCTCCATTGGAAACTCCCGGAATCCAAAGTCACTGAATCTCAAGTCACACACTTACTGCCGTTCGCACTTACACTCAGGTCACACTCGCTAAGTTGAAGATTTAAAGAGATTTTTTTTCTTTTTCCCCTCAGCAGCAATTCACCTTGCTGCTCAATGCACTTTCAATGCACTAAATGCTATAAACTATTTTAAAGTCAGGTCCCCAACTGCATGACGTTAGGAACACAATAATTATTTGGTGGCCTTTGGATCAGGACTCTATAACACACTAGATGCTGCAAACTATTTTAAAGTAAGATCCCCTACTGTATGATGTTAGGAACACAATAATTATTTGGTGGCCTCTGGATCAGGACTCTACAGCTTAATTTTAATCTAACAAAATGACAAAGTATGATACGGCGAGCTGTCTAACTTTTTGCAACTGAAAAATTATAATTTTTTTAATGTACCTTAGGTCTGCAGACAGTTTCATATCACCACAGCACTAAATGAAAAGGTGGGATACAGCAGGCTGTTTCACATTTAGCTAGTGAAAAATATTATTTAGAATGCTATACTCGTGCATGGTGCACAATAGAAGCTGTGCACAACACACTTGTAGGACATGTGCCCAGCTGGCTTTGTCTGTGGACCTCAGTAATGGCCCAAAAATAAATGCTGGAACGCACATTTAACAGCCACACTGGGCGCTAGGTAGCTACACTATCTGACTGATACACAACCACCTAGCTTACTAGCTAAAATCTTGCTGCTAACACTGCCAGTGTCAGGAGCAGCCTCCTTGAGACAGGCTCAGTGTGAGCCGTAATGTCGCCCAGACATGTGGGTCTGAATAAACCGCACCACTTTTTCACATTGGAAACCATGGCGTGCTGCCTTCATTTTTTCTTTTTTGTGTGACCTTTGGCAAGTATTGGACTTTTTTGCCTGGGAGGCTTGGCACCCGCTAGTTAGCATTGTGCTGTTCAATTTTTCTGTTTGTTTAAAAAGAGTATTGGGTATTTTAACAAATATTTAATAGGTTACAGTAGAATAGGGCCCTGCCAGAAGAGTCTACCTTGTTGTGGTGGCAGCTTAAAAAATCTTTTGGCCAAAGCAAAAGTTGATGGCAATGCATGTGATATAGTGTTAAATGGGAACTGTTAATGTGTGATTGATGAGGATATGTGGAGATTTTCCAAGAGTGGGTGGTGGGTCTGTTAAAGGTTTGCGGGGTCAGGGCCGTATTTAGAGTTTTTGCTGCCCTAGGCACTTTTCGTGCTGCCTCCCCCATTGGTGACTATGACTAAAGGTACCGTCACACCAACGATCAGGCCCCTGTTGGGAGATCGTTGGTCGCTGGGGAAAGTCCAGCACTTTATTTTGTCGCTGGATCTCCCTCCAGACATCGCTGAATCGGCGTGTGTGACGCCGATCCAGCGATGTCTTCACTGGTAACCAGGGTAAATATCGGGTTACTAAGCGCAGGGCCGCGCTTAGTAACCCGATGTTTACCCTGGTTACCAGCGTAAACGTATAAAAAAAACAAACACTACATAATTACCTTCCGTGTCTGTCCACCGGCGCTGTGCTTCTCTGCACTGGCTGTGAGCGCCGGCCAGCCGGAAAGCACAGCGGTGACGTCACCGCTCTGCTTTCTGGCTGACCGGCGCTGACAGTGCAGAGGAAAGCAGAGCGCCGGAGGACTGACACGGAAGGTAAGCATGTAGTGTTTTTTTTTTTTTACGTTTACGCTGGTAACCAGGGTAAACATTGGGTTACTAAGCGCGGCCCTGCGCTTAGTAACCCAATGTTTACCCTGGTTACCAGGGGACTTCGGGATCGTTGGTCGCTGGAGAGCTGTCTGTGTGACAGCTCTCCAGCAACCAAACAGCGATGCTGCAGTGATCGACATCGTTGTCGGTATCGCTGCAGCGTCGCTTAGTGTGACGGTACCCTAAAGCAGACACTGTCAGCAGTGACTTAGGCTACTTTCACATCAGCGATTTTTACCATTCGCGGCAGATTGGGCAGTTTTTCTGCATCTGCCATGTAACGCATCACTTACGGCAACACTGCGTTCGGCCTCATTCATTCCCTGTGGGACTTGCAGACATGTGCCGCACTTGCGGTTTTGTCGCGATCCGGTAAATGCGGTACTTGCAGCAACGGAAAAAAAACGCTGCTAGCAGTAAAACCGCAAGTGCTGCACATGTTCGCAAGTCCCATAGGGAATCAGTAAGGGGTCCAAATCTATGTATATGCCCATGTAGCTCTTTCAAAGACAATTCCAGCAATATTTTTACATGTTCAGTCAATTCATCTGAAATCGGTTTGCATACAAATGAGGGAGTAGATCTGTTACTCCAGCTCTATACCCCCTCAGTACCATATTATATAGTATATAACACAGCCACATAGTACATAGCACAGCCACATAGTATACAGCAGCCACGTAGTATATAGCAGCCACGTAGTATATAGCACAGCCCACGCAGTATATAACTCAGCCCACGTAATATATAGCACAGCCCACGCAGTATATAACAAAGCCCACGCAGTATATAACACAGCCCACGCAGTATATAACACAGCCCACGCAGTAGATAGCACTGCCCACGTAGTATATGCACTGCCCACGTAGTATAGCAGCCAGGCAGTATATAACAGCCCACGTAGTATATAGCAGTGTGGGCACCATATCCCTGTTAAAAAAAGAATTAAAATAAAAAATAGTTATATACTCACCCCCGGCGTCCACCAAAGCTGTACCGATGCGCGCGATGCTGCCGCCAGATTCCATTCCCAGTGATGCATTGCGAAATTACCCAGAGGACTTAGCGGTCTGCCGCCAGCTTCCGTTCCCAGTGATGTATTGCGAAATTACCCATATGACTTAGCGGTCTAGACCGCTAAGTCATCTGGGTACTTTCGCAATGCATCACTGGGAATGGGAGCTGGTGGCAGCATCGCGCATCGGTGGACGGAGGAAGGTGAGAATTATTTTTAACATTTTATCTTTTTACTATTGATGCTGCATAGGCAGCATCAATAGTAAAAAGATGGTCCGGGATGGGGCGACACACTGGCACTGACAGCTCCGCACACACATAGAGCTCCCCCCCACACACACACACATACATACATACAGCTCCGCATGCACACACAGCTCCACAAGCATACATACAGTTCCGCTGCCCACGCACACACACTTACAGCTTCGCTGCCCGTGCACGCAGACACATACAGCACCGCACAGACACACACATACAGCTCCGCTGCCCGTGCACGCACACACATACAGCTCTGCTGCCTGCATACACACACATACAGCACCGCACAGACACACACATTCATACAGCTCCGCGCGCGCACACACACATACAGCTCTGCTGCCCGTGCACGCACACACACATACAGCTCTGCTGCCCGTGCACGCACACACATACAGCTCTGCTGCCCGCACACACAGCACCGCACAGACACACACATACATACAGCTCCGCGCGCACACACACAGCTCCGCTGCCCGTGCACGCACACACATACAGCTATGCTGCCCACACACACACACATACAGCACCGCACAGACACACGCATACATACAGCTCCGCGCGCGCACACACACACATACAGCTCCGCGGTCCGTCCACGCAGACACATACAGCTCTGCTGCCCGCACACACACACATACAGCTCTGCTACCCGCACACACACATACAGCTCTGCTGCCCGCACACACACACACACACATACGGCTCCGCTGCCCGCGCACGCACACACATACAGCTCTGCTGCCCGCACACATACACACATACAGCACCCCACACAGACACACATTCATACAGCTCCGCGCACACACTCACACATATAGCTCTGCTGCCCGCACACACACACAGCTCTGCTGCCCGCACACACACACAGCTCTGCTGCCTGCACACACACACAGCTCTGCTGCCCGCACACACACACAGCTCTGCTGCCCGCACACACACACATAGCTCTGCTGCCCGCACACACACACAGCTCTGCTGCCCGCACACACACACAGCTCTGCTGCCCGCACACACACGCACACACACACGCAGGCACACACACACCAGCACTGGCAATGTTTGCTCCTAGGACCCAGATAGAGTGAGTGGGGGTGTATTATACCCCACCCCCACCACTCACTCTCTGGCTCCGTCTGCCGGGAGCAAAGATCAAACATTCAAGGGCTGCTGTGTGTTTGCACGGCTCCTCCAGCCTCAGGCACTACTGTCAGAGATGAGGCTGAGGAATGTGAGGAAAGGGGTGAGTACCGTGAGGTGAGTCACAGACAGAGCCGTGCATTGCAGCAGGCAGCGCGCGGGCAGGAGCCAGGAGGGAGATCATTACAGACAGTACACTACTTACTGTGTATGTACTGCTCTACTGCGAGTCCTCCAGGCAGGCAATGTGAGTCCAGGACAGGACCCAGGGTCGGGACACAGGGCGCCGCTGCTCCACCTCAGCAGTCACATTCCGCCGGGCACCAGTGAGGCTGTGAGCAGGGGGTCACTGTGTCTCAGCAGGGGAAGTAGGGAGAGTCGGCACCAGCACCACGTGTTCTGGCTGCCGCTCTACCGCCCCTGTCTTCAGGAAGGGACGCACAGGACTAGTATATAAAAAAAGGAAAAAAAAGAAAAAACCTTGCTGAGGTGCCGCCCCCTCGCCTGTCCCCGCCCTAGGCACGTGCCCTCAAGTGCCTAGTGGCAAATATTGCCCTGTGCGGGGTGAAGGCTAAGATGAGGTGGAGCCTGGGCAGAGTCTCAAGGAAGCCAGAAAATGTTGCCTGTATGGGACCCTGAAATTCCTGATAACAAATATGTATCTATGTTTGTATATATTGTCTATCTCTTTTTGAACTTGAGACATAACCTGGTACAGTAAGTACAATTGTTTGCTGTTGATTCTGATTATGCAGAGGAAAAGAAAATTCCTGAAAGGCAGAACAAAATAGATAAAAACAAAACAGAAAATGACTGACTGCTAGTAAAATGCCACATCAATAAAAAGTTTTATGTTTATTCAGCTGGACTAGAAGACAATTTGGACTAGAGAACGTGGTATTTAGCACTTCTGAAACTGGAAGTTTTACTTTTTTGGAAATGCCAAAAACTTTGATAAATGTTTGTGTTAAAACCAGCTCTGCAGTCCTACTTAATTCTAGGGCCAAATACTGAGAGTGGCCACTTAGTCTGTCAGATATATTGTATAGAGATGAGTGAATCAGTTGAGGCAAATCAAATTGGTGTATAATTTTATCAAATAGAGATTACCGTATTTTTCGGACTATAAGACGCACCGGACTATAAGGCGCACCCAGGTTTTAGAGGTGGAAAATAGGGAAAAAAAATATTTGAAGCAAAAAAAGTGGTAAAATATTTAATAACATAAATAACATACTATTATATGTAACATAGTAACATAGTTAGTAAGGCCGAAAAAAGACATTTGTCCATCCAGTTCAGCCTATATTCCATCATAATAAATCCCCAGATCTACGTCCTTCTACAGAACCTAATTGTATGATACAATATTGTTCTGCTCCAGGAAGACATCCAGGCCTCTCTTGAACCCCTCGACTGAGTTCGCCATCACCACCTCCTCAGGCAAGCAATTCCAGATTCTCACTGCCCTAACAGTAAAGAATCCTCTTCTATGTTGGTGGAAAAACCTTCTCTCCTCCAGACGCAAAGAATGCCCCCTTGTGCCCGTCACCTTCCTTGGTATAAACAGATCCTCAGCGAGATATTTGTATTGTCCCCTTATATACTTATACATGGTTATTAGATCGCCCCTCAGTCATCTTTTTTCTAGACTAAATAATCCTAATTTCGCTAATCTATCTGGGTATTGTAGTTCTCCCATCCCCTTTATTAATTTTGTTGCCCTCCTTTGTACTCTCTCTAGTTCCATTGTATCCTTCCTGAGCACCGGTGCCCAAAACTGGACACAGTACTCCATGTGCGGTCTAACTAGGGATTTGTACAGAGGCAGTATAATGCTCTCATCATGTGTATCCAGACCTCTTTTAATGCACCCCATGATCCTGTTTGCCTTGGCAGCTGCTGCCTGGCACTGGCTGCTCCAGGTAAGTTTATCATTAACTAGGATCCCAAAGTCCTTCTCCCTGTCAGATTTACCCAGTGGTTTTCCATTCAGTGTGTAATGGTGATATTGATTCCTTCTTCCCATGTGTATAACCTTACATTTATCATTGTTAAACCTCATGTGGTGTTATTATATATAATAGTATGTTATTATGTTGGAAGCTGCGGGACCAGTGTGGTGTCTGTACAGTACTATTTGAAGATGCTGGAGGGTGAGTATAAGAATGGGGGCACAGGGCTTATATTGAAAGCACCACTCCAGCACTGCAAAATAACACTGGAGTGCTGCTTTAAAATCCCATGGGAGAACTATAACTCCCAGCATGTCCTGCAGATCCTATGACATGCTGGGAGTTATAGTTCACCAAAGGAGTGGCAGAGTGCTTTATTGTGTTTTGTAAAGACTAACCTCTTAAATGTGGCAGCCAGCCACACTGTGGTGAGGTAAAAGCATCCCATGACTGCACACAGAGCCTTCCCTCCTTTCCTTTCCACAGCACAGGTTACGAGGAAGCTGCAGATTCTAGTGGAGAGCCTGAAGGACCTGTGATGATGTCAAGAAGAGGGAGGGCTCTGAGCTGCCATGTAATGCTCCAGCCCGCCCACTCCTGACATCAAACAGGTCCTGTTTGTGCACAGCACTTGGCGTCCAGCCCAGGCATGGCAGGCAGGTATGCAGCGATCTCCTCTCTCCTCTGGCCCCTGCTGCTGCTGCCTCCTCTCCCCCGGACACACAGACCTCCCCAGCTGCTGCAGGAATCAGAGCTGGAGAAGCCATGTGTGTCCCTGCTTAAGTACAGTATTCATTTGCTGCTCCGGGCTTACCACTCAGCTGATAGGTGGGTGGGGAGTAGCTAATGAATATTCACTGCACTTAATCATGGGGACCACCTGGTTTCCCCAGTGGTGATTCTGGGCAGCAGGGACATCCTGAAGTGGGATAACAGTGCGATCACACTCACTGCTGCCCCCCTCTCCACATGCTACATCCGTACCATAAGACGCACCCACACTTTCCTCCCAAATTTGGAGGAAAAAAAGTGCGTCTTATGGTCGGAAAAATATGGTTATATTTGTGCTAATTGACAAAAAAAACACACCACCTTTTTATATATTGCAGGAGACTTTGTCAACCACAAAAGGCTCACAGAATCTCAGGCATGCCCGGACTTGTTTCTACTATAATGCCTTGCAGCTATCACATGACATGGTATAGTGCAGTTGAAATAGGAGTGGCTATCAAAGCCTGTATAAAAGCCAAGGCAGAAAATGCAGTTGCCATTTTAGGGTACCGTAATTAGGAATAGTGAGGAATAGTGAGGAAAGAGGACACTAAAGCACCCAGCTCAGCAATAGTAACAGGAAGAGAAAGTCTTAAGAGATTACACAAATACTCTAGACATAGTATTGTATTATACAACTTCAGCGTTGAAAAATAGTGTAGTTATTTGTGAATGAGGACAGGACTAGATGAGAGTATAAAAAAATCGCCTTAGTTACTCAGATGATTTCCATGTAATTTTCATTCATGTACTATCCGTGTGTCTGTTTTTTGTTTGGTCCATGTGAAAAAATGGGTACGCTTACATGAACATATAAAAAAAATCTGTCCCATTTACTTCCAGAAAAAAACTCACTTGTTATTCGTATGCAGTCCGTATGCAATCCGTTTTTTTTACTCAGCAGTTGTAAATCATTTACAGGACCATTTACAATTTCCTATGCAACAGAATTGTAATGTATCTGTAAAAATCACATGCCCCTCTGATTGTCCTCATGCCATGCAATTTATTTCTCACACCCATCAGATTTTGGAGGGAAATCTCAGCATTCTGCAATTTTTCTCCTTTGCCGTTTGCAGCTGAGAAAAAATAAACGGATCTGCACTGCCTTTTTATTTGCTCATCACATGTCCATACTATACCCTTGACTGAAAAAGCCCTAATACAGATAGAATACCGTACACGCAAACGGCAGTGCTAGACACAGTGTGGTTGATCAGTGATTTCATTTATCTGATATGAGTCCTGCTGGATTTCAATTATAATTACATGTTTTTGTTTCCATTTATAATGCACTAGAACGCAGCAAGCTAGCACAATATTTTTTACAGAAAAAAATCTGAAATCAGTGTCAGTCAAAAACAGTGTACTTGCTTGTCACAAGTGCCAGTTTTGAGTTTTTTATTTTCTTATTCAATCATTTTTCTGCAGGGAGATAATTGTTTATTAAAAATCCTAATAAAAATTCCCCAAAATTCAGACTTTTAACTGTGACTGTCTACTTCACTAAGAGTGCATGTCACAAACAATTTTTTTTTTGCACATTTGCTTTACCCCAATTGTTTTACTCAAATTTTATCTATACACATTACAGCAATACCATGCCATGTTGATGGTGCTGACCTTTTGGGCCTACACCGAACTAGCATTTCTTATTACCGTATATACTTGTGTATAAGCCAACCGGAGTATAAGACGAGACAACTAATTTTGCCATGAAAAATTGGTAAAACTTATTGACTTGAGTATAAGCCAGGTATGCATTGTCCACTCATCCCTATCCTGGTATGCATGGTTCCTCATCCCAAACCTTGTATGCATCTCTCTTTATCCCCATCCTTGTATGCATGGCTCCTTATTCCCACATTTATATGCATGGCGCCTTTTTCCCATCCTTGTATGCATGCTCCTTATCCCCATCCTTGCATGCATGGCTCCTTATCCCCATCCTTGTATGCATGGCTCCTTATCCCCATCCTTGTAGGCATGGCTCCTCATCCCCATCCTTGTATGCATGGCTCCTTATCCCCCATCCTTGTATGCATGGCTCTTTATTCCCATTCTTGTCTGGATGGCTCCTAATTCTCATCCTTGTATGCATGGCTCTTTATTCCCATCCGTGTCTGCATGGTTCCTCATCCCCATCCTTGTATGTATGGCCCACATGAGAAGAGCATTAAAAAAAATCCTACTTTTCTTTCCTGCGCACTCTCTCAGCATCTCGTACCAGTGTCAGCAGCTCCTGCGGCAATGCAATCATGTGAACCTGATCATTAAGTAATGAATATTCACCTCTCTCCACACCCATGGGAGTCGAGAGAGCTGAATGTTCATTACCTTAATGAGCGGGCACCCGTGAGAGCCCAGCAGCTGCTTGAAGATGGTGGCTGCAGCTGTAATTATGCGCTCTGTTATGAAAGGCAATTCAGAAACACAATGTACATAGCGATCAGAGCACATACAGTGATCTGACAATAACCCCAAATAATAGAACGAGCTCTGAGACGTGGAAACTCTGTAGACCGCAATTCCTGATCCTCTCCAAACACAACTAGAGGCAGCTGTGGATTGCGCCTAATGCTCCCTATGCAACTCGGCACAGCCTGAGAAACTAACTAGCCTGAAGATAGAAAAATAAGCCTACCTTGCCTCAGAGAAATACCCCAAAGGAAAAGGCAGCCCCCCACATATAATGACTGTGAGTAAGATGAAAAGACAAAAGTAGGGATGAAATAGATTCAGCAAAGTGATGCCCGATATTCTAGACAGAACGAGGATAGGAAAGATAACTTTGCGGTCTACACAAAACCCTAAAGAAAACCACGCAAAGGGGGCAAAAAGACCCTCCGTACCGAACTAACGGCACGGAGGTACACCCTTTGCGTCCCAGAGCTTCCAGCAAAACAAATAGACAAGCTGGACAGAAAAAATAGCAACAAATAGCAAAGAAGCACTTAGCTATGCAGAGCAGCAGGCCACAGGAATGATCCAGAGAAACACAAGTCCAACACTGGAACATTGACAGGAAGCATGGATCAAAGCATCAGGTGGAGTTAAGTAGAGAAGCAGCTAATGACCTCACCAGATCACCTGAGGGAGGAAACTCAGAAGCTGCAGTACCACTTTCCTCCACAAACGGAAGCTCCCAGAGAGAATCAGCCGAAGTACCACTTGTGACCACAGGAGTGAACTCTGCCACAGAATTCACAACAGTACCCCCCCCTTGAGGAGGGGTCACTGAACCCTCACCAGAGCCCCCAGGCCAACCAGGATGAGCCACATGAAAGGCACGAACAAGATCGGGAGCATGGACATCAGAGGCAAAAACCCAGGAATTATCTTCCTGAGCATAACCCTTCCATTTAACCAGATACTGGAGTTTCCGTCTTGAAACACGAGAATCCAAAATCTTCTCCACAATATACTCCAATTCCCCCTCCACCAAAACCGGGGCAGGAGGCTCAACAGATGGGACCATAGGTGCCACGTATCTCCGCAACAATGACCTATGGAATACGTTATGTATGGCAAAAGAATCTGGAAGGGTCAGACGAAAAGACACAGGATTAAGAACCTCAGAAATCCTATACGGACCAATAAAACGAGGTTTAAACTTAGGAGAGGAAACCTTCATAGGAATATGACGAGAAGATAACCAAACCAGATCCCCAACACGAAGTCGGGGACCCACACGGCGTCTGCGATTAGCAAAAAGTTGAGCCTTCTCCTGGGACAAGGTCAAATTGTCCACTACCTGAGTCCAAATCTGCTGCAACCTGTCCACCACAGTATCCACACCAGGACAGTCCGAAGACTCAACCTGTCCTGAAGAGAAACGAGGATGGAACCCAGAATTGCAGAAAAACGGCGAAACCAAGGTAGCCGAGCTGGCCCGATTATTAAGGGCGAACTCAGCCAAAGGCAAAAAGGACACCCAGTCATCCTGATCAGCAGAAACAAAGCATCTCAGATATGTTTCCAAGGTCTGATTGGTTTGTTCGGTCTGGCCATTAGTCTGAGGATGGAAAGCCGAGGAAAAAGACAAGTCAATGCCCATCCTACCACAAAAGGCTCGCCAAAACCTCGAAACAAACTAGGAACCTCTGTCAGAAACAATATTCTCTGGAATGCCATGCAAACGAACCACATGCTGGAAGAACAAAGGCACCAAATCAGAGGAGGAAGGCAATTTAGACAAGGGTACCAGATGGACCATCTTAGAAAAGCGATCACAGACCACCCAAATGACTGACATCTTTTGAGAAACGGGAAGGTCAGGAATAAAATCCATAGAGATATGTGTCCAAGGCCTCTTCGGGACCGGCAAGGGCAAAAGCAACCCACTGGCACGAGAACAGCAGGGCTTAGCCCGAGCACAAATCCCACAGGACTGCACAAAAGTACGCACATCCCGCGACAGAGAGGGCCACCAAAAGGATCTAGCCACTAACTCTCTGGTACCAAAGATTCTAGGATGACCAGCCAACACCAAACAATGAAGTTCAGAGATAACTTTATTCGTCCACCTATCAGGGACAAACAGTTTCTCCGCTGGGCAACGATCAGGTTTATTAAAAAAATACATACCATGAGATACGGCCTTCCCAAAACCCTGTCTGATGACAAATGCACACTAAGCAGGATGCAGCAGGCCTCCACTGATAAAGGCTAGGGGCGGCACAGGTGCAAACTACTTGATAAAAACAGCCACCCCAACCAAACATTGCAGGGGTTGGCTGCCTAGCAGAAAAAATGCACATTGATATGACTCACATAGGACGCCAGTCACACTGATAAGTGTGGTGCACAGTGTCTGTATGCAACCTATTGATGACACCCCTTGTATTAACAGGCGGGCTGCCCAGCACTAAAAAAATGCAGCACACAGTGACAGACGCCCCAGAAAAACCTAGCCAACATAAAGAGGCCTGGCCACATCCTGCAAAAAAGGATATGATAAAGTGCAAAAAAATGCATGCATATGATAAATGCATACACTATATGGGGTATTGGTTTAATATTTTGGCCAAAATAAAGTAAGCCCGCAACCCAACGCCAAGGGTCCCCATAATATTGCGGGTCCTACCACTAATATCAAAAACAGCTAACATAGAAAAAACTCAGAAAAAATACATACCATGAGATACGGCCTTCCCAAAACCCTGTCTGATGACAAATGTACACTAAGCAGGATGCAGCAGGCCTCCACTGATAAAGGCTAGGGGCGGCACAGGTGCAAACTACTTGATAAAAACAGCCACCCCAACCAAACATTGCAGGGGTTGGCTGCCTAGCAGAAAAAATGCACATTGATATGACTCACATAGGACGCCAGTCACACTGATAAGTGTGGTGCACAGTGTCTGTATGCAACCTATTGATGACGCCCCTTGTATTAACAGGCGGGCTGCCCAGCACTAAAAAAATGCAGCACACAGTGACAGACGCCCCAGAAAAACCTAGCCAACATAAAGAGGCCTGGCCACATCCTGCAAAAAAGGATATGATAAAGTGCAAAAAAATGCATGCATATGATAAATGCATACACTATATGGGGTATTGGTTTAATATTTTGGCCAAAATAAAGTAAGCCCGCAACCCAACGCCAAGGGTCCCCATAATATTGCGGGTCCTACCACTAATATCAAAAACAGCTAACATAGAAAAAACTCAGAAAAAATACATACCATGAGATACGGCCTTCCCAAAACCCTGTCTGATGACAAATGCACACTAAGCAGGATGCAGCAGGCCTCCACTGATAAAGGCTAGGGGCGGCATAGGTGCAAACTACTTGATAAAAACAGCCACCCGAACCAAACATTGCAGGGGTTGGCTGCCTAGCAGAAAAAATGCACATTGATATGACTCACATCAGGTTTATTAGCCTGAAATTTTTGCAGCACCCGCCGCAAATCAGGGGAGATGGCAGACACAATTACTCCTTCCTTGAGGATACCCGCCGGCTCAGATAAACCCGGAGAGTCGGGCACAAAACTCCTAGACAGAGCATCCGCCTTCACATTTTTAGAGCCCGGAAGGTACGAAATCACAAAGTCAAAACAGGCAAAAAACAATGACCAACGAGCCTGTCTAGGATTCAAGCGCTTGGCAGACTCGAGATAAGTCAAGTTCTTATGATCAGTCAATACCACCAAGCGATGCTTAGCTCCTTCAAGCCAATGACGCCACTCCTCGAATGCCCACTTCATGGCCAGCAACTCTCGGTTGCCCACATCATAATTTCGCTCAGCAGGCGAAAACTTCCTGGAAAAGAAAGCGCATGGTTTCATCACTGAGCAACCAGAACCTCTCTGTGACAAAACAGCCCCTGCTCCAATCTCAGAAGCATCAACCGTGACCTGGAACGGAAGAGAAACATCTGGTTGACACAACACAGGGGCTGAAGAAAAACGATGCTTCAACTCTTGAAAAGCTTCCACAGCAGCAGAAGACCAATTGACCAAATCAGCACCCTTCTTGGTCAAATCGGTCAATGGTTTGGCAACACTAGAAAAATTGCAGATGAAGCGACGATAAAAATTAGCAAAGCCCAGGAACTTTTGCAGACTTTTCAGAGATGTCGGCTGAGTCCAATCATGGATGGCTTGGACCTTAACCGGATCCATCTCGATAGTAGAAGGGGAAAAGATGAACCCCAAAAATGAAACCTTCTGCACACCAAAGAGACACTTTGATCCCTTCACAAACAAAGAATTAGCACGCAGGACCTGAAAAACCGTTCTGACCTGCTTCACATGAGACTCCCAATCATCCGAGAAGATCAAAATGTCATCCAAGTACACAATCAGGAATTTATCCAGGTACTCACGGAAGATGTCATGCATAAAGGATTGAAACACTGATGGAGCATTGGCAAGTCCGAACGGCATCACTAGATACTCAAAATGACCCTCGGGCGTATTAAATGCAGTTTTCCATTCATCGCCTTGCCTGATTCTCACCAGATTATAGGCACCACGAAGATCTATCTTAGTGAACCAACTAGCCCCCTTAATCCGAGCAAACAAATCAGATAACAATGGCAAGGGGTACTGAAATTTAACAGTGATCTTATTAAGAAGGCGGTAATCTATACACGGTCTCAGCGAACCATCCTTCTTGGCTACAAAAAAGAACCCTGCTCCTAATGGCGATGATGACGGGCGAATATGCCCCTTCTCCATGGATTCCTTCACATAACTGCGCATAGCGGTGTGCTCAGGCACGGATAAATTAAACAGTCGACCTTTTGGGAATTTACTACCAGGAATCAAATTGATAGCACAATCACAATCCCTATGCGGAGGCAGGGCATCGGACTTGGGCTCATCAAATACATCCCGGTAATCAGACAAGAACTCTGGAACCTCAGAAGGGGTGGATGACGAAATTGACAGAAATGGAACATCACCATGTACCCCCTGACAACCCCAGCTGGACACCAACATGGAATTCCAATCCAATACTGGATTATGGGCTTGTAGCCATGGCAACCCCAACACGACCACATCATGCAGATTATGCAACACCAGAAAGCGAATAACCTCCTGATGTGCAGGAGCCATGCACATGGTCAGCTGGGTCCAGTATTGAGGCTTATTCTTGGCCAAAGGTGTAGCATCAATTCCTCTCAATGGAATAGGACACTGCAAGGGCTCCAATAAAAACCCACAACGTTTAGCATAATCCAAGTCCATCAAATTCAGGGCAGCGCCTGAATCCACAAACGCCATGACAAAATACGACGACAAGGAGCATATCAAGGTAACGGACAGAAGAAATTTTGACTGTACAGTACCAATGGCGGCAGACCTAGCGAACCGCTTAGTGCGCTTAGGACAATCAGAGATAGCATGAGTGGAATCACCACAGTAGAAACACAGCCCATTCAGACGTCTGTGTTCTTGCCGTTCAACTCTGGTCATAGTCCTATCGCACTGCATAGGCTCAGGTTTAATCTCAGGTAATACCGCCAAATGGTACACAGATTTACGCTCACGCAAGCGTCGACCGATCTGAATGGCCAAAGACATAGACTCATTCAAACCAGCGGGCATAGGAAATCCCACCATGACATCCTTAATGGCTTCAGAGATACCCTTTCTGAAAATGGCTGCAAGTGCAGATTTATTCCATTGAGTGAGCACGGACCATTTTCTAAATTTCTGGCAATATAGCTCTATCTCATCCTGAGCCTGACAAAGAGCCAGCAAATTTTTTTCTGCCTGATCTACTGAATTAGGCTCATCGTACAGCAATCCAAGCGCCAGGAAAAACGCATCGATATCACTCAATGCAGGATCTCCTGACGCAAGAGAAAATGCCCAGTCCTGAGGGTCGCCACGCAAAAAAGAAATGACGATCCTAACCTGTTGCGCTGGGTCACCAGAGGAGCGAGGTTTCAAAGCCAGAAACAGTTTACAATTATTCTTGAAACTCAGAAATTTAGTTCTATCTCCAAAAAACAAATCTGGAATAGGAATTCTCGGTTCTAACAAAGAATTCTGAACCACAAAATTTTGAATATCTTGAACTCTTGCCGTGAGCTGATCTACACATGAAGACAGACCTTTAATGTCCATTGCTACACCTGTGTCCTGAACCACCCAAATGTCTAGGGGAAAAAAAGACAAATCACAGTGCAAAGGAAAAAAAATGGTCTCAGAACTTCTTTTTTCCCTCTATTGAGAATCATTAGTACTTTTGGCTTCCTGTACTGTTATGAAAGGCAATTCAGAAACACAATGTACATAGCGATCAGAGCACATACAGTGATCTGACAATAACCCCAAATAATAGAACGAGCTCTGAGACGTGGAAACTCTGTAGACCGCAATTCCTGATCCTCTCCAAACACAACTAGAGGCAGCTGTGGATTGCGCCTAACGCTCCCTATGCAACTCGGCACAGCCTGAGAAACTAACTAGCCTGAAGATAGAAAAATAAGCCTACCTTGCCTCAAAGAAATACCCCAAAGGAAAAGGCAGCCCCCCACATATAATGACTGTGAGTAAGATGAAAAGACAAACGTAGGGATGAAATAGATTCAGCAAAGTGATGCCCGATATTCTAGACAGAACGAGGATAGGAAAGATAACTTTGCGGTCTACACAAAACCCTAAAGAAAACCACGCAAAGGGGGCAAAAAGACCCTCCGTACCGAACTAACGGCACGGAGGTACACCCTTTGCGTCCCAGAGCTTCCAGCAAAACAAATAGACAAGCTGGACAGAAAAAATAGCAACAAATAGCAAAGAAGCACTTAGCTATGCAGAGCAGCAGGCCACAGGAATGATCCAGAGAAACACAAGTCCAACACTGGAACATTGACAGGAAGCATGGATCAAAGCATCAGGTGGAGTTAAGTAGAGAAGCAGCTAACGACCTCACCAGATCACCTGAGGGAGGAAACTCAGAAGCTGCAGTACCACTTTCCTCCACAAACGGAAGCTCCCAGAGAGAATCAGCCGAAGTACCACTTGTGACCACAGGAGTGAACTCTGCCACAGAATTCACAACAGCGCGCTATAAGAGAATTTAATATTCATTGCCAGTGCAGTGAATATTCATATCTCTTTAGCAGCGGGCAGAGGCTTTAGCCGCAGCTGCCAGCTCCAGCCTCCTGTGACCGGCTGTTTCACCTCTCTCCTTTCCCCGCCGTCTATTGGGACAATGACTCATGTATAAGCTGAGGGGGGCATTTTCTTAACTAAAAAACTCGGCTTGAGTATGAGTATATATGGTATATAATTTTTTAGAATTAGGTTTCATTTTGTAAAAAATAAATAGAAAAAATAAATATAAAATGCAAACATTTAACTGTGAAATGCCTACTTCTAAGAAACATCCACAAATTGTACGTTATTCTATAGTGGCCAAGCAAAAATTTACAAAAATGAACATGAGGTTATTAGTTTAAAATAATACCACGTCAAGGTGAACCTCTCAGTAGGTCTATAATCTGAAAGGTGTTATCCGATTGGACCAATGTTATTGAAAGGGGCAGTGCTGACCAGTGATTATTTTCACTGAGAAAAATCACAACAACCTGCATTGCCACTCTGAAATGGATGTCACTCACCAATTCAAGTCCATGGGTGGTGGAAAGCATTGGACCACGCTCAGATGACTACAAAAAAATGGATAGAACAAACAAAGTCCTCCAACACAAAGTCTCAAAAACTATAATTAGTTTTGTTAATATACATAATTTAAAGAACAATAAAAAAATTGAAAATGCAAGCTAATCCTACAGGTGATGGAAAAAAGCAAACACTGGACATGAAGAATGCTAGATTAGTACCCTAACAGAGTATATTACACCATGAAAACATTTTTCAACCAATCTGGAAATATAGGTAAATAAGATCAATACATACAAAATAAAGTGCATAATGCAAAATAGTTGAATGGTGTACAAAGATGCAAGGTATATAAAAATGGTCATGCACAATTAGGGGCATATCTACCTATTCATATATAGTTACATACGATACACTTTATTGATCCCGGCGGAAATTGCGGTATTACAGCTGCAATACAAACAGCAGTCCATAAAATATTACATGCAAACATGCAAAATAAAGTGCACAATAGTTGAATTGTGTACAAGGATGGAAGGTATATAGAAGATCATCATGCACAATTAGGGGTATAGCTACCTCCCTATGGGAGGTGGAGCCGCATATTCATGACTGTAATGGGCGGCCCCACGTGACCGCATACAGGAGAAGCTGCGGCCAGGACAGGACACTGCGAGGGAGCTGAGTGAGTATTTTAATAACAGCGGGCGGGCGCACAGGGAGTGGGAGGGGGTTGGGGACAGGGATCTTTATTTTAAACACGAGAAACAAACAAAAAAAAAAGGATTTTTCATATCTTCTCTACAGCAAACGCTGCTGCAGAGAAGATATGAATCGCGGCTTCGGCACCATGTGGGGGGGACAGCGCTTACTGTAGCGCTGTCTCCTGCACGGCACACGGACTGCACACGGACAACGTCCGTGTGCGGTACGTGTTTTACACGGACCTATTGACTTTAATGGGTCCGTGTAATCCATGCGCTCCCACGAACACTGACATGTCTCCGTGTTTTGCACACGGACACACGGTCCGTGAAAACACGCTGACATGTGCAGTGACACATTGCTTTCAATGTGTCTATGTGAGTCAGTGTCTCCGGTACATGAGGAAACTGTCACCTCACGTACCGGAGCCACTGACGTGTGAAACCGGCCTGATATTGTTTATTAGCAAATGAAAAAAAGCTTCTAATATTCTTTAGAAACATTTTCTGAGTGCAGTACTGAATCCTAGAAGATCAAATCCACTTATCACTAGAAGTAAATAGATTACTGTAGAAAGTTAATGCAGAGAACTCAGTTTGAAGAATCTCCAGCTGGCCAACAGCCCGAAACGCCGTGTCTGTGAATTGAGATACTGATTTGGCTTTTATCCTAAGTCATATTGCACGACTCGTTAAAGGGTTGATTGTGACTTGTAGGATCGCTACTTCCAACAGGTGGCGCTATAGAGTTTAAGTCCTCTTTTTCTCAGAAGAGGCAATTTGCAGCTGACTAATAATTACTTCTAGAAATATTTCAGCAGGATAAAAGTGAATCTTGATTCTGACAAGGCAAGGACCTTCTTGGTTGGTGAAGTAATAATCATCATATAGGAAAGTGTCCACTGCTAATTTCCTCCTGCATATACTGTTCTTAGAATCTGAGCCTGTTTTCCATGTATTTAAATTCCATTCTGAAACAGTAACATTTTATACCTCTGAATCTTCCCCAGGAACTATTTCTTAACTCAGCAGTCTTAAGTAAAAGAAAATACAGTTTGCTAACCCTTTAAGAGCAAAAAGATTCCACAGCTCAGTGACTGTTATATATGAGGTATTTATCTTAACCGCTTCACGACTTTGCAATTTTTCATTTTTGAGTTTCCGTTTTTTGCTCGCCGTCTTCCCCGAGCTATAACTTTTTTTAATTTTTCCATCAATATAGCTGCATGAGGGCTTTTTTTTTGCCGGGCGAGTTGTACTTTGGAAGGATATCATCATTGATTTTACCATATATTGTAGTGGAAAACAGGAAAAAAATTAAAAGCAAAAAAAATGCAGTTCCACAGTTATTTTTGGGTTATTTATTTACCATGTTCACTCAATGCTAAAACTGACCTGCCATTATGATTCTCCAGGTCGGTACGAGTACCCAGATATTACACATGCATAGGTTCTTTTTTATTAAAGTGGTGAAATAAAATCCGGCATTTGTAAGAAAAAAAAATATTGCCATTTTCAAAGACCAGTAGCTTCTCTATTTTCCATGTTCTGTGGCTGGGTAAGGGCTGAAGTTTTTATTGATACCATTTTAGGGTGTGTTATTGCATCTTATTGCAATGTTACGGCGGCAAAAAAACCTCGTAATTCTGGCTTTTTTTTTCTCGTTACGCCGTTTACAATCGGATTAATTTACTTTATGTTTTGGTAAATCAGACATTTCTCAAAGCATCAATATCAACTATGTGGTGTTTTTTTATTTTATTTTGAATGGGGCAAAAGGTATTTTTTTTTTATTTTGACTTGCTTCAATAGTCACCTTAGGAGACTTGAAGCTGCGATCGTCTGGTCGCCTATGCTTCAGCCCTGCTATGTGTAACATAGATCATGCTCTCCTCGGAACGGTGTTCATAGCAGATTTGCAGTGGTCTGCTGGCCATGACATCCCATTGGCACCCCACAATCATGTGTCCTATAACACGCTTCTGGTTTGGACCAGTTAAATGCCCATGTCAAAGATTGACAGTGGCATTTAACATGTTAACCACTGCTGTTAGAGGCACATGACAGCTGATCAGATCAGGAAAGATGCGGGCTCAGCTTTAGAACCAGCATTAAATGCCAGTAGATGACCTTGGACCTTGGGGTTTATCATTACCTAGCATATAACTAGATTCCGCATATTCTGTGAAGAACATCTTGAGATATTGTTGTGCAGTCCATGTACTTTGCCCCATCACACACTTTCATCTGTTCCAAACTACCAATAGAACAAACCTTTTTAACCCTGTGAACTTGAATTGGTATCTCAGCACTGGACAGCTATCAGAAAAATGATACATACCGTATTCTACATTCATACATTCTTGTGAATTTTACCAACCGTGAAAAACAGAGGTTTTTTTTCTCATATGTCATCCATATTGCCTCCATGTAGCATCTGTATCGTATCCATTTTTTTCTCACCCATTTATTTCAGTAAATAAATGTATTTAATCCCAAGCAAATAAAAAGACCCATGGACCCCTTGAAGGGCACTTATTTTTATAAAAAAATTACCTTTAACTCATACCGACATCCGTCGTACTTGTCCAGTGCAAATCTGCCGGTGACTGGTAACGTGTTAAATATCACTGTAAATCAGTAACATTAACGTAGCACCGGTATGGGGTAGTGTCAATCTATGCGCCCATCGTTCTCCTCTGGGGCACGATTGTGGGGCGCTGATGAATTCCTGTCACAGCCCAAAGTCTGCTGAAGACCCCTATATCTTCTGTCTTGGAGATTTAATTTAGTGTGAAGTTTACTATGTGCAGCAATACTCTGGTATTCCTGCAAATTATTTTAAAAAATGAAAGTTCAAATCACCCCCTCTTCCTCAACTAAAAATAAAGATGTTGAGAAAAATTAAAGAAAACAAACATACGGTATGTGCTTTCACAGGTTACATAAAAATCTGATCTATCAAAACGCAAAATTAATTAACCAGATCATTACATACTGTAAAAATGGCTCAATGCCAAAAAATACAGTAAAAAGCAAAGTTTCATATCTATCCTACAATAGAATGAATAAAAATGTCTCGCTCAAATGTTCTCCATACAATTTCCAAAATACAATGTCAAAATTGTGATTTTTTTCTTTTCTTTTTTGCAGATTTCACCAGTATATGCAAAGGATTTGGTCAACAACTGGCCTTGCCAAGAGCTTGGCGCACCGTTACGCTCTTCTCAACTTGCATACCGAGCAGTTACATGACTCTTGATTGAAAGCCCTTGCTATGCTAGAGGCTAGAGCAAGCGATGCCTGAACCCCAACCTTAGCACTTGTGAAATTGCACTTTTCATGTGGAAATTTTTTACCCATTTTCCAGTACACAATGTGGTAAATTTAGTGTCGTTCAAAAATGCAATTTGTCTTACAAAAACACAAGCTGTCGTATGGCAATATTGACAAAATAATAAAAAACGTATGTCTCTTGGAAGAAGAGGAAAATGAAAATGAAAAATTGGAAAATGGCAACGGCATGAAGGGTTTAATAATGGCATCTGTCACACGCAAAGCTCAATCTGAACTAATCATTTAGTCATAAAGGCGATATAGCTCGGATAAAAATTATGCCTGCTGTTTCGTTTTCTCAGTTCTGATTATCCAGAAAATGACCAATAATTATTATTCAGGTCCTGGGTGCACTCTTGGCATAGTCAAGCTCTCGGTGCCCTGTTCCACACCTCCCCCTTTTTAATATTTAACTTTCCTAGAGTAATTGTTTCCCAAACTGAAAAATTAGGTGTTTTAGCACACACTGACACTGCCGGAGCAGAGTGAACACAGTGTTAGTACAAGAGCCGAGGAGGCGCGCACACGTGGCAGTCTGCTTTGGGCGCTCACTACACTGATCCATGAAGATGTAACGAGTAAGAAGCCACAGTGTAGACAGTAGAGAGAGATGTGTTGGTGTCTGCTCAGCTTCTGCAGTCTCAGTGAGCGCACTACAAAGCCAAGTTTTCAGTTCAGGCAGCATTTGCTCTAGGTATAAGTGAGTGCTATCAATCAACAATGGGGAGGGTCGAAATGTTAGACTAAGACATTGGCCAAGTCAAGGATGTGTGGCTCACCCTCAATTGCCTAATAATTAAATATAATTTCCTGGATAATCATAACTGAGAAAACTAAACAACAGCCATGATTTTATACAGATTATGGCCTCCTTTTGATTATTTGTTTAGTCTTAACTTAGTTTTGGGAGGCCATCAAAGCACATTGAATATTGCCTAGTCATGAATGACTACTATATGTGGTCTTATGCTGTAATTCAAATTGGAGACAGAAAAAGATAAGGTAAGCGTTGGCCACCAGACTTCCATGTATCACCATAGAAGGTTTATAGACAGATGAACCAGAGGTTGTATTAAAAAACGTCTCAAAAGGATCTTGCTAAATCAATTCTCCAGCAAACTTGACAAATGACTACACCATTAAAGTAGATACTGACGAAAAAGGATTGGATCCAGATGTGAACAGAGTCATCCTGTGGGATTTACATTCCTCTATGCTGTTTGCATTAATATCAATATCCCCCTTTTTCCTGCTTTACTTTGCACATAAGTAAATACGTTTGACCAGGGAACATGTGTAAGAAAGAAGAGTTCTTCTTACAAAGTTCTCTCTGCGCTCCACTTTTAGAAAGAATATTTGCATGAAAGGGGTTCACTCCTCTCCTCTTCTCCTGATCCTTCTCAGAACTATATGGTCAGAGCAGCTGTGCAAACACAAATGATCTTCCAGAGTAGCCTTCAGCCCCCAACCAAATGTATCCATGTATATCTACCAACTGCAATATATATATATCTATAATATAACGCTGGGAGCGTCACTCTGTCCGAAGCCTTTATAGACTGCGCAAGCGCAAGCGCCGGCGCAGTCTGGGCCTCACAGAGTGACGCTCCTGGGAGATCGCGGTATGCGTTAACACTGAACGCACACCGCGATCTCCAACAGAGAAGCAGGGACCGCCAGGAGGGTGAGTATCGGCTATATTCACCTGTCCTCAGTTCCACCACTGTGCGCCGCCATCTTCCCGGTGCTCGGCCTGTGACCTTCAGTTCAGAGGGCGCGATGACGTGCTTAATGCACGCCGGCGCCGCCCTCTGACTGAACAGTCACAGCCAGAGGACCGGGAAGATGGCGGCGCACAGCGGTGGAACGGAGGACAGGTGAATATAGTAAGTGCTGGGGGGCCTGAGCTGGCGGCGATACTGGCACCTGACCCCCACAGCGCGCCGGTGTCCCCGCCTGCTCAGGCCCCCCAGCACTCTGCGCCGAGCGGGTCAGAGGCAGCGGGGCCGAGCGGGTCAGAGGCAGTATGGGGACGCTGGATGGAGCAGCACATGACAGGACGGGGATGCAGGATGGTGCAGCACATGACAGGACAGGGACGCACGATGGGAGCAGTGCATGACAGGATGGGGATGCAGGATGGAGCAGCACATGACAGGATGGGGACGCAGGATGGGAGCAGCGCATGACAGGATGGGGACAAAGGATGGAGCAGCACATGACAGGATGGAGACGTAGGATGGAGCAGCACATGACAGGATGGAGACGTAGGATGGAGCAGCACATGACAGGATGGGGACGCAGGATGGAGCAGCGCATGACAGGATGGGGACGCAGGATGGAGCAGCGCATGACAGGATGGGGACGCAGGATGGGAGCAGCACATGACAGGATGGGGACACAGGATGGGAGCAGCGCATGACAGGATGGGGACGCAGGATGGAGCAGCGCATGACAGGATGGGGACGCAGGATGGAGCAGCACATGACAGGATGGGGACGCAGGATGGGAGTAGCGCATGACAGGATGGGGACGCAGGATGGAGCAGTGCATGACAGGATGGGGACACAGGATGGGAGCAGCGCATGACAGGATGGGGACGCAGGATGGAGCAGCACATGACAGGATGGGGACGCAGGATGGAGCAGCACATGACAGGATGGGGACGCAGGATGGAGCAGCACATGACAGGATTGGGACGCAGGGTGGAGCAGCGCATGACAGGATGGGGACGCAGGATGGAGCAGCACATGACAGGATGGGGACGCAGGATGGGAGTAGCGCATGACAGGATGGGGACGCAGGATGGAGCAGCACATGACAGGATGGGGACGCAGGATGGGAGCAGCACATGACAGGATGGGGACGCAGGATGGGAGCAGCACATGACAGGATGGGGACGCAGGATGGGAGTAGCGCATGACAGGATGGGGATGCAGGATGGAGCAGCGCATGACAGGATGGGGACGCAGGATGGGAGCAGCGCTTGACAGGATGGGGACGCAGGATGGAGCAGCGCATGACAGGATGGGGACACAGGATGGGAGCAGCGCATGACAGGATGGGGACGCAGGATGGGAGCAGCGCATGACAGGATGGGGACGCAGGATGGGTGCAGCGCATGACAGGATGGGGACGCAGGATGGGAGCAGCGCATGACAGGATGGGGACGCAGGATGGAGCAGCACATGACAGGATGGGGACGCAGGATGGGAGCAGCACATGACAGGATGGGGACGCAGGATGGGAGCAGCACATGACAGGATGGGGACGCAGGATGGGAGCAGCACATGACAGGATGGGGACGCAGGATGGGAGCAGCGCATGACAGGATGGGGATGCAGGATGGAGCAGCGCATGACAGGATGGGGACGCAGGATGGGAGCAGCGCTTGACAGGATGGGGACACAGGATGGGAGCAGCGCATGACAGGATGGGGACGCAGGATGGGAGCAGCGCATGACAGGATGGGGACGCAGGATGGGTGCAGCGCATGACAGGATGGGGACGCAGGATGGGAGCAGCGCATGACAGGATGGGGACGCAGGATGGGTGCAGCGCATGACAGGATGGGGACGCAGGATGGGAGCAGCGCATGACAGGATGGGGACGCAGGATGGGAGCAGCGCATGACAGGATGGGGACGCAGGATGGGAGCAGCGCATGACAGGATGGGGACGCAGGATGGGAGCAGCGCATGACAGGATGGGGACGCAGGATGGGAGCAGCGCATGACAGGATGGGGACGCAGGATGGAGCAGCACATACCAGGATGGAGACCATATACCAATATAAATGCTCGCCACCCGGGCATAGAACGGGTTCAATAGCTAGTCTTCTATATTCATAATTGTCTAAGGGGTACTTCCGTCTGTCTGTCTGTCCTTCTGTTACGGTTATTCGTTCACTGATTGGCCTCGGCAGCTGCCTGTCATGGCTGCCGCGACCAATCAGCAACAGCCATAGTCCGATTAGTCCCTCCCCTACTCCCCTGCACTCACTGCCCGGCGCCCGCTCCGTAATCCCCTCCGCTCACCACTCACACAGGGTTAATGGCAGCGGTAACGGCCCGCGGTGTAACGCGCTCCGTTACCACTGCTATTAATCCTGTGTGTCCCCAACTATTTACTATTGATGCTGCCTATGCAGCATCAATAGTAAAAATATGTCATGTTAAAAATAATAAATAAAAAAAACCTGCTATACTCACCCTCCGCCGGCTTTCTCGCTCCTCGCCATGCTCCCGGGACCGCTCCATTGCAAGCGGCAGCTTCTGGTCCCATCCCAGGGCTGGTGTGCGACAAGGACCTGCCTTGACGTCACGGTCATGTGACCGTGATGTCATCATAGGTCCTGCTCATACCAGCCCTGGGACCAGCGGAAGCTGCCGCTTGCAATGGAGCGGTCCTGGGAGCGTGGCGAAGACCGAAAAAGACGGCGGAGGGTGAGTATAGCAGGACTTCAACGGGCTATAGGTGAATATGTTTTTTTTTTTTTTTTTTAAAGTCTCTATACTACATGGCTCTGTGCTGGCCAATATACTACATGACTGGGCAATATACTACGTGCCTGGGCAATATACTACGTGGCTCTGCTATATACTATGTGACTGGCCAATATACTACGTGCCTGGGCAATATACTACGTGCCTTGGCAATATACTACATGCCTGGGCAATATACTATGTGGCTCTGCTATATACTATGTGACTGGGCAATATACTACGTGACTGGGCAATATACTACGTGGCTGGGCAATATACTATGTGGCTGGACAATATACTATGTGGCTGGGCAATATACTACGTGGCTGGGCAATATACTACATCGCTGTGCAATATACTACGTGACTGGGCAATATACTATGTGACTGGGCAATATAATATGTGGCTTTCTGCTGTATACTACGTCGCTAGGCAATATACTACGTCGCTGTGCAATATACTAAGTAGCTGGGCAATACGTGGCTGGGCAATATACTACGTGCCTGGGCAATATACTACATGCCTGGGCAATATACTACTTGGCTCTGCTATATACTATGTGACTGGGCAATATACTACGTGACTAGGCAATATACTACGTGGCTGGGCAATATACTACGTCACTGGGCAATATACTATGTGACTGGGCAATATACTACGTGACTGGGCAATATACTACGTGACTGGCCAATATACTACGTGACTGGGCAATATACTACATCACTGGGCAATATACTACGTGACTGGGCAATATACTACGCGGCTGGGCAATATACTACGTGGCTGGCCAATATACTACATCACTGGGCAATATACTACGTGGCTGGGCAATATACTACGTCGCTTCGCAATATACTACGTGACTAGGCAATATACTACGTCGCAGGGCAATATACTACGTCGCTGGGCAATATACTGCATAGCTGGGCAATACGTGGCTGGGAAATATACTACGTGGCTGGGCAATATACTACGTAGCTGGGCAATAGGTGACTGGGCAATATACTACGTGGCTGGACAATATACTACGTGGCTGGCCAATATACTACGTCACTGGGCATATACTACGTCACTGGGCAATATACTACGTGACTGGGCAATATACTACGTCACTGGGCAATATACTACGTGACTGGGCAATATACTACGTGGCTGGGAAATATACTACGTGGCTGGCCAATATACTACATCGCTGGGCAATATACTACGTGACTGGGCAATATACTACGTCACTGGGCAATTTACTACGTGACTGGGCAATATACTACGTGACTGGGCAATATACTAAGTGGCTGGCCAATATGCTACATCGCTGGGCAATATACTACATGACTGGGCAATATACTACGTGGCTGGGCAATATACTACGTGGCTGGGCAATATACTACGTGGCTGGCCAATATACTACGTCACTGGGCAATATACTACGTGACTGGGCAATATACTACGTGACTGGGCAATATACTACGTGACTGGCCAATATACTACGCGACTGGCCAATGTACTACGTCACTGGGCAATATACTACGTGACTGGGCAATATACTACGTGACTGGCCAATATACTACGTGACTGGGCAATATACTACGTCACTGGGCAATATACTACGTGACTGGGCAATATACTATGTGGCTGGGCAATATACTACGTGGCTGGCCAATATACTACATCGCTGGGCAATATACTACGTGACTGGGCAATATACTACGTCACTCGGCAATATACTACGTGACTGGGCAATATACTACGTGACTGGGCAATATACTAAGTGGCTGGCCAATATGCTACATCGCTGGGCAATATACTACATGACTGGGCAATATACTACGTGGCTGGGCAATATACTACGTGGCTGGGCAATATACTACGTGACTGGGCAATATACTATGTGACTGGTCAATATACTACGTGACTGGGCAATATACTACATCGCTGGGCAATATACTACGTGACTGGGCAATATACTACGTGGAAGATAACCGTAGGCACTACTATTAGTCGTGGTGCACAAGTAGGTGCCCAAACCGTATAATTTTGTAGATAGACTTGGCACACACATGGTAAGATGCAAGTGAAAATGTAATTGAAAGAGAGTACATACAGTATTGACGTTTCGGTCATAGTTTAGACCTTCATCAATGTACTAAGTGAAAGAAAAATGATAAGAAAAATAACAAAAGTATATACAATAGTTCATACAAGACTCATTATATCATATAGGTCTCAATGGAAAATATGAGTATAGAAGTAATAAACATCAGTCCGAACGATATATCAAATTTAGCAATTCATTGCGGGGAATATCACCGTTAACGTGTTACTAATCATGCACATATATTGTCCTCATGTGAGCAAGTTTCTTTGTACCGCTTGATGGTTTTTGCAACTGCACTTGGGGACACTTTCAAAGTTTTCCCAATTTTTTGGACTGACTGACCTTCATTTCTTAAAGTAGTGATGGCCACTCGGTTTTCTTTCCTTAGCTGCTTTTTTCTTGCCATAATACAAATTCTAGCAGTCTATTCAGTAGGACTATCAGCTGTGTATCCACCAGACGTCTGCTCAACACAACTGATGGTCCCAACCCCATTTATAAGGCACAAAATCCCACTTATTAAACCTGACAGGGCACACTTGTGAAGTGCAAACCATTCCCGGTGACTACCTCTTGAAGCTCATCAAGAGAATGCCAAGAGTGGGCAAAGCAGTCATCAAAGCAAAAGGTGGCTACTTTGAAGAACCTAGAATATTAGACATGTTTTCAGTTGTTTTATACTTTTTTGTTAAGTATATAATTCCACATGTGTTAATTCATAGTTTTGATGCCTTCAGTGTGAATGTACAATTTTCAAAGTCATGAAAATACTGAAAAATCCTTAAATGAGAAGGTGTGTCCAAACTTTTGCTCTGTACTGTATATATATATATATATATATATATATATACACACACACACTGTATCCACCGCAAGTGTTTAGCAACATACCGGCAAAGTTTTCAATGGTGGAGGTAGAGGTGGCACTCTTTTTTTGTAAATAAATCCTTTAAAGGGAACCTGTCACCCCAAAAATCGCGGGTGAGGTAAGCCCACCGGCATCAGGGGCTTATCTGCAGCATTCTGTAATGCTGTAGATAAGCCCCCGATGTTACCTGAAAGAGGACAAAGAGACGTTATACTATACTCACCCAGAGGCGGTCCCGCTGCTGGTCAGGTCGGATGGGCATCTCCAGGCCGCTGCGGCGCCTCCTATCTTCATTACAAGACGTCCTCTTCTGATCTTCAGCCACGGCTCCGGCGCAGGCGTACTTTGCTCTGCCCGTGGCTGAAGATCAGAAGAGGACGTCTTGTAATGAAGATGGGAGGCGCCGCAGCGGACCAGAGACGCCCATCTGACCAGACCAGCATCGGGACCGCCCCTGGGTGAGTATAATCTAACGTCTTTTTCTCCTCTTTCAGGTAACATCGGGAGCTTATCTACAGCATTACAGAATGCTGCAGATAAGCCCCTGATGCCGGTGGGCTTACCTCACCCGCGATTTTCGTAAAGGTTCCCTTTAATTTTTACCTGACCCTTTGGAGTGCTGCCTATATCCAGTGCCTTGAAAAAGTGTTCATACCCTTTTCCCCCATAGTGTCACATTACACCCATAAACATAAATGTATTTTATTGGGATTTTATGTGGTATACCAGCACAACCAACAAGCAGCAAGTATTTGTGAAGTATAAAGGAAATAATATATGGTTTTCTAATGATTTAAAAATATAAACATGAAAAATTGTGATGTTCATTTGTATTCAGCCCCCTGTAGTCTGATACAACTAAATAAAATCCTGAATGACCAACTGCATCCAGACTTCACATTATTAGTGAATTGAGTCCACCTGTGTGTAAGCTATTCTCTGTGTAATTCCAGCTGCACTGTAAAGGCCTCAGAGGTTTGCTTGAGAACTTTAGGGATCAATTGGCATAATGAAAACCAAAGAACACACCAGCTAGGTCAGGAATAAAGTTGCAGAAAAGAGTAAAGCAGGGTTACGTTATAAAAGATAGCCAAAGTTCTGAATATCTAATGGAGCACTGTTCAATCCATCATCCAAAAATGAATGGAGTATGGCACAACTGCAAACCTACAAAGAAATAGCCATCCATCTAAACTGATATCTCAAATAAGGAGAGCAGAAATTGGAAAACAGACAAGAGGTCCATGGTCACTCTGGAGGAGTGACAGAGATCCACTGCTCAAGTGGGAGAATCTGTCCACAGGAATGCTATTAGTTGTATACTTCACAAATCTGGCCTTTATGGAAGAATGGCAAGGAGACATGTTAAGGCTGGCAATCAGGCAACACAGCGTGCAGTAATCAGCGCACATACAGAGATCTGGCAATAACCAAAAACAATAGGACGAGCTCTGAGACGTGGAATCTCTGTAGACTGCAGTACCTGATCTATCCTCACACAACTATAAGCAGCAGTGGATTGCGCCTATCACTACCTATGCAACTCGGCACTGCCTGAGGAGCTGACTAGCCTGAAGATAGAAATACAAGCCTGACTTACCTCAGAGAAATACCCCAAAGGAATAGGCAGCCCCCCACATATAATGACTGTTAGCAAGATGAAAAGACAAACGTAGGAATGAAATAGATTCAGCAAAGTGAGGCCCGATATTCTAGACAGAGCGAGGATAGCAAAGAGAACTATGCAGTCTACAAAAAACCCTAAAACGAAAACCACGCAAAGGGGCAAAAAGACCCACCGTGCCGAACTAACAGCACGGCGGTGCACCCCTTTGCTTCTCAGAGCTTCCAGCAAAAGTTAATAGCAAGCTGGACAGAAAAAACAGAAAACAAACTAGAAGCACTTATCTAGCAGAGCAGCAGGCCCAAGGAAAGATGCAGTAGCTCAGATCCAACACTGGAACATTGACAAGGAGCAAGGAAGACAGACTCAGGTGGAGCTAAATAGCAAGGCAGCCAACGAGCTCACCAAAACACCTGAGGCAGGAAGCCCAGAGACCGCAATACCACTTGTGACCACAGGAGTGAATTCAGCCACAGAATTCACAACAGTACCCCCCCCTTGAGGAGGGGTCACCGAACCCTCACCAGAACCCCCAGGCCGACCAGGATGAGCCACATGAAAGGCACGAACAAGATCTGGGGCATGGACATCAGAGGCAAAAACCCAGGAATTATCTTCCTGAGCATAACCCTTCCATTTGACCAGATACTGGAGTTTCCGTCTAGAGACACGAGAATCCAAAATCTTCTCCACAATATACTCCAATTCCCCCTCCACCAAAACAGGGGCAGGAGGCTCCACAGATGGAACCATAGGTGCCACGTATCTCCTCAACAACGACCTATGGAATACATTATGTATGGAAAAGGAGTCTGGGAGGATCAGACGAAAAGACACCGGATTGAGAATCTCAGAAATCCTATACGGACCAATAAAACGAGGTTTAAATTTAGGAGAGGAAACCTTCATAGGAATATGATGAGAAGATAACCAAACCAGATCCCCAACACGAAGACGGGGCCCCACACGGCGTCTGCGATTAGCGAAAAGCTGAGCCTTCTCCTGGGACAAGGTCAAATTGTCCACTACCTGAGTCCAGATCTGCTGCAACCTGTCCACCACAGAATCCACACCAGGACAGTCCGAAGACTCAACCTGTCCTGAAGAGAAACGAGGATGGAACCCAGAATTGCAGAAAAATGGAGAGACCAAGGTAGCCGAGCTGGCCCGATTATTAAGGGCGAACTCAGCCAACGGCAAAAATGACACCCAATCATCCTGGTCAGCGGAAACAAAACATCTCAGATATGTTTCCAAGGTCTGATTGGTTCGTTCGGTCTGGCCATTAGTCTGAGGATGGAAGGCCGAGGAGAAAGATAGGTCAATGCCCATCCTACCACAAAAGGCTCGCCAGAACCTCGAAACAAAATGGGAACCTCTGTCAGAAACAATATTCTCAGGAATGCCATGTAAACGAACCACATGCTGGAAGAACAAAGGCACCAAATCAGAGGAGGAAGGCAATTTAACCAAGGGCACCAGATGGACCATTTTAGAAAAGCGATCACAGACCACCCAAATGACCGACATTTTTTGAGAAACGGGAAGGTCAGAAATGAAATCCATCGAAATATGTGTCCAAGGCCTCTTCGGGACCGGCAAGGGCAAAAGCAACCCACTGGCACGTGAACAGCAGGGCTTAGCCCTAGCACAAATTCCACAGGACTGCACAAAAGCACGCACATCCCGCGACAGAGATGGCCACCAGAAGGATCTAGCAACCAACTCCCTGGTACCAAAGATTCCTGGATGACCGGCCAGCACCGAACAATGAAGTTCAGAGATAACTTTACTAGTCCACCTATCAGGGACGAACAGTTTCTCGGCCGGACAACGATCAGGTTTATTAGCCTGAAATTTCTGCAACACTCTCCGCAAATCAGGGGAGATGGCAGACACAATGACTCCTTCCTTGAGGATACTCGCCGGCTCAGATAACCCCGGAGAGTCGGGCACAAAACTCCTAGACAGAGCATCCGCCTTCACATTTTTAGACCCCGGAAGGTATGAAATCACAAAATCAAAACGAGCAAAAAATAACGACCAACGGGCCTGTCTAGGATTCAAGCGCTTGGCAGACTCAAGATAAGTAAGGTTCTTATGATCAGTCAAAACCACCATGCGATGCTTAGCACCCTCAAGCCAATGACGCCACTCCTCGAATGCCCACTTCATGGCCAGCAACTCTCGGTTGCCCACATCATAATTACGCTCAGCAGCAGAAAATTTCCTGGAAAAGAAAGCACATGGTTTGAACACTGAGCAACCAGAACCTCTCTGTGACAAAACCGCCCCTGCACCAATCTCAGAAGCATCAACCTCGACCTGGAACGGAAGAGAAACATCAGGTTGACACAACACAGGGGCACAGCAAAAATGACGCTTCAACTCCTGAAAAGCTTCCACGGCAGCAGAAGACCAATTAACCAAATCAGCACCCTTCTTGGTCAAATCGGTCAATGGTCTGGCAATGCTAGAAAAATTACAGATGAAGCGACGATAAAAATTAGCAAAGCCCAGGAATTTCTGCAGACTTTTTAGAGATGTCGGCTGAGTCCAATCCTGGATGGCCTGAACCTTAACCGGATCCATCTCGATAGTAGAAGGGGAAAAGATGAACCCCAAAAATGAAACTTTCTGCACACCGAAGAGACACTTTGATCCCTTCACGAACAAGGAATTAGCACGCAGTACCTGGAAAACCATTCTGACTTGCTTCACATGAGACTCCCAATCATCTGAGAAGATCAAAATGTCATCCAAGTAAACAATCAAGAATTTATCCAGATACTCACGGAAAATGTCATGCATAAAAGACTGAAAAACAGATGGAGCATTGGCAAGTCCGAACGGCATCACCAGATACTCAAAATGACCCTCAGGCGTATTAAATGCCGTTTTCCATTCATCTCCTTGCCTGATTCTCACCAGATTATACGCACCACGAAGATCAATCTTAGTAAACCAACTAGCCCCCTTAATCCGAGCAAACAAGTCAGAAATCAATGGCAAGGGATACTGAAACTTAACAGTGATCTTATTAAGAAGGCGGTAATCAATACACGGTCTCAGCGAACCATCCTTCTTGGCTACAAAAAAGAACCCTGCTCCCAATGGTGACGACGATGGGCGAATATGTCCCTTCTCCAGGGACTCCTTCACATAACTGCGCATAGCGGTGTGTTCAGGTACAGACAAATTAAATAAACGACCCTTAGGGAATTTACTACCAGGAATCAAATCGATAGCACAATCACAATTCCTATGCGGAGGTAGGGCATCAGACTTGGACTCTTCAAATACATCCTGAAAGTCCGACAAGAACTCTGGGATGTCAGAAGGAATGGATGACGAAATAGACAAAAATGGAACATCACCATGTACTCCCTGACAACCCCAGCTGGTTACCGACATAGAGTTCCAATCCAATACTGGATTATGGGTTTGTAGCCATGGCAACCCCAACACGACCACATCATGCAAATTATGCAGTACCAGAAAGCGAATAACTTCCTGATGTGCAGGAGCAATGCACATGGTCAGCTGGGCCCAGTACTGAGGCTTATTCTTGGCCAAAGGTGTAGCATCAATTCCTCTCAACGGAATAGGACACCGCAAAGGCTCCAAGAAAAATCCACAACGTTTAGCATAATCCAAATCCATCAGATTCAGGGCAGCGCCTGAATCCACAAACGCCATGACAGAATACGATGACAAAGAGCACATTAAGGTAATGGACAAAAGGAATTTGGACTGTACAGTACCAATAACGGCAGAGCTATCGAACCGCCTAGTGCGTTTAGGACAATTAGAAATAGCATGAGTAGAATCACCACAATAGAAACACAGTCTGTTCAGACGTCTGTGTTCTTGCCGTTCTACTTTAGTCATAGTCCTATCGCACTGCATAGGCTCAGGTTTACTCTCAGACAATACCGCCAGATGGTGCACAGATTTACGCTCGCACAAGCGACGACCGATCTGAATGGCCAAGGACATAGACTCATTCAAACCAGCAGGCATAGGAAATCCCACCATTACATCCTTAAGAGCTTCAGAGAGACCCTTTCTGAACAAAGCCGCTAGTGCAGATTCATTCCACAGAGTGAGTACTGACCACTTCCTAAATTTCTGACAATATACTTCTACATCATCCTGACCCTGGCATAAAGCCAGCAGATTTTTCTCAGCCTGATCCACTGAATTAGGCTCATCGTAAAGCAATCCCAGCGCCTGGAAAAATGCATCAACATTACTCAATGCAGAATCTCCTGGTGCAAGAGAAAACGCCCAGTCCTGTGGGTCGCCGCGCAAAAAAGAAATAATAATCAAAACCTGTTGAATAGGATTACCAGAAGAATGAGGTTTCAAGGCCAAAAATAGCTTACAATTATTTCTGAAGCTCAGGAACTTAGTTCTGTCACCAAAAAACAAATCAGGAATCGGAATTCTTGGTTCTAGCATTGATTTCTGATCAATAGTATCTTGAATCTTTTGTACATTTACAACGAGATTATCCATTGAGGAGCACAGAGCCTGAATATCCATGTCCACAGCTGTGTCCTGAAGCACTCTAATGTCTAGGGGAAAAAAAAGACTGAAGACAGAGCTAAGAAAAAAAAATGCTGTCAGGATTTCTTTTTTCCCTCTATTGGGAATCATTGGGTGGCTCCTTGTACTGTTAAGGCTGGCAATCAGGCAACACAGCGTGCAGTAATCAGCGCACATACAGAGATCTGGCAATAACCAAAAACAATAGGACGAGCTCTGAGACGTGGAATCTCTGTAGACTGCAGTACCTGATCTATCCTCACACAACTATAAGCAGCAGTGGATTGCGCCTATCACTACCTATGCAACTCGGCACTGCCTGAGGAGCTGACTAGCCTGAAGATAGAAATACAAGCCTGACTTACCTCAGAGAAATACCCCAAAGGAATAGGCAGCCCCCCACATATAATGACTGTTAGCAAGATGAAAAGACAAACGTAGGAATGAAATAGATTCAGCAAAGTGAGGCCCGATATTCTAGACAGAGCGAGGATAGCAAAGAGAACTATGCAGTCTACAAAAAACCCTAAAACGAAAACCACGCAAAGGGGCAAAAAGACCCACCGTGCCGAACTAACAGCACGGCGGTGCACCCCTTTGCTTCTCAGAGCTTCCAGCAAAAGTTAATAGCAAGCTGGACAGAAAAAACAGAAAACAAACTAGAAGCACTTATCTAGCAGAGCAGCAGGCCCAAGGAAAGATGCAGTAGCTCAGATCCAACACTGGAACATTGACAAGGAGCAAGGAAGACAGACTCAGGTGGAGCTAAATAGCAAGGCAGCCAACGAGCTCACCAAAACACCTGAGGCAGGAAGCCCAGAGACCGCAATACCACTTGTGACCACAGGAGTGAATTCAGCCACAGAATTCACAACAGAGACAGCAATTTTTGAAGGCAAGCCATAAAAAGACCTTTTTGAAGTTTGCAAAAAGTCACGTAGAAGCCACAGCTAGCAGGAGGAAGAAGGTGTTCTGATCAAATGAGACCAAAGTAGAACTTTTAGGGTGAAACGCAAAATGCTATGTGTGGTGGAAAACTAACACTATAACATTCCACTGTAAACACCATCCCCACCATCAAACATGGTGGTGAAGGAGTCAAACTGTGGGAATGCTTTTCTTTAGCAGGAACAGGAAAGATGGTTAAAATTGATGGAAATATAGAGATAAATACAATACTCTGGGAAAACCTGCAAAAGTCTTGAGACTGAGACATAGATTCGCCTTTTCAATGAGTCTAAACATATTGCCAGTGCTGCAATGGATTGATTTAGATCAAAGTACTGTATATTCATTTGTGCCAATGACCCAGTCAAAGTCAAGACCTAAATCCCATGGAGGCTGAATACAAATTCACAATGTTCAGATTTGCATAGTTAAAATATTTAGAAAACTATGTTTCATTTCCTTTACATTTCACATATACTTGCTACTTACTGTTGGGATATCACAGAAAATATAATACAATACATTAAAGTTTGTAGGTGTAACATGAATGAATTACATTGATTGCCATTAATTTTTTTGTACGACATGTCCATCACTAAGAATGTACCTAAAAAATAAGATTTCTGAACACAAGCCAAGCTTCTTTCCTTAGTTAACCACACAATGAAGAAATAAGCAAGATTTCTCCATCTGTTTCTAAATATTGGTGGAATGCCTCCATGTGTAATGCATGGTGTGTTTTTGATCTATACTTATGGGTTGTATTATATTTTTTTGTGCTCTACGTTTGCTACATTTGTGTGTAAATTGTGAAATCTTGTTCTGCCCTTATTCATAAATTCTATGTCATGCCTATTCATTTTATGTCATTTGTAAGAAAAATAATAATAAACACAAAATGTAATAAATGTCTAGAAAGTAACTGAGATATTGGGAAAATAGGAAAAATATGTTTCTATACATTTATATTCCCATCTGCTGATATGTTACATGGATTTTGCAGCCTAGCATGATAGTCCTCAGCTTGACCTGCCCCAGAAGTGCTGCTTTTCAGTGGTGGTCCTGTTCTTCATTGTCAGAGAGTCTGTTACCAAAATAGTATGCTTTGCCCTTAGTAATAGAACTATTAGCTTTTGTGACTGATGTCATTGGAACCTTCCATACCCCTTCAACTAGCAGTCAGACATAAAATGCTCTAGCCTTTCAAAGCTATTTTCCTGCATAGGGATTGCATGAGTGCTCAAACTTTTGTAAACTATATGGCTAGAGTAACACAACCGATTTTCTTTCATCTGAGAAGATCGGTCTTATGCTGATCAGACTCTGATCAGAGTTGGATCAGGTTGTGATTATAGTGTGATCCGATTCTCTCTGATGTAGAGAATTAAGAATAAAATCTCCATCTTCTCTCTTCACTGTGTCTATGAAAATTGGACTGCACTCTTGTGTATGCTGTGATTATTTCCACAGACCAACTTGAACATGAGCACGGCTTCATAGAAGAATATAGAGACGAGTGTGATCAGTCAATATGACAAACAGCACTAGTTCAATTTTTATGGTCATGTGCAAAAGCCCTAAGGTGGATATAATAAAGAAGCACTCCTCCCATCAAAGTTTATAAAATATTAATACTGTATATTGCAATCATATTATATGGCATTGTGTACTTTCAATTGCTCATTTTGCCTTTCTACCCAGTAAATTCTTCTCTTATCCCAGCAAAAAACAGGAGGTTTCTTTTTCCATGCAAAATTGTTCCCTTTTTCAACACCTGACCCAGTTACTCCACGGCTGTTCCTGATAGGTACTTTTGCAGTGACTCATAAGTCATGCAGGGAAAATGGACTTCCTATTTCTTCATAGAGCTTAGAAGGATTCAGCTAGTCTGGTTTTAATCTCGTGATGTCATAAACATAATGGAAGACAGAAGAATTAACTAAGTAGAAACGCAAATTGAGCAATAGTACTCAGTGCTATATAATATGATGATTGCAATATATTAACCCTTTCACCCCTGAGCCAGCTTTCACCTTTCTCACCAGGCCACATTTTAAAATTGAGAAAAGAGTCACTTTGTGTGAAAATTACTCTGTTTTTTCGTGAAACATTGTACTTCATGATAATGTTAAATTTAGGCCGATATTTTTTACTTTTATTTTTGAAAATATTGGAATTTTGGAGAAAATGTTTCAGTTTTCAAACTTTTAATTATTATTCCCTTAAACCAAAGAGTTATGTCACACAAACTAGTTAAAGGGAACCTGTCACCAGTTTTGTGACATAGCAGCTAAAAATATCACCTTATTCAACGTCTGAGCTACATTCCCCAAATCCTTATATAACCCCCTGACTCCCCTTGTATTTTCCTGAAAAACCTATTTAATTTCTCCCGCACTGTATGCTAATCTTCTTAGTCTGGTCTGATGGGCGTGGTTTCAGGTCTCTCCATCCTTCCCATTGGCTGTTGCTCGCTGTCCTACTTCATCATTCACATCGCCTAATAAGTCATCCACACCTCCATGTGTCATCTCACTCCTGCTTAGAAATATCACGTTTAGTGCCTGTGCAGTATGCTGTACCCAATGGCGTGCAAAGCTGAAGAACACAAGTGTCATTCGCGGGTGATGTACCAGAACTACGTTTGCTAGCGCATGCACAATTCTGTTATTCGGCTTTGCCCGCAGTTGGGAAAAGGTGCAAAATGCAATATTTCTGAGCAGGCATGATTTGTCGCATGGCGATGTGGATAGTTATCCATGTCAGGAGCTGGGAGGAGGGATGCATAGTTCCAAAACTACACCTATCGGCCTGGCCTGAGATGATTACCAAACAGCACGGGAGAAATTAAAAAAGGTTTTGGGGAGTATACAAAGGGAGTCAGGGAGTTATTTAAGGATTTAAAGAATGAACATTTTTTCTTTTTTTTTCACAAAAATGTTGACTTAGCCCTAAGTTTTGCATTTTCACAAGGGTAATAGGATAAAATGGAAGATATATATTGTTGTGCAATTTCTGATGAGAATGCCAATACCCCATATATGTGGGGGAAACTACTGTTTGGGGGCACGACAGGGCTTGGAAGGGAAGGAGAACCATTTATCTTTTGGAACACAATATTGTCTGGAGTCGATAGTGGACACAATGCCGTGTTTGCAGAGCCCCTGATGTGCCTAAACAGTGGAAATATCCCACAAGTGACACCATTTTGAAAACAACTATCCTGGAGGAACTTATCTAGATGTGAGGTGAGCACCTTGAACCCACAGGTGATTCAGAGAATTTTACAATGTTGAGCAGTGAAAATGAAATAACACCTTTTTGCCTTAAAAAAATGTTGGTTTTGACCCAAAATTTTCATTTTCACAAGGTTAGCTAAATGGAAATGAACCATACAATTATTAAATTTGTTGTGCAATTTCTCCTGAGTATGTTGATATGCCATATGTGGTGGAAAACTACTGCTTGACTTTTGGAGTACCAAATTGGCTGGAATAGATAGCGAATGCCAAGTTACATTTGCAGAGCTTGTGATGTGACTAAACAGTGGAAAATTCCCACATTTGACACCATTTTAGAAACTAAACCCCTTAATGAACTTATCTAAAGATGTGGTGAGCACACTGAACCCACAGATGCTTCACATAATTTTATAACATTGAGCCAAGAAAATGAAAACGTAATTTTTTCTTGCAAAAATTTTTCATTTTCACAAGGGTAACGTTCAAAATGGACCATAGAACTTTTAGGCATATTTTTCTGAAAACACTGATACCCACATGTGGTGGAAAACTCCTGTTTGGGCACATGGCAAGGTTCAGAATGGTAGGAGCGCCAACTGAATTTTGAAGCTCAATTTTGGCTGGAATAAATTGGAAATGCCATGTCACATTTAAAGAGCACCTAACATGCCAAAACAGCAGAAACCCCACCATGTGACCCTATCTTGAAAACTACACTTCTCGAGGAATTAATCTATGGGTAAAAAGAGCATTGTTAACCTTCAGGAGATTCACAGAATTGTATAACATTAGGCTGAGTGTTAGGTCTCGAGTTCCCGCTTCTGCACAGGGGGAATCTCGAGCCATCTCCGCTGCGGTCTCCCATTCTTATCCAGCCGCAGTGGAGTCTGCTCAGCAGGGACGTCGGTCCCAGCGTCTTGCTCAGTCTCACTCTGTACAGAGAGTTACTGCTGCTTCTTCAGCTTCTGCCATTAAAGCCAGTGCTGGTCAGCAGCGAGCAGACTTCTCTGGGACTAAGTCCTTGTCTGCACACACTGAGCATGCCCAGGGCAAGATCTCCCGTTGGAGATCGAGGGTCATGTGCTCAGGCCCTGCAGCACATTCCATTGGTCCTCTTGGCAGGTCTTGGAAGGGCAAAGTTTCTGTGGCCACTTCCTGTGCTGCAACTATATAAACTGCGCATGACCGCACGGCCATGCGCTAGTGTACATTTGCATACGTGTGTTTGTTGTGAGTGCAAGTCGTCCTTGGATACCCCTTCCCTATTGAATGTCTGTTCGCAGAAGGTGTATGGTTGCTATCTAGCGCCCGACTTATCCTACAGCACGAATCACACATTACAGCGTCCAGTTGCTGTGACCGCCAGTACGGCACCGTGCACTTCCTCTGTGCTTTCCTTACCCAAGCCTGGGTGGTTAGTGGCGTTCGTCAGTGCGGCACCGCATGCACTCTTGTGCCCTAATATTGTTATTGAGCTTCCTTACACACCCAGTTGCGGTGTTGTGCCAGCAAGGGTCTAATCGGACTTCAATCCTAGTTGGGGTTGAGTTCGCTGACTACTTGCTCGCGCTCTATGTGCGGTACCGCGATCCTGTGACGCAACAGGATCGCTTCCTTCACGCTGGGTGAAGTTTAACCCACGTGTGTATACTTATGAGTACCGCCATATAGTCCGTCATTACTTGGCAGCAGGTTCCATCTCTGCACGGTGGACCCCGGGCTGCGAACGCACCATACTCTATCTGTCTTAGTATTTGGTGCGTTCCGCTAGCCCTAACATTACACTAGCGCCAGGGTCTGGCTAGTAATGACAGACAAACAGCAATCCTTGCGGTATATCCAGCAGCTGGAGGGTAGGTTGACGGCTCTTGAGAGCGCAACCTCAGCTGTGGATGTTATCGCAGTTGCTGTACAGGCTGCTAGCGTGGCTGCAGCAACCCTGTCCATTGCCACCCCTGCTCCGACATTTTCTCGCCTCCCGCTGCCAGAAAAATTTTCTGGTTATAGCCAATTTTGTAGGGGATTTGTGAGTCAGTGCTCTATTCACCTCGAGCTCCTGGCTGCACGTTTTCCCACAGAGCGGGCTAAGGTGGGATTTATAGTGTCTCTCTTGTCGGACAGGGCGTTGGAATGGGCTACGCCGCTGTGGGAGCGTGGCGATCATGTGGTGCAGAGTGCTCCGCTGTTTCTGAGCACTCTGAAACAGGTCTTTTTAGGACCTCAAGTCACCCATGATACTGCGCTCCAACTGCTGGCATTAACTCAGGGTGAGTCCTTGGTCAGTCATTTTGCCGTCCAATTCCGCACTTTAGCTTCTGAGCTGGATTGGTCGGATAATGCTCTTATCCCCATATTTTGGAGGGGCCTGGCTGACCACGTTAAGGACGCTCTGGCCACTAGGGAGATTCCTGCCACACTGGAGGAGTTAATAACTGTGTCCACTCGAATTGACCTCCGTTTTAACGAGCGGAGGTTAGAGCGAGCCCAGTGTAGGCAGAGGTTTCGGCTGGCTCCTACCTTCACCAAACCTCTGGAATCTCCGGTCCTGGTTCCTGAGGCACATGAGGCCATGGAAGTGTCACAAGCGGGATCTAAGTCCCGGACCGCTTGTGCACTCAAGGTCTGTCATGTTTGCCAGCAGTCAGGACATCTAGCCACCAGATGTTCTCAGCGGTCGAGGAAACGTCAGCGTCTAGTGGTAGTAGGTGGAGGTACACTAGACACAGCGACGTTTGCCTCTAAATTGTCCTTTAAGGGGACACTTACTATAGGCTCATTCTCCCACTCGGTAGAGCTCTGCGTGGATTCTGGGGCGGAGGGCAATTTTATGTCTTCTGCCTTCGCCCAACGTCACGCAATACCCCTGGTTATGCTAGCTCAACCAGTAACGGTACGAGTGGTGAATGGGTCGACACTGCCCTCACAGATAACACACCAGACCATCCCTTTTACTCTGTCCATGTCGCCATCTCATCAGGAGATTATATCTCTGCTCGTCATTCCTGAGGGAATTGATGAGGTCCTGTTGGGAATACCTTGGCTACGGTACCACTCTCCTCATATCGAGTGGTCCTCTGGCAGAATCCTGGGATGGGGCGAATCTTGTGGGGGTAGGTGTCAGAGGGAGTGCGTTCAGGTTGCTACTACAGAGGTACCCGCAGATCTTTTCTCTCTCCCCAAGCAGTATTGGTCTTATGCAGACGTGTTCTCCAAAAAGGCGGCGGAGATCCTTCCGCCCCATCGTCCCTATGACTGTCCTATTGATCTCTTGCCTGGTGCTGAGCCTCCCCGGGGTCGGGTCTATCCGCTATCTCTCCCGGAGACGGAGGCAATGTCACAGTACATCCAGGAAAATCTGGCAAGAGGATTCATTAGGAAGTCAGTGTCACCTGCTGGGGCAGGGTTCTTCTTCGTGCAGAAGAAGAATGGGGAATTGCGTCCATGCATAGACTACAGGGGTCTTAATGCCATCACCGTTAAGAACAAGTATCCTTTGCCCTTGATATCTGAGCTCTTCGATAGGCTTCGGGGAGCAAGGGTATTTACTAAACTAGATCTGCGGGGTGCTTACAACCTGATTCGCATCCGTGAGGGGGACGAATGGAAGACGGCTTTTAACACCAGGGATGGGCACTATGAATATCTGGTGATGCCCTTCGGGCTCTGTAATGCCCCAGCCGTTTTCCAAGACTTTGTGAACGATATCTTCCGGGATATGCTTTCCACCTCGGTCGTAGTCTATCTGGATGATATTCTCATCTACTCTCCAGATATTGACTCCCACCGGAGAGATGTTTGCAAAGTCTTCGACCTCCTACGGGCAAACTCCCTCTATGCCAAGTTGGAGAAGTGTATGTTTGAGCAGGAGTCCTTACCTTTCCTAGGCTACATCATCTCTGCCCAGGGATTGGCTATGGATCCTGCCAAACTACAGGCTGTGATGGACTGGCAGGAACCCCATTCTCTTAAAACGGTGCAGCGCTTTATGGGGTTCATTAATTATTATAGCCAGTTCATTCCGCACTTCTCAACTTTGGTAGCTCCCTTGGTTGCCCTCACCAAGAAGGGGGCGAATCCCAAATTGTGGTCTGAGGAGGTCTCCAAGGCCTTTAACTCTATAAAGTCACACTTCGCTAGCGCTCCCATCCTACATCGCCCCGATGTTGATAAGCCATTTATCATGGAGGTGGATGCCTCTTCTGTTGGTGCTGGAGCAGTCCTCTTCCAAAAGGATGCTCAAGGTCGGAAGCATCCTTGCTTCTTTTTCTCCAAGACCTTCTCACCAGCAGAGAGGAATTATTCCATCGGGGACAGGGAGTTGCTAGCCATGAAGTTGGCTTTCTCGGAGTGGAGACATCTCTTGGAGGGAGCACGTTTTCCCTTCCAAGTCTTCACAGACCATAAAAATTTGGTGTACCTGCAGACAGCCCAGCGGTTGAATTCTCGCCAGGCCAGATGGTCCTTATTCTTCTCCCGGTTTCATTTCACCCTCCATTTTCTTTCTGGGGAGAGGAACATTCGGGCCGACGCTCTCTCTCGCTCTGTTGTGTCATCTGCGGAGGAGGAGGAGGAGCCTCGGCTTATTGTCCCCACCGAGAGCTTGAGAACTGTGGCCCCGGTTTCGCTAGAGTCTGTGCCTCCGGGCAAGACTTTTGTACCATCCAGTTTGCGACCGGAGGTTCTCTCTTGGGCACACTCGTCCAGGGTGGGTGGACATTTTGGTACCAAAAGGACATCTGAGTTACTGGCGAGGACATACTGGTGGCCGCATATGGCTAGTGATGTCGCAGAGTATGTTCGGGCGTGTGTCTCTTGCGCCAAGAACAAGACTCCTCAGCAACGGCCAGCTGGTTTGCTTTATCCTCTGCCGGTGGCGGACAGGCCCTGGGAGATGGTCGGGATGGACTTTGTGGTGGGCTTACCCAAGTCTCGTAACTGCACCATTATCTGGGTGATCACTGACCATTTTTCCAAAATGGTGCACTTGGTGCCTCTTCCACGGCTACCTTCTGCACGGGCGTTGGCTGTCTTGTTCGTCAAGCATATCTTTCGCCTTCACGGTATGCCAGACAAAACTGTTAGTGACCGGGGTCTCCAGTTTGCGTCTCGATTCTGGAGAGAGCTTTGTCGTCTACTCAGTATTGAGTTGAATCTCTCTTCGGCATATCATCCCGAGACGAATGGGTTGGTAGAGAGGGCCAACCAGACCTTGGTCACATATTTACGACATTTTGTTTCTGCCAGGCAGGATGACTGGGCATCCTTGCTACCATGGGCAAAGTTTGCACTTAACAATGCCGTAGCCAACTCCACCGGTCAGACTCCATTCCTCCTAAATTACGGCCAGCATCCGCGTGTTCCTGTGCCCATGCCTGTGTCTTCTGCTGACTCCAGGGTGGCAGACTGGGCTGTGGAGGCACGGGACATTTGGGACCGCACGCAGGATGCCATTCGGGCCTCCAAGGAGAGAATGAGGTTCTCCGCCGATGTTCATCGGCACCCCGCTCCGACCTTTGCTCCTGGCGACTTGGTGTGGCTCTCCGCCCGTAACATCAGGCTGAGAGTTGAGTCCACTAAGTTTGCTCCTCGCTACTTGGGTTCCTTCAAGGTTCTCGAACAGGTTAATCCTGTGGTCTACCGTTTGGCTCTTCCTCCACGCTTGGGTATCACCGACACCTTTCATGTGTCCCTCTTGAAACCCGTATACATGTCCCGGTTTTCCGAGTCATCTGCCGGGACATCGGGTTCGTCTACGGACGATTACGAGGTGAACGCTATTTTGGGGTGCAAGGTGGTACTCGGCAAAAAGTTATATCTGGTGAATTGGAAGGGTTATGGCCCAGAGGACAGGTCATGGGAGCCTGCTGAAAACATTCGGGCGTAGCGAGGCCCAAGGAGGGGGGGGCGGGTAATGTTAGGTCTCGAGTTCCCGCTTCTGCACAGGGGGAATCTCGAGCCATCTCCGCTGCGGTCTCCCATTCTTATCCAGCCGCAGTGGAGTCTGCTCAGCAGGGACGTCGGTCCCAGCGTCTTGCTCAGTCTCACTCTGTACAGAGAGTTACTGCTGCTTCTTCAGCTTCTGCCATTAAAGCCAGTGCTGGTCAGCAGCGAGCAGACTTCTCTGGGACTAAGTCCTTGTCTGCACATACTGAGCATGCCCAGGGCAAGATCTCCCGTTGGAGATCGAGGGTCATGTGCTCAGGCCCTGCAGCACATTCCATTGGTCCTCTTGGCAGGTCTTGGAAGGGCAAAGTTTCTGTGGCCACTTCCTGTGCTGCAACTATATAAACTGCGCATGACCGCACGGCCATGCGCTAGTGTACATTTGCATACGTGTGTTTGTTGTGAGTGCAAGTCGTCCTTGGATACCCCTTCCTTATTGAATGTCTGTTCGCGGAAGGTGTATGGTTGCTATCTAGCGCCCGACTTATCCTATAGCACGAATCACACATTACAGCGTCCAGTTGCTGTGACCGCCAGTACGGCGCCGTGCACTTCCTCTGTGCTTTCCTTACCCAAGCCTGGGTGGTTAGTGGCGTTCGTCAGTGCGGCACCGCATGCACTCTTGTGCCCTAATATTGTTATTGAGCTTCCTTACACACCCAGTTGCGGTGTTGTGCCAGCAAGGGTCTAATCGGACTTCAATCCTAGTTGGGGTTGAGTTCGCTGACTACTTGCTCGCGCTCTATGTGCGGTACCGCGATCCTGTGACGCAACAGGATCGCTTCCTTCACGCTGGGTGAAGTTTAACCCACGTGTGTATACTTATGAGTACCGCCATATAGTCCATCATTACTTGGCAGCAGGTTCCATCTCTGCACGGTGGACCCCGGGCTGCGAACGCACCATACTCTATCTGTCTTAGTATTTGGTGCGTTCCGCTAGCCCTAACACTGAGTTAATGAAAAATTACAATTATTTCCACTAAAATATTGCTTTGACCCCAAGTTTTTAATTTTCAAAAGGGATAATAGTAGGAAATGAATGGTACAACTGCACCACAAATGAATTAATCTTGGGATGAAGTGAACATGTTGACCCCACATGTGCCTCACAGAATTTTATACCATTGAGCGGTGAAGAAATAATAATTACATTTGAAGGGAGAAGAAGCCACCTTTCTCTCCCTGCTTTCTAAATGCTGTGATCACTATAGATCGCTGCATCCAGTGGGTTAAGTGGCCCAGGGTAGTGCGGGCACTGCTACTGTCAGTGACAGCAAAGGATAGGCTTTCACTTAAACGAAGCTGCCAGCTGCGATTGTGCGGGCACTGCTCCTGTGCCTGCATGATCGCCATGACATAAATTTAAGGCATTTTGACGGAGCCCCTTCCTGACCATGTTGTAACCTTACATCAAATGCTGTGAAGGGGTTGAGAGAGGATGAAAACTTTGATGAAAGTGCTTCATTAAGAATAACTTTTCTAATACCCGTCTTAAGTATTTGGAATAAATGGTAAGTGAGGTGTATTCTCCTTGGTAACTCTGGCACATCTTTCGGCTGTCCCAGATGACAGAACAGTACATTTGTGCTAGCTGTGATCAAACTTTTTTCTCTATTTTCTGTCTCTATAAATAATAAATTTGTTGGAACATTTCTGTCCATTCCCCTCCTGCATAGCTTTACCCACAAGAGAAAAAGTTGCTAATTTTATTGAGAATATGGCAAACAGCTTGCCCAAAGTGGGAAATAAACTCTTACAGATGTCATCTAAATTCCAGCTTTCTCATGGATGTGTTATAAGCAGTTGTTCATTTTTATTTGATTACTATTCATTTTAGTGTACATGGTAAACTGGAGCTGGAGCTATATAAATGCTGGAGCCATGTAAAGATTATAATTATTTAGTGAAGAAACTACATTAGAGCAGTTTCATTTTTTTTTATTAAAAGTTGGGTTTGAATAATATTTAAGCCTTATATATTACATATCACTTTTTTTTCTTTCTGGTAGATTATTGTCTGTTAATTATTATTGTTATTATTATTATTATGTGTTCATATTAATTATTGGTTGTAAATTGTTGATAAATGTAAAATAAGCTAACAAGAGATTTCATAGGCTTCAATATAGTGCAACATTTCTTTCTGACTTACCATTGAAACAAGCCTGAGGATCTCTGGTTTAGATCATCATCTAATAAAAAGGTGGCGACAGACAGTGCAGTGTTCTCTAATAAACATTAATACCTCTAGCGGATTGGGCATTAGTAATTACAAGCTGCTGCGTTATTAACACTTTACCCTTGCAAACTAATTGTTCATTTGCTTTTATAAAATATAGCCACTTTCTGAAGTTAAATGGGTTTTTCCACTAGTTTTGTATTGATGAACTACCTGCACCCTCCCCTCTGTCGGTGGCCAGGAGTAAATAATGAATGGAGCAGAATACCACAACTCCAGACAGAGTTTAATGGGCACTGCTCTGTATTCTCTCCATCAGGAGCTGATCTGTAGTATCCTGCAGTAGCCACTAAGCAGTGTACAGAGCGGTGATGTCCTGCTCTTTAACTCCTGCTTGTGCTAATCCAATAAGCTTCCATAGAGAGACACACTTCATGTACTTATCTATAGCAGTGTGGTGCTCTGCAGGCATGTCAGGCATCACAAATGTCTGTGAACTCTGATGGCGCGAGAAGTCATCTCTTCAGCCATTTTTACACACACATTTAATTAGTGTAAGGGCTACTGGGAAGACTGGTAGGTAGCAGCAACTGCAGGAAAACTACTGAGCCCAGGAGAAGCAACCCCTCGATTAAGTAATGCTGGAGATCAAGGAGGCCAGACAGTGCCTTTGCTGTAGTTGCTGTCATGACTTCAGCAAAATCTGTGCAAGTTACATGGGACATAGTGTCCTGCACGGCTCAAGAAGTGGCCAACTACCAGACGACATCAGTTATGGATGAGATATCAGAGATGTCTTGACACGATCCTTAGTTGTCAGTAGTTGGAGGAGAGCTGATGTACTTTCCTGTAAGCCTGAAGTGTTGTGGATGCCAAGGTCCAGGTTGAGAGGAGAAGTTTTAGTGCTCTTATAGTGCTGTATGTGTGGTGCCCCTGAGGGTTCAGTCACCACAGAGGTACTGCACCTCATCCAGAGGTGTGGTATCCCAGTCTCAGGTAAGGAGGGGGCACTACCCAGAACTGTAATAACATCATCCAACACCAGTGTCAGGGCATCTGGGTGTACCCTTTGGGAGCATGGCCTCACCCCAGTCTGGAGAGGGTAGCTAGGTAGAGGGTGTGGGTGGAGTGAGTAGTTAGGGGAAGAGCTAATTAGGAGAGAAAGTTAGTCAGATTGTGAGAGGAAGTAGGAGTGAGATGTGCTGAGAAGAAGCTCCCAGAAAGAGGGAGCTAGAGAGAGAAAGAAGCTTCAGAAGCAAGAAGGGGTCCTAGGGGCACGGGTAGTGAGCAATCCATCCATGGGGCCCGCATCCACGCTGACCATTGCCAGGTGGAGGGACCAGATTGCAGTGGCCCCCAAGACTAGTGGAGAACTACAAGGCTCAGCTAGCAAGCCGGAGGCTGTGGTATCTGTAAGTGCCATAGCCACATCCACACATATTCGCTGGAAAGGCAGCCACATAGGATCAAGGGCACTCAGAGTACGTCGCCTGACAAGGTCCGTGGCTGTTGGCTTGGGACACTGTGTGTGAAGGCGCAGGGCAGGAGAGACGGAAATCAGCGCAGTGAGACAGTCACCAAGTGAACTTCAGCGTCGGCCATATTTACCGAGTACCTCGGGTGGTGTCATGAACAATTCCCCTTTTCCCCTATAAATTTTATTTCCCTTTTATCATCTTTTTCATTGGATGCCCAAGGCCATGGACCAGGTCACTGCTGCCGTGACACATCCCCCTTAAGAACTGTCAGACTCGGCCCGAGTACCCCACGGCCCTGGTGGGCACTCTATATGCAGCGGGAGTGCAGAGAGCTGCTGCACATGGCCGGACTAGAGCTGGTTCATCACACCATGAGGGGCTGTTGGCTAAGTGTACTGAATAACTGTGGAGATATGTAATCATCATCATGAATCATCAACTGCTCCTGTAAAATCGATTTTTTTTTTTTCATGTTGCACCTGAGGTCTGGACATTGTTTATTGAGACAGACTGACCCTGTATCCTTTCCACAACTTTCCCCTTTCTATTGTGCTGATAATAGCCTACCGGTAAGAACACTGTGACTGTTGGCCACCATTATGCCCTGGTTCGGTGGAGGCTGACCTAGACAGTAGGCACTGCTAGAGGTATGCCAAATCAAAGGCTCGAAAATCAGGAATAATTCTGTAGTGATTATTTCCGGAAGTCTGCTTTTCTCTATTACAATAAATGAAGATGCTGTTCAGCCATCCATCAATCTATTACTTGTTTGGGGCGGTAGTCCTCTTCGTGACTTCTAGACTAAATTTTAATTGTTAGATTTTTCAAGATTTACTATACAGTCTCCATTCTTCTATTAGTTAATAATATAGTAATGGTGAAAATTCCACCAATTTGTCAAACTGGGCAGCATGGTGGCTCAGTGATTAGCTCTGTTGTTTTACAGCGCTATTTTCTCTGTGGATTTACTCCAGGTTCTCCGGTTTCCTCCTAGAAACCATAGACCTACTGATAGGGAATTTAGATTGTGAGCCCCAATGGTGAAAGAGATGATAATGTGTGTAAAGCGATGCGAAATTATTGGAGCTAAATAAATAATAAAATAAATGTTAACACTTCTCATCCACCTCTCGTGTCTCCCCTTTTCCTCATAGTTTGTAAGCTTGCGAGCAGGGCCCTCATTCCTCCTGGTATCTGTTTTGAACTGTATTTCTGCTATGCTGTAATGTCTATTGTCTGTACAAGTCCCCTCTATAATTTGTAAAGCGCTGCGGAATATGTTGGCGCTATATAAATAAAAATTATTATTATTATTATTATTATTATATCAATCATAAAATATTCTCACAAAACCTCAACTGCAGCTCTTGCAGCTTTACTACTGAAAGGGATCCTGCCAAATCTGAAACAAGTGGCTTTAATCCATAAGTCTACGCAAAAGATCTTATTATTGAGTTGTTCTTCTTTCACTATTTCTTTACTTGCTATGATAAATATATTAAAGTCGGATAGCATATGAACTCTATACTGACCAATGTTACTCAATAGGACTCTTCAGAAGGCTCTTTCCTCACATGGACTGAGTGTCCATGTATGACAATTTCACAGCATTAATAGGTCTCTTTCATGTTTTTTATGAAACTTTCCATTGAAATCTATGTGGGTGGAAAAAATAATCTGACCACATTCGGTTCATACATATTGCATTTTTTTTAGGAATACATAGCATTTGTTAATATAGAAAACTGTATTTGGCCTTGTAATTTTTTTTTTTAAATGTTGATGGATAAAAACACATGTACGGATATAAAAAATGGATAGACTGTTGATATATGGATGCTATGCGAATGGAATATGAATGACAATAGAGATAAAAATATATTTTTTCTGGATGAATATTGGATAATTGATCATACGCTTAAATGAATTCCGCCCATATAAAACACTGACTCAACATTCAGATAGCAACATCAGATCATGATAATGTATCCACTCAAACATATAAATTTGAGCAACATTAATTTACATCCACTTGTGATTTTTAAAGTAATTGCAGTGTAAATAGCTCCCTAGTAGAGTCATATTCCATTCTGTCTTACAATTGAGTAGCTGTACTAGACTAATATTGCTGAATTATGCTTCCCAAATGCTGCTTCTGCTTAGAAGGAGTAGTGGGGAACACAATGTTATGGGGCTTAACTGGTGAGGTGGAATCTCTATGGCTACTTTCACACTTCCGTCTTTTAGAATCAGTCACAATCCGTCAAAGTGTTGAAAAGACGGATCCTGTGCAGATTGTAAAAAACAGATGCACTGGATCCTGTTTTTTGACGGATCCGTCGATGCAGCAGCTGCAGGAAAAATGGGTTAAATTAAAGGAACAGAAATCCTTCCAGACATGCTCAGTGTAAAAAAATGGAATCTGTTGCAGGATTCCGTCATTTGACGGACAGCAACGGATCCTGCGCCCATAGGCTTCCATTCTAGCCAACGACGGATGTCGCAGGATCCGTCGCTATACGTTTTTTCGACGCAGACAAAAAACGTTACATTGAACGTTTTTTCCAGACAACGGTCCACCATGTTGCCATCCGTCACTAATACAAGTCTAAGGGAAAAAACGGATCTTACGGGCTCATTTATAGGATCCGTTTTTTTCCCAAAACGACGCATCACAACGGATCTGAAAAGACGGAAGGGTGAAAGTAGCCTAAGCCATCAGTCTGGGTGAGCAGCACACAATGCAGGCCATAGTGTAGTGGAGCAGGTCTTGACTGTTGACACATGGAACAGCAAGGACCAGGGAAGCAGGTTATAAATTACAGCAGACAAACAAGAGGAGCAGGTAGCATAGATAAAACAGAGCCATAAATGCAGATACATATGTATAAGAAACTAGCATCTTCTGGCAGGGAAATAGTTAATAGCTGGAATACCGTCTTGCATCTTCTGGTAGGGCAATGTTTAAGCACAGATGTAATCAAGAAGTAAATTCAATCCAGTATCTTCCAGAAGGGCAATAATTAATAGCAGGGATGTAGCAGAAAAGTAAATGCAGTCTGCTATCTTCCGTCAGGGCAATGGTTAATAGCAGCAATATTTCAGAGAATATTTAGTATCAGTGATGTAAACAGAAACTGGAGACAATCCTGAAAAGAAACTTTCTTTTGCAGAGGTCAGGAGTAAAGAGGACTGAGAAAGAACAGTTACAGGACTTGGTATCTTTAGTGCTGAGAGGTTGATGCTGACAACAACTAGCAAATTGGGCTAAACTCTGGAACTCTGGTTGTAGCAGATGTTTGAGTCAGAAGAGGTGAGTAAAAACAAGTTGTGCATGTGCAATATGAATAGTCCCATTACCGATAAGGAAGAAGTCACATGTATCCTTCATGTAGCTTTAACATTTGTGTTATCTGTGTCTGAGTTGACTTTAGTTTTAAACTATCTTTCTAAGTCCTTTATAACTTTTCTGAAAGCTTGATTTTATTATTATTAGCCATGACTTTGATTTATTATTGATGATTAAATATTTAAAGAGAATCTGTCAGCACAAAATGAATGTTTGACTGTTCAAACTAAGTGGTCAGTGCACTCTTAGCATGGTCGGGGTGTTCTTAGCACCATCCTACCTATGTGTTTTCCATCTATTTCTACCCCCCCTTTTCCTTAATATTTACCTCCGGCTTTACAGGAGACAGTGAGGGTGGAGATAAATGGAAAACAAGTAGATGTGAAGATACACTGAACTGCTTGTCAATGCCAAACGTTTCACCAGGCCCCTGTACTTGGTTTCACCAGTCATTTCCCAGCTTTGTTTGAGAGTATCTCAAACCACTTTGTAACACCCTGCTCCCTATAGAAGGGGAAGTGAACGAATAAAGCACAATAATTCCCACGTATCAGGAAAATGTCATTTTATTATACCAAATTGCTTACAATAAAATTATTTGAAAAACTACAAATCAAGACCTAAGATGTGAGGGACACCTCGCTAAAGAATCCATTCACATGCCATAAAAAATATCCCTTTGCTATCTAGCATTTTATAAGATCAGAAAGTATAGGTGAGAACCAAACACTTTTTGCAATCTCTTAGCTAATGAAACCTTGCAGATAGGTTGTACATCAGAGCAACTGTGAATAAGCTAGGTTCTTATTATCCTTGCTTTTCATCACCTGATATGCCCATAACTACCGATCCCCAATTGGGTAATGCAAGGACAGTTCAATTTCAGATGCAAATAGTATACATATGATTTTCTCCTAAATAACTTAATGTGTGGATTCGATGCTGCGTCCCTCCACCCCGACGCACATTTCGTACACACTTCTTCAGTGCAGTTCTTCAGGATAGTGGAGAACTACAAGGCTCAGCTAGCAAGTCAGAGGCTGTGGTATCTGTAAGTGCCATAGCCACATCCACACATATTCTCTGAAAAGGCAGCCACATAGGATCAAGGGACTAAGAGTGCGTCGCCTGACAAGGTCCGCTGCTGCTGGCTTGGGACACTGTGTGTGAAGGCGCAGGGCGGGAGAGACAGAAATCAGCACAGTGAGACAGCCAGGAAAGGAACATAAAAGAGGAGTCCTGGAACGGTGTACCCCAAATCATCTGGGGGTTGGCTGGACCAGAGACCGGGAGGACACAGCACATGGCTGGAGACAGTAATCTGCAGAACTGTGAGTAAAGCTTTGAAAACTGCATCCAGCTGTGTCCACTGAATTATTCCTGCGTCACTTGCCTTGCACTACAACTACCACAACCACCATCATCACAATTAACACCTATATCTGCCCTGGGGACTATCTCTGCCCGTGGAGAGCTGAAACATCTCCGCACCCTAAAGAAGTGTGTACGAAACGTGGGTCGGGGTGGAGGGATGCTGCATCGAATCCACACATTAAGTAAGTTATTTAGGAGAAAATCATATGTATTCTATTTGCATCTGAAATTGAACTGTCCTTGCATTACCCAATTGGAGATCGGTAGTTATGGGCATATCAGGTGTGATAAAAAGCAAGGATAATAAGAACTTAGCTTATTCACAGTTGCTCTGATGTACAACCTATCTGCAAGGTTTCATTAGCTAAGAGATTGCAAAAAGTGTTTGGTTCTCACCTATACTTTCTGATCTTGTAAGATGCTAGATAGCAAAGGGATATTTTTTATGGCATGTGAATAATGGATTCTTTAGCGAGGTGTCCCTCACATCTTAGGTCTTGATTTGTAGTTTTTCAAAGAATTTTATTGTAAGCAATTTGGTATAATAAAATGACATTTTCCTGATGGGTGGGAATTATTGTGCTTTATTCATTCACTTCCCCTTCTATAGGGAGCAGGGTGTTACAAAGTGGTTTGACATATATTAGCTTTGCACATGAGACCTTTTGGATTTTTCATTGATTTAATTAATAAATATTTATTTGAGAGTAGACTACAATTTAAACCTGCTCAACAATTGTAAGGCTATTTTGCAACTGTGGCACCCCAAGAGTTTGGGTACCACAGTGGTATTGCCTTCCTCTCGGGGTGGGTGATGCCATGCCTGGAAGTGACAAGGATCCCTTTACCAGGTAACACAAACATAAAAACATGCTCTGACTCCAGGCCAGAAAGGGGGAGCTCTGAGCCCGGTTTCAGGGGAGATTCCCTCTATATGTTCTGGCTTGGAGGAGGAGTTGGGGCAGTCAAGAGAAGAGCTGAAGTCGTGCAGACATGAGGTTCTGCAGCTCCTGACAGGACAGCCTGTAGGAAAGTGTGAGGGGAGAAGGAGCACAGGAGAAGTGAGGAGCTGGAGGGAAGCTGTGACTGAGCTCCCTCCACTCTGAAGTGCAGGAGCCGGACACCGAGAGTCCGAGGCTGTGTGGGACTGTATGCCCCACAGCAGAAACTGGAGGGCAAGGGATTTCAAGTCGCCTGTCCACAACTACACCCGAAGGCACAGCAGCATATAGAGCCCAGAGTTGCCGCATGTAGGGACACCTGCAAAAAGGCTCGAGTTGCCTTTCTTGCGGGTACAGTCCTATATATAGAGAGGTATGCACTTAAAGAGAACACCTCCTATACAAAGTGAAAGAAATAATAATCCAGAAGCGGAATAATCCTTCAAATCAATACATGTACCAAAAATAGAAATTGAAGGAGCAATATCCAATATAGCAAAATTTTATTAATAGAATCATAATGATATACTATAGAAAATCTCAAAAAATCAATCAAAAGAGTACAAATAAGATGGTACAACCATCCTCAATACAGTGGTAGCAGAAAGAGAAATGTACTGCGGATAAAGCACATCAGGCGCAAACATGACCCAAAGAAATACACAGGATGTCTACCATGCCATAGCAGAAAAGTATATCTACCCACATTACCCCAAGGGGAATGGCTATGAGGTGAAGGAAAGAGTACTATCACACAAATAGGATCACCCCGTACATATAGCACAATACCCAAGGAGCCTAACAATAACATGTAGCAGTAACAGTGGGCTGTAGCTACAAAGGTCTCACATAATACCTGCAGACATGGTGACACCGGTGTGCAGAATCCGCAGAGAGAAACGCCTCGACGCGCGTTTCACCACGCCAGTGGCTTCGTCAGGAGGTGGCTAGCTAACCCACATGCCCCCCTTAAATGTCCTGAGCTGATGAGGTGATGGTCCACAGCCGTATGTGGCGCGCTCCCGCCATGATGCGGCGCGCCGAGGCGAGCGGCGCTCAGGATGGACATCACCACGTCACGAGACCCGGTCACATGACCGGGCCCGCGACCATGGCAACGCGTCATCCACTGCAGAGCGCCACCCGCCACAGCGCGCAGCAGCGCATGCGCGGAGCGCGTCCTGGCCTGACACAGAAGAAGAAGAAAGGCCCACCGAAAACTACACCAAATCGGCGGTAACAGAGTGAGCCCGGCAGGCTAATACATCCGCCCAGGCTATGCTACATGTGTCCGGTAGTAAAAAATGGTGGCATATAGGGACCTAGAACGCCAAGGGAGAGCGGGACAACTAAATGGCATATAGAATATACAAAGATAACTATCCTATTATAACAGTCGCTACTTTAATCAGGTAATGCAAAATAAATCTAAACCCACACACACAAGAAAAAGATAATGGTACAGGGTAGAGGACATATAAAGTCCACCAATATATCCCACGGACCCCAAGCTCAAAGATATACAGCCCACATGTTAAACATATATCTTTATCAACTAATATAGACCACAAGGGTCACATGGTGAACTAAAACAGGGGTGACGACTAGGTCCGGGATTTTCTCATGCAAAGCCTTAACGTCCATGTGATAGTCCAAGATATATTCTTCATCAGCGTCCAGATATCTCGCCAGGAGATCCAACAAGATGTAGACGGGACTATAGGGGAATTATACTAAATGACTGAAAATAAAAAGCAATATGTTAAAATCAACACACATAAACAAAGACATATTAAAATTCGCGCTAGCCTGTTTAAATGAAGGGCTTGAAGCCTTATGTGAACCCTCAAGCAGCAAGGGACGCACACTACAATGCTGTAAGGAAGGCTTCCAACCCCACCTGGCTAAGGGAACTCCAAATCGCTTCCAGGCTGGCTGGACTTCACCATCACCTGTTACCGGTACCCTGGACTGTGCTTGCATACTACCAGTAAAAGGTAAAGAGACTGCAACCTTATGTCCTTCACTTCTTTCTGGCACTAGACCATCTATCATCTTTGCCACTACACCAGGTGCCCTGGGGACTAAGCTTCACCTGTAGGAAGCCTTACCATCTCTGCTGCAATAACATCATCCCCAGTGGACCCCTTTAAGCAGTGTCGGTCATCCCTGACAGAAACACAGGTGGCGTCATGAACATTCTTTATTTTCTTTCAAAACAACCCCTTTAAAGACTTTCCCTTTAACTTGGACGCCCAGGGCCACGGACCGGGTCACTGCCTCTATGACTACCTCTTTAATGACCACCGGACCCGGCCAGAGTACCCCAAGGTCCTAATGGGCGCTCCACTACTAGCAGCCAATTCCTTCCTTTTTGTTTTCTGGGTCTATGTATGTATGCCATTCAGATAATGAAATACTGGACATAATTTCATGTAAGAAAATATCTAGTTTAGAAAACTCACAGATCCTAGCCTTACATAATTGTCCTCCAGTCCGTTGCACTAGATTCAATTCCATTATATTAATTTACCAGTTTTATAAATTAAAATAAACACTGGAAAATAGTTGACCTCGGTCTGGAATTTACTTATACAAGATTACATTAGAAAAGTGGTTATTTTGGGCAATTATTTTTATTAGATCGGACCTATTATCTTGTTTACATAAACGATATATATACACAAGCTCTATTAATCTGTATGAATCAGCAAGCATGACCTTGTGCAAACATGACGTGACCATGGAAGCACCCAAATTGCTAGACCTTTTTGTCCTTTCATACAAGTATTTTTGCAAAGATGACTTTGGATACACTCAATGCAGCGTAGGCCAACTTCTCCACAGGTGGATGAAAATTGTCTGCTTTTTGCAATAACCTTTGAGTAAGCTCTATAAGTTAATTTACATTTTTTGTTACATATATGATACAGCCTAAATTAAAGAATGAAGCAATATAATAGGTAGGTAACGGGAGTGTTTGTTTTGAGCTAAGAGCATGCAGTAATACAGTAACATTATAAAGATGCATATAATAAAATACAATATGCATAATATCCTAAATTCATAGGATCTCAACAGCAGGGATGCAGCTGTGTAATATAACATTCACCCCAAATTTCCCAGTCTATTCTTCCTCAACTTCACAATACAGCTCTGACGAGAATTGACCTTATGGCCTGTGTGTGGGAGGTATAGATAGTTACTGGTGAATGTCTATTCGGCAATGATAGACTAAGCAAATGCACTGGTGGTGGACACATAAGGTCTCCATGAAAGGAAGCTTTCATGGTGGGAGGTTAACAGGAGGTGACAAATCTTCTCACTGAGTAAGACAGTGCTGAGACAAGAATAACATTCAGGAAAAACGTTGATGTCTCTTATTTACATATGTGCATAATACGAGCTCAGTGGGTGATCTGAAAAAGTACTAACAAAAAGATTTTCCGTTCTGTTTCTGTGGTGGACGGATATCTAGTAGACTGGAAGACTACCATATGAGATATGCAATATTTTGCTTAAAAGGATTTTCTACTTTTAGGCTATGTGCAAACGTAGGAAAAGAGGTGCAGAATTTTCTGCACAAAATCCGCATCTCCTGGCAGAATTCGCAGCCGCGGATTTGCCGCGGTTTTTATGCAGATTTTGTGCGGTTTTTATGCGGAATTGATGCAGATTTTGTGTGGATCTTCAGCGGTTTTGGTCCATTGCGGAATTTTAACATGGAGGGGTGCAGAAACGCCGCAGATCCGCACAAAAGAAGTAACATGCACTTCTTTGAAATCCGCAGAAATTCCGCACTGATTTTTCCGCACCATCTGCAAAGCTTTTTTTTTATTACATAGACTAACATTATACTGTACATCACAGAGTGGATCTGCCTCATTTCTGCGCAGTAAAATCCGCTGCGGATCCGCAGCAAATCCGCGCCGTGTGCACATAGCCTTAGAAAAGTGGTATTGTAATCATTGAAAACTATAGAAACATAGAAATGCAGGCCTGGTCGAGAACAGCATCCCTGCTTCGATTTTTGGTTGCAGTGATGATGTAATTATGAGAGTGCACTTCATCGCTGCAGCCAATCACTGAGCTTTGCTGTGGTTGTATGCTTTCGACTTGACGTTACCAATGCAGCCAAAACACAGAAGTGTGAGCAGGAGAGGTAATTCTGAGCAGTGCCCAGGGAGGGTGAGTACTATCTGCATTTGTTTTTTACTAGTATTGAATATATTAGTGACCACTTTTCTAAAGGCCAGAGTCAGACGAGTGTATGGCATCCGATGCGAGAGCACCAGATGAGATATGCTAATGACCCTCGGCTCCTGCTCTGCTGCGAGCGGGAGCCGAGTGTCATGCATCTGTGCTCTGAGCCTTTCGTACAGAGAGGATCGGACCACAGCTGCGGAGGAGGCAGGAAACTAGTTTCTCCATCTCCTCCATTGCCGTGGTCAGCGTATATCGTACATCACTCGGATGATGACTCGAGTAATGTGGATTGTCTCACTTGCACCCATAGGCTTATATGGGTGTGAGTGAGCCGAGACTCAGCCGAGTGTCGGTGACAATCGCAGCATGCTGCGATTTCACTGGCACACTGAAAACGACCGAGAAAAAAATACGGTGATGTAAGCTGCCCCATAGATGTATACTGGTCCAAGTGCTATGCGATTTTTTATCGCATAGCACTTGTCCATATTCTACGGTAGTGTGACTCCGGCCTTAGAGTTACTCAGCTAAAACTCCTTTACAGTGCTATTTTACATTATTATTGCTGGGATTATCAACTACTACTAAACAGGAAAAAATAAAGCACAAAGGAAAGTGGCATTTGAAGTGACTTTTAAATTGACTTAAAGCAAAATAATACACATTCACAACAAGTGGTAGAGGGAACAATCATGTGCTCCAGATGTCATTATTGCACATCTGTTTCTCCAGTTTTAGGCCTGTCCAACGTCCACACATAGTGTACAATGATAATTTGTCATGAATAGTGGCAGAGGCCTAAGAAGTTACATTATGATTTGCCGCATAATAAATCACTAAGTTAACCTTTGCATGCTGTACACATACTGTATATGTTCACCAAATCCATAAACATGAAAATAGACACAATACTTTTTAGATATAGGGGTCCGTAGGATAGTCTTGGACAAAACTAGACAGACACAACGATTGGATGAGATGCGCTCTAAATTTTTAGAAAGAGGCTATCCGCCCCAGGTTCTAAATACATCAGAAACCAATTCCAGTACCAGAACGAAGTCTAAGGATCGCATCCTCTTTGTCCATGACTACCATCCCCTGTCATATATTCTGCATAGGTCCATATGACGCTATTGGCACATCTTAGGCACAGCTCACCCTAGGATTAAGGAATTCAAGGAACCCTTTCTTCCGTGCTTCAGAAGGCCTCGTAACATTCGTGACAAATTAGTAAGGGCTGATCTGGGCACAACACATCCGACACAAGGACAACGCTTCCTGTCCAATCCGAAATATGGAACCTTTCCATGTTTACAGTGCACACAATGCAACAATGTCATAAAAGGTGCCACTTTCCACCATCCCCATAATGGGAAACAATACAACATTAAAGGTTACTTTACCTGCGATACATCTTTTGTAGTTTATTTAATAAAATGTCCATGTGGGCTATGCTACATAGGAGAAACAACACAATCCATAAGAAATCGAATCTCCAAGCATAAATCCACTATTAGGTGCAAGAATACTTTGTTGCTCATTCCACACCACTTCATAACGCAAGGACATACGATCGCACAGCTCAAGTTTCAGGTGTTGGAGCAGGTCACACCGCCCCGTAGAGGGGGCGACAGGGTGAACCTGCTCAAAAAGAGAGAAGCTTATTGGATACATGAGCTACAAACTTTATCCCCTATGGGTCTAAATAGGGATTATGATATTTTACCTTTTTTGTCCTAATAATCCATATTTCTCTCATGTTGTTACTACTGCTAAAAGTGCGCCTTCATATATTCATTGAACTAATTTCAACATTTGTTTTACAGAATCGCTTGTACTAATCTGTTGTGGCCAGGATCAGCACCCTCTCTCTCACCTATTCACTTGTCACAAGGATAGAAACCAGCAAATTACCATCACACCTATTCAAAGTGGCACATTCACTCTCAACCTATGGAAAGGGCCACATATGTTGTCTGCAGCGTATACTCTATGTGCATGCCCAGAGTGGAACGCATTTCTCGGCCCACCTCTCCCCTAGTGGAACGCACTGTGTTATACAGAGTAGCCACGTCACTTCCCGGTAGGCGTTTCCGGCAGCGCGTCCCTCTTGCAGCGCTCTTTTTAAGGCTGATTCGGAGCACTTCCCTCACTCTCTGGACTAGCGGCGGAAACCGCTTCCATCTCAACCTCTGGCACCTGGTAAGTTACCTGGACACACACCGGCACCACCGCTCCTGTATGCTCTGCCTTTAGGTCATCGTCACCTTTTTGAACCCCACAGTGCCAGTCTATCCTCTCTGCCCTCCCTCTGCAGCAAGCAGGGTATGTAACTCATTTAAGACACTACTCACTTGTAGGGCACGAGCTGTCCGGTCTCTTGTAACTGTGGCCCCCTCTATTGTTCCCCTTTATGCTGCTATAGGTTTTCTGCCTACCATTACCCTAGTGACCCATTAGAATCTGTGATTATTGAGAGGGTAGGTACCTTTCCATTCCTTTTTGTACATGGTGTATTGGTCCCAGAAATATAGTATCATGCTCACTGACCTCACTTAGCTGTACTATGGTCCATATTCTCACGCTAGGATGTTCTATGATGCTTGGAAAAACGGTTATTAAATCCGTGGAAATACTATGTTTTTCTGTATAACCTCTATAACCGGATACTGCTATCTACGTGAATAGACCTGTTTATTTTTGACCCACCTATGGACTTACACTGTAAATACTTTATTTTATTTTGTGTTATATATTGTTTTATTTCCTGTTTTCGTACATTGATGAAGGTCTATATTTGACCGAAACGTCAACCCTGTATGTACTCTCCTTATTAAAAATCTTTCACTGCATCCCACTAAGTGTGTGCCAAGCTTATCTTTTATACAATACTTTTTAGAATCTGGAAATTACAACCAAAATTACTGTATCTGCCAGTTTCTAGAATCATCTTTCTTAATCATCATGAAATCCTTTCATGTGTCTAATAATGCATATATATATATAGATATACATGTATGTTTATTCTTGCATAATGTATTATTTCTACTCTCTCAACTGTGGTTGAGGTAGGCACAGAAAGCGGTTTCAGTAAAATGTCACGCTGGTTTATTAAAACTTCACAAACCACTCAGCATAATCAAACGGAAAGACAGCCTTTTCTGGAAAACAGTGAAAGCAGAAAGTAAATGGTCCATACAGTAGTGTGGGTTCACCCACTCAGGTTAGTGTCTAGCTCTTGATTACTTTGGCAAACACAAGCAATACTGGAGGTATACACACCTGTAGACACAGACACTGAATGAGACAACTGGTCTCCTTTTTATCTGCCATTCCATGCTCCCGGGCTAGGTATATGAGAGCAACCAGTCTCACCCATCTCTTTGACTGCTCCTAAAACCTGCGCTAATACACCTTATTAACTCTCTCAGCACTATACCTCCTGGAACCTGCTTTCCCGAGCTTATATCACCAAGGCTACCAACCTCGATGATACATTTCTCTCCTCATAGACCTGTCTGGCAGCCTTCTTACTTACCCCCCTCTGCCCAAAGCCAGGGGGCTTGGCAACTTCTGCCAACAGTGGACCCTTGACAGACCATCAGAATTGCCAAGCAGTTTCCCGGGCTTATGCACTACATGGAAGCAAAAATCTTGAAGCACTAGGAAGCACCTGGTCACTGGGGAATTGTTCCTCTTCTTCTCTCACATCCACCTCAGTGGGTCATGGTCTGAGGCTAGCCTGAATTTCCTTCCCAAGAGTTGGTAGTTTAGAGTGTCCAACATCTACTTGATGAACAAATATTCCTTCTCCACTATGGGATAGTTCTTCTTGCAGGATGACAGCTTTTGACTGAGATACATTATACAATGCTCTTCCCCATTCACCTCTTGTGATAAGACAGCACCCAGCCTAACATCTCAAACATCTGTCTTGACCACAAACTCTTGGAGAAGTCAGGTTCCACTAACACTGGCTGTTTACATGAGGCTTCAGTTCTTGGAAGGCCATTTTAGCTTATAGAGACCACTTAGCCCTAGCCGACCATCCCTTTAAAGAGGTCCATCAGGTGAGCGGCTATTATGGTAAAATTATGGATAAATAAACCAGCTGTAGTAGGGCATAATGCTCAGGAACACATTAATCTGATTCATTGACAGAGGTTCTGGCCAACTCTGGATTGTGTCGACTTTATTTATTTGGGACTATATTTCACCCCTGCCCATGACATAGCCTACGAACTTAGCTTTATTTATACCCATAGCACATTTCTTCATGTTTCTGGCAAACCCCGCCTTCTGTATAGCATCAAGTATCACCTGGACTTTGCTGAGATGGCTTCCTCAATCATGGCTGAATATCAAGGTCTTATTGAACCTCTCCACCTAACCATCCATCTGTGGATGGTAGACTAAGAGTCATGGGGATACCGCAACTGAGGGGGTACAGAAGACCGCAGCATCTGGTTTTACTTGTGCACTGTTTAAAAGTACTTTGTCGTCATATTAAACAGTGGAGTTTTTTTCCTTGCTAGAAGTGCAAGGATTAATCTGTTCAGTTGAAGCTCTTGAAGCATTCCTACTGGGACTGTCTCAGTTGTTCAGTGTTGGCCACTCCCCTCTGCCATATACAGTTGGTTGAAAAAGTGTTTGCTCCCTCCCTAAGTGTGTTCCTATACAATTCAGCTTTCCACTGCCCTTGGTTTGGGAGGGGAAAGATCAGGATAGATATAAGAGCATAGCAATGTCTAACACCCCACATCTGTACTGCCCTAGCCCCAGTAAATGCTCGATTACCTCACCTCTCTGCTTAGTGACCCAATATAGTAAGTACCCATTTATGGCAAAATATGGATATCGACTGTCAGCCTCCAGCTTTTAAGCACCATTAAGTACAATTACATTGTCAAATGTCCCTTTTAGAGTTAAATCCCTCAGCTTGGAGGTTCCAAAGATTCCACCTGAAACCTCCAGCTCAAGTAAGTTGGCCTCTAGGATGTTGCCTCATTTTCATCACCAACAAACATACAAAAAGGAACATTGTCTGTTGCGGCCTGTGGCGATCTAAAAATAAAAAACAGAAAATCACATTGCATGATTTTTAAATAATTAAATTGTATATTAGTGCATGAAATAACTAGTTGACAGCCTACCAGCTAGCAAGAATTCTGGCTCTCATAGACCTGTTAGATTTCTTTAAGAAGCCCACCTATTCTGCACTCATAACCTTTAGTATTTTCACCTGTTTGAATGAAAAAAGACATCTTTCCACACATTTAATCAATCACACACCAACCTCTTCACCATGCTAAAGACTAAAGAGCTGCTCACACCAGGCTAAGATTGGCTTCAGTGCTATAGACATGCAGTTTGGTGAGAAGGCAACAAAAGTTGGCACAATTATTAGAAAATAGAAGAAACACAATGTTAGGTCTCGAGTTCCCGCTTCTGCACAGGGGGAATCTCGAGCCGTCTCCGCTGCGGTCCCCCATTCCTATCCAGCCGCAGTGGAGCCTGCTCAGCAGGGACGTCGGTCCCAGCGTCTTGCTCGGTCTCACTCTGTTCAGAGAGTTACTGCTGCTTCTTCAGCTCCTGCCATTAAAGTCAGTGCTGGTCAGCAGCGAGTGGACTTCTCTGGGACTAAGTCCTTGTCTGCGCACACTGAGCATGCCCAGGGCAAGATCTCCCGTTGGAGATCGAGGGTCATGTGCTCAGACTCTGCAGTGCATTCTATTGGTCCTCTTGGCAGGTCTTGGAAGGGCAAAGTTTCTGTGGCCACTTCCTGTCCTGCAACTATATAAACTGCGCATGACCGCACGGCCATGCGCTAGTGTACAATTTAATACGTGTGTTTGTGTTGAGTGCAAGTCGTTCTTTAAATACCCCTACCCTATTGTATGACTGTTCGCGTATGGTGTATGGCTGCTATCTAGCGCCCGACTAATCACTCAACGTGTCACACACGTATCAGCGTCTATTGCTGTGACCGCCAGTGCGGTGCCACGTGCCAGTGTGCGCTTCCTGACCCACGTCTGGGTGCTTTGTGGTACCTGCCAGCACGGCACAGTTCGCACTTCGGTGCTATAATTATATATTTCCTTACACACCCAGTAGCGGTGTAGTGCTAGCAAGGGTCTAATCGGACTACAATCCCTGTTGGGGTTAAGTTCGCTGACCACTTGCTCGCGCTCTATGTGCGGTACCGCGGTCCTGTGACGCAACAGGATCGCTTTCTTCACGCTGGGTGAGGTTTAACCCACGCGTGTATACTTTTGGATACCGCCATATAGTCTGTCATTTCCTAGCAGCATGTTTCACCTGCACGGTGGACCCCGGACTGCGAACGCATCTATATCATCTCTCTTGGTGCGTTCCGCCAGTCCTAACACACAATGTCACAACTCTGATGTTGGAAATCTCGGGACCAGGGGCTCCTTCATGGTCCCTAATGCTAGGGGCGCCCTACCACGCTCTGTTTGCCAAATTACATCTGATGGTGGAGACACCAGGGCCACATACCTTGCCTTAGCTCCTGAATTCACCCTTAACCTGTACCCTTCCCCCTCCCAGGGGAGAGGGGAGTAGTAGTTCACTGTAATATAGCAACCAGACTAACAAGGTAATAAGAACAGGAGTAATAAAAAATACCAAACATACAAATATACTCACACATACAACAGAGGAATGCACCGAGAGTGGAGGATGGCGTTAAACCAAAGTAGGAGAAGAAAGGGAATTGTCACACACCCAAAACCTAGCAACAGCCACAAATAAATCCACCAAACGTCTTCTCCAATATTAACCACTGTGGAGACACGAGTGGTCGATCGGCGCCCAGGTCCGCAAGTTGAAACCATATGGACCACAGATCGTCCTGCTGAATGCCTGCTCACCCTTTAATGTGGGCATAATGCTACTCAGACAATACAAGGTGAGGGTAAAACAGTGTGGCAATACTTTATTGAACCACAAACCAGGCAGATAACACATATAACAGTCCCAGCACAGTACCCAAAGATGTTGCACATTACAGAATCTCACCCTTCTGCTGACTAGCCAGGAAAATGGCAGCTGTTACTTCAGAGCTGCCATGTTCAACTACCCAACCTGTGGAACTCACACAGAGAGGAGGTAATGACAAGCATAGAAAGATGACAGTCCATTGAGGTGCAAGACCAGTTGAACCGAGGGTCAAAACCTGGCTTCATCTTCCAGGGTCGATTACCCCACCTGTGTCACGCACACACAGAGGAGGTAATGACAAGCTTAGAAATATGACAGTCCATTGAGGTGCAAGGCCAGTTGACCTGAGGGTCACAACCTGGCTTCTTTGAACATCTCCATGAAGTCAGGCAACTGGCGGCTCCCAATCCTGGCTTTCTACAAATGTATCCATGTTTCAGAGATAGTCAATAGAGTAGATCTGTATTCTTCCAACTGGGGCCGAGGTCCCCAGGTTCTTTCCTTTAGAATGATAGATTTGTGTCCCTTATGAGGGAGCCATGATGTATTAACAGCAGTCCTGAAGGGTCCCTTTGGATGTCTTGCCAGAATCTCTGGTTGTCTCTCTCTCTGTGTCTTAGTCTCTCTGTCTCTCTCTTTATAGATGTGTGTAACCTCTTTTTATACTTAACAAGTGTCTATAAATCAGTATTGAATAGCCAGGTCTTTCACCGGGAAGGAACAACCACAAGAAGGGCAGCATCCCAAAAGGGAAAAACACCTATGCCAAAACATGGTATTTATCCACAGACAGCTGTTTCGGGGTATTTGCCCCTCATCAGTGTGGAGTAGGAAACTGGCTATTAGGAGCAGTGCCTAGTAAAAGGACTATAAACATAATGATGAATGACCTCGGGGAGATCAAAACATCCAACACTGCGGAGACACCATCACGTTTTTCTCAATGCAGTGATCCAGAACACTGCCCACATCCCTTATGGGAAATATGCAAATGCATGTAGAAAAGCCGCGGAGACACCATCATGTGTTTCTCAACGCAAGCAATAAATAGCCAGGTCTTTCACCGGGAAGGAACAATCACGGGAAGGGCAGCATCCCAAAAGGGAAAACCACCTATGCCAAAACATGGTATCCATCCACAGACAGCTGTTTCGGGGTATTTGCCCCTCATCAGTGTGGAGTAGGAAACTGGCTATTAGGAGCAGTGCCTAGTAAAATGACTATAAACATAAGGATGAATGACCTCGGGGAGATCAAAACATCCAACACCTCGGAGACACCATCACGAGTTCCTCAACGCAGTGATCCAGAACACTGCCCCCATCCCTTATGGGAAATAAGCACAGCTTGCTAAAAATAGTTTTCTGGTTAATTAAGATACAATGTTGTGTCTTCACAACCACCAACAACTTCCATCCATACAACAAAAGTTATCTCTGACAGTGAGTTCTAGTCAGGGCCCAGATAATATAGGAGATGGGAGTGGCAAATAGTGTAAAGCTGAGGATTAAGGCTGGAAAACTCCCAAGAGCTCTCAAGTGAGCAGATTAACTCCTGCAATGCTAAAAGAAACTTGCACCATTTAATATGAAGGTGAAGTGCTTCTAATCAGTGCAGATGTAGGAGAAATTAGATACTGTGGTCTTCTGGCTCCTCTCTGTCACAGTAAACCTGTAACACAAGATGACTGTCAATGTTCTTCTCTCTAGGGCTCCATGCAAGATCTCACCTTGTGTGGAAAGAATGATTATGAGAAAGGTCAAGAATCATCCCAGAACTACATGAGAAGACCTGGTAAATGACCTGAAGAGAGCTGCGACAACAGTCTCAAACATTACCATCAGTAAAAAACTATGCTGTCATGGATTAATATCCTGGCGGACATGCCAAGGCCCCCTGCTCATGCCACCACATGTCCAGGCCCATATGAAGCTCATCAATAACCATCTGGATGATCCAGAGGAGGGTTGGGAGAAGGTCATGTGGTCAGATGAGACCAAAATAGGACTTTTTGGTATCAACTCCACTCGCCGTGTTTGGAAGAAGAAGAAGGATGAGCACAACCCCAAGAACACTGTCTCAACCATAAATCATGGTGGAGGAAACATCATACTTTGGGGGTGATTTTCTGCAAAATGGAACAGGATGACTGCACGGTATTGAAGGGAGGATAGATGGGGCCATGTATCAGGAGCCTTTGGCCAACAACCTCCTTCCCTCATTAAAAGAATTGAAGATGGGTCATGGCTGAGTCTTTCATCATGCCAATGACCTGAAACTCACAGCCAGGGCAACTAAGGAGTTGCTCCATAAGAAAGATTTCAAGGTCCTGAAGTGGCATAGCCAGTCTCCAGACCTGAACCCAATAGAAAATCTTTGGAGGGAGGTGAAACTCAATGTTGCCTAGTGACAGTCCCGAAAGAACCTGGAAGATCTGTATGGAGGAGTGGGCCAAAATTCCTGCTGCAGTGTGTGTAAACTTGGTCAAGAACTATAGGAAATGTCTGACCTCTTCAATTGCAAAGAAAGGTATCTGTACCAAATATTAAGTTCTGTTTAAGTTTCTATTGTATCAAATACTTTTTTCATTCAATAAAATGCAATTTAATTATTAAAAATTCATGCAATGTGATTTTCAATTTTAATTTTCAGATTTTGTCTTTAACAGTTGAAGTTTATCTAAGATAAAAATTACAGACTTCTCCATTCTTTGTAGGTGGGAAAAATGTATATACAGTAGATTATATAGTTTAAATATATTGAACTTGAATATCTACATTTCTATGGCCACGGAATTGTTAAAAATGTTATATTAATTAAAGGTGTTTTCCACCTTTAGGCTGGCTTCACACTTGTATATGGGAGGGCTGCGGATGGCAGTGTACTTCCTCCGTTCTTCCTCCCTGAAACGCTGCCTACGCTCTGCCTATTTCTCCATGCATCCTGCATTGCCCTGCGTACCTATCTTTAACATTCAATACGCAGGGATGTGCGTTGTATGCAGATGCGTCCACATGCGGTGATTTGAGGTGTTCGGGAATGCAAAATTTTGCGTTTCCGTGCGGCCGCCACACACCTCAAATCTCCACATCCGGGCGCATCTGCATACAATGCACATCCCTGCGTGCCCAATATTAAAGATAGGTACGCAGGGCAACGCAGGATGCATGGAGAAGTAGGCGGAGCATAGGTAGAGCGTAGACAGGGTTTCAGGGAGGAAGAAGGGAGGAAGTACGCTGCCATCCGCAGCCCTCCTATATACAAGTGTGAAACCAGCCTTACAAAGCCGCTTCAGTGATGTCTACGCCGGTCACTTCCCTCGGCAGCACCATTCCATCATGGTTGTGTCTCATGTCGACTGAAGCCAATAAGCTGATTTTAGGAGAATGTCCTTTTTAATGAAATAATACAAGCTGCCAGTATGTGACACAGCTATGTCACTGCCAAGAACAGCATCACCGGCATTGCTGGAAAGGCTCCACTGCGGAAGGTAAATATACTCTGTTTTAATTTTAATTCAGGTCCAAAACTCATTAAGCTGCGTTTGTTCAGAAGTGAAGAACCACTTTTAGCTCCTGCCAAAGTCATCAACCCCCTTCATGACATAAAAGTCGTGTCCCTCCCTTTGATGTGGGCTCCAGTGCTGAACCTACATCTTCCCCGGCACATGTCAGCTTTTTTGAACAGCTGAGATGGGCCCCTAACTGCAGTGGGTGGAATCGCGATCCACCCGCGGCTGTTAATCTGTTAAATGCTGCTGTCAATCTCTGACAGTGGCATTTAATGTGAGCGCGCCACAAGTGCATCACTAATCCCACCCAACGGTGACCCTGTCACATGATCATGGGTCACCGATGGGTCTGCATGACAACCAGATGTCTCCAGCAGACCTCTATGTTTGTCATAAGCAGATTGCTATGTGTGCTGCCCGGTGGACGGCGCTCATAGCAAGTGAGCATTTCTTCTACACACAGATGATCTGATCACCGCCTATGTGTAGCAGAAGCGATCGGGTAATTACAGCTTCTAGTCTCACATGAAGACTATTGAAGCAAGTGAAAAGTAAAAAAAAAATTTTTTTTTTTTAAATAAAGCACTGTGGAATTAATAGCGCTATATAAGTGAGTAAAATAAATAAAAAAATATATATTTTAAAAATTAAAAATGCATAAAAGTTCAAATCACTCACCATTCTGCCCCATTCAAAATACAACAAATGGAAAAAAAATATGTATATACACATGTTTGGTATTGCTGCGTTCAGAATCGCCCAATATATCAAGCTATAAAAAGAATTTATTCGATTGGTAAGCGGTGTAGCAAAAAAAAAAGTCAAAACACCAGAATTACGTTTTTTGGTCGCCACAACGTTGCATTAAAATGCAATAACGGGCGCTCAAAAGATTGTAATCACACCAAAATGTTATAATTAAAAATGTAAGCTCGGCACGCAAAAAATAAGTCTTCACCCAACCCGAAATCACGAAAAATGGAGACTCTATGGGTCTCGAAAAATGACACTTTTTTTTAACAAACTTTGGATTTTATTTTCACCATTTAAATAAAAAAACAATCTATACATGTTTGGGTTCTACCAACTTGTAATGACATGGAGAATCATAATGACAGGTCCGTTTTAGCATTTGGTGAACATGGTAAAAAAAATAAAATCCGAAAAACAGTTGTGGAATTGCACTTGTTTTGCAATTTCACCGCACTTGGATTTTTGTTTCCCATTTTCAAGTAGACGGCATTGTAAAATCAATGATGTCGTTCAAAAGAACAACTTGTACCGCAAAAAACAAGCTCTCACATGGCCATATTGATGGAAAAATGAAAAGTTATGGCTGTGGGAAGAAGGAGAGCGAAAAACAGAAACTAAAAAACGACAAAGGGCTGCAGTGTGTAGAGGTTAAAAGTTTATTTGAAGTCTCCTCGCATCTTTCTTGTGTCATTCCTAGTATTGCTGTAACCATAGCAGGTGGCCTTTATACCCCCTCAATTAAGACATTTGAGCACAGGTATTCATTTTGGACAGATATAAATTCCTGCGCATGGGGCACAGAATCTCAAGCTAGCATGGAAATGAAGGACAAATACAATTTTGACTTTATGGTCTGAACCATCCACTTTAAATCATATATGTATAAACCAACACCACCACCACATATTAAAGGAGATTACAGTTATCTACTATATAATTGTCTGAGGGTCACTTCCGTCTGTCTGTCTTTCTGTCTGTCACAGATATTCATTGGTCACGGCCTCTGTCTGTCAAGGAAATCCAAGTTGCTGATTGGTCGCGGCAAAACAGCCACGACTAGTGTTGAGCATTCCGATACCGCAAGTATCGGGTATCGGCCGATATTTGCAGTATCGGAATTCCGATACCGAATTCCGATACTTCCCGCGTATCGGATACCGGAATCGGAAGTTCCCAGAATTCAAACAGAACGCAGCAGCCAATGAGGAATGATTGGAAGTGTGGGCACATCCTGTTTAGCATGGTGGGCATGTAAGTACTGGCAAGGCTGTGATTGGCTGCTGAAATGATGTCACTCTGCACTATAAAAAACGCTGCCGCCATTTTGCGCTCACTCTGCTGTGATTTCAGTTAGGGACAGGACGCTGTGTTCTAACTGAGGGCCAGTTGAGCTAGCTAATTGCTTTATTTTCCTTTCCAAAGGCTAATTTAGCAAAACGCTGTGTGTTCTTCACTGTTCACCTTGCTCTTGCCTTGCAGCGCTGTTTTAACAGCGTTCTGCAAGGTCTCTGTGTGTGTGTGTGTGTGCAGCTCACTCTGTAGTCTGTGTGCAGCCATATACCCGGTTGTATTCAGTTCAGGGGGGGTTCACACTGCCTCACACAGTTGTCCTTTTTTGCTCATAGTGCAGCCTGCTGCACATTTTTTCTCAAATTTCCTATTAGTGTTTTTCCACCAGTCTCCAGCTAAATTGTGGAAAAACACTACATAGGATAACCTAGAGGGGGGTTTTTGGGCCTTGCAGCGCCGTTTACGGCTGTCTGCACGGTCTCCGTGTGAGCCCAGCTCGCCCTGTAGTCTGTGTGCAGCCATAGCCGGTTGGATTCAGCTCAGGGTTCGTTACTGGCTCATACCTTGAGAAAAATTTTCCTTTTTTTCAAATAGTGCAGCCTGTTTAAAATTTAAAAAAAAAATTCCTATTAGTGTTTTTCCACCCGTCTCCAGCTAAATAGTGGAAAAACACTACATAGGATAACCTAGAGGGGGTTTATTGGGCCTTGCAGCGCCGTTTACGGCTGTCTGCACGGTCTCTGTGTGAGCCCAGCTCGCCCTGTAGTCTGTGTGCAGCTATAGCCGGTTGAATTCAGCTCAGGGTGCGTTACTGCCTCATACCTTGAAAAACAATTTACTTTTTTTCAAATAGTGCAGCCTGTTTAAAATTTAAAAAAAAAAATTCCTATTAGTGTCTTTCCACCCGTCTCCAGCTAAATAGTGGAAAAACACTACATAGGATAACCTAGAGGAGGGTTTTTTGGCCTTGCAGCGCCGTTTACGGCTGTCTGCACGGTCTCCGTGTGATTTAAACTAGCTCTGTAGCCCGATCTGCAAAAAAAAAAGTAAAGTTCACCAAACACAACTTAACACTTGTGTAGGCCACATTTGAAAAATAATAAAATTTAGTCCACACTTTACAACATTAGTGTTTCTTACACCTGTTAGGAGGAGGATTTCAGGAATAAGCACACTAAGGCCTTAGTACTTTTCTGCTTATCTTTATCTGTCAACCAAGATGAAGAGGGCAGGGAGTAAGGCACGTGGGCGTGGGCGCGGAGCAGGGAGAGGAGCAGGGAGAGGACGTGGTGATTCTGTGCCTGCTGCGGGCGCCGGTGACTCATCGTCACTCAGTTTCAGCAGGGAACAGTCCTTCATGCGCAGCTTTGTCGGAGAGCGCCGTGCACCGCTGCTGCGTGAAGACCAAATTGAAGCCGCTTTGCAAAAAAGAAAAAAAAAAAGAGCATGAACCGCACATCCCAAAATCATACGTTGATCTAAAGCCGCCAGGCAAAAATTAATATAACTGAATATGAGGTTTTCAGTTTAACATTCTGATCAGACTGTATGAAGCCCACTGCCCCTTCACGGCAAACCTCGTAGTGGGTCCTATCGCCCTAACGGAGCGGAGCCGTGCAGCGCCCACCGCCACAGCGGCCATGCACCAGCAGGGCGGACGGCCTGTTGCCCCACAGCACCCATGCTGCAAGACTGAGTCCCCAAGACTCCAGACCGCGCCACCCCACCAGCACAAAGCCACAGCAACAATGGCCGCCACACAGCACCAACACCAAAATGAAAGGAGCACTTAAACTCACCTTCCTCCAGCTCTTCAGTGAGAGCCAAAATGGGCTAGACCCCTTACTTTGCAGTCTCCTGCTAATTAAAATCACCTGAGCCAAATGGGAGGAGTGCTGGTCCAAGAAGAAGACTAGAACATGCTTTGCAAAAAAGAAAAAAAAAAGAGCATGAACCGCACATCCCAAAATCATACGTTGATCTAAAGCCGCCAGGCAAAAATTAATATAACTGAATATGAGGTTTTCAGTTTAACATTCTGATCAGACTGTATGAAGCCCACTGCCCCTTCACGGCAAACCTCGTAGTGGGTCCTATCGCCCTAACGGAGCGGAGCCGTGCAGCGCCCACCGCCACAGCGGCCATGCACCAGCAGGGCGGACGGCCTGTTGCCCCACAGCACCCATGCTGCAAGACTGAGTCCCCAAGACTCCAGACCGCGCCGCCCCACCAGCACAAAGCCACAGCAACAATGGCCGCCACACAGCACCAACACCAAAATGAAAGGAGCACTTAAACTCACCTTCCTCCAGCTCTTCAGTGAGAGCCAAAATGGGCTAGACCCCTTACTTTGCAGTCTCCTGCTAATTAAAATCACCTGAGCCAAATGGGAGGAGTGCTGGTCCAAGAAGAAGACTAGAACATGCTTTGCAAAAAAGAAAAAAAAAAGAGCATGAACCGCACAACCCAAAATCATACGTTGATCTAAAGCCGCTAGGCAAAAATTAATATAACTGAATATGAGGTTTTCAGTTTAACATTCTGATCAGACTGTATGAAGCCCACTGCCCCTTCACGGCAAACCTCGTAGTGGGTCCTATCGCCCTAACGGAGCGTAGCCGTGCAGCGCCCACCGCCACAGCGGCCATGCACCAGCAGGGCGGATGGCCTGTTGCCCCACAGCACCCATGCTGCAAGACTGAGTCCCCAAGACTCCAGACCGCGCCGCCCCACCAGCACAAAGCCACAGCAACAATGGCCGCCACACAGCACCAACACCAAAATGAAAGGAGCACTTAAACTCACCTTCCTCCAGCTCTTCAGTGAGAGCCAAAATGGGCTAGACCCCTTACTTTGCAGTCTCCTGCTAATTAAAATCACCTGAGCCAAATGGGAGGAGTGCTGGTCCAAGAAGAAGACTAGAACATGCTTTGCAAAAAAGAAAAAATAAAAAAAGAGCATGAACCGCACATCCCAAAATCATACGTTGATCTAAAGCCGCTAGGCAAAAATTAATATAACTGAATATGAGGTTTTCAGTTTAACATTCTGATCAGACTGTATGAAGCCCACTGCCCCTTCACGGCAAACCTCGTAGTGGGATCAGAATGTTAAACTGAAAACCTCATGTTCAGTATATAAATTTTTGCCTAGCGGCTTTAGATCAACGTATGATTTTGGGATGTGCGGTTCATGCTCTTTTTTTTTATTTTTTTTTATTTTTTGACCAAATTGAAGCCGTTGTCGGGTGGATGGCAGCTAACGCCTCGGCATCGACTTCAGTTAGTGCCACATCCTCTCAGGCACAGAGCACTGGAGAGCAGCCATCTGTCTCTTCACCACCTGCCAAATTGGCCAGGCAGTCAGAGAGCCCAGGACAGGAGCCGTCTCTACTTCTGTTCTCTGAATCTCTTGGCTTGGAAACAGGGGGCCAGCCAAGCAGCATTGGAGAAATGGAAGAAGAGGCAGTGTGCAGTGATGCCCAACAGCTTTTTCTCTCTGACTCTGAAGGGGCAGGTGGGCCAGTGCCTCCGGTGACCACAGCGCAGTACGCATCTGATGATGAAACTCAGGTGCCGCTTTCTGATGCGTACTGTGCTGCCGAGACTACCCAGGAGGAGCAGTTGGTGGCAGAGGGTAGTGGAGATGATGAGGTCCTTGACCCATCGTGGCGTGAGGAACAGGAAGGTGGTGGGAGCAGCTCTGAGGAAGAGCTTCCCCTTACGGGCCAAAGAGGGAGAGGGAGGGGGAAGACTGCGGAGCCTGTAGCCTCCACTTTGGCACCCGTTAGGAGCCTGTCTCTTTCCAAAGCCAAAAAGGGCGCTCCCAAGACTTGCAGTGCCTGGTCCTTTTTTGACACAGTTGCAGATGACATTTGTTTTGTCAAATGCAAGCTGTGTCATCAGAAAGTAAAAAGAGGGAAAAATGTCAGCAACCTCAATACCACAAATATGTGGAAACATGTGCGGACCAGGCACGCGGTGGAGTTACAGAAACAGACTGAAGATGTAGGCCAACCAACAGCGGCAGCTGCCACCTCATCAGCTCGTGTTGCCTCTTCCTCCAGCTCACGCACAGCTGGTTTGGCTTCCTCCCAGGATCGCCATGGAAGAACCTCTGGCACTGTTGTCCAGAGACCTTGTGTAATTCCACCCACAGCACCACCTTCCCAGTCATCCTCACACTCCCAGTCTACTCTACAGCCATCGGTAGTACAGGCATGGGAGAAAAGGCGGGCATTCTCGGCCAACCACCCCCGAGCACAGGCTCTGAATGCAGGCATTGCCAAACTGTTGTCCCTGGAAATGCTGTCGTTCAGGCTGGTGGAGACTGACAGCTTCCGTGACTTGATGGCATTGGCAGTCCCACAGTACAAGGTGCCCAGCCGCTTTTACTTCAGCAGGCAGGCTGTCCCTGCCCTGCACAGGCATGTTGAGGCAAACATAAAACATGCGCTACTGAACGCCGTCAGTAGCAAGGTCCACCTCACCACCGATGCGTGGACCAGTCAGCATGGACAGGGGCGATATGTTTCCCTCACTGCCCATTGGGTTAATGTTGTTGAGCCAGGTACAGATCGTGCGAGTGGCGCAGGACGTGTCCTGCCCACTCCAAGGATTGCAGGAATCCAGTCTGTACGCATCGACTCCTCCTCTTACACCAGTTCCTCAGATTCCTCTCTGCAGGATCCGTCACAGTCCACCTCCACATGGACCCGTGAACGTTTACCTATGACCGACATGAGCACAGCCGTGGCCAAACGTCAGCAGGCCGTCTTGAAACTTGTTTCATTGTGGCATCGAAGCCACACAGCGCAGGAGCTCTGGAATGCCATCAAGCAGGAGAGCGATGTGTGGTTACTGCCAGCGAATCTCCAGCCAGGCATGGTAGTGTGTGACAATGGCCGAAATCTGGTGGCAGCTTTGGCCCTTGGCAACCTCACTCACATCCCATGTCTGGCACATGTGCTCAATTTGGTTGTGCAGAGTTTTCTGAGGGACTATCCGGATCTTGATGCCCTGCTGCACAAGGTCCGCCTAGAGTGTGCTCACTTGCGGCGTTCCAGCTTGGCCAGATCCCGCATTGCTGCTCTGCAGCGCCGATTCCGCCTTCCGGAACACCGCATCATATGTGACCTACCTACCCGGTGGAATTCCACGTTACATATGTTGGAGCGGTTGTGTGAGCAGCAGCAAGCAGTTATGGAGTACCAGCTGCATCAGGCGCAAAGAAGTCGCAGTCAGCGCCGATCAGACTTCACAACCACAGAGTGGGCCACTATGAAGGACGTCTGCCAGGTTTTGCGTCCTTTTGATTATTCCACGCGGATGGCAAGTGCAGATGATGCACTAGTCAGTATGACTGTCCCCCTTATCTGCCTGCTTCAGCAAACTTTGCAAGGGTTAAGGGATGATGTTGTGGAAGAGGTGGAGGATGAGGAGTCACCTTTTCCATCAGCTTCTGGAGAGTCAGCGCCACGTGGTTCCTCACAAAGGGGTACGCAGGGGCCAATTTGTGAGGAGGATGAGGAGGAGTCAATGGAGGAGGAAGAGCTCCGTCCAGAGGAGGGAGCGACACAATTGTCCAGTGGTCAGTGTGTACAGCGAGGGTGGGGTGATGACAAGCGGGCAGAGATCATGTCTCAAGCAGGGGACAGCGTTTCTGGGCCAGTTGGCACTCTGCAGCACATGGTGGATTTCATGCTGCAGTGCCTGAGAAACGACCGCCGCATCGACCACATTCTCAACATGCCTGATTATTGGGTACCGGGACAACGTCCAAAACCTCATCCCTGCGTTGACCCGGGAGCGTAAATTGCGGGAGTACCACGACACACTGGTGAATTCCATCATCTTCTCCTGTCCAACTGAGAGGAGTGCTGCTAGTGCTTTACAAAGCAGCTCAGTGCGTCGAGGCAGTGGGGGAGGCTCTGCCCAAAGAGGGAGCAGAAGCAGTGCCTCTGCCCAAGGCAAGCCCAGTATGGCACAACTCTGGCACACTTTTGTGTGCCCGCCCCAAATGTCTACACCATCACCGGCGGCTCCAGTCAGCAGGAGGCAACGGTTCCGTCAGATGGTGACAGACTACATGGCTTGCCCTCTTACTGTACTCCCAGACGGCTCTTCCCCGTTCAAGTTTTGGGTCTCTAAGCTGGATACATGGCCAGAGCTAAGCCAGTATGCATTGGAGGTGCTGGCTTGCCCTGCGGCTAGTGTCTTATCGGAACGTGTCTTTAGTGCCGCAGGTGGTGTACTAACAGACCGTCGCATGCGACTATCCTCCGATAACGTTGACCGGCTTACTTTCCTGAAAATGAACCAGGCCTGGATCTCGCAGGAATTTGCCACTCCTCTGCCTGATTAAGTAATTGGGTGTCATCCAGGTCTCCTGCTGTGTTCATCTTTCTACCACCTGAACTGCTATTCCTGGGCTCCAACACCGCCAGTTGCGGCTCAGAAGTGCAGGCTGCACAGTAAAAACATATGACCCAGTGTTATTGGGTTTCAGTAACGTCAGCTGATCCCCAGCTGTGTAGCCGGCAATGTGTCCTGCGACCGCCACGCTGGCACAACAACCTAAATGTAAGGGAACCTGTCCCCCCCCCCCTTCGTTTGTTACTGAAAGAGCCATCTTGTGCAGCAGTAATGCTGCACAAGGAAAAGGTAGCTCTTTTTTTTTTTGCTCCTTGCACACGCAGAACTTAACACTTATAAAATGTGTTCACTGATACCGTTATACTGTCCCGGAGCTGGGACTTTCCTTCGTAATGTGACGCAGCACAGCCGTCATTCCTACCCCCTTGGTGCCATGCGCTGCCTCCTCAGCGTTGTTTTAAGCTGTCACGGAGCCTGCGCTGTTCTGTTATCCCTTGGGCATGCCCTATTTGCGCTGCCTGTCTTCTGACATAATTTGGTGTCAGGCTGGCTGCGCCTGTGCGGCCGCGCTGCCCGAGATCCCGCCTCGCAGTGTCTTCTGATTGAGTCACACTGCGGGCCTGGGATCCATGGGCATGCGCAGTGCATATCTTCCCCTCGGGCTCTCGCTCATTTCCCTCCGCCTTCTTTAGACTGTGCGCCGTCAGCTGATCCCTAATAGCATGCCATGGCCGTGACACCGCACAGTCTGAAGAAGAGGGAAGGAGGGGAGTGAGAGTCGAGGATATGCACTGTGCATGCCCATGGTTCCAAGGCCCGCAGTGGGATTACGTTAGACGAGACTGCGAGGTGGGATCTGGAGCAGCGTGGACACACAGGCACTGACAGCCTGACACCAAATTATGTCAGAAGACAGGCAGCGCTAATTGGGCATGGCCAAGGGCTAACAGAACAGGGCAGGCTCCGTGACAGCTTAAAACAACGCTGAGGAGGCAGCGCACGGCACCAAGGGGATAGGAATGACAGCTGTGCTGTGTCCCATTACGAAGGAAATTCGCACCTCCGGGATGGTTTAACGGTATAAGGGGACACATTTTTATTGTTTACTTCGGTGTTTGCAAGGAGCATAATTAAAAGAACCACCTTTTCCTTTTGCATCCTTAGTGCTGCACAAGATGGCTCTTTCAGCTACAAACGTCTTGGGGGGGTTAAAGGTTCCTTTTCAACTTGCTCCAATCAGGCTTCGGCCTACACTCTGTTCCTCTGCTCCTCCTGCTGTCCCTGGGCTCTAACACCGCCAGTTGGTGCCTGGAAGTGCTGTGTGCACAGTCAACAGTCGCTCCTCTGTTATTGGGGTTCAGTAACGTCAGCTGATCCCCAGCTGTGTGTGCGGCAATACCTCCAATCTGCTCCTCCTGCTGTCCCTGGGCTCTAACACCGCCAGTTGGTGCCTGGAAGTGCTGTGTGCACAGTCAACAGTCGCTCCTCTGTTATTGGGGTTCAGTAACGTCAGCTGATCCCCAGCTGTGTGTGCGGCAATACCTCCAATCTGCTCCTCCTGCTGTCCCTGGGCTCTAACACCGCCAGTTGGTGCCTGGAAGTGCTGTGTGCACAGTCAACAGTCGCTCCTCTGTTATTGGGGTTCAGTAACGTCAGCTGATCCCCAGCTGTGTATCCGGCAACGTGTCATGCGACCGCCACGCTGGCACAACTAAAATGTAAGGGGACCTGTCCCCCCCCCCTAGGCGTTTGTTACTGAAAGAGCCACCATGTGCAGCACTAATACTGCACAAGGGAAAGGTCGCTCTTGAAATTATGCTCCTTGCAAACGCTGAACTACACACTCATGTAATGTGTCCCCTCACACCGTCCAACCGTCCCGGAGGTGGGACTTTCCTTTGTAATGTGATGCAGCACAGCCGTCATTGCTACCCCCTTGGCACCGTGCGCTGCCTCCTTAGCGTTGTTTGATTCCGTCATGGACCCTGCGTTGTTATGTTATCCCTTGGCCATGCACAGTTTGCGCTGCCCGTCCTCTGACATCATTTGTTGTCGTCCTGGCTGCGCCTGTGCGTCCACGCTGCCCGAAATCACACCTCGCAGTGTCGTCTAATGTGATCCCACAGTGGGCCTGGTATCCATGGCCATGCGCAGAACATATACTAGCCTCTCACTCCCCTTCTTCACGCTTCTTCAGACTAGGCGGCGTCAGCTGATCCCTAATAGCATGCCACGGCCGTGACGCCGCACAGTCTGAAGAAGCAGGAAGGAGGTGAGTAAGAGGCGATGATATGCACTGCGCATGCCCATGGATCCCTGGCCCGCAGTGGGACTACATTAGATTACACTGCAAGGTTGGATCTCGGGCAGCTTGGACGCACAGGCACTGCCAGCCTGACACCTATATGATGTCAGAAGACGGGCACCGCTAACTGTGCATGGCCAAGGGATAACATTACAGCGCGGGCTCCGTGACAGAACCAAACAACGTTGAGGAGGTGGCGCACGGCACCAAGGGGGTTGGAATGACGGCTGTGCTGTGTCACATTACAAAGGAAAGTCCCACTTCCGGGATGGTTTGACGGTGTGAGGGGACACATTATATGAGTGTGTACTTCAGCGTTTGCAAGGAGCATAATTTTCGGAGCCACCATTTTCCATGTGCAGTATTACTGCTGTACAAGATGGCTCTTTCAGCAACAAATGCCTGGGGGGGGGGGATAAAGGTTCCCTTTCAACTTGCTCCACTGCAGGCTTCGGCCTACACTCTGCTCCTCTTTGATTCCCTGGGTTTCAACACTGTCAGCTGCCACCTGGAAGTGTTGTCTACACAGAAAAAACACTAGGTGATGTGTCAGTGGGGTTCAGCACCGCCAGCTGTTCCCCTGCTGTGTAGTCGGCAACGTGTCCAGCACAAGCCACGCCGGCACAACAGAACAAAAGCTGCCACCAGTGCAGGCTTCGGCCTACACTCTGCTCCTCTCCTCCTCCTGCTGACCCTGGGCTCAAACACCGCTAGTTTTTGCCCGGACGTGCTAGCTGCACAGAGAAAAACACCAGCCAATGTGTTAGTGGGGTTCAGCAACGCCAGCTGTTCCCCTGCTGTGTAGCCGGCAACGTGACCTGCAAACGCCACGCAGGCACATGAACTGAAATTAAAGGGAACCTGGCCCCACCCCCCCAGGTGTTTCTATGTATAACAGCCACCTAGTACAGCAGTACTGCTGCATTTGTACAAGGTGGCTGTTTTTTTATCCTTGCCCACGTAGAATTAAACACGTAAAATATGTGTCTCATTACAGACCATTACAATGTCCCTGAGGTGTGACTTTCCTTTTTAATGACACGCACCACCCCCCTTGGTAGCGCTGCCCGTCTTCTGACATCATTGGTTGGCTGCCTGTGCCTGTGCGTCCGCCCTGCCCGACACAACCCCCCTCGTTTCATATATTTTGGCTGCGAGGGTGTGATTGATGGGCATGTGCAGTGCATATGTTCGCCTGTCTTAACTCATCTCCTTCCGCCTTCTTCAGACTGTGCGGCCTCATGGCCGTGGTAGGCGATAAGGGATCAGCTGAGGCCGCCCAGTCTGAAGCAGGTGTAAGGACATGTGTGAGCGGCAAACATATTTACTGCACAAGGCCACGAATCCCAGCTCTGCAGTGTGATTTTTTGAAAACACACTGTGGGCCTGGGATTCATATCCATTGCTAACCGCAACGGCCAACATGAAATGAGGTGAGAAGACAGGCATCGCTCACAGCGCATGGCCAAGGGATAACAAGAGCGCAGACTCCTGTACAGCAAATAACTACGCTCAGGAATCTGCGCCCACCACCTAGGTGTAAATTTTGACACCTGTGCTGCATCTCCTTAAAAAGACAAGTCACGCCTCCACTACTGTTTGACAGTATAATGGGCTAAATAGTGTACGTGTTTTATTCAGCGTGTGCAAGGAGCAAACTAAATAGAGCAACCTTTTACTTGTGCAGCATTAATGCTGCACAAGGTGTGGCTCTTGTACCTTGCAACACCTGAGGGGGGGTTAAAGGTTACCTTTGAAATTGGTTCAACTAGGCTTCGGCCTACACTCTGCTCCTCTCCTCCTCCTGCTGACCCTGGGCTCTAACACCGCCAGTTTGTGCCCGGACGTGCTAGCTGCACAGAGAAAAACACCAGCCAATGTGTTAGTGGGGTTCAGCACCGCCAGCTGTTCCCCAGCTGTGTAGCCGGCAACGTGACCTGCAAACGCCACGCAGGCACAACAGAACAAAAGCTGCCACCAGTGCAGGCTTCGGCCTACACTCTGCTCCTCTCCTCCTCCTGCTGACCCTGGGCTCATAACACCGCCAATTTTAGCCTGGAAGTGCTAGCTGCACAGAGAAAAACACCAGCCAATGTGTTAGTGGGGTTCAGCACCGCCTGCTGTTCCCCCACTGTGTAGCCGGCAAAGTGTCCTGCAAACGCAACGCAGACACAAAGCTGACTCCAGTGCAGGCTTCGGCCTACACTCTGCTCCCCCTGCTTACCCTTTGCTCCAACACTGCTAGTTGGGGCTGTAGGAAGACAATGTTTGATAGGCAAAGCATCCGGGTTCCAGCACCGCCAGCTGGTTCTCGGCAGTGTTTTTGTCACAGGTACTCCCTCGTGCCAAACCTGGTTTCAGCACCGTCAGCTGTTTCCGGGTTGTGTCAAACTCGCAGAGACGCCTATGCTTGCCCCGTCGTGTTGCAGTCGGGTTAGTCAACTCCAGGGTGCCTCCAGTTTAGGAGCTTCCTAAGTGGGCTGCTTGAACTGGTAGTCAAGGCTGGTTCTGTAGTGCCAGTAGGCCCAGCTCCCCCTGTAGGACTGTTGGGGTTCGGTAACTGCGGCTGCCTCGCGGCCTAGCTGTTCTCTCCTCTCCTGTAGACCTTCGGGTCCACCACCTGGTTCCAGCACCGTCAGCTGGTTCCAGGCCGAGCCTTTGGCTTAGGTGCCTCCTCCTGGGTATCCGAGTTCCGCCAACGTCAGGCGGTCCTTGGTAGTGCTTTTAAGCGCGGGCACCTACAGCTTAGTAACCGGGTTTCAGCACCGTCAGCTGGTCCTCGGTCGTGCCATTGGCTCTTGCACACTGGGGCAACGCATCTGGGTTCCAGCACCGCCAGCTGGTTCTCGGCAGTGTTCTTGTCACAGGTACTCCCTCGTGCCAAGCCTGATTTCAGCACCGTCAGCTGTTTCCGGGTTGTGTCAAGTTCACTGAGACGCCTATGCTTGCCCCGTCGTGGTGCGGTCGGGTTAGCCAACTCCAGGGTGCCTCCAGTTTAGGAGCTTCCTATGTGGGCTGCGTGAACTGGTAGTCAAGGCTGGTTCTGTAGTGCCAGTAGGCCCAGCTCCCCCTGTAGGACTGTTGGGGTTTGGTAACTGCGGCTGCCTCGCGGCCTAGCTGTTCTCTCCTCTCCTGTGGACCTTCGGGTCCACCACCTGGTTCCAGCACCGTCAGCTGGTTCCAGGCCGAGCCTTTGGCTTAGGTGCCTCCTCCTGGGTATCCGAGTTCCGCCAACGTCAGGCGGTCCTTGGTAGTGCTTTTAAGCGCGGGCACCTACAGCTTAGTAACCGGGTTCCAGCACCGCCAGCTGGTCCTCGGTCGTGCCATTGGCTCTTGCACACTGGGGCAACGCATCTGGGTTCCAGCAACGCCAGCTGGTTCTCGGCAGTGTTTTTGACACAGGTACTGCCTCGTGCCAAGCCTGGTTTCAGCACCGTCAGCTGTTTCCGGGTTGTGTCAAGCTCACTGAGACGCCTATGCTTGCCCCGTCGTGGTGCTGTCGGGTTAGCCAACTCCAGGGTGCCTCCAGTTTAGGAGCTTCCTATGTGGGCTGCGTGAACTGGTAGTCAAGGCTGGTTCTGTAGTGCCAGTAGGCCCAGCTCCCCCTGTAGGACTGTTGGGGTTCGGTAACTGCGGCTGCCTCGCGGCCTAGCTGTTCTCTCCTCTCCTGTGGGCCTTCGGGTCCACCACCTGGTTCCAGCACCGTCAGCTGGTTCCGGACCGAGCCTTTGGCTTAGGTGCCTCCTCCTGGGTATCCGAGTTCCGCCAACGTCAGGCGGTCCTTGGTAGTGCTTTTAAGCGCGGGCACCTACAGCTTAGTGACCGGGTTCCAGCACCGCCAGCTGGTCCTCGGTGCCATTGGCTCTTGCACACTGGGGCAACGCATCTGGGTTCCAGCACCGCCAGCTGGTTCTCGGCAGTGTTCTTGTCACAGGTACTCCCTCGTGCCAAGCCTGGTTTCAGCACCGTCAGCTGTTTCCGGGTTGTGTCAAGTTCACTGAGACGCCTATGCTTGCCCCGTCGTGTTGCGGTCAGGTTAGCCAACTCCAGGGTGCCTCCAGTTTAGGAGCTTCCTATGTGGGCTGCGTGAACTGGTAGTCAAGGCTGGTTCTGTAGTGCCAGTAGGCCCAGCTCCCCCTGTAGGACTGTTGGGGTTCGGTAACTGCGGCTGCCTCGCGGCCTAGCTGTTCTCTCCTCTCCTGTGGACCTTCAGGTCCACCACCTGGTTCCAGCACCGTCAGCTGGTTCCAGGCCGAGCCTTTGGCTTAGGTGCCTCCTCCTGGGTATCCGAGTTCCGCCAACGTCAGGCGGTCCTTGGTAGTGCTTTTAAGCGCGGGCACCTACAGCTTAGTAACCGGGTTCCAGCACCGCCAGCTGGTCCTCGGTCGTGCCATTGACTCTTGCACACTGGGGCAACGCATCTGGGTTCCAGCAACGCCAGCTGGTTCTCGGCAGTGTTTTTGACACAGGTACTCCCTCGTGCCAAGCCTGGTTTCAGCACCGTCAGCTGTTTCCGGGTTGTGTCAAGCTCACTGAGACGCCTATGCTTGCCCCGTCGTGTTGCAGTCGGGTTAGTCAACTCCAGGGTGCCTCCAGTTTAGGAGCTTCCTATGTGGGCTGCTTGAACTGGTAGTCAAGGCTGGTTCCGTAGTGCCAGTAGGCCCAGCTCCCCCTGTAGGACTGTTGGGGTTCGGTAACTGCGGCTGCCTCGCGGCCTAGCTGTTCTCTCCTCTCCTGTGGACCTTCGGGTCCACCACCTGGTTCCAGCACCGTCAGCTGGTTCCAGGCCGAGCCTTTGGCTTAGGTGCCTCCTCCTGGGTATCCGAGTTCCGCCAACGTCAGGCGGTCCTTGGTAGTGCTTTTAAGCGCGGGCACCTACAGCTTAGTAACCGGGTTCCAGCACCGCCAGCTGGTCCTCGGTCGTGCCATTGGCTCTTGCACACTGGGGCAACGCATCTGGGTTCCAGCAACGCCAGCTGGTTCTCGGCAGTGTTTTTGACACAGGTACTCCCTCGTGCCAAGCCTGGTTTCAGCACCGTCAGCTGTTTCCGGGTTGTGTCAAGCTCACTGAGACGCCTATGCCTGCCCCGTCGTGGTGCTGTCGGGTTAGCCAACTCCAGGGTGCCTCCAGTTTAGGAGCTTCCTATGTGGGCTGCGTGAACTGGTAGTCAAGGCTGGTTCTGTAGTGCCAGTAGGCCCAGCTCCCCCTGTAGGACTGTTGGGGTTCGGTAACTGCGGCTGCCTCGCGGCCTAGCTGTTCTCTCCTCTCCTGTGGGCCTTCGGGTCCACCACCTGGTTCCAGCACCGTCAGCTGGTTCCGGGCCAAGCCTTTGGCTTAGGTGCCTCCTCCTGGGTATCCGAGTTCCGCCAACGTCAGGCGGTCCTTGGTAGTGCTTTTAAGCGCGGGCACCTACAGCTTAGTAACCGGGTTCCAGCACCGCCAGCTGGTCCTCGGTGCCATTGGCTCTTGCACACTGGGGCAACGCATCTGGGTTCCAGCACCGCCAGCTGGTTCTCGGCAGTGTTCTTGTCACAGGTACTCCCTCGTGCCAAGCCTGGTTTCAGCACCGTCAGCTGTTTCCGGGTTGTGTCAAGTTCACTGAGACGCCTATGCTTGCCCCGTCGTGTTGCGGTCAGGTTAGCCAACTCCAGGGTGCCTCCAGTTTAGGAGCTTCCTATGTGGGCTGCGTGAACTGGTAGTCAAGGCTGGTTCTGTAGTGCCAGTAGGCCCAGCTCCCCCTGTAGGACTGTTGGGGTTCGGTAACTGCGGCTGCCTCGCGGCCTAGCTGTTCTCTCCTCTCCTGTGGACCTTCAGGTCCACCACCTGGTTCCAGCACCGTCAGCTGGGTCCAGGCCGAGCCTTTGGCTTAGGTGCCTCCTCCTGGGTATCCGAGTTCCGCCAACGTCAGGCGGTCCTTGGTAGTGCTTTTAAGCGCGGGCACCTACAGCTTAGTAACCGGGTTCCAGCACCGCCAGCTGGTCCTCGGTGCCATTGGCTCTTGCACACTGGGGCAACGCATCTGGGTTCCAGCACCGCCAGCTGGTTCTCGGCAGTGTTCTTGTCACAGGTACTCCCTCGTGCCAAGCCTGGTTTCAGCACCGTCAGCTGTTTCCGGGTTGTGTCAAGCTCACTGAGACGCCTATGCTTGCCCCGTCGTGGTGCTGTCGGGTTAACCAACTCCAGGCTGCCTCCAGTTTAGGAGCTTCCTATGTGGGCTGCGTGAACTGGTAGTCAAGGCTGGTTCTGTAGTGCCAGTAGGCCCAGCTCCCCCTGTAGGACTGTTGGGGTTCGGTAACTGCGGCTGCCTCGCGGCCTAGCTGTTCTCTCCTCTCCTGTGGACCTTCGGGTCCACCACCTGGTTCCAGCACCGTCAGCTGGTTCCGGGCCGAGCCTTTGGCTTAGCTGCCTCCTCCTGGGTATCCGAGTTCCGCCAACGTCAGGCGGTCCTTGGTAGTGCTTTTAAGCGCGGGCACCTACAGCTTAGTAACCGGGTTCCAGCACCGCCAGCTGGTCCTCGGTCGTGCCATTGGCTCTTGCACACTGGGGCAACGCATTTGGTTTCCAGCAACGCCAGCTGGTTCTCGGCAGTGATTTTGACACAGGTACTCCCTCGTGCCAAGCCTGGTTTCAGCACCGTCAGCTGTTTCCGGGTTGTGTCAAGCTCACTGAGACGCCTATGCTTGCCCCGTCGTGGTGCTGTCGGGTTAACCAACTCCAGGCTGCCTCCAGTTTAGGAGCTTCCTATGTGGGCTGCGTGAACTGGTAGTCAAGGCTGGTTCTGTAGTGCCAGTAGGCCCAGCTCCCCCTGTAGGACTGTTGGGGTTCGGTAACTGCGGCTGCCTCGCGGCCTAGCTGTTCTCTCCTCTCCTGTGGACCTTCGGGTCCACCACCTGGTTCCAGCACCGTCAGCTGGTTCCGGGCCGAGCCTTTGGCTTAGCTGCCTCCTCCTGGGTATCCGAGTTCCGCCAACGTCAGTCGGTCCTTGGTAGTGCTTTTAAGCGCGGGCACCTACAGCTTAGTAACCGGGTTCCAGCACCGCCAGCTGGTCCTCGGTCGTGCCATTGGCTCTTGCACACTGGGGCAACGCATTTGGTTTCCAGCAACGCCAGCTGGTTCTCGGCAGTGATTTTGACACAGGTACTCCCTCGTGCCAAGCCTGGTTTCAGCACCGTCAGCTGTTTCCGGGTTGTGTCAAGCTCACTGAGACGCCTATGCTTGCCCCGTCGTGGTGCTGTCGGGTTAGCCAACTCCAGGGTGCCTCCAGTTTAGGAGCTTGCTATGTGGGCTGCGTGAACTGGTAGTCAAGGCTGGTTCTGTAGTGCCAGTAGGCCCAGCTCCCCCTGTAGGACTGTTGGGGTTCGGTAACTGCGGCTGCCTCGCGGCCTAGCTGTTCTCTCCTTTCCTGTGGGCCTTCAGGTCCACCACCTGGTTCCAGCACCGGGTACGTCCTGCTTAGTAACCGGGTTCCAGTAACGTCAGCTGGTCCTCGGTAGTTCCATAGGCTCTTGAACCTTCGGGTAGCCATCCGAGTTCCAGTTCCATCAGCTGGTTCTTGGCATTTTCTCAGCCTTCTTGTACCTTCTGCTACATTTCCAAGTTGAAGACCCTAAAGTCGACGACCCGGAAGACCACCCCGATGACGACGACGACGACCCGGAAGACCACCCCGATGACGACGACGGCGGAGACGACGACGGCTGAGACAACGACGGCGGAGATGACGACACTGGAGACGACGACCCTGGAGACGACGACATGGAAGACCGAGAAGCAGAAGAACAAGAGGCTGCAGAACAAAGAGCAGAAGAACATTAAGCATAAGACTTAATATCAGAGCAAAAGATATTATCTAAATTATATGCAGAAGAAGACTAAGCAGTGTATGGGGGTGAGTCCGTTCCTCCTCGTGGTGCCCCTGGATAAAGCCTGATGCTGCAGGCCAAACTGAACGCGGACAAATGTAACTTTTGTGACTGGCAGAACGGAAGGTGTAATCTTCCAACTTTTATAGATAACAACTACGGGAATGCCTGTCACAAATGAGAATATGATGAAGAAGTAGAATAGGAAGAATAATAACAGTGGAATAAAAAGAATATGTAGAATAGGAAGAATAATAATAGTTGAATAAAATGAATATGAAGAATGTAATCAAAAAAAAAAAAAGGTAAAGGATGAAGAAGAAGATGAATAAGGTGAAGAAGAAGTTGATGTCAAAGATGCTGATGATGATGAAGATGAAAGTGTGGGAAAAGAAAAAAAAAAAAGAAGGGGAAGGGCGTGGAATAGTGAAACATCAATATCTGACAAAATAAAAAAAAAAATGTACATAGTCAATATCTTTGTCACTCCGAACGTCTTAAAAAAAAACAAAAAACATGCTATTCTATTTGATTGGGATAAACCTCTATGACTTTAATGTCTCCGCCACCTCCCCAAATACATCCGGCATTATTCTTAGTTGTTTTCCTTCATGTAGAATGAACCTACAAGGCAAGAAAGGGTATATTTTAATTCCGATATTTTGGTCCCATTGACTTGCATTGGGATCGGGTATCGGTATCGGCGATATCCGATATTTTTTGAATATCGGCCGATCCTATCCGATACCGATACTTTCCGATATCGGAAGGTATCGCTCAACACTAGCCACGACCAATCAGAGACGGGCACAGTCCGGAAGAAAATGGCCGCTCCTTACTCCCCTCCGGTCACCGCTCACACAGGGTTATAATGCCGGCGATAACGGACCGCGTTATGCCGTGGCTAACTCACTCCGTTACCGCTGCTATTAACCCTGTGTGACCAAGTTTTTACTATTGATTCTGCCTATGCAGCATCAATAGTAAAAGGATGTAATGTTAAAAATAATAAATAAAATAAAAAATCATTATATACTCACCTTCTGCCGCCTTTCCCGCTCCTAGCCACGCTTCGGTAATCGGTCCATGCAAGCGGCAGGTTCCGGTGCAAGGATGGTATGCGACAAGGACCTGCCATGACGTCACGGTCATGTGACCATGATATAGAAGATGCTAAGCACAGCCTAAATAGGGGAGGTGCACAGTCATAGGTGCCCAAACCTCAACGTATACAATATAAAGTGACTAGCACACTCCAGGGTGTTGTGATGCAAAAAAGTGGGGATTTATTACATACAGTAATATGTATGTAATATGTCAGTTGATGCAAATCCGAGTATTCTATTGTTTTTGGGGCCATACAAGTATACAATTATAACTAGCACACTGATGAAGGTCCAGTATCGACCGAAACGTTTGTGATTTACTGTATGTAATAAATCCCCACTTTTTTGCATCACAACACCCTGGAGTGTGCTAGTCACTTTATATTGGTCATGTGACCATGACCTCATCACAGGTCCTGCGCGCCTGCGTGAGAAGGACCTGCCATGACGTCACAGTCATGTGACCGCACCCTCATCACAGGTCCTGTGCACCTGCGCGAGAAGGACCTGCCATGACGTCACAGTCATGTGACCGCGACATCATCACGGGTCCTGCGCTACCAACCCTGGGACCGAAAGCTGCTCACTGCACCGCACACAGGCGACATGACTACAAGGGCTCCCTCAGAAGGTGAGTATATGTTTATTTTTTATTTTTTAACCTGTGACATACGTCACTTACGTCGCTGGGCAATATACTACGTAGCTGGGCAATATACTATGTGACTGGCCAATATACTATGTGGCTGGGCAATATACTACGTGGCTCTGCGCTGTATACTTCGTCGCTGTGCAATATACTACGTGGCTCTGTGCTGTATACTGCGTGACTGGGCAATATACTATATGGCTCTGTGCTGTATACTATGTCACTGGGCAATATACTACATAATTGAGCAATATACTATGTGGCTGGGCAATATACTACGTAGCTGGGCAATATACTACATGACTGGGCAATATACTACGTGACTGGGCAATATACTACGTGGCTGGGCAATATACTACGTGGCTGGGCAATATACTACGTGAATGGGCAATATACTACGTGACTGGGCAATATACTACGTGGCTCTGTGCTGTATACTGCGTGACTGGGCAATATACTATGTGGCTCTGTGCTTTATACTATGTCACTGGGCAATATACTACATAATTGAGCAATATACTATGTGGCTGGGCAATATGCTACGTGACTGGGCAATATACTGTGTGGCTGGGCAATATACTACGTGGCTGGGCAATATACTACGTGGCTGGGCAATATACTACATGACTGGGCAATATACTACGTGACTGGGCAATATACTACGTCGCTGGGCAATATACTACGTGGCTGGGCAATATACTATGTGAATGGGCAATATACTACGTGACTGGGCAATATACTACGTGGCTGGGCAATATACTACGTGGCTGGGCAATATAGTATGTGACGGGGCAATATAGTACGTGACTGGGCAATATACTACGTGACTGGGCAATATACTACGTGACTGGGCAATATACTACGTGGCTGGGCAATATAGTACGTGACTGGGCAATATAGTACGTGACTGGGCAATATACTACGTGACGGGGCAATATACTACGTGACTGGGCAATATACTACATGGCTGGGCAATATACTACGTGACTGGTCAATATACTACATGACTGGGCAATATACTATGTGGCTGGGCAACATATTACATCACTGGGCAATATACTACGTGACTGGTCAATATAATAATAATAATAATAATAATAATAATTTTATTTATATAGCGCCAACATATTCCGCAGCGCTTTACAAATTATAGAGGGGACTTGTACAGACAATAAACATTACAGCATAACAGAAATACAGTTCAAAACAGATACCAGGAGGAGTGAGGGCCCTGCTCGCAAGCTTACAAACTATGGGGAAAAGGGGAGACACGAGAGGTGGATGGTAACAATTGCTTTAGTTATTCGGACCAGCTATAGTGTAAGGCTCAGGTGTTCATGTAAAGCTGCATGAACCAGTTACCTGCCTAAGTATGTAGCAGTACAGACACAGAGGGCTAATACTGCATAAAGTGTATGAGAACATGATGCGAGGAACCTTTTTTTTTTTTTTTTTTTTTTTTTATTATAAATAGGCCACACAGGGATCGTTAGGTTAATGCATTGAGGCGGTAGGCCAGTCTGAACAAATGAGTTTTTAGGGCACGCTTAAAACTGTGGGGATTGGGGATTAATCGTATTAACCTAGGTAGTGCATTCCAAAGAATCGGCGCAGCACGTGTAAAGTCTTGGCCAATATACTATGTGGCTGGGCAACATACTACATCACTGGGCAATATACTACGTGGCTGGGCAATATACTACGTAGCTGGGCAATATACTACGTGGTTGGGCAATATAGTACATGGCTGGGCAATATACTATGTGACTGGGCAATATACTACGTGGCTGGGCAATATAGTACATGGCTGGGCAATATACTACGTGGCTGGGCAATATACTACGTGACTGGGCAATATACTATATTGCTGGGCAATATACTACGTGGCTGGGCAATATACTACGTGGCTGGGCAATATACTACGTGGACATGCATATTCTAGAATACCCTATGCGTTAGAATCGGGCCACCATCTAGTTTAGTATATATAAGTTAAATCATAGTTGGGGCGGGCACACACTCTCCTGGTTCCCTACTATTTATTGCGCACTCTGCACCTTATAGTGAGTATATAAAAGGATCATTGTTTATGATATGAGATCCCGTATTGGGATATGCCATAGTGAGTCACAATTGTGATGGGCATATGGTGCGGTGGCATTCAACTAACGGGGCTAAAGATGCCGTAAGGGTATATAAAATATCATATATATAACATATCATAGTACTATGATGGTATCTTGTTATTTATGGGGATACACAGGGGGTGTGGTGCCTTAGGTTCATTGATTTTTCAAGTTGTATTTTACACACACCTGGCGATTTTTAATATTTGATATTCCTAATAAAGACTTATAATAAATTTTATTTGGACTAGTACATCATTATTCCCTAGTGGAATTGAGTTGTTTAAATCATATATGTGTATGGACATCTGCTCTGCAATATACTAATATCCTCTTCTTTGAAAACTTACTAAATGAAAAAGAGTATTTTTAACATGTATGATATGTGCTTGGGTTGTTGCACTTTGATGTGGCTCCGCTAAGCTATAGTTTGAACTCTTTGGGAGTCAAACTATACTTACTCTGTACAGACCATATAATTTCTGAAGTCCCATAGAGAATTATGTTCAGAAAATATATTTAGTCTTCATGCTTTTCATACCACAGGCGTCTGCTGAGGTATCATCCTTGTATCAAAAATCATACCATAAGCTTCAAAAATGCAAAAGCCTTAATTATGGACATATCCTGTATTATACTGGACTTAAGTTAGGCCTGAAACTCATTTTAAATTAAATGTTAGGAAATTGTACGGCTTCTTGTAACACTTTTGATCTGCCAACAGTCAGTAAAATAAGAATCCAACGTTACAGCAATATGCTAGTAACTAGTGATGAGCGAGTTTGCTCGTTGCTCGAGTTTCTCCGATCATGCTCGTGGAGCGCCTCCAGACGCAGGGCCGCGAGGTACTCGGTACCGGTCCTCTCGGTCTTAGTGCTGGGGTTGTCACGGTGGCTGGACCCGGTCCGTGACCCTGCTAAGGGGCGTCCAATAAAAGGGGTGATGAAAGTTTGTCAAGGGTTTGTGACGCCACCTGTGGTATTCGGTCAGGGTGACCGACGCTGCTTAGGGGTCCGCTGGGGTGATGGAATGGCAGCTAGATGGTATACCTTCCCACAGGTGAAGTATATCCCCAGAGCTTCCCAGTAGTGTAGGTGGCGATGATGTGAAGCGCAGTTCATAACGAGGACACAGGGTTGCAGTCTCTTTACTGAAGACTTCGGGATCCGCAATCCAGAGCACTGGTAACAGGGCTGGCTGAGTCCGAAGGCACATCCAGAGTTCTCTTTGCAGGTGGAAATCAGTGCCTACCAACTAGCGCCTGTGTGTTGTAGTCCTTCCCTGCTGAGCATTCGGGATAGTCCTCACAACATTCGTATATGTTCTTTCTCTTTCTCTCCATCCCCCAAGTTATTGTCTGGATAGGATGCACCCGTTTGACGAGAAGGCTTGGAGCTATTCTGGGCCCCTCTCCAACTTTGCCCCTTATGTCTGCTTAGGTGATGTAAGGTAGACAGCCAACCTAAAATCAACTGTCCTGCCGCTGTTTGAAGTAATGCTTGAAGTCTTTTACTTCCTCGGCGTTCCGGCCATCGGCTACGTGCCTCAGTAGGATGTTGCCGATCTCGGGGCACGACTCCTACTGGTTATATCCTTGTGCTGCGATTTTGTTTCTCACTTCTCCACAATATCCTTCGCTTTGTGTCCTTCCTTAGGATGCCGCCGCAAGGTAGTGCAGGCACGGCTCCGTACGTTCTGTCCTTTCTGCTAGGTACCTGCCAGGAACCCACCCCTGACAGGTCCTCCCAGGAGCTCTCCCAGGCTTCTCTCTAACTTCCTATCCAACCCCCAGTTTTACCAAAGTGTGAGGAGTGGCCTAATACATAGTGCCTTTTGCTCCCCCTGGTGGCCGGAGTGTGAAGTGTAATGTGTGACTGTGATACCTGGTCAGGTGAACTCTTTTAGTGCAATCAGACATAACATCACTCCCCTTAATGGCAGAGCGACATTACTGCAACGACCAGGACTCTGGGGCGCTGCACTCGGGTGTTCTCCGATCATGCTCGGGTGTTCTCCAAGTATTTTGGCCTGTTTGTTAGGAAATCCCCACTTGTATTGAGGCTGTCTAGCACCCATAAATCATACAGCTGCGTCGACGTAAAGTAAATCTCCGAGCACCCCCAAAATACTCGGAGAAGACCTGAGCATGCTCGGAGAAACTCAAGCAACGATCATGGATCATCACTACTAGTAACAAATACCTGGACATTACAGGAGTATTGAGGAGAAATGAACTGACACAGTCGTTATAGTTAATTCTTTCCTTACTGAAGAAATTACAGCAAATAAACTTTAATAATTTGCATATATCTTGTAACAGAATACATACATAAAGGTGTATTCTCAAGTGTTCCTTTCGCCAGTTCAGAGCAATGTGGTCTGTTTACATTATGGTTGATTGGAGGGTAGGCTCTCCTCCTTGAGCGACAGCTTGGGTGATTGATAATACTGTAGTATTAGTAGAATTATAAAGCTCATCACAAGTTCTGCTGTAACACATTCAACTATCAGTGGTTTGTACTGAGTCTACACTTGACTGCCCTGGCCAGCTTTTACCAGCACTTCTACAGGTGATTGACAGATCTCTCATGACAGAGACATGTCAATTAACTATGATCACTGGCCAGGTCTTTAAATTATAACTTCTCTGAAATGCCGGAGCATTTACGAAGAAAATACACCTGACTGCAATCACAGTCAGGTTCTAAATTATATTACCTGTGGTTTGGACAGCACAAATCAGCTGATAGGTTCCCTTTAAATGAAGTAGCTAATTTATCTCCTTAGTCATTATCTCAGTAAGGGTTTTGACTGTCTCCATCCAAAATTTGGTGCTGCCAACAAGATACTGAGCTCTTCAAAACATCACAGTGAGATGATAATATTTACATAATGTTTAATTCAATGGCATCTGTAGTAAAGTGGAAAAGACGTCCATGAACATGGTAACAAATGAAGCAGCTGTTTTTAGATTGTAAAAAGATGGACACAAATAAAACATTTCATGAATAATTTACATATCAGAAAGGCATGCTATCAAGGCAGAAAAAAAAGAAAAAAATGAGAACACATACAATACAACATGTCATCATTGACCTCCTCTGATCTGATTGTATGGAAGCGCAAGGCTTGTCAAGTTACTAAACATCAAATGGTGGATGAAGAGTTAGGTTAGGCTGACATTAAGTTTGGTCAGAAAATCTGACAGTATACATTAGAATCAAATGATTATATACTGTTAAGAAAGTCTCCAGAATGGATGTATTTTCTGAATCTGATGAACACTGCACATTAAATGGATCCAGTGCAAAAAAGAGTGATATTTGTTTTGTGTTTTATGTTGTCTCATTCATCAGAAGTAGGACAAACACATGATACCATGATACCTGCTGCTCCCATATTATCAATCAATGCTGCCAGCTCTTCTATCTATTTATATTGTTAGGTTAATACGATTAATCCCCAATCCCCACAGTTTTAAGCGTACCCTAAAAACTCATTTGTTCAGACTGGCCTACCGCCTCAATGCATTAACCTAACTATCCCTGTGTGGCCTATTTATAAAAAAAAACAAAAACAAAAACAATCAGGTTCCTCGCATCATGTTCTCATTCACTTTATGCAGTTAATAGCCCTCTGTGTCTGTACTGCTACATACTTAGGCAGTTAACTGGTTCATGCAGCTTTACATGAACACCTGAGCCTTACACTATGGCCGGTCCGAATAACTAAAGCAATTGTTACCATCCACCTCTCGTGTCTCCCCTTTTCCTCATAGTTTGTAAGCTTGCGAGCAGGGCCCTCATTCCTCCTGGTATCTGTTTTGAACTGTATTTCTGTTATGCTATAATGTCTATTGTCTGTACAAGTCCCCTCTATAATTTGTAAAGCGCTGCGGAATATGTTGGCGCTATATAAATAAAAATTATTATTATTATTATTATTATTATTGTCACGAACACGCGTGGCGCACATGGTTGATGGACCCACTGTTCCATGGGGCTGGGCTTACTTAGGAGCGTCGTTGCTAATAGAGATGAGCAAATATGTTCGGTAAACAATCGCCAAACGTAAATTCTGCACGAATATGGTACATTCGGATTTGTGATCGGTAACACAAGCATTTTTCTTAAAATTGGAAAAAGTCGGTAACATTCGCGGTAAAAGATAGAATAAAAGCCAGTAATTCATGTGCCACGTTCAGTAAAATCACAGCGTGGCAGGTTAGTATAGAATAGATAACGCATCGGGTATGCTAGAATATGTACAGTGGGGCAAAAAAGTATTTAGTCAGTAAGCAATAGTGCAAGTTCCACCACTTAAAAAGATGAGAGGCGTCTGTAATTTACATCATAGGTAGACCTCAACTATGGGAGACAAACAGAGAAAAAAAAATCCAGAAAATCACATTGTCTGTTTTTTTATCATTTTTTTTGCATATTATGGTGGAAAATAAGTATTTGGTCAGAAACAAACAATCAAGATTTCTGGCTCTCACAGACCTGTAACTTCTTCTTTAAGAGTCTCCTCTTTCCTCCACTCATTACCTGTAGTAATGGCACCTGTTTAAACTTGTTATCAGTATAAAAAGACACCTGTGCACACCCTCAAACAGTCTGACTCCAAACTCCACTATGGTGAAGACCAAAGAGCTGTCAAAGGACACCAGAAACAAAATTGTAGCCCTGCACCAGGCTGGGAAGACTGAATCTGCAATAGCCAACCAGCTTGGAGTGAAGAAATCAACAGTGGGAGCAATAATTAGAAAATGGAAGACATACAAGACCACTGATAATCTCCCTCGATCTGGGGCTCCACGCAAAATCCCACCCCGTGGGGTCAGAATGATCACAAGAACAGTGAGCAAAAATCCCAGAACCACGCGGGGGGACCTAGTGAATGAACTGCAGAGAGCTGGGACCAATGTAACAAGGCCTACCATAAGTAACACACTACGCCACCATGGACTCAGATCCTGCAGTGCCAGACGTGTCCCACTGCTTAAGCCAGTACATGTCCGGGGGACCGTCTGAGGTTTGCTAGAGAGCATTTGGATGATCCAGAGGAGTTTTGGGAGACTGTCCTATGGTCTGATGAAACCAAACTGGAACTGTTTGGTAGAAACACAACTTGTCGTGTTTGGAGGAAAAATAATACTGAGTTGCATCCATCAAACACCATACCTACTGTAAAGCATGGTGGTGGAAACATCATGCTTTGGGGCTGTTTCTCTGCAAAGGGGCCAGGACGACTGATCTGGGTACATGAAAGAATGAATGGGGCCATGTATCGTGAGATTTTGAGTGCAAACCTCCTTCCATCAGCAAGGGCATTGAAGATGAAACGTGGCTGGGTCTTTCAACATGACAATGATCCAAAGCACACCGCCAGGGCAACGAAGGAGTGGCTTCGTAAGAAGCATTTCAAGGTCCTGGAGTGGCCTAGCCAGTCTCCAGATCTCAACCCTATAGAAAACCTTTGGAGGGAGTTGAAAGTCCGTGTTGCCAAGCGAAAAGTCAAAAACATCACTGCTCAAGAGGAGATCTGCATGGAGGAATGGGCCAACATACCAACAACAGTGTGTGGCAACCTTGTGAAGACTTACAGAAAACGTTTGACCTCTGTCATTGCCAACAAAGGATATATTACAAAGTATTGAGATGAAATTATGTTTCTGACCAAATACTTATTTTCCACCATAATATGCAAATAAAATGTTAAAAAAACAGACAATGTGAATTTCTGGATTTTTTTTTCTCAGTTTGTCTCCCATAGTTGAGGTCTACCTATGATGTAAATTACAGACGCCTCTCATCTTTTTAAGTGGTGGAACTTGCACTATTGCTGACTGACTAAATACTTTTTTGCCCCACTGTATGTAGTTTTTTTACAGTATGAAGATTTAAGAATAATGCAATGAATACACAGGATTTTCCGGGTAAAATATATACATTATCAGTGAACCGGTGTTTAAATCCCACGCCAATATCACTGATTGGTCGCGGCCGGCCGGGGCGCGACCAATCAGAGCAGCAGAGTTTAAATCTCGAGCCAATATCGCTGATTGGTCGTGGCCGGCCGGGCGTGACCAATCAGTGAAGCGTGGCTCAAATCCCTCCCCAATTCGCGGCCAGACTGTGCCTGTCACTGAATGGTCGTGGCCGGCCGGGCGCGACCAATCATTGAAGCGGGGTTTAAATCCCAAGCCAATATCACTGATTGGTCGCGGCCAACCGGGCACGACCAATCAGCGAAGCGGTGTTTAAATCCCGTGGCAATATCGCTGATTCGTCAGTGAAGCGTGGTTCAAATCCTGTGCCAATTCGCGGCCGGACTGCACCAATGTCGCTGATTGGTCGCGGCCGGCCGTGCGCGACCAATCAGCGAAGCGTGGTTCAAATCCTGTGCCAATTCGCAGCCTGACTGCACCTGTCGCTGATTGGTCGCAGCCGGCCGGGCATGACTAATCAGCGAAGCGTGGTTCAAATCCCATGCCAATTCGCAGCAGGACTGCGCCTGTCGCTGATTGGTCGCGGGCAGCTGGCGAGACCAATCAGCGACACGGGATTTCCATTACAGAATTAGACGATTATATAGTAGATACCCGATGCGTTAGAATCGGTCCACCATCTAGTTTTCATATAAACATTCGTGCTTACATTTATGTTTTAACCCATTGGACACACTGCCATTGTTTTTCTCCTGTCTTTGTTTTAAGAGTCAAAACTTTATTAGTCATCTATCACTGTATGACAGCTTGTTTTCTACAGGATGACTTATAGTTTTCAAAGACACCATTTATTTTACCATATGATAAACTTAAAAACGGGGAAAATTTTTATTCTTTCCCTTACACACTGCCATCCATGTTGTTCTCTCCCTCACAGACTGTCCTCAATGTTATTCTGTCCCTCACACACTGTCCTCCATGCTATTTTCTCCCTCACAGACTGTCCTCCATGTTATCCTCTCCCTCACAGACTGTCCTCCATGTTATTCTGCCCCTCACACACTGTCCTTCATATTATTCTCTTCCTCACAGACTGTCCTCCGTGTTATCCTCTCACTCACAGACTGCTTTTATTTAATTTCAGATCCAGAATTAGTTAAGCTGGTATTGTCCAGGGATAACCCCTTTAAAGCTTCTAGCTCTAAATATATAAAAATATAGCACTCCATACCCTTGATCTATGAAACTGGACCTACTATGACACCTGGTGGAACAGATATAATTCAGTGCTTTAACCCCTTAATGACCAATGATACACTTTAAAATGGCGGCTGCTAAGGGGCCTTATTCCCTTATCAACATTTTAAAATGGCGGTCAAGAATAAGTGAACGACACCCCCTAAAGTCCAGAAACCTTCAGTGTCTCAGCTACCAGTGGTAGATGAGAACCTGGAGAGCACGATCAGGGCAAGTTTTTCCAGTCTCTGACCATGTGATCACCGTTATTCAGTGAATTAACTGTGATCACATAAAAAAAAGTGTAATACGCTATTAATAATATTTCTCTTTCTTCTGACATTATATAAAATGTCAGAGGATAGAGAAATGATGTCCACAAGAATCCCTCGGTATCTCTGCCATCCCTCGGCCCGCCTGCTCCATCCCCCTGCCCTCTTCCTCCTCTTCATGAAGAAAAATGCCAGCTGGCACCCGGCAACATTAATTAGGGATTTTTCTTATTGGTTCCTGACTTTTGATCACTGTGCTCGGGTCTATCATAGTGATCAAAAACCCATGAATTAGTAAATTATCCTCCCTGATTCATGCCCTTAGATTAAATATTTTTTATTTTATAATTATTCTTTCTTTCATTTTTTGCCATTAGGGTTAGGGTTGGGCTTAGGTTTAGGGTTGGGGTTAGGTTTAGGCTTAGGGTTCGGCTTAGGATTAGATTTGTATTTTAGGGTTAGGTTTGCATTTTTTTCAAAAGTAAAAAAAAATGATGACGATATAAGGAAATAATCAGTATAACAACTTGCAAAGATGACATGTCGCTTACCATCTATTTCAGTTGATTTATGTTCCAAAATTAAAATAGTGCTCTTTCCCTTCCAAGCCCTTTCGTTCATCCATACAGAACTTTTTAACTACACAGGGAATGAATGGAATGCAGGGGAATGACCTGTAGTTACCTTGAGTCACGGTGATGCGCCCTCTGCTGGATGCCCTTATATGAACTCGAGCGTGGGAAAATATTCTGAAAAGTTCCCAGGCTCGAGTTCATATGAGGACATCCAGCAGAGGGCGCATCACCAAAACTCAAGAGTTTTTACAGGCAGGGGCGGCTGCATTAGCAGGCTTCTGCTTGTAAAATTAGCTAACCCTTTCAGATGGATTTACAGCGTGGGACATGACTGATCGACGGAAGGTATGGCATAATGTTGTTTGTTTTGTTTAACTTTGTTTCAGGTGACAATGGTTTTCAGGTGGATTAAGAGTATAATAAAATATTAAAACAACCTGTGTCTTTATTTCATTAAAATACTTTCTAATAATGTGTGTGTGTTTTATTAACCCCTATCTGACCTTGGACGGGATAGTATGTCCAAGATCAGATCCCCTGCTTTGATGCAGGGCTCCGCGGTGAGCCCGCACCAAAGTCGGGACATGTCAGCTGTTTTGAACAGCTGACATGTGCCCGTAATAGGTGCGGGCAGAATCGCGATCTGCCCGCACCCATTAACTAGTTAAATGCCGCTGTCAAACACAGACAGCGGCATTTAACTACCGCTTCCGGCCGGGCGGCCGGAAATGACATCATCGCCGACCCCCGTCACATGATCGGGGGTCGGCGATGCGTCTCCATTGTAACCATAGAGGTCCTTGAGACCTCTATGGTTACTGATCGCCGGTGGCTGTGAGCGCCACCCTGTGGTCGGCGCTCACAGCATACCTGCAATTCTGCTACATTGCAGCGATCAGCAGATCGCTGCTATGTAGCAGAGGCGATCACGTTGTGCCTGCTTCTAGCCTCCCATGGAGGCTATTGAAGCATGGCAAAAGTAAAAAAAAAAAGTTGAAAAAAATGTTAAAAAAATAAAAAAAATATAAACGTTTAAATCACCCCCCTTTCGCCCCAATCAAAATAAATCAATAAAAAAAATCAAATTTACACATATTTAGTATCGCCGCGCTCAGAATCGCCTGATCTATCAATTAAAAAAAGCATTAACCTGATCGCTAAACAGCGTAGCGGGATAAAATTCGAAACACCAGAATTACGTTTTTTTGGTCGCTGCGACATTGCATTAAAATGCAATAACGAGCGATCAAAAGAACGTATCTGCACCAAAATGCTATCATTAAAAACATCATCTCGGCACGCAAAAAATAAGACCTCAACCGACCCCAGATCACGAAAAATGGAGACGCCACAAGTATCGGAAAATAGCGCAATTTTTATTTATTTTTTTTTGTTTTTTAGCAAAGTTTGGAATTTTTTTTCACCACTTAGATAAAAAATAACCGAGTCATGTTAAGTGTCTACGAACTCGTACTGACCTGGAGAATCATAATGTCAAGTCAGTTTTATCATTTAGTGTACCTAGCAAAAAAGCCAAACAAAAAACAAGTGTGGGACTGCACTTTTTTTGCAATTTCACTGCACTTGGATTTTTTTCCCGTTTTCTAGTACACGACATGCTAAAACCAATGATTTCATTCAAAAGTACAACTCGTCCCTCAAAAAATAAGCCCTCACATGGCCAAATTGAAGGAAAAATAAAAAAGTTATGGCTCTGGGAAGGAGGGGAGTGAAAAACGAACACGGAGAAATGAAAAATCCCATGGTCATGAAGGGGTTAACCATTTCATACTATTGGATTAATAATGGATAGGTGTCATAATTGACGCCTCTCCATTATTAACCTGGCTTAATGACACCTTATAATAGCAAGGTCACATTAACCCTTCATTACCCCATATCCCACCGCTACACGGGAATGGGAAGAGAGAGGCTAAGTGCCAGAATAGGCGCATCTTCCAGATGTGCCTTTTCTGGGGTGGCTGGGGGCAGGTGTTTTTAGTCAGGGGGGCCAATAACCGTGGACCCTCTCCAGGCTATTAATATCTGCCCTCAGTCACTGGCTTTCCCACTCTGGCAGAGAAAATTGCACGGGAGCCCACGCCAATTTTTTCCGCGATTTAACCCTTTAATTTAATAGGTAGAGACCCCAAATTTTACACACATACACTTCTAACATTACTAAAGAGGAATATGTAATAAAAGAAGGGATATGAGATGGTTTACTGTATGTAAACCATGTCTCATATCCTGTCGGGTTTCAGAAGGAGAAAGCAAAAGCCGGCAATTGAATTACTGGCTTTTCTCCTATCTAGCGCTGTATGAAATATTAATACATATATATATGTGTCTCACTGACATATATATATACAGTGGGGCAAAAAAGTATTTAGTCAGTCAGCAATAGTGCAAGTTCCACCACTTAAAAAGATGAGAGGCGTCTGTAATTTACATCATAGGTAGACCTCAACTATGGGAGACAAACTGAGAAAAAAAATCCAGAAAATCACATTGTCTGTTTTTTTATCATTTTATTTTCCTATTATGGTGGAAAATAAGTATTTGGTCAGAAACAAAATTTCATCTCAATACTTTGTAATATATCCTTTGTTGGCAATGACAGAGGTCAAACGTTTTCTGTAAGTCTTCACAAGGTTGCCACACACTGTTGTTGGTATGTTGGCCCATTCCGAGCCATCCCAGCTACCCATCCCTAGCGGGTCATCTGCCATCATCCCAAGGTCAGTTCTAGGGTAGCACCTAGTCCACTTCCTTACTCCCTCCTCGGATCATGGTATTGTCAGCCGCAGTGTGTCCGAGGTTGAATTTCGTGAGGCACCTACTCATGCCTCTCCAGGCTTTCCTTGGTTCACAGCAAAGTGGTTCCACCATCCAGCACACTACAGAACTGGTGGACGAGATTTGTTTGTTTGGCATCAGACATACCGTTAAATTTGGTGGCCAAAGAATTTAATTTTGGTCTCATCTAACCACAACACCTTCTTCCATCCATTTGGGGAGTGTCCCACATGTTTTTTGGCAAACTCAAAACAAGTCTTACAATTTTTGTATGTAAGTAAAGGATTGTTTTCTGACCACTGTTGCAAAAGGCCACCTATTTGGAGTCTACATGGCTTATTGTGGTAATATGGACAGTTACTTCAGTCTCTGCTTGAGAACTCTGCAGCTCCATCAGGGTTACCTTTGGTCTCTGTGCTGCCTCTCTGATTAATGCCCTCCTTGCTTGGGCTCAAGGTTTTGATGGGTCACCCTCTGTTGGCAGGTTAGTTGTGGCACCATGTTCTTTCCATTTGATGATAATGCTTTGATGGTGCTCCAGGGGATCATCAGACATTAGTATATTTTTTTAAATCCCCACCGACTTCTCAACAACTTTGCCTTTAACTTGTTTGTAGATCTCCTTGGTCTTCATGGTGTTGTTTGGTTAGTGGTGCCTCCTGCTTAAACGGGTTGTCCAGTCGAAATACTTCATTTTCTCAAACAATTTCAAGGAGGCTGTGACTGTACATAGAGCCTATAGATATGCAGGGGGTAAAATAAGTATTTGATACATTTCTGATTTTGCATGTTTTCCCACCTACAAAGAATGGATAGGTCTGTAATTTGTATCGTAGGTACATTTCAACTGTGAGAGACACAGTCTTAATGTAAAATCCAGAAAATCATATTGCATGATCTTTACATTACTAATTTGCACTTTATTGCATGAAATAAGTATTTGATACAATAGAAAAACAGAACTTAAGATTTGGTACAGAAACTTTTGTTTGCAATTACAGCGGTCAGACATTTCCTGTAGTTCTTGACCAAGATTGCACACACTGCAGCAGGGATTTTGGCCCTCTGCTTCATACATATCATCTCCAGAACTTTCAGGTTTCAGGGCTGTCGCTTGGGCAACATTGAGTTTCAACTCCCTTCAAAGATTTTCTAGTAGTTTCTGGTCTGGTGACTGTCTAGGCCACTCCAGGACTTTGAAATGCTTCTTGCGGAGCCACTTATTAGTTGTCTTGGCTGTGTGTTTCAGGTCATTATCATGCTGGCAGACCCATGACCCATCTTCAATGCTCTTACTGAGGGAAGGAGGTTGTTGGTTAAAATCTCGGAATACATGACCGCATCCATCGTCTGTTCAATGTGATGCAGTCGTCCTATTCCCTTTGCAGAAAAGCACCCCCAAAATAAAATGTTACCCCATTATGATTTGGATGGTGTTCTTGGGATTGTACTCATCATTTTTCCCCCCAAGCACAGCGAGTGGAGTTGATACCAAAAAGTTCTAATTTGGTGTCATCTGACAACATGATCTTCTCCCATGCCTCTTCTGGATCAGCTAAATGGTCAATGACAAACTTTAAACGGGTCTAGACATATGCTGGCATTCACATGTGGCTCTTCAAATAACTCCTTTAAGAGAAATGTGAGGGGCAAAAGCAAGCAAAGCAAAATTAACTGATTGGGGGGCACAGGGGAGTGTTAAAGAATGTGGACTGGTGGGATTTGTGTGCCAGTGCTGCTTTTTGGTCTCAGTCTGGCCCTGCATCAGAACTTATACTCTTTACACTCTACATGAGGGATAGAGAAAGAGGGAAGACACCGTTAACCGTAAGAGCTTACACTCTATGGGAGAAAGAGAGAGGACCATGCTGATTATAGGAGCTTACTTTCTGCAGAAGAGAAAAAGAGAGGACCCTGCTTACCATAAGAGCTTACACTCTAAAAAAAATATTTTGTAAAAACTGTGCTATATTGGGAACCTTTGATCTGTGATGGTACAGGTACTGACCACCATAATACAAGGTATGATAATCCACTAAATGTCATAGCTGCAGATTATTATGAGGAAGCCATAGAAAAAGATGTTAGCCCGCTGTCTGATGCTTCAGCAATGTGGGAAATGGTGTCAAACTTTTTTTTTTTTTTTTTTCGAACCGTAAATCGAATTTTGTTGCAAAGTGTTCAAATTTGCATGAACTTCATGAAATTTGACTCAACTTCATCTTCTGTGGATCGATGTGCTGATCTCTAATAGTATCTTAAAGAGTGGGTTAAGCTGATCAAATACATAGCTGAATAATTTTTAAATGGTATAGTAGATAAACTTATGAGAAACAAGCAAATAAAAAAATAACATAGTGAGAGCATGTTGCATTTTGAAAAAAAAAAAACATAATACACAGACCCTAAAAATACAAACAAAATACACTATAGGAAGCATCTTTTTTTACCTTACTATTGAATATAATATCTGAAAAATTGAAAAAAGAAATGGCTGTAAATTTAACCAACCTTAGGGGTGTAATGCTTACCACTAGATGCCATAGTGAACTAAGGTAAACTGTTTAAATGATTCATGGGAAATAATAATAGTCGCTCACAGAGATAAAACCAAATCATTCTGTTCAAAACATTAAAAATGAAGATTAATATGCTCTACTTAAGTATGAAATTCCATAGTCGTGATCTATTATAAAACAATAAGGTTATCAGAAGTACAGAAATGATCCACCCATTCCAAAAAAAGTGAGATGATTATCTGCAAACCAGAAACGTGCTTGTTCTCGCCAACTTTCTCATCATAATTATTCATTCTGAAAAGCAATTGAATCTGTTCCCCGTGATTTTAATTATTACTATGTTCATTTGATCTCATACTATTAAGCTCTGGAATAGCCCCAGGAAAAGTAATCATTTCAGGCCTGCTTCCTTCTTTCTGAGTATTTACTTCTAGCAAGCCATTTCTGCCAGGATCCTAGACAGAATGTGTGAAAATATCTAATTGGTTCCAGATGCAGAGGTTTATTGTCCATGGATCTGTGCTTGGTTCTCTTCTGACTGAGACACATAGCCAAAAGTTCATTACAACTTCAGTAGCCACATTTGTATAAAAGAGCATGATACCTGGGAAGCGTATCAGTTATCTCCCACACATGCTATAATCATTACCAGGGTAAATCTAGAGCCAATTTAATATTTCTAAGTTACTATTTGGCATTATGACCCCATATAAGGACTTTGGGTGCAATAATAAGCTACTATTTCTGACTCAAAGCCATACTAAGGCTAAAATTTATGCTATAGAAAAGTACCTGGCTCCTAGGAGTAGTGTGTCCTTAAAGTGTAATTGTCATTCCAAATAAGCCCTCATATGTATACTTGACAAATACCACTATTTATTGCCACTCCATGACTACTATTTAGCTCTTTTCACCATTTTACACCTCCACATGCTCTATCTAGAATTTTCAGATGTCTCTGAACTAGACATACACATGGCTCCATGAATAATACAGCTGAGACGTTAAGTTCTGGAGATATGTCCAGCGAGGACATTTAGCCAAGGAATGCAGGGCCTCATGGGTTCACATAGAACATACAGATCCCATCACAATAAAAGAGACCTTTGCTGATTGTCAAGTAGCAGGAATTCTTATAAAATATTCCATAGAGCATTCAAATGGATCCCACAAGCATTGCTGAGTGTAGCGGCCTACTAATCCACAGTAGAAAGATATGAGACTATCCATGGGATTAAACAAGACCAAACCAGCAAAGGGTTGGGAATAATGAATTAGTTCAATGCCAGAAAATGGTATGGCTTCATGGTAGATAGTTCCTCTAAGCCGAGGTACGGGTGGGCACGTGGAACCTGTGAGTTGATGCAGCAGTTCAGTCATGTGGGAAGTAAGGACTAGCAGGTATGGAGCAGGTACTAGAAGCCCTGGAAGTCACAGGCTAGAAGCTGGCACAACTCGATTGCCTCTGCTACGTAGAGGCGATGCTCAGATCGCCTCTATGTAGGAGAATTACAGCATTGCTATGAGCGTCGTCCACTGGGTGGCGCTCACAGCAATCCGGCATCAACAACCATAGAGGTCTCAAGGAGACCTCTGCTTGTCATGCCGACACATCGCTGACCCCCGATCACTTGACGGGGTCAGCGATGTGCGCATTTCCGGCCCAATGGCAGGAAGCGCTAGATAATTGCCGCTGCCAATGTTTGACAGCGGCATTTAACGAGTTAGCAGCGGTGGGTGAATTGCGATTCCCCCCAATGCTATTGCGGGCACATGTCAGCTGTACAAAACAGCTGACATGTCCGGCTTTGATGCGGGCTTACCGCCGGTGCCCACATCAAAGCAGAGGATCTGACCTCGGACGTACTATCCCATCCGAGGTCAGAAAGGGGTTAAACCTCTCTGCATAATTTGCTGTAATATTAAGATTACTACCTATTCACTACATGGCTACAAAAGTGTAGTGAATAATTTGATTTATCCTCATTAGACAAAGCATTGCTGTAGCAGCACGACATAATGAATTTCATAAAACATACTTAATCATCATGCAGCTTTAAGTCTTTTCCTTTAAATTAGAAAAATATGAAGACTTGTATTATTTTACTTTTCATACTAAAGCACAACTTATTTTACTCCTTTGCTGGTGTTGTGCAAAAGATTTTAATTGTAGGGAACTTTTTTAGATACACATGCAAATATTTGTACAACTTTGCTAATTGTATGTGTAAGGGAAGTAAGGGAATTCTAACCCTTTAAGCTTTCTATGCTGCTATATAGTAAGGGAAGTAAGGGAAGTCTACCCTTTTAAGCTTTATATATATATATATATATATATATATATATATATATATATATATATATATATATATATATATATATTGTATGTAATGTATTGTATTAATATTAGTGTGAGGGAGAGCGTAGTGCCCATTTTTGGCCACTAGATGGGGGTATCCTAGTATGTTTAGTAAGGATAGGTTCCATCCTGTAGATAGTTAAAATATAGAAGGGGTATACTGGGATAAGGCAGGAGTAGCTTTCTGGATAGAGTCAGTTGGGGCCAGGGCGCCCATACAGCTTGGGTGAGCTGGTTAGGCCAGGTTCCCCAGTAGCCCCACAAAGTTGCACAAGTGAGAGCGTAGCCATCCATAGAAGCAGACCAGGACAGCATTAGGTCACAGCATCTTTCGGAGTTTGGGAACTGAGACAGTACAAGGCAGACACACAGGTAGCTCCAGTATGTGGCAGCTGATCGCATGGGCCGATATCTTCAGATCCGGTCCGAAATGGCTGAGGGGAACCCCATACGCAGTGAATGTGAATAAGGAGAATGCTGTGCTACCGTAAAGGACAGTGCAGCCGGGCAGGTCGCTCACCTCGTGGCAAGTGACTTTGGGGACTGAAGACCTTAAGTCTGGGGCGAAACAGACGAGGGTATGCCTAATCATAGCAAAGTTGGACACGGAGGATGTTGAGGAACTGTGTGGTACAGTTCATTCAGGTAATGTGCTCTGTGACAGAGAAAGGAGTACAGAGAAAAGGAAAGGAACGTGCGGTGTGAAATCTGCCGTAAATGCTATGGTAACTATGGATGTGCTGTGTAACGAAGTTAGTAAAGATGTTCTTATAAAAGTTGAAATGTCCTGTGTGTCAATCTGTGCAAAACCATGTGGAGAGTATCTACAGCAAAGTAGAGAAGATCCTGATGGTGCAGAACATGAAGATGCAGATACGCTGATTTATGGACATTATCTACATGTAACAGGAGGCCAGGCATAGATACATCGCAATACTCTATCATGGCTACAGCCCTGGTCCTGTCTTTTACATATGCAGCGCCTCCCTAAGTTAAACAGTAATAATCAAAACTTCCATGGTTTGCTAGTCACAGTATGCTATAACAGAGAAAATCATCAATACTCCACAACTGGGCCAAGCTGTGAGAATCCTATGTAGTGCCACTTTATGTGGATGATCAACTAGTGCTATCCACATACCAAACCACAGAGTGCCATCAAAACAGCCAAAAGCCCCCTTCACACATCTGTTTTCTTTGTTTGTATCTGGTCCATTTTTTAAGGACCGCAGTTACGGACACACGCACACCCATTGTATTCAATGGTGATGCGCACATCTCTGGTTTTTCACACAGACCGTGTGTCTGTGTGAAAAGCCTGCAGAAGATCTGAGGCTAATCTCAAGAAATATAAACATAAGGATGAATGACCTGGGGGAGATCAAAACATCCAACACCGCGGAGACACCATCACGTGTTTCTCAACGCAGTGATCCAGAACACTGCCCCATCCCTTATGGGAAATATGCAAATGCATGTAGAAAAGCCGCGGAGACACCATCACGGGGACCCTATGTGATTTTTTGGGGGTCTTCCCTTTTTGATAACCAGTAAAGGCTATGTAGACAGCTGTGAGTTGTTATTAATAGACTTGGAACATCTATGGATATTGTCCCCTTCCCAGAAAAATATCACCAGCCCCAAGCTGTCTGCTTTCCCTCAGCTGGTTAATAAAAATAAGGGGCCCATGCCATTTTATTTATTCAACAAATACAAGTAAAGAAAACTACACATGCAAAGCACTGATTATATATCACACTATTTCACAGAGACATATCTATATACAGTATATATATATATATATCTGTCTCTCTGTTTGTAGGTCCATCTTTCTCTATCTATATCCCTCTTTGCTATCTATCTTTGAACATCTTTAATACTTAACACTCTTTAATTTCTATGCTGCATTTCATTCCTTACGTGTGACACTGACAGTACATGGACACCCAGATATGGACAGCACACGGTAGCATGGATGCCACACGAATGTCGCATACATAAACACAGATGGTACATGGACATGACCCTTGGATTTCACCAGTGTGGGGGTGCCATATAGTGCGCCAACCAGCGCAAGCCAAACAGCTCATATTGACAGCCAGTAGTGCCCCCATAAGGCCTCTTTCACACTTCCGTCTTTCACCTCCCGTCAAAATCCGTCGATTTTTGAGAATGCAGGATCCAGCAAAAAAATTCTGCATTTTCTCATAGAGTTGTATTAGCGACGGATTGTGACGGGTGGCCATCCGTTTCATCCGTCGTGCACTGGATCCTGCATAAAAAAACGGTCTGTCGGGCAGATAAAACGTTCAGAGGAATGTTTTATCTGCACGTCGGAAAATCAGTCAGCGATGCATCCTGCGCTGCCTGTCACTGGCTACAATGGAAGCCTATGGGCGCAGGATGCGTCGCTGCCTGAGAAAGGCAGGAATCCAGCGACGGGTCCCGTCTTTTCAAACTGAGCATGCGTGGAAGAATTTCCTATCAGGGAAATTCTCTCTCGCTCGCTCTCTTTCTCTTTTTACTATTGATGCTGCCTATGCAGCATCAATAGTAACAAGATATAATGTGAAAAAAAAAAAACGCAATATTCTCACCTACCGAAGTCGCGCGCAGCGACACCTACGCTCCCGGCAGCTAGCGTTCCTAGCAATACATTGCAAAATCTCATCTCGCGAGACCACGACTTCTCGCGAGATTTCGCAATGTATTACTAGGAACGCTAGCTGCCGGGAGCATCGCTGCGCGGGAACGCCGGTAGGTGAGAATACTGCGATTTTTTATTTTTTTATAACCTGGTTTGTGTTGTGTATGCGTTTTCGCAGCAGAAAACCGCTGCGAAGACACATACACAACAGGTGAACATAGCCTCGATGGGTCCGTCAGAAAGACGGGCCCAGTGCACACATTTTCCACAATCTGCACAGGATCCGTCATTTCAAAGTCTTGATGGATCCTGTGCAGATTTGGAAGACGGAAGTGTGAAAGAAGCCTAAGCTGCCACATACAAGCATCCAGATTTTTAGTGGTTCTTGGGGAAAAGAGATTTTTTTTACTTAGATACTTAGAAAAGTGATTGACATAATACCTGCTGCTTCTGGAACAGAGACATTGTGTCTTGTGTCCACAGGTCTTTGCTGTGTTCTGCACCTGCAACATGGATTTAATGAGGCATCACTGAAATAAAGTTTAATGGAGATGATTGATTTATCGAAGGATTGAATTTGAATTGAATTTCCTGAAACTCATGTTTCACAAGAATTTGACACTTTGAGATTCAATTTGTTTGCTACCCACCGTTTCCCACACTGCTGAAGCTTTAGAGAGTGGACTAATGTCTTCTTCTCTGCCCTTGTGGGCCTCCCCTTAATTCCTTGCAGCTATGACATCTTACAGTCTCTCATATCTTGCACACTGGTGATCAGTACCTGGGCCATCACAAATCAGTGGACCACAGACTGGGAGGTCACAGATCAGTGGAGTAACTGGGTAAGTCTCTTCTGTACTGTGTAAGCTCTTATGGTGATTGGGGTCCTCTCTCTCTTCCTTCTATAGAGTGTAAGTTCTTATGGACAGTGGGGTCCTCTCTCTTAGTCTCTTTACTGTAGAATATAAGCCTTTATGATCAGAGAGGTTCTCTCTTTCCTCTTTAGAGTGCAGTCTCTTATGATTATCAGGGTCCTCTCTCACTTTTGCATAGAGCATAATATCTTATGATCAGCTAGAGTCTCTCTCTATCTTCCGTAGAGTGTAAGCTCTTAAGATCAGCACGGTTGTATCTTTCTTCTGCAGAGAATAAGCTCTTATGATCAGCAAGGATCTCTCTCTCTCTTAAAAAGTGTAAACTCTTATGTTCGCCAGGGTCCTCTCTGGTTCCTGTAAAGTGTAAGCTCTCATGATCGCTGGGGTCCTCTCTCCTGTAGAGTGTAAGTTCTTATGATCACCAGGGTCTTCTCTCTTTCCTACAAAGTGTAAGCTCTTATGATCTCTGGGGTCCTCTCTCTTTCCTATAAAGTGTAAGGTCTTATGAACACCAGGGTCCTCTTTTTCCAGTAAAGTGTAAGCTCTTATGATCAGCGGGGATATCTCTTTCTCTCTCCTTTAAAGCGTAAACTCTTATGATCGCCGGGGTCTTCTCTCTTTCCTATAAAGTGTAAGCTCTTATGATAGCCAGGGTCCTCTCTCTTTCCTGTAAAGTGTAAGCTCTCATAATAGCCAGGGTCTTCTCTTTCTCTTTCCTATAAAGTGTAAGATCCTATGATCGCCAGGGTCCTCTCTCTCTTTCCTATAAAATGTAAGCGCTTATGATCGCCGGGGTCCTCTCTCTTATAATGTGTAAGCTCTTATTTTTGCTTGGTCCTCTCTCTTTCCTATAAGGTCTAAGCTCTTATGATTGCCGGGGTCTTCTCTCTTTCCTATAAAGTGTAAGCTCTTATGATCACCGGGGTCCTCTCTCTCTTTCCAATAAAGTGTAAGCTTCTATAATCGCCAGGGTCTTCTCTCTTTTCTATAAAGTGTAAGGCCTTATTGTAACAACCCAGGTAATCAGTTGTTACAGTGGTATTGCCTTCCTCACTGGGAGGGTGATGCCATGCCTGGAAGCGAGGAAAGATCCCTTTAACAGGTAACACATAGATGCAACATATTCTGACCTGACTCCAGGCCAGAAGGGGGAGCTCGAGACCTGGATTCAGGGGAAATTCCCTATGTATATTCTGACTGGAGGAGGAGTTAGTCAGTCTGTCAGAGGGAGTCTGTGAGAGAGTTCAGGAAGAGAGCTGGGGCTGTGGAGATGTAAGGTGCTGCAACTCCTTTGAGGAAGCTGGGGCTGTGCAGACCTGTGGTTCTGCAGCTCTTGGAAAGGAAAGAGAGAGACAGAACAGTCTGTAGAGAGTGTGAAGGAGGAAGGAGCAAAGGAGAAGTGAAAAGCTGGAGGGAAGCTGCGACTGAGCTCCCTCCACACTGAAGCGCAGGAAATCAGTGGCCAGAAGACCAGGGTTGTGGGGGTAACTGTATGCCCCACAGCAGAAACCAGTGGACAGCAGATTGCAAGCTGTCTATCCACCATTACACCTGAAGGCACAGCAACCCATAGAGCCTGGACTCATCTTAGACACACCTATAAAGGATTGAGTTGCCTGCCCTGCAAGTAGTGTCCTACCAAAAGGGACAGAGAGAAAGTGAGGATCTTGTGTGAGGCCTTAGTCAGCAAGGAACTACAACACAGTGCAGAAAGGAAGTCTTCCAACCTCACCTGGCTAGGGGGATCTTAGAATCGCTTCCAGGCTAGCCAGACCGCACTATCACCTGTGATCCGTACCCTGGATAGTGGCTGCCTATTACAGTAAAAAGTAAAGAGACTGCAACCTTCTGTGCTCCACTTCTTTCCTGCACCACAACATCTTTGCCTAATACACTGGGAGCGCTAGGGTCTAAGCTTCACCTATGGGAAGTCATACCATCCCTGCTACATGCAATAACATTGTCCCCAGTGGACCAGTTTAAGCACCGTCGGTCACCCCTGACCGAATACCACAGGTGGTGTCATGAACATTACTACAGTAGGCTTTATTTTCCCCTTTTGTTGGACGCCAAGGGCCACTGACTGGGTCACTGCCACCATGACACATCCCTTTAAGAAACAGGCCCGGTTCCAAGTACCCCATGGTCCTAGCAGTCGCTCCATTATGATCGCCGGGATCCTGTCTCTCTTTCCTATAAAGTGTAAGCTGCTATGATCGCCAGGGTCTTCTCTCTTGCCTATAAAGTGTAAGCTCCTATGATCGCCAGGGTCTTGTCTATTTCCTATAAAGTGTAAGCTCCTATGATCACCAGTGTCTTCTCGCTTTCCTATAAAGTGTAAGCTCTTATGATCGCCAGGGTCCTCTCTCTTTCCTATAAAGTGTTAACTCTTATGATCGCCAGGGTCTTCTCTCTTTCCTATAAAATGTAAGCTCTTATGATCGCCAGGGTCTTCTCTCTTTCCTATAAAGTGTAATCTCTTATGATCGCCAGGGTCTTCTCTCTTTCCTATAAAGTGTAAGCTTATAATCACCAGGGTCTTCTCTCTTTCCTATAAAAGAAGACACAAAAGAGCACAGTAAAACCAAAAACACTCCAATGAAGAGAAATCACAGTAATCAGCAAGTAAAAAGATGTAAAAAACAGGGTATTTGGTTGATACGTTTTTTGCAAAAAATATATACTAAGCTGCTCCACCAAATGTCAAGGTATACCCATATAGAGCAGTCCTAACTGATGTATGCAATTCTTATCTGATGTATTTAAAAACCTGATCATCTGTATATTACCTGTATGAGCAGGGTTCAGAGAGGAAATGTCCATGTGGACACGCTGAATGAAACAGCTTTTGTGCAGATAGCCCACAAGGAGTGGTGGATAACTCCCTTGTCTTGTAGACACAAGAGAACAATTATGGAAACAGAAACACATGGGCTACCCGCACAGCGAACAAGTCTGTAGGAACATGTTCACACACTACCAAGAAACTTGAGGACACAAAAGAGCACAGTAAATCCAAAAACACTCCATTGAAGAAAAATCACAGTAATCAGCAAGTACTAGTAAAATGATGTAAAAACAGTGTATTTGGTTGATACGTTGTTTGCAAAAAATGTATACTAAGCTGTTCCACGAAACGTCAAGGTATACCCATTGAGAACAGTCCAAACTGATGTATGCAATCCCTATCTGATGTATTTAAAAACTTGACCAAACGTCAAGGTATACCCATACATCAGTTAGGACTGCTCTATATGGGTATACCTTGACGTTTGGTGGAGCAGCTTAGTATACATTTTTTGCAAAAAACGTATCAACCAAATACCCTGTTTTTTTTACATCTTTTTACTAGCACTTGCTGATTACTGTGATTTTTCTTCAACAGAGTGTTTTTGGTTTTACTGTGCTGTTTTGTGTCTTCAAGTTTCTTGGTGGTGTGTGAACATGTTCCTACAGACTTGTTCACTGTGCGAGTAGCCCATGTGTTTCTGTTTCCATCTTTTTCCTATAAAGTGTAAGCTCTTTTGATTGCCAGGGTCCTCTCTCTTTCCTTCTATGATCACCAGGGTCCTCTCTCTATCCTATGACGTGTAAGCTCTAATGATCGCCAGTTTCTTCTCTCTTTCCTATAAAGTGTAAGCTCTTATGATTGCCATTTTTTTCTCTTTCCTATAAGGTGTAATCTCTTATGATCTCTGGGGCCCTCTCTCTTTCTCTCTTCTGTGAAGTATTAACTCCTGCGATCAGCAAGGCCATTTCTCTCTCTCCTATAGGGAGTGTATGATCTTAGGGTTTATGGGATTCTCTCTCTCTCCTCTCCCCATATACTTTCCAAGCAATTACAAGCTTTCCTGTATTGAGATTCACATAAATTTTTCCACCGTAATCTAACTTTTTGGGAAAGTTCAGTGCAGCTGGCGAACTTGAATGTCAAAATTCATGATGTATACCGAATCTGAACACAACTTTGCTAATATGAAAAGTAAACAATATTATTTTTCTCATGTTTCCACAAAAGTCAAAATGTGTGCTAAAGGACATAGCATGTGCAATGTGCCAGGATTTTTTCCCCAAATGCTATACTCCTCCTCTGTAATCTATGGCAGTGAGAACACGCACAGTGTCCTCAAACAGAATAGAACAAGAAGATGTATGTTCTCGTCTGACTGTCGCATGGCTCATCATTCATAAGTGGTTACAATTACGCCTAGTACAGATCAGTAACACAGTTCTCAGTGTGTCAGGGAGATATCTGGACCAAATCCAGAAGAGCTTGCAATGGAAACTGTTATTATGCCAAAGACAAAAATGCAAAGCCTAAGAAATAAATAAACGTTAAGAGTAACCTGAAATTAGATATTTCATATATTTATCTCACTGCATGTGCTCTGACAGTGCTGATTTAAACAGAACATTACCAATTTATTTCATCCTGCACTTTACAGTTGAGAGTATATTATTTTCCACAATTTTAAGTTATTGCGCAAATGACTGGAGAGACTCTTGAATTCCTAAACCTTACTCTACCTCTCATTCTTAAAATCCCCTTCCAGGAATAATGGTCCATTTCCAATGCACAAATATTTTGAAAGAGTGTTCCCAGTAATTCTTGTTTCCTGATAATCAAGCATTCTACATAGGCTGCCTATCGTCTGATGAACAGTTAAAATGCTCGTTCATCAGGAGAATTAATCTTATGGGCTGTATGAAAGATTATTATTTTCCGCACCATCTTGTATAAATATGACCAGTAAGTGCTCACGCACTAAGGGTATGAGCAGACGTTCAGGATTTCTTGCAGAAATTTCCTGACAAAAAACGGACATTTCTGCCAGATATCCGCATGCGTTTTTATTTGCGTTTTTTACGCATTTTTTACGCGTTTTTTGTGCATTTTTTTTGCGTTTTTTTTCTGGAGCATTCCCAATGCATTAAATAGTGGGAAAAAACATGAAAATCCGCAAAATTAATATGCTGCTTTTTATACCGCGAAAAAAACGCATCGTGTGCACAAAAATTGTGGAATGCATCATTTATAGGATGCATATGCATGCATTTTTTATGCATTTTTATTGCATTTTATAGCAAAAAAAAAGCGAAAAAAACGCAAAAAATCCTGAACGTGTGCACATACCCTTAACGTTGTGTCACAGATCGTTTATTGTGCATCTGAACGGTGGTCTGCCTATGTAAACAGGCTATAAAACTATCACAAATCAGTAAACATTTACCAATCAATCTACGCCACAAAATTGGCTGATGTAAATGCACCTAAAAGCGAAACTTTCAGCAGGATTTTGCAAAGTAACTTACAGGCATTGTCAGGTTGGTACTGTTATACTAATTAAAATGATACCTGAGGTGAAGAAATCCGTCTTGGGGTTCTTGTGTAATCAGTGTTAGAAGTTTAGTCTTATCTTCCTGCACTAAGCCAGAGAAACCAAGGAAAGACCTGCCCACGGGCCGCTCTGAAGTGCAAACAGTCTGTCTCTATGATGAGGAACATGTCTGTGCTTAGGGGCGGCCTGTGGGCAGGTCTTTCCTTGGTTTCTCTTGCTTAGATGAGACCCTGCCTACAGTCCCGTTCCAGTAAACGGGCATCTCATTAACTGAAAACGTCTAACACTGATTACACAAGAACCACAACACTGATTTCTTCACCCCAGGTATTATTCTAATCAGTTTAATGCTGCCAACCTGACAGTGTCTGTAGATTACTTAGCAAAATCCTGCTGACAGGTTCGCTTTAAGGTCCTGATTTATCAAGATGATGAAGTGTAGGGCGAGGCCCCTGATTCAGTAAGAGGCTACAACCACAACTGAGACGCACTGTCTCCCTCCTACATTGGCACAGCTGGGCAAAAATGGGGAGAAAATGCCAAAAGTCACAACATTTTTTGTGCAACCTTGTGTTGCACCAACATTTTGTGACTTTTCAAAGTTTTCTGGCAAAAAAAGAAGGATACCACTTGTACCCATGATAGCCTATGGGGCTTTTCACATGTCCATAGATTGGTCAGTGGAAAATTGTAGAGACATGTCAGACCCTCTGATCAAAATCGATAATGCAAGTCTATGAGTCCATGAAAACATTGATCCATAGTCCAAGTTTCACGTATTATCAAGAAAGAAAAGGTAAAGATTGTTTTCTAGAGTGCGAAAAAAACGGATGACATTCGGACTACTTTCTGATCAAGAAAAAAGGACGTCAGAATAAGGCCTAATTCTTTTAAATCTAATATAAAGGGCCTAATTGATCAAAGTTTTTATGCCACAATTCTGGCATAAAAGCTTTGAATTTTGCAAAATTTTCATGTATTTCAAAGCTGCGTTAAAATATTGCAACTTTTTGCATCTCATGCCATTTTTACCCATCTACAACATAATGAGTGGTGCTGGAACGTGGTGGGGGGGTGTTGACTGCTGCGTATAAAATTTATGATGCACAGCAGTGTTTGATATTCCACAAATCTTACTCCAGCAGTGACTGGAATAAGACTTGTGATGAGGCTCATGTAGAGGTGTGTGCCTTTTACATGACTAGGAAATATAGACAAGCCAGAATCTCACAAGCAGACAATTCTTTTGGGTTCATGTACCCATTTCCAATTGGAACAAGCACACGGAGCTGCATACGAAGCTAGTCCCATCTGTAATTTGCAGACATGACGGTCAGCTACATGACCCTCGCCTAAACCTATAGTGATTGCTATCTGCCAAATGAAGAGTTTAGATAATATTGAGCTGCTTTTGTTGCTCATAGCAGCCAATCATAGCACAGCTTTCATTTCTTAAATAGCTCTGGCACAATGAACACTGCCCTGTGAATGGTTACTAATCTATAAGCAACAAAGTCCGATTTTCGTTTAGACAGTTTAGACAAATCTGACTTAAAACACCCATAAACAGTTAAACAGTTAAAGAAAAGGGCTCACAATTTGTTTCACATACTGTACATTTTATTGGACCAAGATGGAATTATTTCCTTTGTATAAGCAGAAACACATGAGTTTTTCCAGCCGCAAAAATAACTTTTTACAGTGAGATGAAAAACTGAGACATACTCTCAGCTATACAGTCAATATATGCAGTACACGGAAAATACAGACAGGACTGCTCATTCTTCACATAACTACTTTGTTAAGATTTGATTGGTGCATCTTAGGAAATGTTACACGTACTTATCCATAGACATTTTGAAGGACCAAGGATCAGTGTAAATGATGTGCCCTTTATGAGATTTTATAAAAACTTCTTCATCAAAGCCTATTTGTGCTGAAAAAGTTATTGAGGCCTCTGTTACACTTAGTCACACTGTCCGGTAAAAGTACTAGATCATGCATTTGGCTACAGGCATTATATAAAAATGCCAGCATGCTATTGTGGCACCCCTAGGAGTATTTGCCACAAAAATAGTTACTGACACTAAATGCGAATACTAAAATAGCAAGACTGCACTACCACCTCCGGCCAGAAGGGGGAGCTCCAGAGACTCCCCTTGATCCATTCTGGTCTGAGAGAAGAAATGGCAGTTGGGCTAAGGAGCTGATAGTGAGAGGTCATACAGCTGAATTTCTAACAGCCCTATGACGGTTTCCAGGCCCAAATCACCGGCCTGAGGAGAAGAGGGACAGAGAAAAGGGACATTGTGAGAACCGGGTAGCATTAATCACTACCCAGAACAGGCGCAAAGACGGATACCGGATCCGTGGCTGTATTCATTATATATAATACAGCAACCGGAAAAACGTGAGGTGATATCAGCTTCACTAGGGCCGGACGCAGCAACAGACACAGAGTTCAGCGGTACTCCTGGAGGGGGTAAGCCGATAAAAGGACTCGGGTTGCCCGTCGAACCAGGACCCGGAGGGGACAGATTGGGCCGGCAGCCAGTTCACATACAGCAGCAGGGCCACACAGAAATTGCGCACAATAAGAGGCGAAGACCCCGGCAGGGTCAAAGTAACTCAGAGTTCCCATACAGACTCCGGTGACAGGACTGGTTGTAAATCCCTTTATGTTGAAGTAAACTGGTTAAACGTTTCAGTGCCTCAGTCTTTCATTTGGACAATAGCCATCTATCCAGGATCGGGATCGTCACCGCTGGGAGAACCTGCTGCTGATCAAGTAAGTGCCTGTCCCCTCACGATACCCCTTACACTGTGCATTGCCTGAGGCCACAGCACCGGGTCAAGCCACCTGTGACATCCCCCTCAAGAGACAGACCCCATTGGTCCGGTGCTGGGTATCCCGGTCTCCTGGGCGTCACAATTGGCGTCACGAACAGGATCTAGCCAGCCCGTATACCGGGTATTGTGTGCCGTGATTGGAGCCCAAAACTGTGAAAACTTGGATGAAAAATCTTGAAAATTGACTTTATTAAAGAAAAATCTATTCCCCATTGAAAACTATTGAAAGTGACTTTTCCCCATTGGTTATAATGGAGTAAAGATGGCCGCCATCCCCTGAGGTAATCACCTCATAACCGTTAGGCACGAGACTGTTAATTGAGCTACGCCATCACCTGAGCCCCAGTCTAACTGAAAAACTTCAGAATCCACCATTACAGAGCGCGCGGCCGGCAGGAGCAGCAGGGGGCGTGTCATTGTGGGCGGCACCAAGCTGAGCGCTCTGACATCAGAGCAAGGGGAAAATCGATCCTGCTGCACAGCGGAACGAATCTACACTATTCCGACGGAAGCGGAGGACCGGAAGGGTCCGGATTAACTAAGGGGGCACAGTATGTCGCAGCACGGAGACGCCGCAGCACTCGGCAACGCTAATGCAGCTGAAAGACAGAGTGTCGATAGAGAGTCCGGTAGTGCAGCGGTGCAAGGAGTGGCGCCCATCATGCCGGTGCTGATGCCATATACCCCGGGTGGCCCATGGCTTCCAATGTATGAAGGTGAGCCTAATACCCTTGACGATTTCAGAGAAAAGATGCTGGCCCATTTTGACATGTTCCCCGTGGGTGAAGTTCAGCGTGTTAGTCTCCTGATGATGCAGTTAAGTGGCCATGCTAAGCGAGAAGTCACAGCATGGGCAGCTGATCTAAAAGGCACTGTTGAACGCATATTTGCTGGATTAAAAGCTACATTTGAAACCACTGCCAGCAGCAAAGCTAAAGTACGATTCTTTAATTGCAAACAAAAAGTTAATGAGGGCGTGAGAGACTTTGCCTTAAACCTGCAGGAAGCCCTTAAATCACTTACACTGGCTGAACCCATTTTTAACACCGGAGCGGATAAACTGCTAAGAGATCAATTTATTGAGGGACTCTACACCCCTTCTCACCGGGGGCATGTGAGCATGCTTGTTTTTAAGAACCCTGAATTGACATTTGCCCAATTAAAGGAGAGCGTTATATGTCTCCAGCTGGCAGAGGCACCTCGGGATCAGGAGCCTGCGCAACTCATGGCAGAGGCTCCTCAACAACATGGAGTACCAGTGACATCAGCTATGTCCGGGGCCATTGCTAAGCCCCTGGGGCCCAGTACTAATGAGGCTTTTCAACAAAAGCTTGACTCTTTAACTGATGTTGTTGCTTCAATGGCTAAAACCATGCAGGAGATGAGAGGACCCAAGATGGAGTTGTCAAACCGTAGAGAAGGTGTTCCATGGATGAGACCCCGGAGATACCCGACATGGAGAGGACGACCCCGCGACCGCTACCAACCAGATGGACAGCCCATTTGCCACCGTTGCCAGCAGCCAGGTCACTTTGCACGAGATTGTGATTTAAACGGGAATCCCCTGGGAATGCGGGCCGCTTCGCAGGAATGAACTTTCAAGGCCCAACACCCTGGCACGACAGGTACATCGGAGGACGACCCATTATCCCTATCGTGCTGGACGGAATGCCCCTCAACGTTTTGCTGGACACAGGTTCCCAGATTTCATCTATACCGTATATCCTTTATAAGAGGTACTGGGCTGATGCAGATATTGATAAAGGGCCCTCTGATGTTGAACTAGATATATGGGCCAGTAATGGTAAGTTGGTACCGAAACTAGGATTCAGGGAGATGACCATAAAGATTGGTAAAGTAGAATTGAAGAAACAAGGTATAATTGTTGTTGATGTTGACCGGCGGAACTGTGAACCAACTGTATTGATAGGAATGAATGTGTTAGAGAACTGCTTTTCCGAAGTCATTTCTGTCTTACAGCAGATTGCTGAAACTGCCCAATCCTGCCAGCAGAGAGTTCTCCGGAGGGAAATAAAAGTATTGATGTTAAGGCAACAGGTAGAAGTTGCAGGTGGAGAAATCGGCAGTGTGAGGGTAAGTGATCCAACGTCTATTGTAATCCCACCAAAAACAGAAATGCTGGTATGGTGAACAGCAGCCATTGGTACTAAGGGACGAGATTATCAAGCCTTAATAGAACCAGTGTACACCGACAGCAGGCCCACTATACTCACAGCACGAGGGATAGTCGAGGTACACCGGGGACGAGTGCCGGTACGACTTTTGAACTGTGGAGAGGAAGAGGTCACTTTGCCAAGGTATGCTACAATGGCAAAGCTATATACTGTTGACAACAATGCCATCACAACAATTGAGCCCTTAGAACCAACCTGTCAGGTGGAAGGCAATGGCTCAGACGGAGAATTGGAGGATTGGTGCCAACAGCTACACGTGGGCATAAATTCAACACCTACCCATCAAAAACAAGGGGTGTATAGGCTAGTGACGGAATATGAACAAGTCTTCAGTAAACACCTATTGGACTTCGGACGGATAGAAGGGGTAGAACACACAATCCCCACCGGTGACCATCCCCCAATAAAAGAAAGATATAGACCCATACCGCCCGCTCACTATCAGTGTGCAAAAGATATGCTGAGGGAGATGAAACAGGCCGGGGTAATAAGAGACAGCTGTAGCCCCTGGGCGGCCCCTCTAGTGATTGTCAAAAAAAAGGACGGAACCATGAGAATGTGCGTAGACTACCGGAAGATTAATAACATCACCCATAAAGACGCCTACCCCTTGCCTAGGATAGAAGAGTCCTTAACTGCTTTGAAATCTGCTAATTATTTTTCCACCTTAGACTTAACAAGCGGGTATTGGCAAGTCCCTGTGGCTGAGAGAGATAAGGAAAAGACGGCATTCACCACACCAATGGGTCTATGTGAATTTAATCGCATGCCGTTCGGACTCTGCAACGCATCCGGTACCTTCCAGCGGCTGATGGAATGCTGCCTCGGACACAAGAACTTCGAGACCGTCCTCCTGTACCTAGATGATGTGATCGTCTACTCAAAGACTTACGAACAACACTTAATAGACCTGGCAGAAGTGTTCGAAGCCTTATCCAGGTATGGCATGAAAGTCAAGCCATCCAAATGTCACCTTCTCAAGCCAAAGGTACAGTACCTGGGACACATCGTGAGTTCGGAGGGAGTAGCACCAGATCCCGAGAAAATAAGCGCCATAAGGGATTGGCCAAGACCTACCAGCGCAAAAGAAGTGAGACAATTCCTGGGATTGGTGGGTTACTATCGCAGATTTATAAAAGGATTTACCAAGTTGGCAGCACCCTTGCAAGACACCTTGGTAGGGCAGAGGAAGAAACCTTCAAACCGAAACCCTCCTTTTCAGTGGAACAACGAAAGGGAAGACTCCTTTGAACAACTAAAGACGGCACTAACCGGAGAAGAGGTTCTGGCATACCCAGATTACCATCAACCTTTCATCCTCTACACCGATGCCAGTAATGTGGGACTAGGAGCGGTGCTGTCACAAAAGCAAGAAGGTCGGGAGAAAGTCATCGCCTTTGCAAGTAGAAAGCTCCGGCCTACTGAAAGAAATCCAGAAAATTATAGCTCCTTCAAATTGGAACTACTGGCAGTAGTTTGGGCTGTGACTGAACGTTTCAAACACTATCTGGCCGCTGCAGAATTTATTGTCTATACTGACAACAATCCGTTGACCCACCTGGACACAGCCAAATTAGGTGCGTTAGAACAGCGATGGATAGCCCGGTTATCTAATTACAACTTCAAGATCAAGTATCGAGCAGGTCGCAAGAATGGAAATGCCGATGCCCTATCCCGGATGCCACACTTGAGAGATGTAGAAGAAGAAACGGGGGAGCTTGAAGAAATTGAACTACCAGCCTTCCATCATCCCAAGGCAAAACATCATCAGTCAAGTACCTATCAGAAATAACAAGAGGTGAATTTTAATCCGTTAACACACCATAGATGGGCTGACACCCAAGACAGCAATCCGGCTGTGAAGTTGGTGAAGGAACTGTTAACTGAGCAAAGTGCATATCCCGATGAGGATGCCCCAGAAGAGACGCATCAACTCTGGAAAGAGAGAGGCAAAATGTTCCTGTATCAAGGGAAGCTCTGTAGAAGGTACACCAATCCGAAAACACATGAATTGGTTTGGCAGATTATCGTGCCTAAACAAGATGTCAAGATGGTCCTCGAAGCTTACCATAATGGTGCTGGTCACTTTGGTTGGAAAAAGTTAGAAGTACTTCTAAGAGAAAGATTTTATTGGGTCGGGATGAGAAAATCAATCGAACAGTGGTGCTGAAATTGTGGCCCGTGCAACCTCAGAAGAAACGATCAAAAGAACCAAAGAGCACCACTGCAGCCCATAATCACCAAACAACCACTTGAACTTGTAGCCATAGACCACGTGAAGTTAATACCAAGCAGGTCCGGCTATGTCTATGCCTTGACCATCGTGGACCATTATTCACGCTTCTTGGTAGTAGTACCCGTAAAAGATCTGACAGCAAAAACAGCAGCCAAAGCGTTCCAAACGTACTTTTGTAGACCCCATGGATATCCGGAACAGGTTCTCACCGACCAAGGTACAGCCTTTGAATCAGAGATCTTCAGAGAATTCTGTAATATGTATGGTTGCAAAAAGATCCGGACGACGGCCTATCATCCACAAACAAACGGCTTATGCGAGAAGATGAACCATATTGTAATAGACCTACTAAAGACTTTACCTGAGACAGAAAGGAATCAATGGCCAGAGAAATTGCCTGACTTGGTGGATCTGTATAATCATGTCCCGGTGAGCTCCACCAACTGCACCCCAGCTTACATTATGCGTGCAAGACCCGGCCAATTACCAATCGATCTAGAAATGGGAATTCTGAAACCAGACGCAGGAGTTCAAGACTCCAATTGGGATATCATATGGCAAAAGCAGTATCGCCAAGTGCAAGAGAGTGTGGAAAGAAGCCTTCAGCAAACTAGAGAAAGACAAGAGCGAACTTTCAACCAGAATGCTCTAGCGACCCCATTAAGACCGGGTGACCAAGTGCTCAAGAGAAATCGTCGAACCAATAAACTGGACAATCAGTGTGAAGCCGTACCCTACACAGTTTTACCAACAAGAGTGGATAATCCTAAAATGTGTCTCATTAGCAAAAACGGAGGCTTAACATCTGTACTAGTGTCAAGAGACAATCTTAAATTATGCCCGGAAGCATTGAAAGAGCCAGACGTTGTCCAGCCAGAACCAGAAGTTATTCAACCCATACAGGTTCAACCAGTAAAGGAAAAAGAAGAGGAAATGTATCACACCTGTATAGGAGACTTTCCCAAAACCCTACTAACATACCATGGTGCAGTAGTGGTTCCCATGGTGGCCTTTTACCCAACACCGAACCCAATACCAGAAGTCCCAAGACAGGAAGAGGCTGACCCCGTACTACAGGAGGTTCCAGGCCAGGAAGAACAGATTCCTGGTCAGAGTAATCCCATTCACGGTGGACTTGCCAACTCCATAGTCGTGGAATTATCTTTAGCAGAGCGGGCAGATTCTACATCCGCAGTAGACAGTAGTACACCACATGAAGAGACACCGCTATTACGTAGATCACAGCGTAGTACCCAGGGTCAATTACCGGCCAGGTATGCAGATTACCAACTATAAAGCTCATAATGTGAATTGTATATATGTTATGCCGTATATAGTTAAACAGAAAATGTAGTATAGTCATTGTTATCAGTCTGCAACGTTTAAGCCCAGTGCCTACAGAGACTTGTCTGTATGAACTTCTTGCATATTCTTGAACTTTTTATCAGCCCGGAGGCACTAAATCAAAGCTCCGGAAAGACTGCTTTTTGAATTTTGCTTTTTGCTCTTTTTGAACTTTCTTTAGACTTTATATTGATAACTCCGTTGGAAAAATGGAACTAAATTCCTGGACACTAAGTACAGTGCCTTTCCTAGTACCTTCAAGGATAGAACTGTATTAATGGACGCTATTTGAAGTGACTTTTTACAGAACTCTATTTTTGTTTCCTTTAGTGGTTTTTGTAACTTTTCATTTTTAAGACTCTGTACATATTAATTGTTATTTCAAAATGTTATCGTCCCACAGTCCCGGAGTACTGTTCTTAACTAAGGGGGAATGTGGCACCCCTAGGGGTATTTGCCACAAAAATAGTTACTGACACTAAATGCGAATACTAAAATAGCAAGACTGCACTACCACCTCCGGCCAGAAGGGGGAGCTCCAGAGACTCCCCTTGATCCATTCTGGTCTGAGAGAAGAAATGGCAGTTGGGCTAAGGAGCTGATAGTGAGAGGTCATACAGCTGAATTTCTAACAGCCCTATGACGGTTTCCAGGCCCAAATCACCGGCCTGAGGAGAAGAGGGACAGAGAAAAGGGACATTGTGAGAACCGGGTAGCATTAATCACTGCCCAGAACAGGCGCAAAGACGGATACCGGATCCGTGGCTGTATTCATGATATATAATACAGCAACCGGAAAAACGTGAGGTGATATCAGCTTCACTAGGGCCGGACGCAGCAACAGACACAGAGTTCAGCGGTACTCCCGGAGGGGGTAAGCCGATAAAAGGACTCGGGTTGCCCGTCGAACCAGGACCCGGAGGGGACAGATTGGGCCGGCAGCCAGTTCACATACAGCAGCAGGGCCACACAGAAATTGCGCACAATAAGAGGCGAAGACCCCGGCAGGGTCAAAGTAACTCAGAGTTCCCATACAGACTCCGGTGACAGGACTAGTTGTAAATCCCTTTATGTTGAAGTAAACTGGTTAAACGTTTCAGTGCCTCAGTCTTTCATTTGGACAATAGCCATCTATCCAGGATCGGGATCGTCACCGCTGGGAGAACCTGCTGCTGATCAAGTAAGTGCCTGTCCCCTCACGATACCCCTTACACTGTGCATTGCCTGACATCCCGCTTAAGAGACAGACCTCATTGGTCCGGTGCTGGGTATCCCGGTCTCCTGGGCGTCACACTATATTACTTACTAATAAATAAATAAATCCCAGTCATGAAAGTATAACCTTCAATTCATCCAATAGATGCTGTCACCTTCAATTTAGCTCTAAAAATCCATCACATAGATATTTGTAAAACTGATAAATCTCGGCAGAAAAGAAAGCAGACGGCAATCATTAGTGTGCACTTACATACTACTGGCCAATGGATTTATGTTACTCATCAATCATTTCATATATCATATTCACTTTAAACTGAGCGGTATAATATAGTCGGCTGTAGATGATGTTAAAGTATGATGGCACTCAACGTCGTGGTGTGTCAATAAAAGGTTAAAGGGAGTCAGTCATCCAAAAAAAGGCTAATGAAACCTCTTAGCCTACGTTCACATTTGCGTTGTGCGCTGCTGCGTCGGCGACGCAACGCACAACGCAAACAAGAACGCTGGCAAAACGCATAGTTTTGCGACGCATGCGTCCTTTTTTGGCCGGATTTTGGCCGCAAAAAAAATGCATCTTGTTGCGTCCTCTGCGCCCTAACGCTTGCGGCAAAAAAGACGCATGCATCGCAAAATGCATGCAAACGCATGTCCATGCGCCCTCATAAATATAGGGGCGCATGGCGCACGCGTCGCCGCGGCTGCGCCCGACGCAGCCCGGCAGAACGCTAATGTGAACGTAGCCTTATATAGGTATAAAAATCAAATCGGTAGCATAGATTTTAGTGGTCTAGTTGGTTGAAAAATAATTTATTTCATATGCAAATAAGGGTTCGGTGCACACTTGGCATGACCAAGAGCTCAGTACACTGTTAGGCTGTGTGCCCAAGTTACGTTTTTTATGCATTTCTGCCAAGTTTTTTACAGCAGCGGAAACGCTTAAAAACTGCATTCCCATGCAATCCTATGGGATTCTGCAGTTTCTGTGCCCATGCTGTGGATTTTCCCACTACGGAATCGCATAGGCTACGTTCACACTAGCGTTCGGCTAGTGTGCGTCGCGCTAGCGTCGGGCGACGCAGCGGCGACGCACGCGTCATGCGCCCCTATGTTTAACATGGGGGACGCATGCGTTTTTGCTTGTTGCGTTTTCCGACACGTGCGTCTTTTTTGACGCTAGCGTCGGACCAAGAAAACGCAACAAGTTGCATTTTTCTTGCGTCCGATTTTCGTCAAAAAACGACGCACGCGTTGAAAAACGCAGCGTTTTTGCGTGCGTTTGCACGCGTTTTTCGGTGCGTTGTGCGTCGCGTCGCCGACGCAGCGGCGCACAACGCTAGTGTGAACGTAGCCATAGTGGTAAAAGCTGCAGCATGTTCATTATTTCAGTGAAATCGCGGTGATTCCGCAGCCATAGGATTGCATGAAAATGCTCACTTTATGCATGTGGCTATGCCCACCATGAGTAAAGTGAGCGCTTCATGTGCGGATGGTACCCAAGTTCTGCAGGAGAGGAGACTCTCCTTCAGGCCCTGGGATCCATATTCATGTAAAAAAAAGAATTAAAATAAAAAATAAGGATATACTTACCTTCTGATGGCCCCTGGAGTCCTCCCTGCTCTCAGCGGTGCACGCGGTGGCTTCCGTTCCCAAGGATGCATTGCGCAAATCACCTGAGATGACATCGTGATCACGCGACCGTGATGTCACAAAGGTCCTTCGCGCAAAGCATCCCTGGGAACGGAACGTACCGGGTGCGCCGCTGAGGAGATCGGGGACCATCGGAAGGTGAGAATAACCATATTTTTTATTTTTTTATTATTTTTAACATTCTATCTTTTACTATTGATGCTGCATAGGCAGCATCAATAGTAAAAAGTTGGAAACACTTGTGAAGCACTATGCTTGACAAATGTGACCAACCTGTCAATCACTTTTCCAAGCGATGCTTCAAATCGCTTGTAAAGCGCAAGCATTCTGCAAGCTAAAAATGCTTGCAAAACGCTTGTGTTTTGCGGGAAAACACATGCGAATCCCGCATGCGTTTTACTTGGGGCAGGGAGTTGCGGAAATGCTGCAGACATTTCCGCAGCATTTCTGCAACGTGGGCACATAGCCTTAGTGTTATGCCCTCTCCATGTGCATATTGAGCACTCTGTCATATCTCAATAGACCATTGTCAAGCAAAGTGCTGCCTAAACTCAATCAGTGACTCTACACCTGTACATGTATACTGCAGGAGCCTGAAGTACTGCCATGCTCAGTGTCAGTGTGTACTCTCATCACTGTCTTCTGTCTGTTGTATAGTGCCGGGTGGTGATGTAAGAGAGCGTGACATAAAGGATAGAAATCCCCAACGTTGGGCTGCATTTGTGCAGGAAGACTGAGATCTACTGTTCAAACGGACCCTGTGGAACTGACTGGAAGAGGGAGAGTTTCAGGAGGGTGGAGTTTTAATGGAACATCTTGTCAGATGACCTTGATGACGTAACTCCCAGTAATAAAAAGCCACCGTGCCAAAACGGGAGCAGATTTGGCACTAAGAGAAGGGAGAAACAGGACGTGCGAGGTCGGGGTGCCAGGCCATGACAGGAAGAGTGAGCCAGTGTCAAGCAAAACCCAGTCTGCACTAGAAGAGCACCGGAATCTAGACACTGCCAAACAAGGCTAAAAGACCCGACCTGCATCACGAAAATTCCAGAGTCCAGACTATGCAGGTCAAAGTCCAAAGTCCTGCGCCAGTTAAGACCCGGAGCCCAGACAACACCAGTCAAGCCCCCATCATGCAGGGTAAGAGAGACATCTTCTGTAGCTCAAGCAATGAAGATCCGTGAGGAACTATTCTTGGGTTGAACGGAGATGCGAGTTAGCCAGTACATTGCTTCTAACACTAATGTACAGTACAGGGGTTGGCCTGGGCTAGTAGAACAGGCAGGGTGGGGGCTAGTTGAAGTGAAGGAGGCACAGTGAGCCATATTAGACTTTGCCTAGCGTGAAGAACAGGGGACCCTCACTAGGGCTCATGTTAAGGGAAGAAACAGTACTATGACTCTAATGCTACCAGGATCACCATCCCTTCTTGAAAGTTATAAGAATATATAGCAAAAGGGCTGTTATAATAGCTAGAGTGAACCCATTTTTTTGGTGGGGTCCCCCATTTTAATAACCAGGAAAGGCTAAGTATAGAGCTGTGAGCTGATATTAATCACCTTGGAAGCTTTATGAATATTGTCTCTTTTCCAGAATATTAATATCAGCCCCCAGCCGTTGTCTTTCCCTCTGGTAATTATGAAAATTACGGGGTACCTCTACTCATTTTTCTTGCAATAACTTTTTTTAATTGTCAGCAAGAGCAGTAAGATTATATATTATTGCAATATTACAGTAATATTACTATCAGAGTCCAGCCGTCGGCTTTCCATCAGCTGTTTATGAAAATTACGGGGATCCCACTCTGTTTTTTTTTTTTTTTAATTATTTATTTACTAGTACAGTAAAATACACACCCAAGATAACCTTAGTTTTCATGTTTTCCAGCAGTTGGAAACTTTAGTAACCTTAAAATGTCACTCAAAGTTTCAAATGAGGTTTCCGGGTCTCGCAACTGCCAGGAAACCCAGTGGCTGTGAACTCTTGTAACCTGAAAGTTTACCTATCACTTCCTATCTGTCAGAAGTTGCATTCACAAGATGGCATATCAGGACTGGAGCGGAGCCTGGAACAGATGAAGATGGTGGTTGGTGAGTATAATACTAGGGGCAAGCAACTTACATTTGTAACACCACACAAACACTGAAATGAAAGAAACAGCAGTTTTCAGTGTCAATAGGAATTTCATATATATGTTGTAAATCAATAGTCTCAGTCCTTATATACATAAAGAATGTAAAAAATCCACAAAGTGGCAACATCTTGCTTAAAGGTTGTTAACATATTGATGGAAGGTCATGAATATCGAATTGGTGGGGTCTGGTATCAGGCAACCTCACCAATTAGCTGGTATATGGATTTATACAATGAACCTAGCCATAATGGCATCTTATCTCACATTCTCCACTTATCTCACTGATTAGGAGAAGATAACAGCCCATCAGTTGGAGGTGATAAGATCCGTGTTTGAGATGGAATTTTCATCCTTAATAAAGGTGCAGAAATACACTAGTATTATGCTCATCTGAAACTGGCATTAAGGTACCGTCACATTCAGCGACGCTGCAGCGATATAGACAATGAGCCGATCGCTGCAGCGTCGCTGTTTAGGTCGCTAGGAGACGTCAAACACGGCAACTCCAGAACGATGCAGGAGCGATCCAGTGACGTACTTATCGTTCTCGCTGGTTGTTAGCTCCATGAAGAAACATTGCTGGCATCATTGCTTTTGCTGTCAAACAGGACGAATCACGCCGACCTGATGACCAAATAAAGTTCTGGCCTTCTAGCTCCGACCAGCGATGTCACAGCAGGATCCTGATCGCTGCTGCGTGTCAAACACAACGAGATCGCTATCCAGGATGCTGCAACGTCACGGATCGCTGTCGTTCTCGTTCTAAAGTTGCTCAGTGTGAAGGTACCTTTATTGTCATAGAAGATATACCAGCTTCTGACTACATAAGCACTACATACTTACACCTTCTCAAAGGGTAGTCACTCAAACTAGAAGACAAGCAGTTGCTTAGCTATACAGTCTCCAGAATACCTAAAAAAAGTGGATTTTGCAACAATACTTACAAGTTATAAAACTATATTAATGTACTACAGGGAAGTTAGCTAACTACTTAAACTTTCTTATAAATTAAAAAAAAAAAAAAGAAAGGTTTAGATTAAAAAATCAAATGGTAAACTTACAGAACAATTCATCCCTCACCTCTTGGGAATTCACACTTTCATCATTATGTGGAAAAAACTACATAGATTTTTAATGCAAAGATTTGCCTCTGTCTTATACAATTCTTGTTCTGCACACCTGGGACTAGAGAAGAAGACAGCCTGTGCTAACCTGCTATTTCTTCCTATTTAAAAAGTTGTTTTACACTTTATACTGGCTGAAGGCGAAAAAGAAAAATTGATTTTAACAATTCTAAAAATAAATCATATGATCAAAGCCAGGTATCTCTATTAAAAGTCGGATGGACATACACTTTATCTTAGCAGCTTCTGCTTAGCAGATTTTCCTAGTGTCAGCATAAATCTCAATGTAGAAGTGAGCTAGTAGGACAGATTTACATAAATGAGATTACTGTACAGCTTGTGAACACATGAGAAATCTGACATTTGCATACCTTCTCTCTTTCCTTTTGGAGTCCATTCATCTAAAGATGTGTGTGAGCTGAAAGATAAATTTAGATCATTTTCTAGAAATGGAGAAGTATTTTAGGTAGTTTGTAACAAATGACTAGCTCATAGCTTGTGTAATCATTAGGAAACTACTTCCATATATTTCAATGGAGGTTGATGTTGTTTGTTGCATACATGGTATGTTTCTTTACCTGGCTTACATGGTCATTTAGACAGAGAGCTATGTATTTCTAATGTCTTGTGCAAAAAGTTGGGAGCAGACTCCAACAGGTGAACGCAAGAAAACCTTCCTTAAAAAAAGAAGCTTCCTTATTCCATGTAATGACATCTAATAATGTCCAAATGAGGAAAACATAGCCGTGGAAACCAATTGGAAAACCAAGAGGGTCCCAGGCTGATTTTTACAGCCTATTTTATGAAGCAGATGTAGGTACAGATGTGGTAGAACTGATTTATTATTTAACTGTTTTTGTGCATTGTTGGAACTTACTAACTCAAGGCAACTCATGTTTAACCTCAGCAACATGAGGAATTAGAGGTCAAACATTGTAAGGCTGGAAGAAGGTGGTAGAGCTTGGATCCCTCTCTTAGGTCCTGCTCTTACCCTTTTGTTATTTCATTGTTCGGCTATGGAATTAGATTACCTTGTTACCAGTGAGGTTTGTAATGTCATTGGGACATTTTGTACACTGATGTAAATCTCAATGGAGTTGATGAGGTTTTAGAGATCAGTCCGTCAATCCCAACGATTTAAATGAGTAAAATTGCAAAAAATAACACAGTATGTTACAATATTGGACACAAACAGAAGAGAGCTAATAATTATGAAACTTAATGTGAACGGAGTACTTGGTTTACAAGTAATCAGTCCAGTAGAAAATCTGAAGTGAAACAGCAGGTTAAAGCCCTCTTTACATGTCTGTGTTTCCAGTATGTATGGTATCTGTTTTTGGAGCACCCGTCAGGGCCATGGGGTACTTGGTACTGGATCGGTCGGTCCTTAAAGGGGTGGTTTTCATGGCAGCAGTGGCCTGGTCCATGGTTCTGGGCATCCAATAAAAGTGTGATGATGAAGGAGAATAAAGTTTATGGGAAAAGGGGAATTGTTCGTGACGCCACCTCTGGTATTCGGCAAATAGGAGGTGTTAGTCAACACTGCTTGAGGAGACCACTGGGGCTGATGATGAAGCAGCAGTGTTGTTACAGCTCTCCACAGGTAAAGCTACACCTCAGGGCTGATAATGTGTTGATGATGATGATGATGGTTGTAGTGCAGGGCAGGTGACGCAGTAATAATTCAGAGGACACAGCAGGGTGCAGTTTCCACATGTTTACTCACAGTTCTTAGATGTAGTCCCCAGCTGGGGTGCTGTGTCCTTCAGGTCTGTGGTCCGGCCAGCTCTCAGGTAAATTGGGTGCTCCTTCCAGAACCCCTTTCTATGTTCCTTTTCTGGACATTTCATTGTGCTACATCTCACTGTCCTGCTCTGCACCTTCACACACAGTGTCCCAATCCAGCAGACACGGATCTTGTCGGTTGACGTTCTCTGAGTCCCCTGGATCATATCCAGCAGCATTTTCAGTGAATGTGTTGGATGTGGCTGCAGCACATGCAGATGCTGCAGCCTCCGGTTAGCTAGCTGAGTCCTTAGTTTCTCCCCTAGTTTGAGGGCCGGTCCCCCACTGCAACCTGGTCCCTCCACCTGGTGATGGTCAGCGCCCTAAGGGTGGATTGCTCACTACCCGTGCCCCTTGGACCCCTTCTTCCTTTCTTCTTTCTGTAGCTTCCCTTTTCTCTAGCTCCCTCTGACAAGGAGCTCCTTTCTGCACGTCTCACTTCGTCTCTTCCTCCCCACTCACTGACTACTTTCCCTGCTAATTATCTCCTTCCCTAACTACTGGCTCCACCCACACCCTCTACCTAGTTACTCTCTCCAGACTTGGATGAGGCAATCTTACCTTAGAGTACACCCAGATGTCCTGACTGGAGTGGTGTGGTGTTGGATGCTGGTGTGGAGTCCCAGTCAGTGCTCCCTCCTTACCCGAGAGCAGAGTTCCACACCTCTGGATGAGATGCAGTACTTCTGTGGTGACCAGACCTCAGGGGCACCACATTTTTTTCAAGGATTCCACACGTACCCTTTATGACCTATGCTGCTATACACGTGTCCATTTTTTTACTCGGAACGTGTAAAAATAGTGTGCCGAGCATCACATCACTGGGTCTTTCATAAGACCAGATGACACGATGCGGCCAAACAATCACATTAATACTAGTAGTTAATGTAGCTGCGGCATTACCATTTATGGCAGGCAATTCTGCCTGCTTATTGGATGTCTAACAGGCTTGAAACATGTTGGGCAGGTACTCAAGCAAGGCACTCGAGGACCCGCAATACTTGATCGATTAACGAGTGTACCAGAGTACCCTGATGCTCGATCGAGTATCGAGCAGTGGGGAGCAAGCTTGCTCGTCACTACCAAGGATCTGTCTTCTCCATATGCAGATCAAGTGCACATTCAATTCATTAATTTCTCTGTTATTTTTATTCTAATTTTATTACCTTTGCGCATACAGTGGTGGAAAGGTCGTTGTATTTTGGGCCATCAGAGCTCTCAGAGTATTACTTCTGGTGGGCCTATCCAACTCAGCCTAAGAGGCTCCATACATATTTTATCATCAGCCAATCCTGCCAACACTAATGAGTTCTTCTGACTTTGATCTTATGTGTATGACCTGCTTTAGTCCATATAACTCTAGTAACTTATCATAACAGTCATAACTCAGCCTGTTGGTAAATCACATTTTCTAGTATTAAGATAATGTAGCATAAAAAGAAAACGTTGCGATCCAATGACAATGCAATACAATGTATGAAGCATTGGTATTACTGCATTTTAGTTTGTTTTCTGGCAATAATTGTGACAATCAGAAAGAGTTAATAAGAAGGACAACTGAAGCTGTTGCTCTATAATTGTAAGAGGAGTCTAACGACATCTAAAGGAGGACATCCAAATACTTCGATGACCTACATTCCATCCAAAGCCACATAATAACACCATCATTCTAAATATATGTAACAAATTATAGCCATTACATACTGTATAAGTTGTAAAGATCTGGTGATGTTACGTGAATTTGCTTATTTCTACCTAGCCAGCAGTTACTGATATCAGGACATTAATCTGAAATGTGTCTAGTAATTTACTGAGTTATTTAACCCCTTAACCCCTGGAGCTTTTTTCGGTTTTGCGTTTTTCGCTTACCTTCTTCCCAGAGCCATAACTTTTTTATTATTCTATCAATATAGCCATGTGCTTGTTTTTTGCAGGACGAGTTGCAGTTTTAAACTACACCATTGGTTTTACCATGTCATGTACTAGAAAATGGGGAAAGAATTCCAAATGTGGTGAAATTGCCAAAAAAGTACAATCCCACATTTGTTTTTTTTGTTTGGCTTTTTTGCTAGGTTCACTAAATGCTAAAACTGACCTGCCATTACGATTCTCCAGGTCATTATGAGTTCATAGACACCAAACATGTCTGGATTCTGTTTTATCTAAGTGGAGGAAAAAATTCCAAACTGTGTTAAAAAAAAATAAACAAATTGTGCCATATTCCGTAGCGTCTCCATTTTACGTGATCTCGGGTTGGATGAGGGCTTGTTTCTTGCGTGCCGAGCTGACGTTTTTAATGATACCATTTTGGTGAAGATACAATCTTTTGATTGCCCGTTATTGCATTTTAATGCAATGTTACGGTTACCAAAAAAAAGTAATTCTGGCGTTTTGACTTTTTTTTCTCGCTACACTGTTTAGCGATCAGGTTAATCCTTTTTTTTATTCATAGATCGGGTGATTCTGAACTCGGTGTTACCAAATATGTGTATATTTTATTTTATTTTTATTGTTTTATTTTGAATGGGGCGAAATTCATAGAGGTGATGTTCAGATTACCTCTATATAGCAGATTTACTCACTTGCTATGAGCACCGACCACTAGGTGGCGCTTACAGCAAGCCAGCACTGACAACCATAGAGGTCAAATAGTGAAAAATCAGCTCACCTATTAGGCATTTGTTGTGGGGAAGCCCGGATACCGTGAAGTCATCACGTGGAACGATAAGGCAAACAGGAAAAGAAATCCAGCTTCCAAAAATATCAAGATTTATTGAGCATAAAATCCAAAGTCCAATGACATGGTTCACAGGAGAATGAGTAGCAGCAGGCATGGAATGCTACTCATTCTCCTGTGAACCATGTCATTGGACTTTGGATTTTATCCTCAATAAATCTTGATATTTTTGGAAGCTGGATTTCTTTTCCTGTTTGCCTAACCATAGAGGTCTCCAGGAGACCTCAGGTTGTCATGCCAACAATCATGTGACGAGGTCACCGGTGTGCGTATATCCGGCGCGATTGCCAGAATCGCAATTTAAATGCTGCTGTCAGCATTTGACAGCGGCATTTGACCGGTTAATAGCCGAAGGTCGATCGCGATTCCACCTGAGGCTATTGCGGGCACATGTCAGCTGTTCAAAACAGCTGACATGTCCCCGGAAATATGTGAGCTCACCGCTGGAGCCCACATCAAAGGGAGGGTGTCCGATATAGGCATAAATATATGCCCAATGTCGAAAAGGGGTTAATGTGAAATTAAGAAACCCAATAGCAATGAAATACTTATAGGTTATAGTAGCAAAAAGTTACTCTTTCTGTTGTAATATTATATAGTATATTAACATCTTGTAACCATTAACTTTAAAGTGTAATAGTCATTTTTATTTCATAATTCAATAATACAAATGAAAATAAGCAACTTTGTAAAATATCTTATCAGAGAAATCTGCTTCATTCTCTTCTTGGACTAGTCATTCATTTTCAAAATTCTCAATTCTCGGGTAACGTCTTTATTCAATGAACACAGATCATTACATTATTGATATAATAGATGACAGTTGCAACTTGTGAGATATGGGAAAATAATATCTAATTGATATAATTTTGAAATCTGATGGAATTCCCTATCAGATACAGTTTGGCCCAAAATACTTGCTCCAAACTCAGCCCCCCACCTTCGGCCAAAAGGGAAGTCAAATACACACCGAACAATGGGATCTCATTATCCAGTGAGGGAACTTCCTTGAACAAGGCAGATAAATATTTTTTTTTATTAGCTCAAGCAAATAGGTCTTTGAAGCTCTCTCCGGGGGGGTAGACCAAAAGGCATAGACCCTCTGTCCCCCAGCATCCAGTAATTATCACAGGGGTGTGAACTCTTGTGCAGTTACCAGCCAACTGGCTTCCTTTGTTGTTCTCAGACATATTGGCACCGCAGATCCCCGACTCAACAGCACCAGGCTCTGAGATATTTAATCTAGAAAATGACCTATAATAAAAGAATGCAATATTATTGCACCTAGCAGAGTACATTATCGGAATCTGCATTCCTTCCCCCACAAGCCCATACCATGCAGCCACCTCTAGAGCTCTGTGTTAGTGAGTTATAAAGCATAGCTACAAAGAATTAAAAATGGTAGTCGTATTTGGTCTCCCTGCACAGATAAAATCCAGCAGAACCCAGTGGCGCCGCCGCCGCCTTCCCATTTAGAGCTTCGGGTGGAAAGATATGAGCATCCACGGTTCTAGCCAGAAAACTATGCTCTCAGATATAAGAGGAGAGAGGCTGCACAGCCCAGGGGTGGGGCGCAGCATGTGGGAGGGGGCAGCCTATAAGACAATAGGCAGCTCCTCATTTTGGACTGAGTTTCTTCTAATGGCAGGAGGCCCATTAGCTGACACGGCCAGGGAATTATGTAACAAAGATTTGGACCTGTGATTCATCAGCACCTCCCGGTGGTCACATGCTACCTAACACAGTAATTGTAATCTATCTGTACCCTACCCTTGAACTACACTCCTGAATGTATACTTGTATATTGTTCTTGTGTATATATACCTGTATCTTTCTAGTGCGCCCTTCTATGATTAAATATAAAATTAATCTTGGACTGCTCTTTTATCTCGATTCACAAATCCACATGTCCGCATGCTCAGTTGGTTACTATACGCTACCCCGGGGTTGGTTTCTGACCCGATATAAGCTTGTTGTCGGACAGGGCTTATATCTAACGAGGAACTAGTGGCAGCATACCATACTGTGGTAGTGAGGAACTCTGACAGTGATGGACGGGAGGTTTATATATATATCCCCAGCCTAGACTGGTGCAATATATCCCCCCTCACTGGGAGCACCTCAATAACTCATACCTATAAGAGAAGCCTTTCTGGTGACTATTTGCCCTCCGTGCAGTTCCCTGACTAACCTAGGGTAAGTGGTGGCACCAGAGAGCTGATCCCTGCTGGGTCATTCTCTAGCCTCCCCAGAGGTGAGTGAAGTTGACACACCTCTTCCTCTGTGTATTCCGTCACACTACTGATAAGATTCTATAAAAGACACCCAAAGGTATAAACTGGGATATAAAGTGGTGTGCATGCATCGTGAAAGCGCATGTTCACACAAACCACTGAACAGAAAAAAAGAAAAACAGAAACATAAAGACACACAGCCGGTCTCCCTCAGCTGTGTATCCACTAATTGGGCTCAGTCCGTCTCAGCACTTATCTACAAGCATGTCACTTGACAAATGGAAAGGTTTTTATATTAGAGTTAGGACTGTCCCAATTACAGTTGCCTTGATATGGCAGGATGGCTTTCACATTTTTTTTTATCAAAAAACATACTAGCTAAATACTGTATATTATTTTCATGCACAATGCAATTTATTTACTGCAGGGTATTTAATCATGATATTTCGGTCCTTGTTTTTTTTGTTCAGTGGCTTGTGTGAACATGTGATTACACTCTACATGTACACCAGTTTATATCCCAGTTCATACCTTTGGTTTTTTCCGTCTGTCTCCATCATGTGCATATAAAGGAGTTGCCTGCCTTTCTCTTGAGCTAGGCACTGCTGATGTGGTCTCAGTAATGTAACATTCTGTCTTCACTGAATACAGATTTTACCCATAAATTGAGAATTTTCATAATGAATGAGCAGTCTGTTAGGTGTCAAGTTCCCGCCTCTGCACAGGGGGAATCTTGAACCATCTCCGCTGTGGTTTCCCATTCTTCTCCAGCCGCAGTGGAGTCTGCTCAGTGGAGATGTCAGTCCCGGCGTCTTGCTCAGTCTCACTCTGTGCATAGGGTTACTGCTGCTTTCCCAGCTTCTGCCATTGAAGCCAGTGCTGGGCAGCGGCGAGCAGATGCTTTTGGGACTAAGTCCTGCTTTTCCCCTTCTGAGCATGCCCAGGGCACGATCTTCCGTTGGAGATCGAGGGTCACATGCTCAGATACTGCAGCAGATCCCATTGGTCCTCCAGGAATGTCCTGAAGGTTCTCAACTTCTGTGGCAGCCTCCCATTGGTCCTTCTGGGAAGGTCCTGTACATGCTGAAGCTATAAAAGGTTCGCATGACCGCACAGCCATGCGCTAGTGTAAACTTGTAAACGTGTGTGTGTTGATGTGTGAAAGTCGTTCATTAATTATCCCCTCCCTTGTGTATGACTGCTAAGGTGGATGATTGCTATAAAACACCCGACTTAGCCATCAGCACGTAACACACAAAATAGCGTCTAATTGCTGTGACCGCCAGTGAGGCGCCGTGCGCTTTCACAGCGCTTTCCTGACCCAAGCCTGGGTGGTTACTGGCGTCCGCCAGTGCGGCACGGCACGCACTCTCGTGCATCTTTATTATTATTATTATTTCTGTCACTCTGACACCCCAGTTGCGGTGTCGAGCGCAAGAGGCCTATATGAACTCAAATCCTGTCGGCCCTCCCCCGTACATAATAAAGACATTATAGGGGGGGTCTCATGGCCTCACAAGCCCTGAAGGAACCATTTACATATGTTTTACTGTGTATGGTATGGTGATTTTTGGTGAACAAGTTAGCTGTGGTATTAATGCCATGAGCAGCGGGAACCGGTTTTATCCTGTCCTTTGGCGCCCAAAATAATGGCCGCCCATTGGCTGGTTTTGTGGTTGGCGGGCTTTTATTGGTTATAAAAAGCCCAGTTAGTGCCTAGTTACCTCACTCAATGGTTTTCTGAAGAAACCGAAGGTCCCGCCCTCCCTTATTTATGTATTCTTCCCTGTCGTGATCATTTGTTTTGTGGGAAAGTCGCCCTTATCGGGTGGATTGGTTCTATGGTGGTTAAACTGTTGGTTATTTAAGAGTTAATCTAAAGAAGTTGGTGTATATTGAAATTTAAGTAACTAAAAAAAATGACACGGCCATTCATTCCAAACATTGTCTGAGGTGTCTATTTATTTGTATGAATGGGCCTTGTTAGGCCATGTGTCTTGGGATTGAGTTCTGAGACTCCTTGCTTGTGCTTTTGGTGCGGTACCGCGGCCCTGTGACGCAACAGGGTTCGCTTCCTTCACACAGGGTGAAGTTAACCCGTGTGTATCCACATTGTACCGCCATATAGTCCGTCATTACTCAGCAGCAGGTTCCATCTCTGCACGGTGGACCCCGGGCTGCGAACGCACCTTACTCTATCTTTCTTATTATTTGGTGCGTTCCGCTAGCCCTAACATTACACCAGCGCCAGGGTCTGGCTAGTAATGACGGATAAACAGCAATCCTTGCGGTACATCCAGCAGCTGGAGGGTAGGTTGGCGGCTCTTGAGCGCACAACCTCAGCTGTGGATGTAACCTCAGTTGTTGTTCAGGATGCTAGCGTGGCTGCAGCCACCTTGTCCACTGCCACCCCTGTACCGACTCTATCTCGCTCCCGCTGCCAGAAAAATTTTCTGGAGATAGTAAGTCTTGTAGAGGTTTCATGAGTCAGTGCTTTATACATCTCGAGCTTCTTGCCTCTCATTTCCCTACAGCGCGGGCTAAGGTGGGGTTTATCGTGTCTCTCCTGTCAGACAGGGCGTTGGAGTGGGCTACGCCGCTGTGGGAGCATGACGATCATGTGGTGCACAGTGCCTCGATGTTCCTGAGCACTCTGAAACAGGTCTTTTTAGAACCTCGTGTCACCCATGATACGGTGCTCCAACTGTTGGCATTGACTCAGGGCTCGTCTTTGGTCAGCCATTTTGCCGTTCACTTCCGCACCCTAGCATCTGAGCTGGAGTGGTTGGATAAAGCCCTTATTCCGATATTTTGGAGGGGGCTGGCTGACCACGTTCGCTTGCTTCACACAGGGTGAAGTTAACCCGTGTTTGTATCCACATTGTACCTCCATATAGTCCGTCATTACTTGGCAGCAGGTTCCATCTCTGCACGGTGGACCCCGGGCTGCGAACACACCTTACTCTATGTTTCTTATTATTTGGTGCGTTCCGCCAGCCCTAACACATTCCTAGTGGAGAAAAAAAGAAAACTGTTTTTTATGCATAAATATTAACCCCTTCACATGGAAGCCTGTTTTCATCTTCCTGACCAGACCAAATTTTTCAATTCTGACCAGTGTCAATTTACGTGGTTATAACTCTGAAATTCTTCAATACATCTCATTGATTCTGATTCATGTCTTCTCGTGGCATATTGTATTTTAAGATAGTTATTACATTTATTCGATATGACTGAAAATATCTCAGATTTGGTGTAAATTTGGAAAATTTAGCAATTTTCAAACTTTAATTTTTAAGTCCTAAAATCAGATAGCTATGTCACACAAATAGCTTATAAATAACATTTCCCACATGTCTACTTTACATAAGCACAATTTTTGAAACATAATTTTTTTTTGTTAGGAAGTTACAGTATAAGGGTTAAAATTTGACCAGCAATTTTACAACAAAAGTTAAAAAGCCATTTTTTGGGACCACATCACATTTGAAGTCACTTTGAGCCACTATTCTGAAAACTGCACCCCTCAAGTTGTTCAGAACCACATTCAACACAAGAAGTTTATTAACCCTTCAGGTTATTCACAGGTATTAGTGGATTATGGAAGGAAAAATGAACATATAACTTTTTCATAAAAATTTTCATTTAGACCCACGTTCGTTTATTTTCGCAAGGGTTACAGGAAAAAATTGACCCAAAATGTGTTTTGCAGTTTCTCTTGAGTATGCTGATACCCCACATGTGGGGGGAAACCACTTTTTGGGCACATGACAGAGCTTGGAAGGGAAGGAGCGCCATTTGATTTTTTTTTTATGTAAAATTTTCTGAAATAATCATAGGATGTCATGTCGTGTTAGGAGAGCCGCTGCTGTGCCTAAACAGTGGAAACCCCTCGCAAGTGACACCATTTGGGAAACTGGACCCATCAGGGAACTTTTCTAGATTTATGCTGAGCACCATGAACCCCCAGAAGGTTTGCAGAAGTTTATAACGCGAAAATAAGAAAATCAAATTTTTCACACAAAAAATGCATTTTTGCCTTTAATTTAGCATTTTCATAAGGGTAACAGGAGAAATTGCACCATAAAAGTTGTTCTGCAATTTCTCCTGAGTACGCCAATACCTCATCTGCAGGGAGAAACTACTGTTTTGGTGCATGGCAGGGCTCAGAATGGAAGAAGTGCCATTCGACTTTTGAATGCAAAATTTTCTGGAATCATTAACGGACTGTAGAGATCGTACTCACTCAGGTGCGACAGGAAGCGAGTCTCTTTAAAAAGTCATGCAGGTTTATTTGCTCCATAAACCCCTAATCAACAACAAAAGGTAAATAGCCTATAGAGCCAGCAAAACAACACAGAAATGTCCTTAGTCAGGTTCTGCTTCCTCAGGTCTGTGGGCAGACAGGCTGAGCAATGTCCAGCACGCAGGCTCGCTCTGGGGCCACATACGCAGGAGAGCTTTTCCCTCCCTAGACACAGACCACGTGCCAAACAACAGCCTCCATTATGTAGGCTGTAACCACTCCCACAGGTTAGGTATGTGGGTAGCCAGATCCGCCCATCTCTCATAGCTACCCGCAACCCGGACCCAGGTGAACCAAACAACATCCTAGTGCTTACGTGCACTAGAGAAAAATACTCCAGGTTACATCACAGGGCGCAGCCATCCCTGTGACACATACCTCTCATTGATTATGCGGCCATTAGCCTCCTTACATGCCTCCCCCTCTGCCTCAAGCCGTGGGGCTTGGCAACTTCCCTTACCCGATCTGAGACCCTTCTCGGTTGGCTTTGGAAATAAACCCATCTGTCAAAATCGGGCCCTGTCACTGAGCCCTTTTGGAACAGTACGTTATCTGACTCTGTAAGCTTCTCTGATAGGGTTGCCTCTTTGTCAGACCACCCCCATCCCCGGCGGTCAGTACGGTGTTGTGATTTCCTAGGCCCCTCTCTGTTCCCATGTCTCCTGCCTAGGCCACTCAGCCCTGAGCTAACAGGCTCTAGCTCTTCCATCCTTTAGGGAACCCATTCGTCTCTCCAGACCTCGGGTTGAAAGTGGCCTTCATCTTCTTCGCATTTCTTGCAGCTGTTTATTGATCTGTCGCCTGTCCAGTCTTAGCTGCTCTACCTCTCTTAAATACGCCACACGATATTCAAGGAGTACTCTGATGTTCTTAAGGCTCTCCATTGACACAGGTGTGTCACAGAATTTACAGAACCCCTAAGTGGTAGAAGAGCAGAATTGCCCCTTAAGTGAGCCCATTTTGAAAATTATACTCACTTGGGAATTTATCCACAGATGTAGTGATGATTTTGACTCCATGGGTGTTTTCCAGATAAAAGCAGCAGTGGATGTTGCTGAGTGAAAATTGGAAACTGCCATTATGGTGACCAGTATGTTGCAGTCACAAGTACGTGGTAGTGCCCAGCTCATGCTTCTGGAACACGCACCCGTAAAATGGGTGGGCTTTCATCGCTACAGAAATGCCAAACATGTGGATTCTAAATGTGGTTTAGTCACACTGTGGGGATCTGAAGAGAAAGGGGCATTTGGATTTGGGAGCACAGAATTTCCTGAATTTCTTTTGGCAGGCAGAGAGCTATAGCGCTTTACTAGAGCCTTTGTAATACCAGTACTTTGGAAGTCCCCTATATTTCTGTTACTAGATGACGGACCTGAGTAGGTACTTGCTTTGTTTGTGGATTGATTTGAAGCTTTTATTAAGAACATTTTACATAACATGTGGGATCATATTCATCGGGCGCTCTACGCTGAGCTCTTACATTGTGGTTTCCATCCAAATCTCTGAGTGACGTGATTCAGATGAAACCCCGGAGGGATCCATTCACTATAATTAAGCAGCAGAGTTACCCTGGTCTCCATTTGGCCTCTGCTCAGCGGCGTCCTTCTTTTCAGAAGTGCACATAACTGTGGTCGACTGTGCTTTTATGCACACCTAAAAAGACCCAACTTGTTTTTTGTGGGAGAAGGTGACATTTTCAGCTGTACCATTATTATGTAGATTGGTGTTTTTGATCATGTTTTACTCCACTTTTTGTTCGGTGGTATGATGATAAAGCATAGTTTTTTACCTTGTTTTTTTTTTTCTTACCGTGTTCACCGAAAAGGTTAACTAGACAAGGGTGATAGTTTTATACGTCATTTTAAAACATATTTTTACAATTTTTATTAACTTTTTTGACTTTTTACATTGTCCCAGGATGGGACATCAACTGTTTAATTTCAGACCACTGAACTAATACTTGGCAATGCTTCTGCACTGCAAAGCATTACAGCAGCATCTCAGATGCAGGGAGGACAAAATGTCAGCTTGTGCTATCAGCACTTGGCGACTCCGCGTCAGGGGCAGACTGGACCCAGTGGCAGAGAGGCAAATGCCCCCTGGGCCGCTCACCCAGCAACTGTACAGGGCCGGCCGCCTGAGGACTATGTGCATGGCCGTGTCCACTGTACTGTTTCACAGCCAGCAGCAGACACAGCTGCATCATAGTCTATCAGCGCACACGCCTGCGCCGTGGCCGGAAGCTGTGCACGGCCGTCTAACCTTGATGGCTGCGCAGCTCCCTCTCCCTCCATGTTCTCTGTACTTATGTGTCAGGTGTCGGGCATCACGCACGAGCCGACATGTCCCGGACACTGGAAGCAGAGAGGCGCTGCAGGGGAGCGACTGTGAGGTACGAATGAAAAACTTTTTTGTTTTCTTTATAAAATGAATTCAATGGGTGAGGGGGTGAGGGTATCTGCAAGTGAAGAAGTAGGGGGTGTAAGGAGGACTGCACATAATGGAGTTTAGGGGTTAAAGGAGACTGCAAATGATGGAGTGGGGGTGCAAGTGGGGCTCCAGATCATGGAGTTTGTGGGTTAAAGGAGACTGCACATGATGGAGTGGGGAGGTAAGTCGGGCTGCACATGGTGGAGTGGGGGGGTAAGTGGGGCTGCACATGATGGAGTTTAGGGGTTAAAGGAGACTGCACATGATGGAGAGGGGGGTAAGTGGGGCCACACATGTTGAAGGGGAAGTGGGGCTGTACATGATGAAGGGTGATTGGGATTGCACATGATGGAGTTTGGGGGTTAAAGGAGACGGCACATGATGGAGCGGGGGGTAAGTGGGGCTGCACATGATGAAGGGGGAGTGGGGCTGCAGATGATGGAGTTTGGGAGTTAAAAGAGACTGCACATGATGGGAGTTTAAAGGTTAAAGGAGACTGCACATAATGGAGTGGGGGGGTAAGTGGGGCTGCACATGATGAAGGGGGAGTGGGGCTGCACATGATAGAGTTTGGGGGTTAAAAGAGACTGCAAATGATGGTGTTTAGTGGTTAAAGGAGACTGCACATGATGTAGTAGGGGGGTAAGTGGGGCTGCACATGAAGAAGGGGCAGTGGGCTGCACATGATGAAAAGGGAGTGGGACTGCACATGATGGAGTTTGGGGGTTAAAGGAGAGTGCACATGATGGAGTGGGGGGTAAGTGGGGCTGTACTGTTGTGAATTATGGTCTTGGGCTCCCTCCGGTGGTTATGAATGGTAGTGCTGCGGTAGTTGGATCGCAGCATTTATCAGGCATATGTATTTTTTTTTCAATTTGGGCTGGGCTATTTAAGTCCTGCTTTATCCTTTGTCAGTGCCAGTTGTCCATTGTTTTTGGAGGATTCACATCCATACTTGGTCTCTCCTGGTCTGCTGTTCATTTCTTCAAAGATAAGTTCTGGCCTTGTTTTTGCTGTCCACCTGCTGTGGACTTATAGTCTGTGCATTTTCTTGTTTTGTTTTGTCCAGCTTTGTCTGTGAAGGATTTTTTGCAGCCTAGCTGTGTCTCTGGAGATGCAGATATACCCTCCATGTCTTTAGTCAGATGTGGTGTTTTGTATTTTCTCTGGTGGATATTTTCTAGTGTTTTAATACTGACCGCATAGTACTCTGTCCTATTCTTCCTTTTTAGCTAGTATGGCCTCCTATGCTAAATCCTGATTTCATGTCTGCGTACGTTATTTCCCTCTCCTTTCACAGTAAATTTCTGGGCGGCTGTCTATCCTTTGGGGATTTTCTCTGAGGCAAGATAGTTTTCCCGATTCTGTCTTTAGGGGTAGTTAGTTCTTAGGCTGTGTCGAGGGGTCTAGGGAGTGTTAGGTAACCCCCCACGGCTACTTCTAGTTGCGCTGCTAGTTCAGGGTTTGCGGTCAGTAAAGGTACCACCTTCTCCAGAGTACGTCTCATGCTGCTCCTAGGCCACCAGATCATAACAGTACAACTGGCCAACAATGAGTTAAATGCATCTCAGAAGAAGGGAAGGAAGCTCTTGAGCCATTTTTTTTCTCCAGTCTATTCTGTGTTCTCTTCCCTCTTAATCTCTGGGTGGCTACGGAACCTAGTATTAACATGAATGTTCAGGAGCTAGTTTCTCGGGTGGATCAGCTTGCTGCTAGGGTACAGGGTATTTCAGATTTTATTATTCAGACTTCTGCCTTAGAACATAAGATTCCCACTCCTGATTTATTTTTTGGTGACAGATCCAAATTTTTGAGTTTCAAAAATAATTGTAAACTGTTTTTTGCATTTAGACCCCGTTCTTCTGGTGATCCCATTCAGCAGGTTAAAATCATCATATCCTTGCTGCATGGTGACCCACAGGATTGGGCATTTTCCCTGGAATCTGGCAATCCTGCTTTGCTTAATGTTGATTCTTTCTTTCAAGCATTGGGGTTATTGTATGATGAGCCTAATTCTGTGGATCAAGCTGAGAAGATCTTGTTGGCCCTGTGTCAGGGTCAAGAAGCGGCAGAATCGTATTGCCAGAAATTTAGAAAATGGTCTGTACTGACTAAATGGAATGAGGATGCCTTGGCGGCAATTTTCAGAAAGGGTCTTTCTGAATCCGTTAAAGATGTTATGGTGGGGTTCCCCACGGCTGCTGGTCTGAGTGATTCTATGTCTCTGGCCATTCAGATTGATCGACGTGGAATCACCACAGTAGAAACACAGCCCATTCTGACGTCTGTGTTCTTGCCTTTCAGCTCTGGTCAAAGTCCTATCACACTGCATAGGCTCAGGTTTATGCTCAGATAATACCGCCAAATGGTGCACAGATTTACGCTCACGCAAGCGTCGACCGATCTGAATGGCCAAAGACATAGACTCATTCAGACCAGCAGGCATAGGAAATCCCACCATGACATCCTTAAGGGCTTCAGAGAGACCCTTTCTGAAAATAGCTGCCAGCGCACATTCATTCCATTGAGTGAGCACGGACCACTTTCTAAACTTCTGACAATAAATCTCTATCTCATCCTGACCCTGACACAGAGCCAGCAAATTTTTCTCTGCCTGATCCACTGAATTAGGTTCGTCGTACAGCAATCCGAGCGCCAGAAAAAAAGCATCAATATTACATAATGCAGGATCTCCTGGCGCAAGGGAAAATGCCCAGTCTTGAGGGTCGCCACGTAATAAAGAAATAATGATCTTAACTTGTTGAACTGGGTCACCAGAGGAGCGAGGTTTCAAAGCCAGAAATAGTTTACAATTATTTTTAAAATTCAAAAACTTAGCTCTATCTCCAGAAAATAACTCAGGAATAGGAATTTTAGGTTCTAACATAGGATTCTGAACCACTAAATCTTGAATATTCTGTACATTTATAGCGAGATTGTCCATCAAAGAGAACAGACCCTGAATGTCCATGTCCACACCTGTGTTCTGAACCACCCTGATGTAAAGGGGAAAAGAAAGACAGAACACAGTGCAAAGAAAAAAAAATGGTCTCAGAACTTCTCTTTTCCCTCTATTGAGAAGCATTAGTACTTTGGGCCTCCAGTACTGTTGTGAACAGGTAATTCAGAACCACAATGGACCTTGAAGTTCAGAGCACACAAAGTGACCTGACAATTACCAAAAACATAGAACGAGCTCTGAGACGTGGGAACTCTGCTTACCGCAATCCCTAATCCTATCACACCACACTAGAGGCAGCCGTGGATTGCGCCTAACGCTCCCTATGCAACTCGGCACAGCCTGAGAAACTAACTAGCCCTGAAGATAGAAAAATAAGCCTACCTTGCCTCAGAGAAATTCCCCAAAGGAAAAGGCAGCCCTCCACGTATAATGACTGTGAGTAAAGATGAAAATAGAAACACAGAGATGAAATAGATTTAGCAAAGTGAGGCCCGACTTACTGAATAGACCGAGGATAGGAAAGATAGCTTTGCGGTCAACACAAAAACCTACAAACAACCACGCAGAGGGGCAAAAAGACCCTCCGCGCCGACTAACGGTACGGAGGTGCTCCCTCTGCGTCTCAGAGCTTCCAGCAAGCAAGAAAAACCAATATAGCAAGCTGAGCAGAAAATATAGCAAACAAAAGTAACACAAGCAGAACTTAGCTTATGCAGGAAGACAGGCCACAGGAACGATCCAGGAGGAAGCAAGACCAATACTAGAACATTGACTGGAGGCCAGGATCAAAGCACCAGGTGGAGTTAAATAGAGCAGCACCTAACGACTTAACCTCATCACCTGAGGAAGGAAACTCAGAAGCCGCAGTACCACTCTCATCCACCAAAGGAAGCTCATAGACAGAACCAGCCGAAGTACCACTCACGACCACAGGAGGGAGCTTGGCCACAGAATTCACAACAGTACCCCCCCCCCTTGAGGAGGGGTCACCGAACCCTCACCAGAGCCCCCAGGCCGACCAGGATGAGCCACATGAAAGGCACGAACCAGATCGGCAGCATGGACATCAGAGGCAAAGACCCAGGAATTATCTTCCTGACCATAACCTTTCCACTTAACCAGATACTGGAGTTTCCGTCTCGAAACACGAGAATCCAAAATCTTCTCCACTATATACTCCAATTCCCCTTCAACCAAAACCGGAGCAGGAGGATCAATAGATGGAACCACAGGTGCCACGTATCTCCGCAACAATGACCTATGGAACACGTTATGGATGGAAAAAGAAGCTGGAAGAGTCAAACGAAAAGACACAGGATTAAGAACCTCAGAAATCCTATATGGACCAATGAAACGAGGCTTAAATTTAGGAGAGGAAACCTTCATAGGAATATAACGAGATGACAACCAAACCAAATCCCCAACACGAAGTCGGGGACCCACACAGCGCCTGCGGTTAGCGAAACGTTGAGCCTTCTCCTGGGACAAAGTCAAATTGTCCACTACATGAGTCCAAATCTGCTGCAACCTATCCACCACAGTATCCACATCAGGACAGTCCGAAGACTCAACCTGCCCTGAAGAGAAACGAGGGTGGAACCCAAAATTACAGAAAAACGGCGAAACCAAAGTAGCCGAGCTGGCCCGATTATTAAGGGCGAACTCAGCCAAAGGCAAAAAGGACACCTAATCATCCTGATCAGCAGAAACAAAACATCTCAGATATGTTTCCAAGGTCTGATTGGTTCGTTCAGTCTGGCCATTTGTCTGAGGATGGAAAGCCGAGGAAAAAGACAAATCAATGCCCATCCTAGCACAAAAGGCTCGCCAAAACCTCGAAACAAACTGGGAACCTCTGTCAGAAACGATGTTCTCTGGAATGCCATGTAAACGAACCACATGCTGGAAAAACAATGGCACCAAATCAGAGGAGGAAGGCAATTTAGACAAGGGCACCAAATGGACCATCTTAGAGAAGCGATCACAAACCACCCAAATGACCGACATTCTTTGAGAGACGGGGAGATCCAAAATAAAATCCATAGAGATATGTGTCCAAGGCCTCTTCGGGACCGGCAAGGGCAAAAGCAACCCACTGGCACGAGAACAGCAGGGCTTAGCCCGAGCACAAATCCCACAGGACTGCACAAAAGAACGCACATCCCGCGACAGAGACGGCCACCAAAAGGATCTAGCCACCAAATCTCTGGTACCAAAGATTCCAGGATGACCAGCCAACACCGAACAATGAACCTCAGAGATAACTTTATTCGTCCACCTATCAGGGACAAACAGTTTCTCCGCTGGGCAACGGTCAGGTCTATTAGCCTGAAATTATTGCAACACCCACCGCAAATCAGGGGAGATGGCAGACAAAATTACCCCCTCTTTGAGAATACCCGCCGGCTCAGGCAAACCCGGAGAATCGGGCACAAAACTCCTAGACAGGGCATCCGCCTTCACATTTTTAGAGCCCGGAAGGTACGAAACCACAAAGTCAAAATGGGAGAAAAACAGCGACCAACGAGCCTGTCTAGGATTCAACCGTTTGGCAGACTCGAGATAAGTCAAGTTTTTGTGATCAGTCAAGACCACCACGCGATGCTTAGCTCCTTCAAGCAAATGACGCCACTCCTCGAATGCCCACTTCATGGCTAGCAACTCTCGATTGCCAACATCATAATTTCGCTCAGCAGGCGAAAATTTCCTGGAAAAGAAGGCGCATGGTTTCATCACCGAGCAATCAGAACTTCTCTGTGACAAAACAGCCCCTGCTCCAATTTCAGAAGCATCAACCTCGACCTGGAACGGAAGTGAAACATCTGGTTGGCACAACACAGGGGCAGAAGAAAAACGACGCTTCAACTCCTGAAAAGCTTCCACAGCAGCAGAAGACCAATTGACCACATCAGCACCCTTCTTGGTTAAATCAGTCAACGGTTTAGCAATACTAGAAAAATTATTGATGAAGCGACGATAAAAATTAGCAAAGCCCAGGAACTTCTGCAGACTCTTCAGAGATGTTGGCTGAGTCCAATCATAAATGGCCTGAACTTTAACAGGGTCCATCTCGATAGTAGAAGGAGAAAAAATGAACCCCAAAAATTAAACCTTCTGAACACCAAAGAGACACTTTGACCCCTTCACAAACAAAGAATTAGCACGCAGGACCTGGAACACCATTCTGACCTGCTTCACATGAGACTCCCAATCATCCGAGAAGACCAAAATATCATCCAAGTATACAATCAGGAATTTATCCAGGTACTCTCGGAAGATGTCATGCATAAAGAACTGAAACACTGATGGAGCATTAGAAAGCCCGAATGGCATAACCAGGTACTCAAAATGGCCTTCGGGCGTATTAAATGCTGTTTTCCATTCATCGCCCCGTTTAATACGCACAAGATTATACGCACCACGAAGATCTATCTTGGTGAACCAACTAGCCCCCTTAATCCGAGCAAACAAATCAGACAGCAGCGGCAAGGGGTACTGAAATTTGACCGTAATTTTATTTAGAAGGCGGTAATCAATACAAGGTCTCAGCGAACCATCCTTCTTGGCCACAAAAAAGAACCCCGCTCCCAATGGCGACGAAGACGGGCGAATATGACCCTTCTCCAAAGACTCCTTCACGTAATTCCGCATAGCGGCGTGCTCAGGTACAGATAAATTAAACAGTCGACCCTTAGGAAACTTAATATCAGGAATCAAATCGATAGCACAATCACAATCCCTATGCGGAGGTAGGGCATTGGACTTGGGCTCATCGAATACATCCCGGTAATCAGACAAGAACTCTGGGACCTCAGAAAGGGTGGATGATGAGATAGACAGAAATGGAACATCACCATGTACCCCCTGACAACCCCAGCTGGACACAGACATTGATTTCCAATCTAATACTGGGTTATGGACTTGTAGCCATGGCAACCCCAACACGACCACATCATGCAGATTATGCAACACCAGAAAGCGAATATCCTGCTGGTGCGCTTATTCTTGGCCAAAGGCGTAGCATCAATTCCTCTCAATGGAATAGGACACGGCAAGGGCTCCAAGACAAACCCACAGCGCCTAGCAAAATCCAAGTCCATCAAATTCAGGGCAGCGCCTGAATCCACAAATGCCATGACAGAATAGGAAGACAAAGAGCAGATCAAAGTAACAGACAAAAGAAATTTCGACTGTACCGTACCAATGGTGGTGGACCCAGCGAACCGCTTAGTGTGCTTAGGACAATCGGAGATAGCATGAGTGGAATCACCACAGTAGAAACACAGCCCATTCTGACATCTGTGTTCTTGCCTTTCAGCTCTGGTCAAAGTCCTATCGCACTGCATAGGCTCAGGTTTATGCTCAGATAATACCGCCAAATGGTGCACAGATTTACGCTCACGCAAGCGTCGACCGATCTGAATGGCCAAAGACATAGACTCATTCAGACCAGCAGGCATAGGAAATCCCACCATGACATCCTTAAGGGCTTCAGAGAGAACCTTTCTGAAAATAGCTGCCAGCGCACATTCATTCCATTGAGTGAGCACGGACCACTTTCTAAACTTCTGACAATAAATCTCTATCTCATCCTGACCCTGACACAGAGCCAGCAAATTTTTCTCTGCCTGATCCACTGAATTAGGTTCGTCGTACAGCAATCCGAGCGCCAGAAAAAACGCATCAATATTACATAATGCAGGATCTCCTGGCGCAAGGGAAAATGCCCAGTCTTGAGGGTCGCCACGTAATAAAGAAATAATGATCTTAACTTGTTGAACTGGGTCACCAGAGGAGCGAGGTTTCAAAGCCAGAAATAGTTTACAATTATTTTTAAAATTCAAAAACTTAGCTCTATCTCCAGAAAATAACTCAGGCATAGGAATTTTAGGTTCTAACATAGGATTCTGAACCACTAAATCTTGAATATTCTGTACATTTATAGCGAGATTATCCATCAAAGAGAACAGACCCTGAATGTCCATGTCCACACCTGTGTTCTGAACCACCCTGATGTAAAGGGGAAAAGAAAGACAGAACACAGTGCAAAGAAGAAAAAAAATGGTCTCAGAACTTCTCTTTTCCCTCTATTGAGAAGCATTAGTACTTTGGGCCTCCAGTACTGTTGTGAACAGGTAATTCAGAACCACAATGGACCTTGAAGTTCAGAGCACACAAAGTGACCTGACAATTACCAAAAACATAGAACGAGCTCTGAGACATGGGAACTCTGCTGACCGCAATCCCTAATCCTATCACACCACACTAGAGGCAGCCGTGGATTGCGCCTAACGCTCCCTATGCAACTCGGCACAGCCTGAGAAACTAACTAGCCCTGAAGATAGAAAAATAAGCCTACCTTGCCTCAGAGAAATTCCCCAAAGGAAAAGGCAGCCCCCCACATATAATGACTGTGAGTAAAGATGAAAATACAAACACAGAGATGAAATCGATTTAGCAAAGTGAGGCCCGACTTACTGAATAGACCGAGGATAGGAAAGATAGCTTTGCGGTCAACACAAAAACCTACAAACAACCACGCAGAGGGGCAAAAAGACCCTCCGCACCGACTAACGGTACGGAGGTGCTCCCTCTGCGTCTCAGAGCTTCCAGCAAGCAAGAAAAACCAATATAGCAAGCTGAACAGAAAATATAGCAAACAAAAGTAACACAAGCAGAACTTAGCTTATGCAGGAAGACAGGCCACAGGAACGATCCAGGAGGAAGCAAGACCAATACTAGAACATTGACTGGAGGCCAGGATCAAAGCACCAGGTGGAGTTAAATAGAGCAGCACCTAACGACTTAACCTCATCACCTGAGGAAGGAAACTCAGAAGCCGCAGTACCACTCTCATCCACCAGAGGAAGCTAATAGACAGAACCAGCCGAAGTACCACTCACGACCACAGGAGGGAGCTTGGCCACAGAATTCACAACAGTGACCTTGATCTGCTCATTATCATCATTTTCTGTTATGGCATTTGTGGATTCAGGCGCCGCTCTGAATTTAATGGACTTAGAATTTGCCAGACGTTGTGGTTTCCCCTTGCAGCCTTTGCAGAACCCTGTTCCTTTAAGGGGGATTGATGCTACACCGTTGGCTAAAAATAAACCTCAGTTTTGGACACAGCTGACCATGCGCATGGCGCCAGCCCACCAGGAAGATTGTCGTTTTCTGGTGTTGCATAATTTGCATGATGATATTGTGCTGGGTTTTCCATGGTTACAGGTACATAATCCGGTGTTAGATTGGAGATCTATGTCTGTGACTAGTTGGGGTTGTCAGGGGGTTCATGATCACGTTCCTTTGATGTCGACTTCCTCTTCCCCCTCTTCTGAAATTCCTGAGTTTTTGTCAGATTTCCAGGATGTATTCGATGAGCCTAAATCCAGTTCCCTTCCACCACATAGGGACTATGATTGTGCTATTGACTTGATTCCAGGTTGTAAGTTCCATAAGGGTCGACTTTTCAACCTGTCTGTGCCAGAACATGCCGCCATGCGGAGCTATATTAAGGAGTCTTTGGAGAAGGGGCATATTCGGCCATCTTCTTCACCAATGGGAGCAGGTTTTTTTTTTGTTGCCAAGAAGGATGGCTCCTTGAGACAATGTATTGATTATCGCCTCTTGAATAAGATCACGGTCCAATTTCAATACCCTTTGCCTTTGCTTACTGATTTGTTTGCTAGGATTAAGGGGGCTAGCTGGTTTACTAAGATTGACCTTCGAGGGGCATATAATCTTATTTGTATTAAACAGGGTGACGAGTGGAAAACTGCATTTAATACGCCCGAAGGCCATTTTGAATACCTAGTGATGCCATTCGGACTCTCTAATGCCCCATCTGTGTTCCAGTCCTTCATGCATGATATCTTTCGGAGTTATCTTGATAAGTTCATGGTTGTATATTTGGATGATATTTTGATTTTTTCCGATGATTGGGAGTCTCATGTGAAACAGGTCAGGATGGTATTTCAGATCCTCCATGATAATGCTTTGTTTGTGAAGGGGTCGAAGTGCCTCTTTGGAGTGCAGAAGGTTTCTTTTTTGGGCTTCATTTTTTCTCCCTCATCTATAGAAATGGATTCGGTTAAGGTTCAGGCAATTCATGATTGGATTCAGCCCACATCTGTGAAGAGCCTTCAGAAATTCTTGGGCTTTGCTAATTTTTATCGTCGTTTCATTGCCAACTTCTCTAGTGTGGTTAAACTTCTGACCGATTTGATGGAGAAAGGCGCTGATGTGACGAATTGGTCCTCTGTGGCTGTTTCTGCCTTTCAGGAGCTTAAACGCCGATTTACTTCTGCCCCTATGTTGCGTCAGCCGGATGTTTCTCTTCCATTTCAGGTTGAGGTTGACGCATCTGAGATTGGGGCAGGGGCCGTTTTGTCTCAGAGGAATTCTGATGGTTCCTTGATGAAACTGTGTGCCTTCTTTTCTCAGAAGTTTTCGCCTGCGGAACGCAATTATGATGTCGGCAATTGGGAGTTGTTGGCTATGAAGTGGGCATTTGAGGAGTGGCGTCATTGGCTTGAGGGAGCTAAGCACCGTATTGTGGTCTTGACCAATCATAAGAATCTGATTTACCTCGAGTCTGCCAAACGACTGAATCCTAGACAGGCTCGATGGTCCCTGTTTTTCTCCCGTTTTGATTTTGTGGTCTCGTACCTTCCTGGTACTAAGAATGTTAAGGCGGATGCCCTCTCTAGGAGTTTTTTTCCTGATTCCCCTGGGGTTCTTGAGCCGGTCGGCATTCTGAAGGAAGGGGTGATTCTTTCTGCCATCTCCTTTGATTTACGACGGGTTCTTCAGGAATTTCAGGCTAATAAACCTGACCGCTGTCCAGTGGGGAAACTGTTTGTTCCTGATAGATGGACTAGTAAAGTGATTTCTGAGGTTCATTGTTCTGTGTTGGCTGACCATCCTGGGATTTTTGGTACCAGAGATTTGTTTGGTAGGTCCTTTTGGTGGCCTTCTTTGTCGCGGGATGTGCGTTCTTTTGTGCAGTCCTGTGGGATTTGTGCGCGGGCTAAGCCTTGCTGTTCCCTCGCTAGTGGGTTGCGTCTGCCTTTGCCGGTCCCTGAGAGACCTTGGACGCATATTTCTATGGATTTTATTTCAGATCTTCCGGTTTCCCAGAGGATGTCTGTTATCTGGGTGGTTTGTGACCGGTTTTCTAAGATGGTTCATTTGGTACCTTACCTAAATTGCCTTCCTCTTCTGATTTGGTTCCGTTGTTTTTTCAGCATGTGGTTCGTTTGCATGGCATCCCGGAGAATATTGTGTCCGATAGAGGTTCCCAGTTTGTTTCTAGGTTTTGGCGGGCCTTTTGTGCTAGGCTGGGCATTGATTTGTCTTTTTCTTCCGCATTTCATCCTCAGACAAATGGCCAGTCGGAGCGAACTAATCAGACTTTGGAAACTTATTTGAGATACTTTGTGTCTGCTGATCAGGATGATTGGGTGGCGTTCTTGCCATTGGCCGAGTTTGCCCTTAATAATCGGGCTAGTTCTGCTACCTTGGTTTCGCCTTTTTTTTGTAATTTTGGTTTTCATCCTCATTTTTCTTCAGGGCAGGTTGAGCCTTCTGATTGTCCTGGTGTGGATTCAGTGGTTGACAGGCTGCAGCGGATTTGAGCTCATGTGGTGGACAATTTGGTGTTGTCTCAGGAGGAGGCTCAGCGTTTTGCTAACCGTCGTCGGTGTGTTGGTTCCCGACTTCGGGTTGGGGATTTGGTCTGGTTGTCTTCCCGTCATGTTCCTATGAAGGTTTCTTCCCCTAAGTTCAAGCCTCGGTTTATTGGTCCTTATAGGATTTCTGAGATTATCAATCTGGTGTCTTTTCGTTTGGCCCTTCCAGACTCTTTTTCCATCCATAATGTGTTCCATAGATCTGTGTTGCGGAAGTATGTGGTGCCCGTTGTTCCCTCTGCTGTTCCTCCGGCCCCGGTGTTGATTGATGGGGAGTTGGAGTATGTGGTTGAGAAGATTTTGGATTCTCGTTTTTCGAGGCGGAAGCTTCAGTATCTGGTCAAATGGAATGGTTATGGCCAGGAGGATAATTCTTGGGTTGTTGCCTCCGATGTTCATGCTGACGATTTGGTTCGTGCCTTTCATTTGGCTCGTCCTGATCGGCCTGGGGGCTCTGGTGAGGGTTCGGTGACCCCTCCTCAAGGGGGGTGTACTGTTGTAAATTCTGCTCTTGGGCTCCCTCCAGTGGTTACGAGTGGTAGTGCTGCGGTAGTTGGATCGCAGCATTTATCAGGTGTATCCATTTTTTGCAATTTGGGCTGGGCTATTTAAGTCCTGCTTTAACCTTTGTCAGTGCCAGTTGTCCATTGCTTTTGGAGGATTCACATCCATACTTGGTCTCTCCTGGTCTGCTGTTCATTTCTTCAAAGATAAGTTCTGGCCTTGTTTTTGCTGTCCACCTGCTGTGGACTTATAGTCTGTGCATTTTCTTGTTTTGTTTTGTCTAGCTTTATCTGTGAAGGATTTTTTGCAGCCTAGCTGTGTCTCTGGAGATGCAGATATACCCTCCATGTCTTTAGTCAGATGTGGTGTTTTGTATTTTCTGTGGTGGATATTTTCTAGTGTTTTAATACTGACCGCATAGTACTCTGTCCTATTCTTCCTTTTTAGCTAGTATGGCCTTCTATGCTAAATCCTGATTTCATGTCTGCGTATGTTATTTCCCTCTCCTTTCACAGTCAATATTTGTGAGCGGCTGTCTATCCTTTGGGGATTTTCTCTGAGGCAAGATAGTTTTCCCGTTTCTGTCTTTAGGGGTAGTTAGTTCTTAGGCTGTGTCGAGGGGTCTAGGGAGTGTTAGGTACCCCCCACGGCTACTTCTAGTTGCGCTGCTAGTTCAGGGTTTGCGGTCAGTAAAGGTACCACCTTCTCCAGAGTATGTCTCATGCTGCTCCTAGGCCACCATATCATAACACTGTATATGATGAAGGAGGTGTGGGGCTGCACATGATGGAGTAGGGCTGCACATAGTGATGTGGGGGGTATGGGGGATTGCACATGAAGAAGGGGAAGTGGGGCAGCACATGAAGTGGGGTAGGGGGGACTGTACATGATGAAGTGGGAGGAGTAATGGGGACTGCACATGATGAAGTGTGAGGAAGGGGACTGCACATGATGAAGTGTTTCTGAGGGGGGACTGCACATAATGAAATGGAAGGGGGATAGAGGGCTGCAAATGATGATGGGCTCTGCAGATGAAGTGAGGGGGTGATAGGGAACTGCAATGGATGAAGTAAGGGGACTTCAAATTAACGTGGAGGACTGCAAATGATGAAGTGGGGAGAGGATGGGGACTGCAATTGATGAATTCAGTGTGAGGGACGGGGACAGTGATTTAATTGAAGGAGGGGTGGGGAGAGCAAATGATGAATTGAAGGAGGAATCAGGAGAGCAAATGATGATCTAGGAGAGAACAAATGATGAATTTTGAGGGTGGGGGAGTGAATGATGCATTGAACGTGGGGTAGAGCAGTTGATAATGAATAGAGGGTGGGAGAGAAAGAGATGACAATGAATTGGCGTAGGAAGGGCATGTAAATATAATGAATCAGGGTTAGGGTTAGAGTGGTAGGTACATAGTGGGGGCATTGAGAATGAAGTGACTGGAAATGAATTGGGGGAAAGAGTACAGGTGCTAATTAATTTATATACTAAATGAGGAAAGTGGCTATTTATAGTTAGTGGGGGTACAGTGGTGGATTATAATACAGTACATACTTGGATCGGTGAGTTAATAATGATAATAATAATTTTATTTCTATAGCGCCAACATATTCCGAAACACTTTACATTTTAGAGGGGACTTGTACAGTCAATGGACATTAAGCATAACAATAAACACATAAATCAACAGATACCAAAAGAAATGAGGGCACTGCTCGCAAGCTTACAATCTGTGAGGTTGCATAATAAACAATTATATATTGATTGTGGGTGCACCTCTGTATTCAGATGTGTAGTGTAGAAGAAAGGGAAAAAATGGGACCGGAAGAGAGAATGGAGGCTGCAGTGTCAGCAATAAGGATGAGGTGAGTATAAACTTCATTATTTTTAATATGGAGAACTGGGGCCATCCTATTATATATATGGGAGAACTAGGGCTACTATATTATATACTAGATGGTGGCCCGATTCTAACGCATCGGGTATTCGAGAATATGTATGTATATAGCAGCCATATAGTATATAGTACAGGCCACAACGTATTCTTGAATACCCAATGTGTTAATACAGGCCACGCAGTATATAACAGTGGCCACGCAGTATATAACAGTGGCCATGCAGTATATAACACAGGCCAAACAGTATATAACACAGCCCATGCAGTATATAACATTGCCCACATAGTATATAACACTGGCCACGTAGTGTATAGCAGCCATGCAGTATATAACGCAGCCCACACAGTATATAACACTGCCCACATAGTATATAACACTGCCCACGTAGTATATAGCAGCCATGTAGTATATAACGCAGCCCACGCAGTATATAACATTGCTCACATAGTATATAACACTGCCCACGTAGTGCATAACAGCCATGTAGTATATAACGAAGCCCACGCAGTGTGTAACACAGCCCACGTAGTATATAGCAATGTGGGCACTATATGCGTGGTTAAAAAAGACTTAAAATAAAAAATAAACATATACTCACCTTCTGAAGGCCAATTGAAGTCCTGGCGCCTGTGTGTGGTGCACGTGGCAGCTTCCGGTCCCAGGGTTGTTATGAGCGCAGGACCTGTGATGATGTCGCAGTCACATGACCGTGACGTCATGGAAGGTCCTTCTCGCATAGCATCCTTGGCACCGGAACCTGCCGCTTGCACTGTCGAGAACAGCGCGCACGCTGAAGGGTAAGAATAACCTTTTTTTTTAATTATTATTATTTGTAACATTAGATCTTTTACTATTGATGCTGCATACGCATCATCAACAGTAAAAAGTTGGTCACACAGGGTTAATAGCTGCGTTAATGGAGTGCGTTACACCGCGGCATAACGTGGTCCATTAACGCTGTCATTAACCCTGTGTGATGGCTGACTGGAGGAGAGTATGGAGCGGGCACTGACTGCAGGGAGGAAGGAGCGGCCATTTTGCCGCTGGACTGTGCCTGTCGCTGATAGGTTGTGGCAATTGTCGTGAGTGTTTTGCCACGACCAATCAGCGACTTGGATTTCCATGACAGACAGAGGCCGCAACTAATGAATATCTGTGACAGACAGACAGAAGGACAGACGGAAGTGACCCTAAGACAATTATACTATATATATGGGGATAACTGGGGCTGTCATCTACTATATAATTGTCTAAGGGTCACTTCCATCTTTCTGTCCCGGATATTCATTGGTCGCGGCATCTGTCTGTCATTGAATCCAAGTTGTTGATTGGTCATGGCAAAACGCCCACGACCATTGCCACGACTAGGGTTGAGCGAAACGGGTCGTTCATTTTCAAAAGTCGCCGACTTTTGGCAAAGTCGGGTTTCATGAAACCCGATCCGACCCCTGTGTGGGGTCGGCCATGCAGTACGCGACTTTCGCGCCAAAGTCGCGTTTCAATGACGCGAAAAGCGCCATTTCTCAGCCAATGAAGGTAAACGCAGAGTGTGGGCAGCGTGATGACATAGGTCCTGGTCCCCACCATCTTAGAGAAGGGCATTGCAGTGATTGGCTTGCTGTCTGCGGCGTCACAGGGGCTATAAAGGGGCGTTCCCGCCGACCGCCATCTTACTGCTGCTGATCTGAGCTTAGGGAGAGGTTGCTGCCGCTTCGTCAGAAGCAGGGATAGCGTTAGGCAGGGTCCATTAACCACCAAACCGCTTGTGCTGTAGCGATTTCCACTGCCCAACACCACCTTCGGTGTGCAGGGACAGTGGAAGCTACATTTTTTTTTTTCCTCAGCGCTGTAGCTCATTGGGCTGCCCTAGAAGGCTCCCTGATAGCTGCATTGCTGTGTGTACGCCGCTGTGCAAACCAACTGCTTTTTTCAAAGCACAAATCCTCTTGTTCCTTCCTTTCTGCACAGCTATCTTGTTTGTTTGTCCACACTTTTTATTTAATTTGTGCATCAGTCCACTCCTTATTGCTGCCTGCCATACCTGGCTGAGATTACTGCAGGGAGATAGTAATTGAAGGACAGTTCCTTTTTTTTTTTGTGGGAGATTAAGATTGGCATTTCTGCTAGAGTGCCATCCCTGTCTGTGCCATCTCTCACTCAGTGGGCCATAGAAAGCCTATTTATTTTTTTGCTTGATTTGGGTTCTAAAATCTACCTGAAAAAATCACTACATCAATCAGTGGGAGAAAAATATTGGCCTCAGGGCTTGTGTGCCACTCCTGACTCCTGTGTGTGCCATCTCTCAGTCAGTGGGCCATAGAAAGCCTATTTATTTTTTTGCTTGATTTGGGTTCCAAAATCTACCTGAAAAAATCACTACATCAATCAGTGGGAGAAAAATATTGGCCTCAGGGCTTGTGTGCCACTCCTGACTCCTGTGTGCATCATCACTCACTCAGTGGGCCATAGAAAGCCTATTTTTTATTTTGCTTTATTTGGGTTCTAAATTCTACCAGAAGAAATCAATAAATCAATCAGTGGGAGATTAATATTGGCCTTTGGGCTTGTGTGCCAGTCCTAAGCGTGCCATCTCTCTCACAAATAGTGGGCCATAGAAAGCCTATTTATTTATTTTTTTTTGGTTTTATAAATTCTCCCTGAAAAAAAAAGGGAGATTAATATTGGCCTTTGGGCTTGTGTGCCAGTCCTAAGCATGCCATCTCTCTCTCTCAGATAGTGGGCCATAGAAAGCCTATTTATTATTTTTTTTATTGGGTTTATAAATTTTCCCTGAAAAAAAAAAAAAAAAAAGTGGGAGATTAATATTGGCCTCTGGGCTTGTGTGCCAGTCCTGAGCGTGCCATCTCTCTCACAAATAGTGGGCCATAGAAAGCCTATTTATTTATTTTTTTTGGTTTTATAAATTCTCCCTGAAAAAAAAAAGGGAGATTAATATTGGCCTTTGGGCTTGTGTGCCAGTCCTAAGCGTGCCATCTCTCTCTCTCAGATAGTGGGCCATAGAAAGCCTATTTATTATTTTTTTTATTGGGTTTATAAATTTTCCCTGAAAAAAAAAAAAAAGTGGGAGATTAATATTGGCCTCTGGGCTTGTGTGCCAGTCCTGAGCGTGCCATCTCTCTCACAAATAGTGGGCCATAGAAAGCCTATTTATTTTTTTGGTTGATTTGGGTTCTAAATTCTACCTGAAAAAATCAATAAATCAATCAGTGGGAAATAAATATTGGCCTCTGGGCTTGTGTGCCACTCCTGACTCCTGTGTGCGTCATCTCTCACTCAGTGGGCCATAGAAAGCCTATTTTTTGTTTTATTTGTTTTCTAAATTCTCCCTGAAAAAATCATTTTATTTTATTTAGTTTCTAAATTCTTCCTGAAAAAATCTTTTTTTTTTATTATTTTTTTTTCTAAAGTCTCCCTGAAGAAAAAAAAAATCAAATCAGTGGGAGATTAATATTGCCCTTTCTGCTTGTGTGCCAGTCTTGACTCCTGGGTGTGCCATCTCTCTCTCTCTCTCCAATTGTGGGCCATAGAAAGCCTATTATTTTTTTAGCTTGATTTGGGTTCCAAAATCTACCTGAAAAAATCACTACATCAATCATTGGGAGAACAATATTGGCCTCTGGGCTTGTGTGCCACTCCTGACTCCTGTGTGCGTCATCTCTCACTCTGTGGGCCATAGAAAGCCTATTTTTTGTTTCATTTGTTTTCTAAATTCTCCCTGAAGAAATCATTTTATTTTATTTGGTTTCTAAATTCTTCCTGAAAAAATCATTTTATTCTATTATTTTTTTTTTCTAAAGTCTCCCTGAAAAAAAAAAAAAAAATCAGTGGGAGATTAATATTGCCCTTTCTGCTTGTGTGCCAGTCTTGACTCCTGGGTGTGCCATCTCTCTCTCTCTCCAATTGTGGGCCATAGAAAGCCTATTATTTTTTTTGCTTGATTTGGGTTCCAAAATCTACCTGAAAAAATCACTAAATCAATCAGTGGGAGATAAATATTGGCCTCTGGGCTTGTGTGCCACTCCTGACTCCTGTGTGCGTCATCTCTCACTCAGTGGGCCATAGAAAGCCTATTTTTTGTTTTATTTGTTTTCTAAATTCTCCCTGAAGAAATCATTTTATTTTATTTGGTTTCTAAATTCTTCCTGAAAAAATCATTTTATTCTATTATTTTTTTTTTCTAAAGTCTCCCTGAAAAAAAAAAAATCAGTGGGAGATTAATATTGCCCTTTCTGCTTGTGTGCCAGTCTTGACTCCTGGGTGTGCCATCTCTCTCTCTCCAATTGTGGGCCATAGAAACCCTATTATTTTTTTTGCTTGATTTGGGTTCCAAAATCTACCTGAAAAAATCACTACATCAATCATTGGGAGAAAAATATTGGCCTCTGGGCTTGTGTGCCACTCCTGACTCCTGTGTGTGGCATCTCTCACTCAGTGGGGCATAGAAAGCCTTTTTTTTTATTTATTTATTTTTTATTTGGTTTCTAAATTGTCATTGGAAAAATCATTTTATGTTATTTGGTTTCTAAATTCTTCCTGAAAAAATCATTTTATTTTATTTTGTTTCTAAAGTCTCCTTGAAAAAAAAAATAAAAAATAAAAAAAAACAGTGGGAGATTAATATTTACATTTGTGCTTCAGTGACAGTCCTGCATGTGTGGCATCTCTCTCATTTGGTGCCACCAAAAACAGAGTGTGTAACATTGTGCCTGATTTTCGTTGTGGTCTCACCCACCTGTAAAGGGGTAGCTAAATCATACTGAAGTTATAGCTCACCGTGTAAGTTGTGTGACAGCAACAAATACCGTTAGTTTGGTTACGTTTTTAAAACAATGAGGAAGTCTGGTGGAAGAGGTCGTGGCCGGGGGCGTTCATTGTCAGCTGGTAATGAGGGTAGTGGTAGTGGTGGAGCATCAGGTGGTCGTGGGAAAAAAAATATTGCACCTAAGTCTGGAGCTGTGGAGCCAGGTTCGTCGTCTGGCTACACAAGGCCTCGAACACTCCCTTTTCTGGGAGTAGGAAAACCGCTTTTAAAGCCGGAGCAGCAAGAGCAAGTTTTGGCTTATATTGCTGACTCAGCCTCTAGCTCTTTTGCCTCCTCTCGTGAAACTGGTAAATGTAAAAGCAGCGCGTCGTTAGTGGATGTTCACGGTCAGGGACAAGTCGCTTCCTTGAACTCTTCAGCAAAAACAACAACAGAGAAGAATGCAGCAGGCGACACAACGGGTTACTCCATGGAGCTCTTTACACATACCGTCCCTGGCTTAGAAAGTGAAGCAGTTAACAGTCCATGCCCATTACAAGTTGAATCTGACATGGAGTGCACTGATGCACAGCCACAGCCAGACTACTATGCTGGTCCTTTGACTCAGACCACAACATTGCCCTCGCAGGGTAATGATCAAGAATCAGACCCTGATGAGACTATGTTGCCCCATCACGAACGCTATACCACCGACCGACACGGTGACACAGACGAAGTTGCACACGAGCTACAAGAAGAGGTAATAGATGACCCAGTTCTTGACCCCGATTGGCAGCCATTGGGGGAACAGGATGCAGGCGGCAGCAGTTCTGAAGCGGAGGAGGAGGGGCCGCAGCAGGCATCAACATCGCAACAGGTTCCATCTGCCGGGCCCGTATCTTGCCCAAAACGCGTGGCAAAGCCAAAACCTGTTGGAGGACAGCGTGGCCATCCGGTTAAAGCTCAGTCTGCAATGCCTGAAAAGGTATCCGATGCTAGAAAGAGTGCAGTCTGGCATTTTTTTAAACAACATCCAATTGATCAGCGCAAAGTCATCTGTCAAAAATGTTCAACTACCTTAAGCAGAGGGCAGAATCTGAAAAGTCTCAATACAAGTTGCATGCATAGACATTTAACCACCATGCATTTGCAAGCTTGGACTAACTACCAAACGTCCCTTAAGGTTGTAGCACCCTCGGCCAATGAAGCTAGTCATCAACGCAACATCCCTTCCGGCAGTGTAGGGCCACCATTTTCCGCACCACCTGCAGTATCTGTGCAGGTTTCTTTGCCAGGCCAAAGCAGTCAGGGTCAGGGAATCACCAGTTTCGTAGTAGGAAACACTGCATCTAGGGCACCGGTGGCAACAATACCATCTCCCACCGTCTCTCAGTCTGCCATGTCCACCGACACCCCCGCTAGTTCCACGATCTCCAGCTCTCCAGTCCAGCTCACCCTACATGAGACTATGGTTAGAAAAAGGAAGTACTTAGCCTCACATCCGCGTACACAGCGTTTGAACGCCCACATAGCTAGACTAATCTCGTTAGAGATGATGCCCTACCGGTTAGTTGAAAGCGAAGCTTTCAAAGCCCTGATGGACTACGCTGTACCACGCTACGAGCTACCCAGTCGACACTTTTTTTCCAGAAAAGCCATCCCAGCCCTCCACCAGCATGTTAAAGAGCGCATCGTCCATGCACTCAGGCAATCTGTGAGCACAAAGGTGCACCTGACAACAGATGCATGGACCAGTAGGCATGGCCAGGGACGTTACGTGTCCATCACGGCACACTGGATGAATGTTGTGGATGCAGGGTCCACAGGGGACAGCAAGTTTGGGACAGTTCTGCCTAGCCCACGGTCTAGGAAACAGTTGGCTGTAGCCGTTCGCACCCCCTCCTCCTCCTCCTCGTCCTCCTGCAGAAGCGAGAGCTCGTCCACAGACCGCAGTCGCACAACCACTCCATCCGCAGCTGCCACTGTTGCACACCAGGTCTCCCATTATGGGGCAGCTACTGGCAAACGTCAGCAGGCTGTATTGGCTATGAAGTGTTTGGGTGACAACAGACACACCGCGGAAGTTCTGTCCGAGTTCTTGCAGAAAGAAATGCAGTCGTGGCTGGGCACTGTAGATCTTGAGGCAGGCAAGGTAGTGAGTGATAACGGAAGGAATTTCATGGCTGCCATCTCCCTTTCCCAACTGAAACACATTCCTTGCCTGGCTCAAACCTTAAACCTGGTGGTGCAGTGCTTCCTGAAAAGTTATCCGGGGTTATCCGACCTGCTCCTCAAAGTGCGTGGACTTTGCTCACATATCCGCCGTTCGCCCGTACACTCCAGCCGTATGCAGACCTATCAGCGTTCTTTGAACCTTCCCCAGCATCGCCTAATCATAGACGTTGCAACAAGGTGGAACTCAACACTGCACATGCTTCAGAGACTGTGCGAACAGAGGCGGGCTGTTATGTTTTTGTGGGAGGATACACATACACGGGCAGGCAGTAGGATGGCAGACATGGAGTTGTCAGGTGTGCAGTGGTCGATGATTCAAGACATGTGTCAAGTCCTTCAGTGTTTTGAGGAATGCACACGGCTGGTGGTTAGTGCAGACAACGCCATAATAAGCATGAGCATCCCCCTAATGCGTCTGCTGATGCAAAGTTTGACGCACATAAAGGATCAGGCGTCTGCAGCTGAGGAAGAGGAAAGCCTTGATGACAGTCAGCCATTGTCTGGCCAGGGCAGTGTACAGGACGAGGTAGCGGGCGAAGAGGAGGAGGAGGACGAGGAGGATGATGGGGATGATTATATTTTTAATGAGGAAGCTTTTCCGGGGCCACTGGAAATTGTTGGCGCGGCAAGGCCGGGTTCTGGTTTTTGGAGGGACATAAGTGACGTGGATTTGCCTGAAACTGCCCCTCAACCAAGCACAACCGCAGATTTGAGAACTGGAACTTTGGCCCACATGGCGGATTATGCCTTACGTATCCTCAAAAGGGACACACGCATTACTAAAATGATGAACGATGACGATTACTGGTTGGCCTGCCTCCTTGATCCTCGCTATAAAGGCAAATTGCAAAATATAATGCCACATAACAACTTGGAAATAATATTAGCAACCAAACAATCAACTCTTGTTGACCGTTTGCTTCTGGCATTCCCTCATAGTACAATAAAGTGTCTCTGGCGGTGGTGGTGCGCGCCCAACGTCAGACACACCGTTGTAATATGAGGGGCCCTGGGCCTGTACCGCCGGCCACAAGACAGTTCCCCCCCCCAGCTCAAACAGTGCTCTACCACTTGCAAAATTATCTCTCACAGCTCCACCAATGTTTAGTCTATGCGCTGACATCTTTCAATGCCTGGCACTGACAATACCATTGTATTGACATTTTTGTTATGCTAGGCCTTCGAAGCCTGTCTGCGGTCCCTCCTTCCACTAGGCCTCCACTGACCATTGTACTGCTGCCCGTGTACCCCTGGAACCAATTTTAAATTGCCAACAGCCCTATTTTTTTATGTTAGGCCTTCGAAGCCTGTCTGCGGTCCCTCCTTCCACTAGGCCTCCACTGACCACACCACTGCTGCCCGTGTACCCCTGGAACCAATTTAAAATTGCCTACAGCCAGCCCAATTTTTTTATGTTAGGCCTTCGAAGCCTGTCTGCGGTCCGTTCTTTCTACTACTACTACACTGACCAGGCCACTGCTGCCCGTGTTCCCCTGGAACCAATTTAAAATTGCCTACAGCCATGTGTTATTATGTTAGGCCTTCGATGCCAGTCTGCGGTCACTCCTTCCACTAGGCCTCCACTGACCACACCACTGCTGCCCGTGTACCCCTGGAACCAATTTAAAATTGCCTACAGCCAGCCCAATTTTTTTATTTTAGGCCTTCGATGCCTGTCTGTGGTCTATTCTTTCTACTACTACTACACTGACCAGGCCACTGCTGCCCGTGTTCCCCTGGAACCAATTTAAAATTGCCTACAGCCATCTGTTATTATGTTAGGCCTTCGATGCCTGTTTGCGGTCACTCCTTCCACTAGGCCTCCACTGACCACACCACTGCTGCCCGTGTACCCATGGAACCAATTTAAAATTGCCTACAGCCATGTGTTATTATGTTAGGCCTTCGATGCCTGTCTGCGGTCACTCCTTCCACTAGGCCTCCACTGACCACACCACTGCTGCCCATGTACCCCTCGAACCAATTTAAAATTGCCTACAGCCAGCCCAATTTTTTTATTTTAGGCCTTCGATGCCTGTCTGCGGTCCGTTCATTCTACTACTACTACACTGACCAGGCCACTGCTGCCCGTGTTCCCCTGGAACCAATTTAAAATTGCCTACAGCCATGTGTTATTATGTTAGGCCTTCGATGCCTGTCTGCGGTCACTCCTTCCACTAGGCCTCCACTGACCACACCACTGCTGCCCGTGTACCCCTGGAACCAATTTAAAATTGCCTACAGCCAGCCCAATTTTATTATGTTAGGCCTTCGAAGCCTGTCTGCGGTCCGTTCTTTCTACTACTACTACACTGACCAGGCCACTGCTGCCCGTGTTCCCCTGGAACCAATTTAAAATTGCCTACAGCCATCTGTTATTATGTTAGGCCTTCGATGCCTGTTTGCGGTCACTCCTTCCACTAGGCCTCCACTGACCACACCACTGCTGCCCGTTTACCCATGGAACCAATTTAAAATTGCCTACAGCCATCTGGTATTATGTTAGGCCTTCGATGCCTGTCTGCGGTCACTCCTTCCACTAGGCCTCCACTGACCACACCACTGCTGCCCGTGTACCCCTGGAACCAATTTAAAATTGCCTACAGCCATCTGTTATTATGTTAGGCCTTCGAAGCCTGTCTGCGGTCCTTCCTTCCAATAGTTCTCCACTGACCAGACCAATGCTGGCCGTGTACCCCTGGAACCCAGCTGAAAGTGCATGTAGCCTCCTTTTTTTCTTTGTTTTATATTTAGAAAGCCCAGATGAACTACGCTGTGCAACGGTTCAAGCTACCCAGTCGACATTTCTTTTGCGAGAAAAGCCATCCCAGCCCTCCAGCGGCATGAAAAAGTCTGCATTGTCATAGCACTCAGGCAATCAAACAGCAGAAAGGTGCACCTGACAAAAGACGCATGGACCAGTAGGCATGTCCACAAAAAGTTACGTGTCCATTACGGCGCACTGGGTTAATGTGTTGGATGCATGGTCCACAGGGGACAGCCTACAAAGTCTGTCTGCAGTCCCTAATTCCAATTTTCCTCCGCTGACCACACCACTGCTGCCCGTGTACCCCTGGAACCAATTTTACAGTGTCTACAGCCTAATTTTGTTATGTTAGGCCTACTACGCCTGTCTGCGGTCCCTCCTTCCAATACTCATCCACTGACCACACCACTGCTGCCCGTGGACCCCTGGAACCTATTTTTAATTGCATAGAGCATCCTTTTTTTAAAAGTAGGCGTACAAAGTCTGTCTGCGGTCCACCATTGAAATTGTCCTCCACTGCCCAGAGCACTGCTGCTTGTGTACCCCTGTAACTTTTTTAAGCTGCAGTGAGCCACATTTTTGGTTTAAGTCCTACTACCTGTGTCTGTCTGCGCCACTCAATTCAGCTGTGTTCCTTTGAAAAAAGCTGAGCGTCAATAGTCTTGTTTTCAGCCTCTAGGAATTTTAAAACTGCATTGGGGGTACAACTTTGGTAGGGCCTACTAACGGTGTCTGCCTCCCCAAGGTGTGCCCCAGGTTTCCTCGCCATTGCTTCGATCTTAATGCTCTCGTTTAGTAGTTGTTGGAAACTACACTGCATTAGGCCTACAAATTGGGTATGGGGTGTAGAGAGATGGTGTGTCCCACTCCAAGGTGTTCCCCAGGTTTCCTCTCCATTGCTTCGATCTTCATGCTCTCGTTTAGTAGTTGTTGGAAACTACGCTGCATTAGGCCTACAAATTGGGTATGGGGTGTAGAGAGATGGTGTGTTCCACTCCAAGGTGTTCCCCAGGTTTCCTCTCCATTGCTTCGGTCTTCCGACTCTCGTTTAGTAGTTGTAGAAAACTACACTGCATTAGGCCTACAAATTGGGTATGGGGTGTAGAGAGATGGTGTGTTCCACTCCAAGGTGTTCTCCAGGTTGCCTTTCCTGAGCTTCGATCTTCTGGCTCTCGTTTAGTAGTTGTTGGAAACTACGCTGCATTAGGCCTACAAATTGGGTATGGGGTGTAGAGAGATGGTGTGTTCCACTCCAAGGTGTTCCCCAGGTTTCCTCTCCATTGCTTCGATCTTCATGCTCTCGTTTAGTAGTTGTTGGAAACTACACTGCATTAGGCCTACAAATTGGGTATGGGGTGTAGAGAGATGGTGTGTTCCACTCCAAGGTGTTCCCCAGGTTTCCTCTCCATTGCTTCGATCTTCATGCTCTCGTTTAGAAGTTGTTGGAAACTACACTGCATTAGGCCTACAAATTGGGTATGGGGTGTAGAGAGATGGTGTGTCCCACTCCAAGGTGTTCCCCAGGTTTCCTCTCCATTGCTTCGATCTTCATGCTCTCGTTTAGTAGTTGTTGGAAACTACGCTGCATTAGGCCTACAAATTGGGTATGGGGTGTAGAGAGATGGTGTGTTCCACTCCAAGGTGTTCCCCAGGTTTCCTCTCCATTGCTTCGGTCTTCCGACTCTCGTTTAGTAGTTGTAGAAAACTACACTGCATTAGGCCTACAAATTGGGTATGGGGTGTAGAGAGATGGTGTGTTCCACTCCAAGGTGTTCTCCAGGTTGCCTTTCCTGAGCTTCGATCTTCTGGCTCTCGTTTAGTAGTTGTTGGAAACTACGCTGCATTAGGCCTACAAATTGGGTATGGGGTGTAGAGAGATGGTGTGTTCCACTCCAAGGTGTTCCCCAGGTTTCCTCTCCATTGCTTCGATCTTCATGCTCTCGTTTAGTAGTTGTTGGAAACTACACTGCATTAGGCCTACAAATTGGGTATGGGGTGTAGAGAGATGGTGTGTTCCACTCCAAGGTGTTCCCCAGGTTTCCTCTCCATTGCTTCGATCTTCATGCTCTCGTTTAGTAGTTGTTGGAAACTACACTGCATTAGGCCTACAAATTGGGTATGGGGTGTAGAGAGATGGTGTGTTCCACTCCAAGGTGTTCCCCAGGTTTCCTCTCCATTGCTTCGATCTTCATGCTCTCGTTTAGTAGTTGTTGGAAACTACATTGCATTAGGCCTACAAATTGGGTATGGGGTGTAGAGAGATGGTGTGTTCCACTCCAAGGTGTTCCCCAGGTTTCGTCCACATTGCTTCGGTCTTCCGACTCTCGTTTAGTAGTTGTAGAAAACTACACTGCATTAGGCCTACAAATTGGGTATGGGGTGTAGAGAGATGGTGTGTTCCACTCCAAGGTGTTCCCCAGGTTTCCTCTCCATTGCTTCGGTCTTCCGACTCTCGTTTAGTAGTTGTAGAAAACTACACTGCATTAGGCCTACAAATTGGGTATGGGGTGTAGAGAGATGGTGTGTTCCACTCCAAGGTGTTCTCCAGGTTGCCTTTCCTGAGCTTCGATCTTCTGGCTCTCGTTTAGTAGTTGTTGGAAACTACGCTGCATTAGGCCTACAAATTGGGTATGGGGTGTAGAGAGATGGTGTGTTCCACTCCAAGGTGTTGCCCAGGTTTCCTCTCCATTGCTTCGATCTTCATGCTCTCGTTTAGTAGTTGTTGGAAACTACACTGCATTAGGCCTACAAATTGGGTATGGGGTGTAGAGAGATGGTGTGTTCCACTCCAAGGTGTTCCCCAGGTTTCCTCTCCATTGCTTCGGTCTTCCGACTCTCGTTTAGTAGTTGTAGAAAACTACACTGCATTAGGCCTACAAATTGGGTATGGGGTGTAGAGAGATCGTGTGTTCCACTCCAAGGTGTTCTCCAGGTTGCCTTTCCTGAGCTTCGATCTTCTGGCTCTCGTTTAGTAGTTGTTGGAAACTACGCTGCATTAGGCCTACAAATTGGGTATGGGGTGTAGAGAGATGGTGTGTTCCACTCCAAGGTGTTCCCCAGGTTTCCTCTCCATTGCTTCGATCTTCATGCTCTCGTTTAGAAGTTGTTGGAAACTACACTGCATTAGGCCTACAAATTGGGTATGGGGTGTAGAGAGATGGTGTGTTACACTCCAAGGTGTTCTCCAGGTTGCCTTTCCTGAGCTTCTATCTTCAGGCTCTCATTAAATTGTGGTTAAATGGAACAACTGCATTTGGCGTACTAGTTGGTTTGGGGCCTACTATCGGTGTCTGCCACTCCTTGCTGTTCTCCTGGTTTCCTGTCCTAAAATTCCATTTTCAGGCTCTCGTTAAGTAGTTGTTAATGTTAGACTGCGTTTGGCCTACTAGTTGGGTTGGGGCCTACTATCGGTGTCTGCCACTCCTTGCTGTTCTCCTCCACTGAACAAAGCTGTGCCGCCTGTTTACTACGGTTGCCAATTTTGAACTGCATTTCGACTACTTACTGATTTGGGCCTACTCTCTGTGTCAGCCTCTCATTCCAGTTGTCCTCCACTGCAATGCCCCATGGTTAGTCCTGTGTTACCAATTTTGAACTGCATTTAGCCAACTTTATTCTTTGGGCCTATATCTGTGTTTCCTCCTCATCCTGCCCATTGCCCAGCCAGTGATAGATGAGTCTGCTGGTACATTGACCCATAACGCAAAATTCCCCGTGCACGCTACACAGCAAGATTGTGACCCTGCTGAAAGTCAGGTTCCTCTTCCCGCATACCATACCAACTTACACGGGGACAAAGAGGAAGGTGCAGATGAAAGTGCAGGTTCCTTCATCAGGTGGGGGGAGGAATACTAGTTGGCGACGTCACTGGCACAGGGCCTCTCATAGTACGCAAAAGTGTTGCTGCCGGTGGGAGGCGCCCCCGCCGTGCAAACACACCGCTGTACTTTGAGGGGCCCTGTGCCAGTGCCAATGCCAACGAGTGGGCCCCCCCTGCTTGCTCAGGATCACAGCACTTGCAAAGTTGAAATACTTACCTCTCCCTGCTCCACTGCCGTGACGTGGTCCAGATTTACTGGGCCCACTAATTACTTGAACCAGCCCTACCCCCCACAACTTTAGCCAAATGACCCCCAATTTCAAATGCCTTCCAATTATTATAAGCTAAATTAAGATTGACAAGCTTCTGTAACAAGAATGGATGTTTTTGCCATTAAAATGGGCAGTGTAGGTGTTTTCCTGGCCTCCACTCACTGCCGACTATGCTCCCCCATTGACTTGCATTGGGTTTCGTGTTTCGGGCGATACCCGACTTTTCGCCATAATCGGCCGATTCCACTCGACTCGACTTCTAAGATAGTCGGGTTTCGCGAAACACGACTCGACTCTAAAAAGGTCAAGGTCGCTCAAACCTAGCCACGACCAATCAGCGACGGGCGCAGTCCGGCAGCAACATGTCCACTCCTTCCTCCCCGCAGTCAGTGCCCGCTCCGTACTCCCCTCCAGTCAGAGATCACACAGGGTTATGGCAGCACTAATAGACCGCGTTATGCCGCGGTCTAACGCACTCCATTAACGCTGCTATTAACCCTGTTTGACCAACTTTTTTACTATTGATGCTGCCTGTTATGGCCGGCAATCAGGCAACACAGTGTGCAGTAATCAGCGCACATACAGAGATCTGGCAATAACCAAAAACAATAGGACGAGCTCTGAGACGTGGAATCTCTGTACACTGCAGTACCTGATCTATCCTCACACAACTATAAGCAGCAGTGGATTGCGCCTATCACTACCTATGCAACTCGGCACTGCCTGAGGAGCTGACTAGCCTGAAGATAGAAATACAAGCCTGACTTACCTCAGAGAAATACCCCAAAGGAATAGGCAGCCCCCCACATATAATGACTGTTAGCAAGATGAAAAGACAAACGTAGGAATGAAATAGATTCAGCAAAGTGAGGCCCGATATTCTAGACAGAGCGAGGATAGCAAAGAGAACTATGCAGTCTACAAAAAACCCTAAAACGAAAACCACGCAAAGGGGCAAAAAGACCCACCGTGCCGAACTAACAGCACGGCGGTGCACCCCTTTGCTTCTCAGAGCTTCCAGCAAAAGTTAATAGCAAGCTGGACAGAAAAAACAGAAAACAAACTAGAAGCACTTATCTAGCAGAGCAGCAGGCCCAATGAAAGATGCAGTAGCTCAGATCCAACACTGGAACATTGACAAGGAGCAAGGAAGACAGACTCAGGTGGAGCTAAATAGCAAGGCAGCCAACGAGCTCACCAAAACACCTGAGGGAGGAAGCCCAGAGACTGCAATACCACTTGTGACCACAGAAGTGAACTCAGCCACAGAATTCACAACAGTACCCCCCCCTTGAGGAGGGGTCACCGAACCCTCACCAGAACCCCCAGGCCGACCAGGATGAGCCACATGAAAGGCACGAACAAGATCTGGGGCATGGACATCAGAGGCAAAAACCCAGGAATTATCTTCCTGAGCATAACCCTTCCATTTGACCAGATACGGGAGTTTCCGTCTAGAGACACGAGAATCCAAAATCTTCTCCACAATATACTCCAATTCCCCCTCCACCAAAACAGGGGCAGGAGGCTCCACAGATGGAACCATAGGTGCCACGTATCTCCTCAACAACGACCTATGGAATACATTATGTATGGAAAAGGAGTCTGGGAGGGTCAGACGAAAAGACACCGGATTGAGAATCTCAGAAATCCTATACGGACCAATAAAACGAGGTTTAAATTTAGGAGAGGAAACCTTCATAGGAATATGACGAGAAGATAACCAAACCAGATCCCCAACACGAAGTCGGGGTCCCACACGGCGTCTGCGATTAGCGAAAAGCTGAGCCTTCTCCTGGGACAAGGTCAAATTGTCCACTACCTGAGTCCAGATCTGCTGCAACCTGTCCACCACAGAATCCACACCAGGACAGTCCGAAGACTCAACCTGTCCTGAAGAGAAACGAGGATGGAACCCAGAATTGCAGAAAAATGGAGAGACCAAGGTAGCCGAGCTGGCCCGATTATTAAGGGCGAACTCAGCCAACGGCAAAAATGACACCCAATCATCCTGGTCAGCGGAAACAAAACATCTCAGATATGTTTCCAAGGTCTGATTGGTTCGTTCGGTCTGGCCATTAGTCTGAGGATGGAAGGCCGAGGAGAAAGATAGGTCAATGCCCATCCTACCACAAAAGGCTCGCCAGAACCTCGAGACAAACTGGGAACCTCTGTCAGAAACAATATTCTCAGGAATGCCATGTAAACGAACCACATGCTGGAAGAACAAAGGCACCAAATCAGAGGAGGAAGGCAATTTAACCAAGGGCACCAGATGGACCATTTTAGAAAAGCGATCACAGACCACCAAAATGACCGACATTTTTTGAGAAACGGGAAGGTCAGAAATGAAATCCATCGAAATATGTGTCCAAGGCCTCTTCGGGACCGGCAAGGGCAAAAACAACCCACTGGCACGTGAACAGCAGGGCTTAGCCCTAGCACAAATTCCACAGGACTGCACAAAAGCACGCACATCCCGTGACAGAGATGGCCACCAGAAGGATCTAGCAACCAACTCCCTGGTACCAAAGATTCCTGGATGACCGGCCAGCACCGAACAATGAAGTTCAGAGATAACTTTACTAGTCCACCTATCAGGGACGAACAGTTTCTCGGCCGGACAACGATCAGGTTTATTAGCCTGAAATTTCTGCAACACTCTCCGCAAATCAGGGGAGATGGCAGACACAATGGCTCCTTGTACTGTTATGGCCGGCAATCAGGCAACACAGTGTGCAGTAATCAGCGCACATACAGAGATCTGGCAATAACCAAAAACAATAGGACGAGCTCTGAGACGTGGAATCTCTGTAGACTGCAGTACCTGATCTATCCTCACACAACTATAAGCAGCAGTGGATTGCGCCTATCACTACCTATGCAACTCGGCACTGCCTGAGGAGCTGACTAGCCTGAAGATAGAAATACAAGCCTGACTTACCTCAGAGAAATACCCCAAAGGAATAGGCAGCCCCCCACATATAATGACTGTTAGCAAGATGAAAAGACAAACGTAGGAATGAAATAGATTCAGCAAAGTGAGGCCCGATATTCTAGACAGAGCGAGGATAGCAAAGAGAACTATGCAGTCTACAAAAAACCCTAAAACGAAAACCACGCAAAGGGGCAAAAAGACCCACCGTGCCGAACTAACAGCACGGCGGTGCACCCCTTTGCTTCTCAGAGCTTCCAGCAAAAGTTAATAGCAAGCTGGACAGAAAAAACAGAAAACAAACTAGAAGCACTTATCTAGCAGAGCAGCAGGCCCAAGGAAAGATGCAGTAGCTCAGATCCAACACTGGAACATTGACAAGGAGCAAGGAAGACAGACTCAGGTGGAGCTAAATAGCAAGGCAGCCAACGAGCTCACCAAAACACCTGAGGGAGGAAGCCCAGAGACTGCAATACCACTTGTGACCACAGAAGTGAACTCAGCCACAGAATTCACAACAGCTGCCTATGCAGCCTCAATAGTAAAAAGATCTAATGCTAAAAATGATTAAAAAAAAAAAATAAAAAATCATCATATACTCACATTCCAGTGCCTTTCCCGCTCCTCGCGACACTCCGGTGACCGCTCCATGCAAGCGGCAGGTTCCGGTGGCAAGGATGGTATACGACAAGGACCTGCCACGACGTCACGGTCTTGTGACCACGATGTCATCACAGGTCCTGCGAGAAAGACCTGCCATGATGTCACGGTCATGTGACCGCGACGTCATGACAGGTCCTGCACCCAAACCAACCCTGGGACCGGAAGCTGCCGCGTGCACCGCACACAGGGCCAGGACCTCAACGGAGGGTGAGTATATGTTTATTTTTTATTTTACGTCTGTATACTACATGGCTCTGTGCTGTATACTCCGTCGCTGTGCAATATACTATGTGGCTGAGCAATATACTACATGTCTCTGTGCTGTATACTCCGTCGCTGTGCAATATACTATGTGAATGGGCAATATACTACGTGACTGGGCAATATACTACGTGGCTGGGCAATATACTACGTTGCTGGGCAATATACTATGTGGCTGTGCAATATGCTACGTGGCTGGGCAATATACTACGTGGCTGGGCAATATACTATGTGGCTGGGCAATATACTACGTGGCTGGGTAATATACTACATGGACATGCATATTCTAGAATACCCGATGCGTTAGAATCGGGCAACCATCTAGTACTATATATATGGAGAGAACTGAGGCCATCATACCAGATATGTGGGGAGAACTGGGGCCATCATACTATATATATGGGCAACTGGTGCCATCGTACTATATTTATGGTGGGAACTGGGACCATCGCACTATATATACTATATATGGGGGGCTATGGGAACCATCATACTATATATGCGGGGCAGTGGGATACCTTCATACTATATATAATATGTATATAAATAAAAGAAACAGTGGGGACCATCATATGGGGGCTGTGGGGCCACCATATTCAATATAGGGGGCTGTAGGGACATGATACTATATATAGAGGGGATGCGGGATCATCATACTATATATAGCTGTGAGGTACATAATATCGCTGTAGGGGACCATCATACTCTCTGTAGAGAGCTGTAAGGGACCATCAGACTATATATAGGGGGTTTTGCAGACGTACTATTTGTGGGGAGCTATAGTATATATAGGAAACTGTAAAGCATCATACTATATATAGGAGGCAGTGGGGACATAATATTGTATATAGGGGCTATGTAGCCATTTTACTATATATAGGGAGTTTGGGGGTCCTAAATGTATAATAAAGGGGTATAGGGGGCTGTAAGACCATCATTCTGTATATACAGAGCTGTGTGGGTGCTCAGAGGAAATTATTTGTTATGAATGGGGACATTATTAGTTTTGATAGGGGCACTCAGGCTCCATTTTTTTGGGGGGGCCTTGCTACTTTAAGTGAGCACTCAAGGGTATTTTTGCTGGAAGATGGCACTTGGGACATTATATCCTTCAATGGACCATACAGGTCTTTGCACATTGGTGGCATTAATACTTTCTGTGGGACACTTTAACTTATTGGGGGTGGGAGTATTCCTAGTAATGACACAATTAATTAAATATTATGGTCAGTGGTCCACACTGCAGGTGCACACAGAATGGGGAGTTTTTGTAGGTTGGGAATAGATGGAGACGGCGCTGGAAATGTGAGCCGTCAAATGTACCTTTGTTGTAATCTGTGCAGGCAAGTCCTGGCTGGAGAAGTTGTCATGTCAGTCTGGGCCAGATAGAAAAAGTGGACGACCCGAATCAGAAAGAACATCATGTGTAATTTACTATACTGTATGTAACACCTGCACTGGGAACTGTTAGGGCAGCTACTGGTATACTGGGATTTACAGACACTAAGAAGAGCTTTGCAGCTGCTGTTATACCAGGACCTACAGACATTAGCAGATTTTCCTCTGAGCTGCAGTGGACTACAATTCCCAAGGACCCCTGGACTACAATTCCCAGGGATCCTTGTTTGAGTCAGATGACACAGCTTGGATTGGAGGAGGAGGGACTTGGAGGCAGGAGCTGGGGAGAAAGTGAAACTAAGAATTCACAGGAAGAAAAGAGCGTGGTATCTTGTTGGGAGAGACGGAGCACGGGGGACTTGCCTGGCCCCATGCTGCAGGGTTGCTGTCCTCCCGGATATACTCGTGTTGCTGGAGAGAGTGCAAAAACAAAAAACCCTACTACGTTATACTTGCAGGGTTGAAGTAGAATTAGAGTGAGATGTGTATATGACCTTGACAGAGCACAGTTATTTGTATTTCATGTTATTCTTTTAAATCCATCTAATTTATGCTGCATAGCAATACACCTGTTAAACTGTTTTACTCCTGATCGCTGTGAGTGTGTACTGAGAGTGGCAGGGGCTTCCCGAATCAGCCCCTGGCAGAAGATAATAGCCCTTCTGCAGTCCCAGAGAGAGAACTCCAATCAAGATTCGGGTGGAGGCACTGCACCCTGGAGAGGTGAGACCCCCCATAACACCCAGTGTACCGTGGTAGCCCTAAAGGGGTGTTACAGTGGAGGCACTGCTGAGATCTAGAACTAACACAGGAGTATTTACTATGGAGACTTTAACAGAACAAGAAGTGTATTTATGGTGTGAAGAGATGGATGTTCTTGCCAAACAAAGCTTTGCAGTGAGTGGTGAGCTCTGTGATGCGTCTGATGAAGAGATACTGGAAATAGTTAACCGACTCACTGAACTTGCCTACCCTAAAGTGGTTGATCGCCGGAAGGAAAAGGGGGGACAGTTACCCACAGCCCTGATTTCAACTGGGCAGATCTTGAGGAAAGAATACTTCCCCTCTATGGTAGTTGTGTCTTCAGAGTATGGTCGACAATGGCAGATCACTTGGCCTACTGAGTCCGAAGTTGAGACCCGGCAACAGGAATCAACCACTCAGCCTAGAAAGACTAGTATATCTCCACCTTCTACTCCACCTAGATTCCGTCCTGAAGAGACAGCGGCCCCTGCTGATGTGCTTATGACAGCTATGGAAAAGTTAGTCAGTCAGTTTGCCAAGATGCAGCCAGAAGGGAACTACCGTCGTCTAAGAATTTTCTCGGGTGCCCTCCCCACCCCTACTGGAGAAGAGGGATATGATACTTGGAGGGATGTCACTTTACAGTGCCTAGAAGAGTGGCAGTGCACTGATGCTGTAAAGAGGCAGAGAATAGTAGAGAGCTTGAAGGGTACTGCTATGGAGGTGGTGCAGGCTGCTTGGCGGAGCAAGCCTCTGGCAACTTATCAAGATTATATGAGTGCTTTAGAAGATGCTTTTGGATCCCCTGAAGATGCTACTGATCTACTCTTTAAACTCCGTACCACCTACCAACAGCCAGATGAGAAGATGTCCGACTATTTATACCGACTAGATAAGCTGGTTCATAGAATAGTAGCTAAAGGTGGCATCAGCCCTCAAGAAGTTGATCAGTGTCGCCTGGAACAAGTACTCAGAGGAGCTCTCACTCATGATCCAATTGCCCAGCGGATGAGGTCTTGTGATAGAGAGAAGATTCCTGGATCTTTTCATGAGTTGATTAAGGAAGTTCGGAAGGCGGAGGTTATTTTGGCCGCAAGAGAGAAGGCATCCCCTCGGGTGACTACTGTTGCCTTGAAGCCAGAAGCCGAATGCCGACACATAGAACTGTTGAAAGTCATCGAGAAACAGGGGGAGCAGATTACACAACTGTTAAGTGCTCAGGCCAAGACAATACAGCGACTTCAAAGTGTTGTGGAGGTAGCCGAGCAGAAAACACTGGTTTCAGGAAGAGAGAAAGAAGATCTCGGTAGAGTGGAGAGTAGGAAACCAGAATGGTGCTTCGTCTGTGGGAGTCCAGGCCATATAGCTCGTCAGTGTCCAAAGAGGTGGAGCTCAAAGAACTCTTCACAGCTTCCCCATCACCCTCAGAGGCAGTCGGGAAATGGGAAAGGGGGCCAGTAGAACCCCATACTGAGCCCCCATCAGCAACTAGGACCTACTCTACCGCCCCATCTAATAGTGCATCATCGAAAACCCTGCCTGAAGGTTTAGTGGGACCATCCCCACATGTCCCCGCATATATCAATGGTCAACCTTGCACAGTATTACTGGATAGCGGGTCTCAAGTATCTATCATCTTTGAAGGATGGTATAAGAGATATTTATCCAAAGTGCCTCTGAAACCGTTGTCTGGACTCGTGGTGTGGGGACTGAGTGAGCACAGCTACCCCTGCAGACGATACGTCTCCGTGACGCTACGATTCTCAGAGACTGTTGTTGGAGTGGATAAAGAGATACCCATCATAGCGTTAATCTGCCCAGAGGCCGAGGCAGATGAGAGACGAACACCTGTCATAGTGGAAACAAATGCCAACATCTTCCGTACGTTAGCTCAGTGGTGTCGGGAAGTTGGGGGAGAAAATTACTCGCAGACCCTATCCATCCACCCAGTCTGCCTGGAGGCCTATGTGAGAACGGAGGAGGAGAAGAGGGAACTACGGCCTGAAAGCTTTGACCCTTGTTTTGAAGGAAGCGAGCTAAAAGGAGAAGAGAGGGGGTTGGTCATTGATGGCCTGATGATGCGAGGTGCAGTTTTTTCTCTAGGTGAATGGGACATGGGCCTCGCTCATGGAGTGGAGCATCGCATTCGGTTGAAGGATCAAAAGCCTTTTCGAGAGAGGTCCCGAAGATTGGCTCCAGCAGATATCGAAGATGTCAGGCAGCATCTACGCGGTATGTTAGACACAGGAGTCATCATAGAATCTAGTAGCCCTTATGCTTCCCCCATTGTGATAGCTCGAAAGAAAAATGGAGCTATTCGGATGTGTGTGGATTATAGAACCTTGAATAAGCGTACCATCCCCGACCAGTACACTGTGCCCAGAATCTATGAAGCTTTGGATTGCTTGCAAGGGAGCCAATGGTTTTCTGTGTTAGATCTCCGGAGTGGCTACTATCAGATACCCATGTCAAAAGAAGATCAAGAGAAGACTGCTTTTATCTGCCCCATTGGGTTCTTCGAGTTTCAGAGACTGCCTCAAGGACTGACAGGTGCTCCGGCCACTTTTCAGAGATGTATGGATAAAGTAGTGGGGGACATGCACTTACGTGAGGTCCTGGTTTATCTCGATGATCTAATTGTTTTTGGGAAGACTCTGGAAGAACACAACCAGCGGTTGTTCAAGGTGCTGGATCGGTTGAAGGAGGCTGGGTTGAAGTTGTCCCTTGATAAGTGCCGGATTTGCCAGACGACTGTGAAATATGTGGGGCACATAGTCAGCAGAGAAGGAATTTCCACCGACCCCGCCAAAGTGGAGGCTGTTGTAAACTGGCCAAAACCCACCAAACTGAAGGAGCTTAGGTCCTTTTTAGGATTTTGCGGATACTACCGAAGATTTGTACCCCAGTACTCTCGGATTGCGAAGCCATTAACTGCCCTTACTCAGGGGTATCCCCCTTCCGGGAGGACAGCCCATTCCTCAAGGTCAGGAAAGAAGGTCTACTTCAAAGTTAACGAACTTTTTGGGGATAGATGGACACCGGCATGCGATGAGGCATTCGAGAAATTGAAGTCATGCTTGACCCAAACCCCAGTGTTGGCCTATGCAGACCCCAGCAAACCATATGTGTTACATGTAGATGCTTCTCTTGACGGGCTAGGAGGGATTCTTTATCAAGACCATGAAGGCTGTCTGCGTCCCGTCTACTACATTAGTCGAGGATTGACTCCCAGTGAACGCAACTACCCAGCCCACAAACTGGAGTTTCTGGCCTTGAAATGGGCTGTAGTGGACACGCTGCATGACTACCTCTATGGGGTACCCTTTGTGGTTCATACCGACAACAATCCATTAACCTACGTGAGAACCATGGCAAAACTGGATGCCAAGGGGTACCGGTGGCTTGCCGCACTCTCTTTGTACGATTTCAGCTTAAAATATCGACCGGGGATCAGTAACATCGATGCAGACACACTCTCTCGCCTGCCTAGGGAACCCTTAAGAAGGAGGATGGATAGAGGTCCCTGCCCCTGAGGTGAAGACTCTGTGCCATAGACATCAAACTAATGCTCTCCCTATGCAGGGTTGTGCTGAATTCCTAGGAGTATCCAGTGAAGAGCTCCCGTTGTTGTACTGCCAAGTGACAAATGTAACCCCAGACTTTCTCCCTCAACTGACTCGTAATCAAGTCCAAAAGGCGCAGCAGGAGGATCGATCAGTGGGGGTGGTCCGATGGTGGGTTAAGAGGGGCTGGAGGCCCGAAAAGAATGCATTACGAACAGAGGAATCTGTCCTGCTGACGCGGCAGCTAGAGTCTCTGGTAGTAAGAAATGGACTACTATACCGGGAGGCAAAGCGCCAGAAGGAAGGAATCCACCGACAGCTGGTGTTACCCACCCAATTCCGGAGGATGGTCATGAAGTCCCTGCATGATGACCATGGACATCTTGGCATCGAAAAGACCACGAGTCTTGTGGCTGACCGATTTTACTGGCCTCGGATGGAAGCGGATATTGAAGACTACTGCAAATCATGCTCCCGATGTGTGTTGAGAAAAACCTTTCCTTTGAGAACAGCCCCCCTTGTGAACATTACCAGTGATGGCCCACTTGAGCTAGTGTGTATTGATTTCCTCTCCATCGAGCCTGATGAAAGCAATGTCAGTAATGTGTTAGTGGTCACTGACCATTTCACCCGATATGCCCAAGCCTACCCCACCAAAGATCAAAGGGCAACTACTGTAGCAAAAACACTATGGGAAAAGTTCTTCGTGCATTATGGGCTGCCTGCCCGCATCCATACCGATCAAGGAAGAGATTTCGAAAGTAGACTAATCAAGGAGCTATGCGCTATCTGTGGGATCAAGAAATCCAGAACCACCCCGTATCACCCCCAAGGGGACCCTCAACCTGAGAGGTTCAACCGTACCCTTCTGAACATGTTAGGCACTTTGGATCCCAGGAAGAAGGGACAATGGAGCAGGCATGTGAGTCAGTTGGTTCATGCCTACAATTGCACCACAAATGAGTCAACGGGATACTCGCCCTATTTTCTCATGTTTGGAAGAAAAGCTCGGCTACCAGTGGATATTAGTTTTGGGACCTCCTTTGAAAATTCTAATGGGAAGACCTATTTAAAATATGTGTCCCAGCTAAAAGAAGATTTGGAAAAAGCGTACAGATTGGCAGAGCAGGCCTCTGGTCGGTCAGGGAAGCGCAATAAGACTCGCTACGACTGTAGAGTTCGGGAACAAGTTTTACTGCCTGGAGATAGAGTTCTTATCCAACTTCTAGGTCTTCCTGGGAAGCATAAGCTTGCTGATCGGTGGTGTACTGACCCTTATGTGGTGATGGAGAAGTTGCCTGGTGTCCCGGCCTACAGAGTGAAGCCCGAGAACGGGAGTGGAGCTGTCAAAACCTATCATCGACACCATTTGTTGCCTGTGGGAAAAAACATCCTGTTACCGCCATTGCCAACCCAAGGAGGTCATACAAACCTTCCATGCAATAGGAGAAGTCGTTGGTGTCAACAACCACCCCAGCCTGGAGTTGCTTCAGGAGGAAGTGACAGCGAGTCTGGGGATGAATGGGGATCTGAAGGTCAATGGAGCTACAGGTGGACTGAGGACCCATGCCCCATAGGGGGGGTCCCTGAAAACCAGACTTCTGACGTGGAAGCACAAAAAAAGGACATTCGTCAGGAGGCGAGTGCGCTCTGCCCACCATTGGGGGAGAGTTCAGAAGAGGGACATTTATTAAATGAAGAGATCCACCTGGAGGAGCCCGTTCTTGACCGACAAGAGTCGGGAGCTGAGGAGGGGGCCCCCTCAGTACACACTCGTCCCAAACGGGACACTAGGCCACCCATGATGCTGACCTATGATAGAATGGGACATACCACTGAGGTCCCCCGGCTGATACACTTTAATTCAAAATCTGTTTGGCCTTATTTCCCAGTATCTCCTATGTGTCCAGGAGGTGGTTTGCGTGCATGTAAATTTGGTGTTAGTCAGGATGCTTTAACCCCCATTCATGTTTCAGGTGGTGAGTCCTCATGTCGTGATGGGACACTTTCAATGACTCACCAGGGGGAGAGTGTAACACCTGCACTGGGAACTGTTAGGGCAGCTACTGGTATACTGGGATTTACAGACACTAAGAAGAGCTTTGCAGCTGCTGTTATACCAGGACCTACAGACATTAGCAGATTTTCCTCTGAGCTGCAATGGACTACAATTCCCAAGGACCCCTGGACTACAATTCCCAGGGATCCTTGTTTGAGTCAGATGACACAGCTTGGATTGGAGGAGGAGGGACTTGGAGGCAGGAGCTGGGGAGAAAGTGAAACTAAGAATTCACAGGAAGAAAAGAGCGTGGTATCTTGTTGGGAGAGACGGAGCACGGGGGACTTGCCTGGCCCCATGCTGCAGGGTTGCTGTCCTCCCGGATATACTCGTGTTGCTGGAGAGAGTGCGACTTTGTGTTACCCTCTGGAGCAAGTTGCATCAAAAACTTGGAGATTTCTGCCTGCACTCCCACCGTATAAAGGACTGAATCCGGCCGCCCCCAGCTGGTGTCCAGAGAACCATCCGACCGTTAGAGACGTGCCGTGAGTGACTTTCTGAGACTTGTGGTCCTACCAGCGTTATTTACAGTGAGTACATTACAGCTCAGACTATTGCCAGTTATATTCGTCTAAGTGCACCAACTGTTTTAATTTGCGCGCCTGCACCCGCGGCAACTGGGCCCCAACGTTTGGACTGAGTTAAACTAGAAGAAACAAACAAAAAACCCTACTACGTTATACTTGCAGGGTTGAAGTAGAATTAGAGTGAGATGTGTATATGACCTTGACAGAGCACAGTTATTTGTATTTCATGTTATTCTTTTAAATCCATCTAATTTATGCTGCATAGCAATAAACCTGTTAATCTGTTTTACTCCTGATCCCTGTGAGTGTGTACTGAGAGTGGCAGGGGCTTCCCGAATCAGCCCCTGGCAGAAGATAATAGCCCTTCTGCAGTCCCAGAGAGAGAGAACTCCAATCAAGATTCGGGTGGAGGCACTGCGCCCTGGAGAGGTGAGACCCCCCATAACACCCAGTGTACCGTGGTAGCCCTAAAGGGGTGTTACATGTATATAACTGTACTGTAATCACTTGTTCTGCGGAACTGGGATCTACCAATAGACGGTTACTGTCAGGTGGTAATTTTGCTCTTTTTAGGTAGCATGTGTTTTTTAAATTTAGTAGCAGCTTAATGCAATTCATTCATTATAGATAAAGGTGTATGATGGTATCATTGGTCTTTGTATAGAATGTAGTTTCATGTAGAGGTAATTGTGAAGTAAGCTCCGTTATGGCACCATATCTAAGCAGTAAGCTTGGTACTGTATCAATGTAGTAATCTAGATTATGGTACCATATGTATGCCGTAATCTCAGTTCTGCTCCACTTTTTATGTAGCAGGCTTGGTTCCATATAGTAGACTTACTAAGCTCGGTTCTGCTCTCTTATCTCTGTAGTAAGCTCGGTTCTGCTCCCTTATCTCTGTAGTAAGCTCTGTTCTGCTCCCTTATCTCTGTGGTAAGCTTGGTCCTGCTCCCTGATCTCTGTAGTAAGCTCGGTTCTGCTCCCATATCTCTGAAATAAGCTCAGTCCTGCTCCCAAATCTCTGTAGTATGCTCTGTTCTGCTCCCATATCTCCGGAGTAAGTTCTGTTCTCATATCTCTGGAGTAAGCTCGATTCATCTCCCATATCTCGGGAGTAAGCTCTGTTCTGCTCCCATATCTCCTGAGTAAGCTCTGTTCTGCTCCTATCTCTCTGTAGTAAGCTCTGCTCTGCTCCCATATCTCCTGAGTAAGCTCTGTTCTGCTCCTATCTCTCTGGAGTAAGCTCTGCTCTGATCCCATATTTCCAGAGTAAGCTCTGTTCTACTCCCATATCTCTGCATTAAGCTCGGTTCTGCTCCCATATCTCCTGAGTAAGCTCTGTTCTGCTCCTATCTCTCTGAAGTAAGCTCTGCTCTGATCCCATATTTCCAGAGTAAGCTCTGTTCTACCCCCATATCTCTGCATTAAGCTCGGTTCTGCTCCCATATCTCTGGAGTAACCTCTGTTCAGCTCCCATATCTTTGTAGTAAGCTTGGTTCAGCTCCTATATCTCTGTAGTAAACTCGGTTCTGTGACCATATCTCAGTAGTAAGCTCCGTTCTGCTCCCATATCTCTGCAGTAAGCTCGATTCTGCTCCCAAATCTCTGGAGTAAGCTCGTTCTGTTCCAATATCTACGCAGCAAGCTTTGTTCTGTTCCCATATCTAAATACCAGCCTGTTTTTAAAGCCTGTTATCTCTGCTGCTTTAATGCAATGGCCAGAGATAAGCAGGGAAAAGGAGGGTTACCGCAACTCGAGGGCCACTGCCTTGTTATTGCACCCCGAGCTGTAAAGTGCCAGCCTGCCCCTACTCCGGGGCCATCTTGGGATCGCATTGCGTTGTGCCAATGAAAGCACAGAGGGAGCTCACTTAGTCTGCAATGCCTTACAATGTCACTGTTACTGTTGACAGCGGCATCACAGGAGTTAAATGCCTGCGATTGGTGCTAGAATCGATCGTGGTCCTCGCTGCAGAGTGAGTAGAACCCGGCTGGGGACATCATTGGACTAGTCCAATTTCTCCCTATAGAGGCTTTTCAAACTCTTTTTACTCTGCAACACAGCTCCAGTTCCAAGTAAATCATATGTGGCTGCTATCACGCAGTTGGAGCGCCCACGCGGGGCAGTGGGGTACTCGGTACCGGGTCCTTCGGTTCTCAAGGGGGATGTCACGGTGGCTGACCCGATCCGTGGCCCTCAGGAGGTCCGTGCAAAAAAACGAAAGGTCTTTAAAGGGGAAATGTTTGTGACGCCACCTGTGGTATTCGGTCAGGGTGACCGACGCTGCTGGATCTGCTGGGGTAATGTTATGGAAGCTAGATAGTACAACCTCCCACTGGTGAAGTATGTCCCCAGGGCTTCCCAGTGTGTAGATGGTGGTTGGTGAGAGGTGCATTCAAGAACGAGGACACAAGGTTGCAGTCTCTTTACCTTTTACTGAAGGCTTCAGCATCCACAGTCCAGGGCACCAGACCACAGGGCAGGCAGAGTCCAGCCGGTTTGGGGCAAATCCAGAGTCCCCTTTTCCAGGTTGAAATCAGCAGTCTTCCTCTAGCACCGTGGTGTTGTAGTACATTACTGCTAAGCTTCTCATAAGGTCCTCACAACTGTTGAAGATGTTCTAGATGTTATGTCTCTCTCTGTCCCCCAGATGGATAGGACAAACCCGTATGACTGGTGGCCTGAGGCTTTTTACAGGGACTCTAGCACGCCCCGGCCTCTCGTGGGTGCCACCTTGCCTCCTTGGTATGGGGCGGATCAGTAACTTGCAATTAGCTGCACTGCCGGTCTCTGCAGCAAGGCATAAAGGACTGTTGCTTCCTTGGTGTTCCGACTACCGGGATCCTGCGCCTCAGAAGGAGGCAGCCTTTACAGGGCAGAACTCCTTCTGATTTCCACTCCTTTTGCTATGACATCTTTCTAACTCTCTACAATGCAGTTCTCTGTTCGTGTCCTTTCTTAACAACTGCCGTACGTGGGGCAGGCGCAGCTTCGTGACCTTCTGTCTAGGCCTCTGACAGGATCCCACCCCTGTCAGGAACCAACTACCTGAGCGGAGCTCAGCTAGCAACTGCCTGAGCAAAGCTCAGATAGCATCTGCCTCACTTCCTATCCAGGCCACCAGTTTTACCTAAATGTGAAGAGTGCCCTAATGAATAGGAGCATAGCTCCCCCTGGTTGACTGGAGTATGAAATGTGTTGTATGTTTGTGTTACCTGGTAAAGAGATCTCCTTTATTGCCTCCAAACGTAACATCACTCCCCCCTAGAGGAAAATGACATTACTGCAACGACCAAGACCCTAGGGCGCTGCACAGCCAGGTTCTGATTCGTCCTTTTAAAGCATCAGTAAAGTGATCCCTTTTTAGTGATTAGATGACCTAATGTTAAAATATCTGTCTCTGACATATTCTTTTTTTAAATGTTTCCTCCAACTATTATTGCCTCTTACTTTGCTGTACGGAAGTTGCCAGAACATTGACCCATTCTGTGACATAAGTCTGCAGTAATTGGCTGAAACTGCACCATATGGGTTTTGTGATCTGCCTGCCCCCCGATTACACTTTGCACATAATACTGGTAATACTGAGAATTTTCTTCTGTCTTTTAGCTAATTCCTCTTTTATTTTGAACAGAAAGCAAAAGGGATTACTTGGGAGGGAGAGGAAAGGCTTATATGCACTGTGCATACAGAGGATCGGTGACACAAATACTGTCGCTACATAGCGTTAAAAGCGTAGTCCATGTGATATTTAAACAAGCTCAGAATGCAGTAAAAAGAAAATTATACTTAGCTTACTGATTCCTTGCAATAATTTTTCCTCTGGTAAAAATGATGTATTCTTTGACGTAGATCGCAGATGTTAACAGAGCCTTATTAACCCCTTCGCGCCACGCGCCGTACTAGTACTGCGCTGCCGGCACTGCATTTGTGCCAGCAGCAGTACTAGTACGGCGCACCGATCACCGCGGTCTCGCGCTGAGCGCCGCGGTGATCGGGTGCGGGTGTCAGCTGTATATGACAGCTGACACCCCGCAGCAATGCCCACGATCGGCGCTATCGCCGATCGCGGGCATTTAACCCCTCTGATGCCGCTGTCAGTAGTGACAGCGGCATAGAGGGGGATCGCGCAGGGACGGGGGCTCCCTGCGCTCTCCCACCGGAGCAACGCAATGAGATTGCGTTGCTCCGGTGACCCGGAAGGAGTCCCCGGATCCAAGATGGCCGCCAGACTCCTTCCGGGTCATGAAATGACCTGGCTAGCCGGCGCCTGCTGAGAGCAGGCGCTGGAAAGCCAACTAAACTGCCTGTCAGATCGTTGATCTGACAGTGTGCTATGCACAGTGTCAGATCAACGATCTGATCTAATACAGAGATGTCCCACCCTGGTACAATGTTAGAAAGTTAAAAAAAAAAAAATCCCCAAATAAAAAAAAAAAAACATTTCCCAATAAATCCATTTATTTATGTAAATTAAAAAAAAACAATAAATGTACACATATTTGGTATCACCGCGTCCGTAACGACCCGCTCTATAAAACTATGTCACTAGTTAGCCCCTTCAGTGAACACCGCAAAAAAAAAAAAAAAACAAGGCAAAAAACATTGCTTTATTATCATACAGGCGAACAAAAAGTGGAATAACACGCGATCAAAACTACGGATATAAATAACCATGGTACCGCTGAAAACGACATCTTGTCCCGCAAAAAAAAAGCCGCCACACAGCATCATCAGCAGAAAAATAAAAAAGTTATAGCTCTCAGAATAATGCGATGCAAAAACAATTATTTTTTTATATAAAATAGTTTTTATTGTGTAAAAGCGCCAAAACATAAAAAAATTACATAAATGAGGTATCTCTGTAATCGTACTGACCTGAAGAATAAAACTCCTTTATCCATTTTACCACACGTGGAACGGTATAAACGCCCCCCCTAAAAGAAATTCAGGAATTGCTGGTTTTTGTTCATTCCGCCTCCCAAAAATCGGAATAAAAAGCGATCAAAAAATGTCATCTGCCCGAAAATGTTACCAATAAAAACGTCAACTCGTCCCACAAAAAACAAGACCTCATATGACTCTGTGGGCCAAAATATGGATAAATTATAGCTCTCAAAATGTGGTGATGCAAAAACTATTTTTTGCAATAAAAAGCGTCTTTTAGTGTGTGACAGCTGCCAATCATAAAAATCTGCCAAAAAAACGCTATAAAAGTAAATCAAACCCCCCTTCATCACCCCCTTAGTTAGGGAAAAATAATAAAATGTAAAAAAATGTATTTATTTCCATTTTCCCATTAGGGCTAGGGTTAGGGCTAGGGTTAGGGCTAGGGTTAGGGTTGGGGTTAGGGTTTCAGTTATAATTGGGGGTTTCCACTGTTTAGGCACATCAGGGGCTCTCCAAACGCGACATGGCGTCCGATCTCAATTCCAGCCAAATCTGCTTTGAAAAAGTAAAACAGGGCTCCTTCCCTTCCGAGTTCTCCTGTGTGCCCAAACAGTGGTTCCCACCAACATATGGGGTATCAGCGTTCTCAGGACAAGTTGGACAACAACTTTTGGGGTCCAATTTGTCCTGTTACCCTTGGGAAAATAAAAATATAGGGGATAAAATATCATTTTCGTGGAAAAAAAAATATTTTTTATTTTCACGGCTCTGCGTTATAAATTGTAGTGAAACACTTGTTGGTTCAAAGCTCTCACAACACATCTAGATAAGTTCCTTGGGGGGTCTAGTTTCCAATATGGGGTCACTTGTGGGGGGTTTCTACTGTTTAGGTACATCAGGGGCTCTGCAAATGCAACATGACGCCTGCAGACCAATCCATCTAAGTCTGCATTTCAAATTGCTCTCCTTCCCTTCCGAGCTCTGCCGTGCACCCAAACAGTGGTTCCCCCCAACATATGGGGTATCAGCGTTCTCAGGACAAGTTGGACAACAACTTTTGGGGTCTAATTTGTCCTGTTACCCTTGGGAAAATAAAAACGTGGGGGCTAAAATATCATTTTCGTGGAAAAAAAATATTTTTTATTTTCACGGCTCTGCGTTATAAACTGTACTGAAACACTTGTTGGTTCAAAGCTCTCACAACACATCTAGATAAGTTCCTTGGGGGGTCTAGTTTCCAATATGGGGTCACTTGTGGTGGGTTTCTACTGTTTAGGTACATCAGGGGCTCTGCAAATGCAACATGACACCTGCAGTCCATTCCATCTAAGTCTGCATTTCAAACGGTGCTCCTTCCCTTCTGAGCTCTGCCATGCACTCAAACGGTGGTTCCCCCCCACATGTGGGGTATCAGCGTACTCAGGACAAATTGGACAATAACATTTGTGGTCCAATTTCTCCTGTTACCCTTGGGAAAAAATAAATTGCGGGCTAATACATCATTTTGTGGAAAGAAAAAATGATTTTTTAATTTTCACAATGCTACATTCTAAACTTTAGTGAAACAATTGGGGGATAAAAGTGCTCACCACACATCTAGATAAGTTCCTTAGGGGGTCTTCTTTCCAAAATGGGGTCACTTGTGGGGGGTTTCCACTGTTAAGGCACGTCAGGGGCTCTCCAAATGCGACATGGCGTCCGATCTCAATTCCAGCCAATTTTGCATTGAAAAGTCAAATGGCACTCCTTCCCTTCCGAGCTCTGCCATGCGCTCAAACAGTGGTTTATCCCCATATATGAAGTATCGACGTACTCAGGACAAATTGCACAACAACTTTTGGGGTCCAATTTATCCTGTTACCCTTGGGAAAATAAAAAATTTGGGGCAAAAAAATCATTTTTTGTGAAAATTAATATAAAATTTTTTTTACGGCTCTACATTATAAACTTCTGTGAAGCACTTGGAGGTTCAAAGTGCTCACCACACATCTAGATTAGTTCCTTAGGGGGTCTACTTTCCAAAATGGTGTCACTTGTGGGGGTTTCCACTGTTTAGGCACATCAGGGGCTCTCCAATCGTGACATGGGCTCCGATCTCAATTCCAGCAAATCTTGCATTGAAAAGTCAAATGGCGCTCCTTCCCTTCCGAGCTCTGCCATGTGCCCAAACAGTGGTTTACCCCCACATATGGGGTATCGGCGTACTCAGGACAAATTGTACAACGACTGTTGTGGTCCAATTTCTCCTGTTACCCTTGGTAAAATGAAACAAATTGGACCTGAAGTAAAAATTTTGTGAAAAAAAAAGTTAAATGTTCAATTTTTTTAAACATTCAAAAAATTCCTGTGAAGCACCTGAAGGGTTAATAAACTTTTTGAATGTGGTTTTGAGTACCTTGAGGGGTGCAGTTTTTAGAATGGTGTCACTTTTGGGCATTTTCTGTCATATAGACCCCTCAAAGTCACTTCAAGTGTGAGGTGGTCCGTAAAAAAATGGTTTTGCAAATTTTGTTGCAAAAATGAGAGATCGCTGGTCAACTTTTAACCCTTATAACGTCCTAACAAAAAAAAATTATGTTTCCAAAACTGTGCTGATGTAAAGCAGACATGTGGGAAATGTTGTTTATTAACTATATTATGTGATATAACTCTCTAATTTAAGGGCATAAAAACTAAGATTTTGAAAATTGCTAAATTTTCATAATTTCCGACAAATTTTTGTTTTTTTCACAAATAAATGCAAGTCATATCGAAGAAGTTTTACCACTATCATGAAGTACAATATGTCAGGAGAAAACATTGTCAGAATCACCAGGATCCGTTGAAGCGTTTCAGAGTTATGACCTCATAAAGTGACAGTGGTCAGAATTGTAAAAATTGGCCCTGTCACTTAGGTGAAAACAGGCTTTGGGGTGAAGGGGTTAAAGAGGGATAGATGTAAACACTAGCAGACAAGATCTAATCTCCAGCACTTGTAATTTATGATGGTACAAGTCCTTCTAAGAGCTGATATAGGCAGCAGAAAGGATGTCTTTATTTTGGCATTGTATTACTGGCTAGCAGAAGTGTATATGTCAGTAGAAAATAGAAAACTGTCAAGGGGCATTAGGTATTGTCACAAATACCTGGCTATTTTAAATCCAATACATGATGGACATGATTGTCAATGTTTTCCTCCGTAAACCTAAAGAGTTACCTCCATTATAATTTTTATTTCAGAAATCAACAGTACACGTGAAAATAAGCAATGTTTGTAATATATCTTATCAGAGAAATCTCCTTTGTTTTCCTGCATTAATCTTTTGAGTGAACCCAAACTGGAAAGTATGGGGCTCATACCAAACTTCTAGTGTTCCGTACCCGACCCCAAAACACGGACTACTTACTGTATGTCCGGTTTCCTGTTCGGGTTCATCATTCTAATAAAGCTTGTTGAAAGGCAGCAGCACAGCCAATCAACAAGGTTTAAGGCTGTGGGCACCTCCAGCTCTATCACAGTCAGGTCAAGTAATGGCATGGCTGTAAATGGATATGTCAATACGTATCCTGGCCTAACTGTGTAAAATAAATAATTTTAAAAATACCCCCATTTTTTTTTAAAACCAGCCATGGAAAAACAGACAGTTGTGCGCAGGTGTTATTATTCTGGCAAGGGGCCAATATCTATAACTGTTCCCAGCCAAATATCACATCACAGCTGTCTGCGTAGCCTTCACTGGTTACGAAAATGGGAGGTCCTCCCCAAAAAATGATGTGAGGTCCCCCCTATATTTAGTAACCAGCAAAGGTTACGCAGACAGCTGCAGGTTGATATTAATAGGCTGGGAAGGGGCCATGGATATTGGTCCACTCCCAAACTAGTAACACAAGCCCTCAGCCACCCTATAAATGGTGCATCCATTAAATGTGCCATTTTCTGGTGCTTAGGTTAGGCCCTTCCCGCTCACCCTGGTGCATTTATAAATGGGATAATAGTTTTGGGGTGGATGTAAGCTTTTTTTTGTCTGCAGACATCAAGCTAACCCTGTAGTCAAAAGTAAGCAAGGCACATACAGGGAAAAGTCATGTAATTGACCAAAACACTCCCCGACAAATCCCTTATTTTACTCATTTATTAAGATAAAATTGAAAATAACTTATTGAAGTAATCCTCACCTGTCTGCCTTTAATCCATAATGATGAGGTCCCACAATGATCCCAGACTTTGCTACATCCAGATGCAGTGCTGAGCTGTGTCGTTAGTAATGTGACTTCTCAGTACGAACAGCCAGAACACACTGACAGTAGTGTATTCATGGCCTCTTCCCAGCCTTTTAATATTAAAATCAGCCTGCAGCTGTCTGCATAGCCTTTGCTTGTTGTTAAACATAGGGGGGACATCATGCCATTTTTGGGGGGTACCCCCATTTTAATAATCAGTAAAGGCTATGCAGAGAGTTGTAATCTGATTTTAATAGGCTGGGAACCTTTATGCATATAGGTCCCTTACCAGGATAATTTCACTAGCCCACAGCTGTCTGCTTTCATTCAGCTGGTTATTAAAAATAGGTGCACCCCATGCAATTTTTTGGGGGACCCCCTTTTTAATAACCAGCGAAGGCTATGCAGACAGCTGTAAGCTGTTATTAATAGGCTGGGAAACTTTATGGATACTGGCTCCTTCCCAGAATATTAACACCAGCTATCCGCTTTTTTTACTTATGTGATTTAACTCTGGGTGGGTTTCAATGATTGGTTGGATATTTACATATGACATAGATAAGAATACTCTAGATTGACCTATATTGTTTTTGGACTATGTGTTTTCTAGCCTTACACTATTTTATTAATTCTTTACAGTCTCTTGGGTAAACTAATTATTTCAATGTTTTCTGACTAATTTATGGGATTTTAGTCATTTTTCTATCCACATTTGTTATCAGGCCAATTTTCCTTCTCTTACCCCCATTTTGCTTCCTTTTGCAGCCCCTAGCCCTTACTATGATCATTTTACAGCTATTTTACAGCACCAAATTGAGGCCCCTATTGACTTATATTGGGTACAGGTCTGGAGTCAAGTCCAGTGTCAAATTTGGATCAGAACCCAACTTTTAACTGTATATTCATCGAACCTGCAAGACCTGAACATCCAAGGGACCAGTAATCATTAATATTCTCTCCTCAATTAATTACTAAAATCTGTAAAATCTGTATTTAGTGAAAACAGATCTTCTCACTTCTGAGATAGATGACAGTTGGTGCTTATAAAATTGTATGGAGATGTAAAGGGCGAGGAAAAGCTAGAGGAGGACACAGACATTCGGTTGCATGATCTTATAAAACAAAAGTTGCAGTTCTGCATGGAACTTTATGAGGACAAGCTGTCATCTCTTATTTAGTAATGGGAAAATCTGTATTTACTCAATGTATACTTTCCCATTAAATTTTAAGAATGAATGATCAGTTCAACTTTAGAAAGATCCAGATTTCTTTAATAAAATATAATACAAAGTTGTTTATTTAGTATTGATTTTTTTAAAAATAAATAAAATAAAACAAATCTTTAAACAAATTAAATGACTTCTATGTTGGATGTCTTACTCTATTGTTCTCGCATTCAGAACTGCTATTATTATATTAGAATACTATAATATAATTAGGTTGGAAGATTGTTTCCATAGACCCAAATCTGAAAACAATTTCTACTTCAAAAATATTTTGTTGCAGATTCCTTGAGACTGACTTTTTTTTTATTAGCCAATCGTTAATCTGATACCTATGGGGACTTGAGAATATATTTGAACAGTCCTGATCTACTAGTGTGTGGTAGAGTTGAGCGACTTTTACTTTTTTAGGATCGAGTCGGGTTTCGCGAAACCCGACTTTGTCAAAAGTCGGGTCGGGTGAAATCGGCCGATTATTGCGAAAAGTCGGGGGCCGACCGAAACACGAAACCCATTGCAAGTCAAGGGGGAATCAAAGTCGGCAGTGAGTGGAGGACAGGAAAACACCTACAGTGTCCATTTTAATGCCAAAAACATCAATTCTTATTTCTTAAGCTTGTCAATCTTAATTTACTTTATTATAATAGTTAGGCATTGAAAACAGGGGGTCATTTGGCTAAAGTTGTGGAGGGGTAGGGCTGGCTCAAGATTTTCGTGGGCCCAGGAAACGCGGAATACGTCACGGCGGTGGAGCAGGGAAAGGTAAGTATTTCAGCTTTGCAAGTGCTGTGATCCTGAGCAAGGAGGAGGGGGCCCACTCGTTGGCACTGGCACAGGGCCCCTCATAGTACGGCGGTGTGTTTGATGGCGGGTGGCGCCTCCCACTGCCAGAGACACTTTTGTGTACTATGAGGGGCCCTGTGCCAGTGACGTCGCCAACGAGTATGCCTCCCCCCCACCTGATGCAGGAACCTGCACTTTCATCAGCACCTTCCTCTTTTTCCCCGTGTAAGGTGGTATAGTATGCGGGAAGGGGAACCTGACTTTCAGCAGGGTCAGATTCTGGCTGTGTAGAGTGCAAGGGGAATGTAGTGGTCTGTGTCAATGTACCAGCAGACTCATCTAGCAGTTGCTGGGCAATGGGCAGGATGAGGAGGAAACACAGATATAGGCCCAAATAATAAAGTAGGCTAAATGCAGTTCAAAATTGGTAACAGGACTAAACAGGCGGCCTAGCTTTGTTCAGTGGAGGACATCTGTAATGAGTGGTGCAGACACGGTTAGAAGGTCCAAATACAAAAGTAGTCTAAAAGCAGTTCAAAATTGGTAAAAGGACTAAACAGGCGGCATAGCTAGGTACTGGGGTGGGCTCCTCTACTGAGTAGCAGACAGTGGTAGTAGGCGCAAAGTATTAACTGGTCTAAATGGAGGCCAGGGCCCCTGTATATTTTAACTATCATCTATCATTTCAACAAATTTGTATTGGCAGTGCCATTGAAGGATTTAACAGCACAGACTACACAGTGGTGGAGCAGGGAGAGGTAAGTATTGCAAGTGGTAGAGCACTGTTCAAGCTGGGGGGAACACTCTCTCGTGGGCGGCGGTACTGGCACAGGGCCCCTCATATTACGACGGTGTGTCTGACATTGGTTGTGCACCACCACCATCAGAGAAACTTCATTGTACTATGAGGGACCCTGTGCCAGTGCCGTCGCCCAAGAGTGGGTGCATTGTTGTGAATTCCGCTCTTGGGCTCCCTCCGGTGGATGTAAGTAGCATTTTTGTGAGTTCTGCTCTTGGGCTCCCTCCTGTGGTTTTGAGTGGTATGGCTGCTTCTTGGATTTAGCTTCAGCAGCTGTTTTCACTGATCGTCTTTCTGGCTCGGCTATATTAGTCTGGCCTTATCCCTCATTCAATGCCAGTTGTCAATTGTTCCTGCCTGGAGTCATTTCTCTTAGGATTTTCCTGACACTCTGACCAGTTTTTATTACTGACCGCACAGCGTTCTGTCCTGTACTATTTCTATCTAGCTAGAAGTGGCCTCCTGTGCTTAATCTTGTTTCATACTACGTATGTCATTTCCTTCTCCTCTCACAGTCATTACTTGTGGGGGGCTAATCTATCCTTTGGGGATTTTCTCTGAGGCAAGATAGTTTTCCTGCTTCTATCTTTGGGGGTAGTTGGCTCTTAGGCTGTGACGAGATGCCTAGACAGAGTTAGGAGCATTCCACGGCTACTTCTAGTGTTGTGTCGAGCTTAGGGACTGCGGTCAGTATAGTTACCACCTGCTCAGAGCTAGTCACATGTCGCTCCTTAATCACCAGATCAGAACAGTGCACCTACCTGTCCAGGCAAACGGCACTCGCACGGGTGCTTGCGCCAGGTGGTGACCACGGCCCTGTGGGGAGAGTCAGCCAATTTAGGGAGGTATAAAAATGGCCTATGGTGGACATTCAGCAGCTGCAAACGGTGGAATTGGAGAAGTCAGTAAGAGGAGGCCAAAAGCAAGACATTTTTCAGGCAAGCTACGTGTCAGCAGGAGAAGGTGGGACAAAATAATTTGAAATCCATGATTGATTCATTTTAATGAAGGCTAGATCATCACCATTCTGGGTAGCCAGACGTGTTCTTTTTTCGGTCAGTATTGAACCAGCAGCACTGAAGACTCTTTCTGATGGCACACTAGAAGAAGGGCAAACGAGCTCCTGTAATGCATATTCTGCCAATTCAGGCCAGGAGTCTACTTTAGATGCCCAGTAATCAAAGGGGAATGACCTGTGAGGGAGAACATCGATAAGGGAGGAAAAGTAGTTCGTAACCATACTGGACAAATGCTGTCTCCTGTCACTTTGAATCGATGCAGCACTACCTGTCGTGTCAGCGGTCATTGCGAAATCACTCCACAACCTGGTCATAAAACCCCTCTGTCCAATGCCACTTTGGATTTGCGCACCTCTAACACCTCTGCCATGTTGCCTCCTACGGCTGGCGTGAGAACCATCACCGCCGCTGTGTGCTGGGAATGACTGAACCAAACGGTCTGCAAGAGTTGCTTGTTTGGTAGCCAATATTTGCTCAAGGTTCTCATGTGGCATGATATTTTGTAATTTTCCTTTATATCATGGATCCAGGAGACAGGCCAACCAGTAATCATCATCGGTCATCATTTTGATAATGCGGGGGTCCCTTTTTAGGATACGCAAGGCATACTCAGCCATGTGGGCCAATGTTCCAGGTGTCAATTCACTGCTTGTGCTGGGTTGAGGAGCACTTTCTTGCAAATCAACATCACTTGTCTCCCTCAAAAACCCTGTACCTGACCTTGCAACGCCACCACTTTCTATTGCCCGCTGTGAAGCATCCTCCTCCCATAAATATTCATCCCCATCATCCTCCTCCTCCTCATCTTCATCCGCCATCTCGTCCAGGAGAGTTCCCTGAGCAGACAATGGCTGACTGTCATCAAGGCTTCCCTCCTCCTCAGCTGCAGACGCCAGCTCCTTTATGTGCGTCAAACTTTGCATCGGCAGACGCATTGGTGGGATGCTCATGCTTATGATGGCGTCGTCTGCACTTTCCAGCCATGTGCATTCCTCAAAACACTGAAGGACTTGACAAAGATCTTGGAGCTTCGATCACTGCACACCAGACAACTCCATGTCTGCCATCCAACTGCCTGCCTGTGTATGTGTATCCTCCCACAAATTAATCACAGCACGCCTCTGTTCGCACAGCCTCTAAACCATGTGCAGTGTGGAGTTCCATCTTGTTGCAACGTCGATTATTAGGCGGTGCTGGGGAAGATCGCTGATGGTTCAGCATACAACTGGAGTGTACGAGCGACCGGCGGATGTGCGAGCAAAGTCTTCACACCTTCAGGAGTAGGGCTGGTAACTCCGGATAATTTTTGAGGAAGCACTGCACCACCAGGTTCAAGGTGTGAGCCAGGCAAGGTATGTGTTTAAGTTCTGAAAGGGCTATGGCAGCCATAAAATTCCTTCCGTTATCACTGACTACCTTGCCTGCCTCAAGATGTACACTGCCCAGCCATGACTGAGTTTCTTGCTGCAAGTACTCGGCCAGTACTTCCGCGGTGTGTCTGTTGTCGCCCAAGCACTTCATTTCTAACACAGCCTGCTGATGCTTACCACTAGCTGTTCGATAATGGGACACCTCGTGTGCAACACTGGCAGCTGCAGATGGAGTGGTCGTGCGACTGCGCTCTGTGGACGAGCTTTCGCTTCTGGAGGAGGAGGGGTGGCGAACGCCTACAGCCAACTGTTTCCTAGACCATGGGCTAGGCAGAACTGTCCCACTATGGCTGTCCCCTGTGGACCCTGCATCCACCACATTAACCTAGTGTGCCGTGATGAACACGTAACATCCCTGGCCATACCTACTGGTCCATGCATCTGTTGTGAGGTGCACCTTTCTACTGACTGATTGCCTCAGTGCATGGACAATGCAGACTTTGACATGCTGGTGGAGGGCTGCGATGGCTTTTCTCGCAAAGAAGTGTACTGGGTAGGTCATAGCGTGGTACTGCATAGCCATCAGGGCTTTGAAAGCTTCGCTTTCAACCAACCGGTAGGGCATCATCTCTAACAAGATTAGTCTAGCAATGTGGGCATTCAAACCCTGTGTACGCGGATGAGAGGATGAGTACTTTCTTTTCCTAACGAGAGTCTCTTGTAGGGTGAGCTGGACTGGAGAGGTGCATATGGTGGAACTAGCCGTGCTAGTGGTGGTGGACATGGCGGATTGAGAGAGGGTTGGTGATGGTATGCTCCATGTTGGCCTTCATACAGTGTTTCCTACCAATAACCTTGTGATTCCCTGACTGCTTTGGCCTTGCGATGATACCTCCACATTTGCTGCTGGTCGTGTCCTAACCAGTGGGCTTACAGTGAGGGAAGCAATGTAGCGTTGCTGACTACCTTCATTCTGAGCAGGTGCACCAATGGTACGGGACATTTGGTAGTTAGTCCAGGCTTGCAAGTGCATGCTGGTTAAATGTCTAAGCATGCACGTTGTATTTAAATTTTGAAGATTCTTCCCTCTGCTAAAGGTCTTTGAGCATTTTTTACAGATAACTTTTGACTGATCATTCGGATCTTGGTTAAAATTTGCCACACTGCACTCTTCCTACTATGGAATACCTTTTCAGGCATTGCACGCTGTGCTACTTTCACTGGATGGCCACGCTGTCCTAAAACTTTTTTTGTTTTTGACAAACGTTTTTGGCCTGATACGAGCCTGCCAGATGACAGCTGTTGCGATGTAGATGGCTGCTGCGTATCATCCTCCTCCACTTCTGAGCTGTTAGCAGCGGCACCCTGTTCCCCCAATGGCTGCCAATCTGGGTCAACAACTGGGTCATCTATCACCTCCTCTTCAATGTCATGTGCACCTTCCTCTGTGTCCCCGTGTAATGTGCTATAGCGTTCGGGACGGGGCACCATAGTCTCAGCAGGGTCAGATTCTGGCTCAGTACACTGCAAGGGCAATGTAGTGATCTGAGTCAATGGAACAGCATTATAATCTAGCTGTGGCTGTGCATCAGTGCACTCCATGTCCGATTCATCTTGTAATGTTAACAATTTCCCAGTCTAACCCAGGCACGGTATGTGTAAAGAGCTCCATGGAGTAACCTGTAGTGTCGCGTGATGCATCCTTCACTTTTGGTTTGGGTGAAGGACACAAGGAAACGTCTTGTTCCTGACCGGGAGCATCCACTGTCGACTCGCTGCTTTTATATTTGGAACTTTCTGAAGAGGAGGCGAAAGAGCAAGAGGCTGAGTCAGCAAGGAAAGCCAAAACTTTTTCCTGCTGCTCCGGCTTTAAAAGCCGTTTTCCTACTCCCAGATAAGGGAGCCTTCGAGGCCTTGTGTAACCAGGCTATGATGCTGGCTCAACACCTCCAGCCTTAGGTGCTATTGTGCTTTTGCCACTACCACCAGATGCATCACCACCACCATCAGTAACAGCTCGCACCACTGCCCACGGCCTCTTCCACCTGACTTCCTCATTTTTTGGAAAATCTAACCAAAATAACAACCGTTATATGGTACTATAAAACAAGGTAGAAGTTGTATATAAACGTGTTGAGATTTTAAATCTCCCTTTTATTTGGGAGACTGAACAAAAAATCAGGCCCTGTGCAAAAAACAACACAATGTAAGTGGCTGAAAGTGGCTGGCTGATATACGACAAACTAACAGGACAGAAGTATATCCACTTTGTGAGAATTTGAATCTCCCCTTTTTTTTGGGAGACTGAACCACAACTCAGGCCCAGTGTATATTACAACGCAATCTAAGTGGCAGAAAGTGGCTGGCTGATATACGACAAACTAACAGGACAGAAGTATATCCACTTTGTGAGAATTTGAATCTCCCTCTTTTTTGGGGAGACTGAACCACAATTTAGAAATGACAGAAAAAAGACTTTCACATCCAAACTAAAGTGAATAGGTGCATACCAGGAACCGCTACCTCCATACACAATATACAAAAAAGGTTGCACTCTATCGTGCTGGCCATCCCATATGTAAGTTTTGCTGGCAGAGGTGTCCACATTCACCCAGACGTTCTGACATTGGCCTTCGGTAAGTGCTCACATTTGGACAGGGAGGTCAGGGACCCATCAGTTTTAAATGAGACCACCTTGACGATGGTTGATGGGCTCACACTATTTGATCAAATTCTGTGCAAAGCATCTCTCAAATATTTTCCTAATGTTCAAAAGCCATTTTGCTATTCATATTTCATGTATTTCATATTAGACATGCTTTGGCTCGATGGAGTGCAACCTTTTTTGTATATTGTGTATGGAGGTAGCGGTTCCTGGTATGCACCTATTCACTCTAGTTTGGATGTGAAAGTCTTTTTTCTGTCATTTATAAATTGTGGCCAAATTGAGCCAAAGCATGTCTAATATGAAATACATGAAATATGAATAGCAAAATGGCTTTTGAACATTAGGAAAATATTTGAGAGACACTTTGCACAGAATTTGATCAAATAGTGTGAGCCCATCAACCATCGTCAAGGTGGTCTCATTTAAAACTGATGGGTCCCTGACCTCCCCGTCCAAATGTGAACACTTACCGAATGCCAACGTAAATATGACAACGTCTGTATGTCTGGGTGCATGTGGACACCTCTGCCAGCAAAACCTACATATGGGTTGGCCAGAACCAAGTGTGATTAGATGTAATTAAAAACCACATGGTGACGAGAGGAGTGCTCAGTCAATAAGCTAACATAGAAATGACAGAAAAAAGACTGGCACATCCAAACTAGTGTGAATAGGTGCATACCAGGAGCTGCTACCTCCATACACAATATACAAAAAAGGTTGCACTCTATCGTGCTGGCCAACCCATATGTAGGTTTTGCTGGCAGAGGTGTCCACATTCACCCAGACGTTCAGACATTGGCCTTCGGTAAGTGCTCACATTTGGACAGGGAGGTCAGGGAGGTCAGGGACCCATTAGTTTTAAATGAGACCACCTTGACGATGGTTGATGGGCTCACACTATTTGATCAAATTCTGTGCAAAGCGTCTCTCAAATATTTTCCTAATGTTCAAAAGCCATTTTGCTATCCATATTTCATGTATTTCATATTAGACATGCTTTGGCATGATAGAGTGCAACCTTTTTTGTATATTGAACCACAACTTAGGCCCAGTTTATATAACAACGCAATCTAAGTGTCAGAAAGTGGCTGGCTGATATACGACAAACTAACAAGACAGAAGTATATCCACTTTGTGAGAATTTGAATATCCCCTTTTTTGGGGGAGACTGAACCACAACTTAGGCCCAGTGTATATAACAACGCAATCTAAGTGGCAGAAAGTGGCTGGCTGATATATCCACAAACTAACAGGACTGAAATATATCCACTTTGTGATAATTTGAATCTCACTTTTTTGGGGGGGGAGACTAATCCAAACCTCAGGCCCTGTGCATAAAACAACACAATGTAAGTAGCAGAAAGTGGCTGGCTGATATACAACAAACTAACAGGACTGAAATATATCTACTTTGTGATCATTTGAATCTCATTTTTTTGGGGGGTAGACTAAACCAAGCCTCAGGCCCTGTGCATAAAACAACACAATGTAAGTGGCAGAAAGTGGCTGGAAAATATATGAAAAAATACAAGGACTGTAGTACAATTTCAATCTCCCTACAATGATCTCAGGACAAGTATGGCAGCAATAAAAAGGACTGCTGTACACAAAAGTGTGGACAAATAAACAAGATAACTGTGCAGAAAGGAGCAACAGGATTTTTGCTTTAAAAAAAGCAGTTGGTTTGCACAGCAAACAGCAATGCAGCTATCAGGGAGCCTTATAAGGCAGCCTAATAAGCTACAAAGCTGATGCATAAAAATATAGCCTCCGCTGATCCTGCAAAAAATGGTGGTGTTGGACAGTGGAAATCGCTACAGCACAAGCAGTTTGGGGGTTAATCTTCCCTCCCTAACTATATCCCTTCTTCTGATGAAGCTGCAGCAACCTCTCCCTATGCTACGATCGGCAGAAGTAAGATGGCGGTCGGCATGCACGCCCCTTTATAGCCCCTGTGACGCCGCAGAAAGCAAGCCAATCACTGCAATGCCCTTCTCTAAGAGGGTGGGCACCGAGACTTATGTCATCATGCTGCCCACACTCTGCGTCCTCCTTCATTGGCTGAAAAATGGCTCTGAAAGCGTCATACGAAACGCGACTTTGGCGCGAAGATCGCCGACCTCATGGCCGATCCCACACTAGGATCGGGTCGGGTTTCATGAAACCCGACTTTGCCGAAAGTCAGCGATTTTTGAATTTGTCCGATCCATTTCGCTCAACCCTAGTGTGTGGTGACAAAATGATGTCCAGTAATAATGTATTTAACCATATGATGCCACGATGCATTGTCTGCGATGGCTTCATTTTTTTGACATGACAGTGTCTCGTCCATCTCTTTTCTTCTAATTCCAATCCAGATCACAAATCACTTAACAAAATAGAGTCATAATAAATCTTAAAAATGGAAAATTATATGGTCAGTGGATATCGATTTTACCATTCAATAATATGGTTATAATATTAATACCACGTTTTAGTAATTACATGATTTTTCTGGTAATAGTAGCTGCTGAAAACAACTGGGGATCAAGGAACCTCAATTCTTTAACTAACAATGGTCATAAATGAAGTATAAATTCATAGAAATGTTGCAACAGAATATTTGTATATGTGAAACATTGGGAAAGTGTCAACCTGAGAGATCTTGGGGTAGAATATAACTGGGTATTGTGAATCACAGCTCTCCCATTTAGCCTGTATGTTTGTCTCTCATATTAAATGAATTTTGTTTCCTTTGGTGCTGAAGAGGTTAATGACCTTTTCTATGCTGGTCAGAAACATGAAGCTCCATTTCAACTGCTTCTGATCTGGTCATTAACACTTCCTATAAAACCTGGCCAGACCCTCTCTGTCTTGAAAGTGAAAGTTCTGCTTTATTGCTCTTAGGAGAGGCTATGCGCAAAAGGAGTTTGTTGTTGCTATTGGAAATTCGTCTTCCTGTGCTGTGTGCTTGGGCTAAGTATTTTGGAGAGAAGTTGTTGTAGAAGTGTTGTGTGGCATGTGTCTTTATCTCCTGGTCCCTGGTCCTGTTTAGTTTATTCACCCCTGTCCCTATCCTCCTTTCTATTGTTGATTGGTGCTTTTGTATGATAGAGGGTTTCTGTTATCCTTGTTTATTCTTGTGTGACTTGTTCACATTGCATTTCTGTCCCAGGTTCCATGGGGTGGGGAGGGGACAGTTCAAGGATTAACAGAAGCAGTTTCTCTGCAAAGCGACCAGGACGACTGATCCGTGTACATGAAAGAATAAATGGGGCAATATATTGTCAGATATTGAGTGCAAACCTCCTTCCAGCAGCAAGAGCATTGAAGATGAAACATGGATGGGTCTTTCAGCATGATAATAATCCCAAGCACACCACCAGGGCAACGAAGGAGTAGCTTCATAAGAAGCACATGAAGGTCCTGGAGTGGCCTAGCCAGTCTCCAGATCTCAACCCCATAGAAAACCTTTGGATTGAGTTGAAAGTATATGTTACCCAGCAACAGGCCCAAAACATTACTGCTCTAAAGGAGATCTGCGTGGAGGAATGGGCCAACATACCACCAACAGTGTGTGCCAACCTTGTGAAGACTTACAGAAAGTGTTTGACTTCTGTCATTGCCAACAAATGATATATAATAAAATATTGAGATGAAGTTTTGTTAATGACCAAATACTTATTTTCCACCATAATTTGAAAAATAAATCTTGCCAAATCAGACAAGGTGATTTTCTGGATTTGTTTTCTCATTTTGACTCTCATAGTTGTGGTCTACCTTTGATGTCAATTACAGGCCTCTATTATCTTTTTAAATGGGAGAACTTGCACAATTAGTGGCTGACTAAATACTTTTTTCCCCCACTGTATAGAATGGTCAGATGATAGCCACTTCTGGGGGAAATGATAGGTGTACCAAACCAAATCAACAGTAGATATAAGGTTAGTACATATTACATATTAAATGTCAGGTACTGGAAGGGAATAGATTTTAAACTTATCACCAATTCTGTAGTCCACTTTCCTCATGGGAGTATATTTTCTTCTGGTTTGGTTCTCCAGGGAAACAGGCAATGGGATTCAGAATAGCCCCATAGTCCTTCTCACTATTATTGGCATCCCTTCATTTTTTCATAGACTGTACAATATCTTCAGAAATAAATGAAAATGTACCAAAGTTATATCCTCCGGATTTTTTTTAATTAGTGATCCAAAGTAGTACAATAATAAAACATTGTTTTTCAACTTAAATGTTGCAATTTTACAGAAGAAACAGAATAAGCAGCATGTGCAGCAATAAAGGCACCCCTAAATTGTACTTGGTTGCACAACCTTTGGCAATGATGACAGTCTCCAAATGTTTTTTGTAGCCATCTATAAGCATCTTGCACTTCTCAGCTGGTATTTCCTCCCACTCTTCCTTTGCATTTTGTTCAAGCTCTGGAATATTTGCATGGTTCTTTTTCCCAATGGCAGATTTCAGCTCACTCCAAAGATTTTCAATGGGATTGAGGTCAGGACTCATTGTGTCACGACACAGCTATCGAGTGACCTGGGACCAGGGGCTCCTTTCCTGGCCCTAACACTATCTGGTGCCCTAGCTCGCCCTGTTCCCCAGGATACTTCAGATAGCAAAGATGCTGGGGCCTCCGCCCTTGCCTTCCCTTGCCTTATCTCCTAAGTTAGCCCACCGTCTGTCCCTTTCCCCCACCCAGTGAAGAAGGGGTGCTACTGTGCACAGCAGTCCACTAACCCAACAAACAGGGCAACAAAAACAAGGGGAAACTGAAAACTCCACACACACATAATATTCGCTCACATATAACAGAGGAATCCTCCTGGGTGTGCAGGAAGGAGAATAAAGCAAAACAGGGAAGGATAAGGGATTATCAAATGTACAAACCAAACAATAGTCGCTTACAACTCCTCCAGCACTCCTTCTTATACCAACTTCTCTCCCTTCTTTTGTCATGAAGCAAGAGCTAACTCTGACAAGGACTTGGTAATATAGGCCAGAGTTTATAGGGAAAAGGAGTGGCTAACCGAGCACAGCTGGACACAGGGATTTCCAGCATGGCTAATTAACCCCTGTTCTGCTGGAAGAAATAAACATATTTAATAAACCGGAGAAGTGCTTCTTCTCAGCAGCGGAGTAGGAGCAACCAGATGCTGCGGTCTTCTGGCTCCACTTCGTTGCAGTAACCCTGTGACACATTGCTAGCCATTTTAACACAGTCCATTTTTTCTTTTCAGCCATTCCTGTGTACTTTTGGATGTGTGCTTTTGGTCATTGTCTTGCTGGAGGACCCATGATCTTTGACTCAAATCAAGTTATATTACACTGGGTAGGACATTTTGCTCTAAAATCTCTTGATAATTCTGTGATTTCATGATTCCTGTGATAAGATCTAGGCCTCCATTAAAAGACACAGCTAAGCAACCGCACAGCATTATGGATCCTCTACCGTGCTTAACTGTTGGTAGGGTGTTCTTTTCCTTATATGCTTCATTGCACCATCTCTAAAGAAACTGCTACTTTTCCTTGCCAAAAAGCTCTACTTTTGTTTCAACTGTCCACAGAACATTTTCCCAGAAGGATTGTCGTTTGCCAAGGTGCTCTTTGGCAAAGAACAGTCGTTACTTTTTATGTATTTTCTTCAGCAATGGTTTCTTCATTAGCTTTTGCCCATAAAGCTCAGCTTGGTTTTGTGTTTGACATATGGTACTTGTTGAAAGCATGACCCCAGACTGTTCCAGGTTGGCCATCAGGTCTTTGGATTTTTGACTTTGTGTTTTTTCCACCATTTGTACTAGCCTTTGAAGACATCTCTTGTAAATTTTCCTCTCACCCCCCCTCTTCCATCCAGGGAGGTTCTTGACAGTTGCATGCTTGGCAAACCTCTTAAAAACATTGCACACTGTTGAAACTAGCACAGCAAGGTCTTTGGAGATTGCCTTATACCCTTTGGAAGTCTTGTGTTTGCTAGCAATAGCAGTTCTGATGTCCTCAGATAGTTCCTTTGTCTTAACCATTGTGATAAACACAAGAAGAAAAAAGTATATGCAAAAAGTCAGGGATCACCCCAATTTTTTTTTTCATCAAGTACAAAATGTTTATTGCAAGACCAAATAAACAAACAGTAAGGGCTATTCAATATACTCATACTGCTATCACTGTATAAATGTTAAACTAATGAAGAAAAATACCACAATGGTCATACATGATATACAGTATAATTGTACTCCTATAACTGTGGGGATATTATATCAATAACCCCATAAAACTCCAACATGCTATAGCATAAAAGAGTGAAATAGCAGGTCTGAATTTATGGGAGGCACAATAACATATAAGGAAAAGTAAATACTTAACCTTAGCCCAGTCAGGTAGTCACCGCTCACAAGCAAGCAGTCAGACTATGTAGGTACGTGGACCCACGTGATTCAACACACACAGTGTCTTTCTCAAGGTAAATGCAGAAAGGTATTACAATCGGTCTTTAAATAGAAGCAATAACCAACATTAAGTCATACCAGCTGATCAGCGGTGGCGATGGAATCGGAGATATAACTCCATGGCTGTTGTGAATTCTGTGGCCAAGCTCCCTCCTGTGGTCGTGAGTGGTACTGCGGCTGGTTCTGTCTATAAGCTTCCTTTGGTGGATGAGAGTGGTACTGCGGCTTCTGAGTTTCCTTCCTCAGGTGATGAGGTTAAGTCGTTAGGTGCTGCTCTATTTAACTCCACCTGGTGCTTTGATCCTGGCCTCCAGTCAATGTTCTAGTATTGGTCTTGGTTCCTCCTGGATCGTTCCTGTGGCCTGTCTATCCTGCATAAGCTAAGTTCTGCTTGTGTTATTTTTGTTTGCTATTTTTTCTGTCCAGCTTGCTATATTGGTTTTTCTTGCTTGCTGGAAGCTCTGAGACGCAGAGGGAGCAACTTCGTACCGTTAGTTGGTGCGGAGGGTCTTTTTGCCCCTCTGCGTGGTTGTTTGTAGGTTTTTGTGTTGACCGCAAAGCTATCTTTCCTATCCTCGGTCTGATCAGTAAGTCGGGCCTCACTTTGCTAAATCTATTTCATCTCTGTGTTTGTATTTCATCTTTACTCACAGTCATTATATGTGTGGGGCTGCCTTTTCCTTTGGGGAATTTCTCTGAGGCAAGGTAGGCTTATTTTTCTTTCTTCAGGGCTAGTTAGTTTCTCAGGCTGTGCCGAGTTGCATAGGGAGCGTTAGGCGCAATCCACGGCTACCTCTAGTGTGTTGTGATAGGATTAGGGATTGCGGTCAGCAGAGTTTACACTTCTCAGAGCTCGTCCTATGTTTTTGGTAAATGTCAGGTCACTTTGTGTGCTCTGAACTTCAAGGTCCATTGTGGTTCTGAATTACCTCTGTTCATAACACATGGCGTCCTGCCATTGTTACTGCGCAGGCATGGGAAAGGCATTTACCAGAAATAACTGGTACAACAGGCAAAAGGTGAATAAGTACAGTGCACATGCATGAGCTGTGCATGGACCGGAAGTCAATAATCCTGCCTGCTCATAGATGTAACTGGTGAAAAGCGCATGCGCTAAACAAGTAAACAATTACAATACGCAAGCCCAAGCCATAAAAAAGCCAGAAGCAGTTAGTCGTAGCGCTAATCATCTGCAATTTCTATTTGCTGGCCGGACTAATTACTTCCAGCTTTTGTACGGCTCGCGCTTGTGTATTGTAATTGCTAATTTTGTACTTAGTGGCCAAGCCAATTTTTACAATCCTGACCACTGTTATTTTATGACGTTATAGCTCAGGAACGCTTCAATGTATCCCAGTGATTCTGAGATTGTTTTTTGTGACATATTGTACTTCGTGTCAGTGGTAAAATTTCTTCAATATGACTTGCGTTTATTTATGAAAAAAACAAATTTGGCAAAAAATGTTGAAAATTTTGCAATTTTCAAACTTTTAATTTTTGTACCATTAAATCAGTGAGAGGTCTCACACAAAATAGTTAAAGAATAAAATTTCCCACATTTCAACTTTATATCAGCACAATTTTGGAAACATAATATTTTTCGTTAGGACGTTATAAGGGTTAAAAGTTGACCATCGATTTTTCATTTTTCCAACAAAATTAACAAAACAGTTAAAGCAGAAAATACCCAAAAGTGACACCATTCTAAAAACTGCACCCCTTAATGTGTGCAAAACTACATTCAATAAGTTTATTAACCCTTCAGGTGCTTCACGAGAACTAAGCAATGTGGAAGGAAAAAATGAATATTTTACTTTTTTCACAAAAAATTTACATTGGAACCAACTTTTTTATTTTCACAAGGGTATCAAGAGAAAATGGATGACAACATTTTTTGTGCAAATTCTCCTGAGTATGCCAATGCCTGGTATGTGGGGGAAAGCCACTGTTTGGATGTATGGCAGGGCTCAGAAGGGACGGAGCACCATTTGACTTTTTGAGCGCAAAAATGCCTGGAATCAATGGTGGGCACCATGTTACGTTTGGAGACCCCCTGTTGTACCTAAAAAGTCGAACCACCCCAATTCTAACTTCAACCCTAACAAAGCCCTAACCCCAACACCACCATAACCCCAACATCACAACTCTAACCCCAACACAACCCTAATCCCAACCCTAACCCTAGCCCCAACCCTAACCCTAGCCCAACCCTAATCCTAGCTCTAACCCCATCCCCAACCCTAGCCCCAACCCTAACCATAATGGATTAAAAAATGTTTTTATTATTTTTACCTAAGGGGGTGATAAAGGGGGTTTGATTTACTATTTTTTCATTTTGATCACTGTGATAGGGTATATCACAGTGATCAAAATGAACCAGTAGGAAAAATCTCCTATTGTTGCCAGGTGCCGGCTAGCAGATCTCAGCGAGCACACTGCACATGTGCCCACCATTTTCTTCCCGGAAAAAGATGCCGATGGCTGGGGGACAGAGATAGAGGGTCCAGCGACAACAGAGGTACCAGGTAGGCTGAGGAGAGGCTCCGGGGACCTTATTTCTCTCTCCTCTAGTATGCTAGATCATATCAGAGGAGAGAGAAACAAATGGCAAATTGGACTTTTTTTCCTTTGCGGCCACCGATATTTGGTGAATAATGACAATCACACACTGGGGATGGTAATTATGCTCTCTGGGGTCTCAGCTACCCCTGGTAGCCGAGACTCTGGGGATTTTCTGATGGTGGGGGGCACTATACACTTCTTTCTCAGTGCTGTTAAGAAGCAGCGCTGAGGAATAAGTACCCTTAACTGCTGCCGTTAAAAGGCATATCGGCGGTCATTAAGAGGTTAATTCATGTCAAATGGGTACCGCCAATTAATTACAGGTGATTCTCATTTGTGATATACCACAAGCGAGTCAAAATGTGTTTCCATATGGATTTAATGTAAAGGGTGCCAATACCACTGTCATAGCAAGCTTAACGTTTTTCTATTTTTCCTTCCCATTGTTTTTTTGTTTTAAATTATTGTTTACTAGATGGCAGCCCGATTCTAAAGAATCGGGAGTCTAGAATCCATATATACTTTATTTATTCAAATGTAAAAATAATACAATTAATAAATAATAGTAAGAAAGAACAAAAAATGGCTGCACTTACCAGCTCTTGACAATTCTTGTTATTTAAGGTACAGTTACACAGGATCCATGAACATGCTTATGAGGGGAGGGATGAAAGACATCAGACGACAACTTTGCGTGTTGTGGCAAATGCCACAACAACGGTTCTTTGCTTAAGAACAATGTCAGGTAGTAGGAAAATAGCCAGTTAATAATAGGCAATAGTTCTTTGCAGGAATGCAGATATTAATAAATAGGCAGTTTATATTGCAGAGAAATTGCTGGGCAATAATGGACAATGTCCTTATGTGGCAAATAATAGAGCAATATACCCAATGTGGCAAAGAAGAGGTTAATAAACGGCAGTCTCTCAGTATAACAGTCAGTGAATAATAGGCAGTATATGGAGAAAACACCAAACAAAAGTTCAAAATTGGTGTGAAAATGTCACTGAACCACTTCACAACTAAATATATATAGTTTTGGTAAATGGTATTATCATTTTTTTGACGAAATTCGGCAGGAGCTTGAAGAGCAACGTCACTGGGCCCGCCTCCACGCAGTAGAAACTTGCTGTGAGGTAAAAATTCAAAAATCACACCAAAATGGCGGGCGGAGTGTGTCATAGTACGGCACGTTTCTGATTGGTCGCTCGCAGCAGGCGGCAACCAATCAGACACTGGACACTGTTGACGTCACTTATCTCCGGACATTATCTCCGGACATTATCTCCGGACATTAGCTCCGGACAGGAAGTTGGCACAAATTGCAGGAAGTAGTATTCTAGGCAATTATATATTAGATCATTTGTTCTTTTATATTTAATGTAACTGCTCAATGCAAAAAACTGTTTCACTTGATTCTTTTTTTTTGGAAGATATTCCATATCATATACTTAACCTTCATGCGTGCCAATAATGATGAGCAGGACTGTATATATCCATGTGTGGGCTCAAGCTAGATCTGACCAAAAGTACTCCCACCCTGACAAGGGCAGGCCAAAATTCTGGAGGCCCTGAACTTTCTCTTATTGAATGACCCCATGCGTTTCATTCAACCAAACTTTTCAGGAAATGTTCCTGTATTCCTGCAATGCAGTATAAGGTGCTAGGTGTAAACATCACGTGGGCCCCTCCACTCTCTGTGCTATTCTGAAATGAACAATGGGCATCAGCCATCTTATTGCCATTTTTAGGCCAAAGAAGTACATTTTCCTGACTGGTGTGTATTTTTCAGTAGTCTGAGAAAGAAATACACTGCTCAAAAAATAAATGTTACACTTAAACAGCACAAGGTAACTCCAAGTCAATCACACTTCTGTGAAACCAACCTGTCTAGTTATGAATAATCACCAATTGTGAATCAATGAGAATGAAATGAAACAGACAACAGGTAGAAATAATAGGCAATTGACAAGACAACCCCTATAAAGGAGCGGTTCTGCAGGTGGTGACCACAGACCATTTCTCTGTTCTCATCCTTTTTGGCTGTTATTTTGACCAGTTTTGCATTTTGCCATTACTCTCAGCTCTAGAGGTACAGTAGCATGAGGCGGTGTCTACAATCCACAGAAGTTGCTCAGGTAGTGCAGCTCATCCAGGAAGGCACATCAATGTGAAATGTAGCAAGAAGGGCAGCTGTGTCTGTCAGCACAGTGTCCAGAGCATGAAGCAGATATGGTACCAGGAGAAAGGCCAGTACACCAGGAAACATGGAGGGGGACCGTAAGAGGGCACCAGCCCAGCAGCAGGATTGCTACTTTCAACTTTTGGCAAGGAGGAACAGGAGGAGCAGTGCCAGAGCCCTGCAAAATGACCTCCAGCAGGCCACTAACATCCATGTGTCTGCTCAAACTATTTAGAATTGAGAGTCGTCAGTGGTTGATATCTTTTAATGGCTAACTGAAAAGATGGTAACAAATTGCAAGCTTTCGAGACAACATACGTCTCTTCATCAGGCAAAGACTAAAACAAATTCTGAAGAATCACATATTTATGCACAACATAGTATAGAGAAAAAAAAAAAAGGAGGGGAAAAAAACCATGGATAAGCCAGGTGACATGGAGCAGAATTACCATGGGTGATAAACAGTTACGTCCATAAATATTGGGCCAATTCTTAGATAAGGATTGTTTTATTGTCCTGTGATTAGGGTCTCTGTTGTGATGACCCCACATGGTCTGATGGGCAAGTTCCTTAGTTGATGTAAAAAGACATAAATCCGTGTGACACATTCATTCCTGCAGTGAGAGTGTCAAAGGTCGTCATCAGTTTATATTCCCAGACTCTCCTGTCTTTCTGCGATTTGAAGTTACCTTTTAGTACAAGTAATTTCATGTCCATAATGTTATTATTTGGGAGACAGAAATGTATTGCCACAGGTATATCCATTTTTTTTTTCTCTTATTGTATGGCGGTGAGAGTTCATCCTTGTTCTCAGTTTCTGCCCTGTCTCCCCCACATACAGATCCCCAGTTGGACATTTAGTACAAATAATTAGGTACACCACATTGGAAGTGATGCAGCTGAAAGTACCTGGGATCTTCTAGTCCTGATGTGAATTGGGGATCTTTATCTTGTCCGTGGTCATTATAAATGGACAGGTTTTACATTTTTTCTGGTTCCAAGGAAAGGTACCTGCAGCTGTTGGAGAGGACAGGGAGCTCTTGACAATGATGCTTCTTAGATTTGGGGACTGTCTAAAACACAGTAGTGGGGGGTCTGGAAAAATGGATTGTAAGCGGGCTAACACGGTACCAAGATATATTTCTGCTCAAACTGTCAGCGATTGTTGGTTGTGCTTACAGCCCAACACCATGCTGGGTGATTGGCATTTGTCAGAGAACAGCAAGATTGGCAGATTTAACATTGGCGCCCTGTGCTCTTTACGAATAAGAGCTTCACTCTGAGCAAAGGCGCCTTTCCTCAGCATCACAGCACGCAGGCTACAGCAGCGCTGGCTCCTTAACACAGCAAACAGCATATTACCTTGGCTACTAGCAATCGCACAAAGCGGGCATATATAACCAATTGACTTTGGACCATTACCATTCAGGCACCATTATACTTCCTCTGAGAAACTATAACTTGAGGGATACCTACACTACTGAACCCATTTTTTCTGATAAAGGCCCAGTGGTGGGCTGAAAACATTTAACTACTCATTGCCTGGATGCACAATAAATGAACACAAAATCACTCTTTACAAGTTTTGAGTGCCAAGTTTTTTCTGATCATTTGACTGCTGCACGCATGGTGAGGCCAGAAGAAGTTAAAATGCAGTAAACTTTAAAAAAAATGATTTTCCAAGTTTTCCCACCTACAAAGAACAGAAAGTTCTGTAATTTCTATGATAGGCACAATTCAAATGTGAGAATCTTAAAAAATAATCCAGAAAATCACATTGTATGAATTTTACATAATTAATTTGCATTTTATTGCATGAAATTAGTAATTGATACAATAGAAAACGTAACATTTCGTCCTGAAACCTTTGTTTGCAATTACAGGGGTCAGATATTTCATGTAGTTCTTGACCAAGTTTGCACATACTGCAGAAGAGATTTCGATCCACTACTCCTTACAGATCTTCTCCAGATCTTTCAGGTTTTCGGGCTGTCGCTGGGCAACATAGTGTTTCAGCTCCCTCCAAAGATCTTCTATTATGTTCAGGACTTGAGACTGGCTAGGTCACTCCAGGATCTTCAAATGGCTGTGTGTTTTGGGTCACTGTCATACTGGAAAACTGAGCCCGACCCATTTTCAATGCTCTTCTGAGGGAAGGAAGTTGCTGGCCAAAATCTCATGATAAATGACATTATACATCCTCCCTTCAATAATATGTGGTCATCCTGTCCCCTTTGCAGAAAAGCACCCCCAAAGTATGATGTTTCCCTCACCATGTTTCATGGTGGGGACTATGTTCTTCGGGTTGTACTCATCCTTCTTCTTCCTCTAAACATGGCGAGTGGAGTTGATACCAAAAAGTTCTATTTTGGTCTCACCTGACTACTTGACCCTCTCCCATGCCTCCTCTGGATCATCCAGATGGTCATTGGCAAACTTAAAATGGGCCTGGACATGTGCTGGCATGAGCAGGGGGACTTTGCGTGCTCTGCAGGATTTTAATCGCAGTGTGTTACTAACAGTAATGTTTGAGATTGTGGTCCCAGCTCTCTTCAGGTCATTGACCAGGTCCTTCCATATAGTTTTGGGCTGATTCCTTGAATTTCTCAGAATCATCCTTACACCATGAAGTGAGATCTTGCATGGAGCCCCAGATCAAGGAATGTTGACAGTCATCTTGTGTTTCTTCCATTTTCTAATAATTGTGCCTTCTAACCAAGCTGTTTTCCTATTGTCCTGTAGCCAATTCCGGTTTTGTGCATTTCTACAATTTTGTCCCTGGTGTGCTTAGACAGCAATTTACTCTTGGCTAAGGTGGAAATGATAGAGTGTGATTGATTGAGTGTGTGGACAGGTGTCTTTTATGTAGGTAATGAGTTCAAACAGGTGCAATGAATACAGGTAATGAGTGCAGAGTAGGAGGGCTTCTTAAAGAAAAATTAACAGGTCTGTGAGAGCCAGGATTCTTGCTGGTTGGTAGGTGATCAAATACTTATGTCATGCAATAAAATGCTATTAAATTATTTAAAAATCATACAATGAGATTTTCTGTTTTTTTGTTTTTAGATTCTGTCTCTCACAGTTGAAGTGCACCTATAATAAAAAAAATACAGACTTCTCCATTCTTTGTAGGTGGGAAAACTTGCAAAATTGGCAGTGAATCAAATACTTTTTTCTCCCACTGTATAATATTACCTATTTGCAGACCCTTTCCTATTTACCAAGATATTTCACAATCTTTGGAAAATACATTTTCTATCCATTTTACAGAGAGGACACACGAAGAACTGCACATATTATGAAGTGCAACATGCCGTTTGTGGCTCTGCCTGTAAACTTTAATGCTCAAAACTGTTCTATACTGTTTGCTAGTAGAGACATTTCTAACATCTGTCTCCTTTATTATATCTTTCTGAATATAGCTGTTGGACTTTTTTTCCGTATTCACATGGGAAATGCTTTGCATTTACCATCTATGAGACACACACTACTTTATAAACTTTATAAACTTATACTGAGTGCATTGGTTCTTCTTATTCAAGCTCTTGCCAGATTATGTATTTCTCACTGTATTGTGGGTCTGTGTCCATTTCTGCATACCTGTAGAATCCAGTAATCTGATTGCTAAAATGTAGATGATGGTGTTAAACACTATATAGCTTCATAAACTTTCTTCCTTCTCAAACTGCTTTTTTTTACAGTCTCTAAATTGAACCATATACAGTATGTGTGTAACATGGTAATTACTAGTTCCTGGAAGAGGCCAATTGTTCTCGGGTTAGTAAAAACAGTTATCAATCAGAAAAGTATGATTTTGTGTATCCAACATTCGAGGTGTCACAGATAGGTTCATTTTGATCATGAGTTTTATGTCTTGAAGGATTAAAGAAAATCTGTTAATAGGATTAACCCTCCTAAGGCTACGTTCACATTTGCGTTGTTGTGTGTTGCGTCGGCGATGCAACGCACAATGCATGCAAAACGCATGCAAAAACGCATTGTTTTGGGATGCATGCGTCTATTTTTGGCTTGATTTTGGACGCAAAAAAATGCAACTTGCAGCGTCCTCTGCGCTCTGACGCTTGTGCCAAAAATGACGCATGCATCACAAAACGCAAGACAACGCATGTCCATGCGCCCCCATGTTAAATATAGGGGCACATGACGCATGCGTCACTGCGGCTGCACCCGACGCAACGCTAATGTGAACGTAGCCTTAGACATCTATATGGGCACGTAAGTGGTAGGAAGCTGATTAAATTGATATCTACAATCCGATGATTTATTCCAGACAAATCCCCATTTTTCTCAATATATGAGTAGTTAAGTAGTTCTCAATATATGAGTTGTTAACCCCTTAATCCCATATGACGTACTATCCCGTCCAGGTGACCTGGGACTTAATTCCCAGTGACGGGATAGTACGTCATATGCGATCGGCCGCGCTCACGGGGGGAGCGCGGCCGATCGCGACCGGGTGTCAGCTGCCTATCGCAGCTGACATCCGGCACTATGTGCCAGGAGCGGTCACGGACCGCTCCCGGCACAGTAACCCCCGGCACACCGTGATCAAAGATGATCGCGGTGTGCCGGCGGTGCAGGGAAGCATCGCGCAGGGAGGGGGCTCCCTGCGGGCTTCCCTGAGACGATCGGTACACGGTGATGTACTCACCGTGTACCGAGCGTCTTCTCCCTGCAGTCCCCGGATCCAAAATGGCCGCGGGGCTGCATCCGGGTCCTGCAGGGAGCACTTGCGGGTCAGGATCAGGCTGCAGCTGCAGCTCTAATCCTGCCCGGCTGTATGTCAGATCACCGATCTGACAGAGTGCTGTGCACACTGTCAGATCGGTGATCTGTGATGTCCCCCCCTGGGACAAAGTGAAAAAGTAAAAAAAAAAATTTCCACACGTGTAAAAAAAAAAAATAAATAAATTCCTAAATAAAGAAGAAAAAAAATATATATTATTCCCATAAATACATTTCTTTATCTAAAAAAAAAAAAACAATAAAAGTACACATATTTAGTATCGCCGCGTCCGTAACGACCCGACCTATAAAACTGGCCCACTAGTTAACCCCTTCAGTGAACACGGTAAGAAAAAAAAAAAAACGAGCCAAAAAACAACGCTTTATTATCATAACGCTGAACAAAAAGTGGAATAACACGCGATCAAAAAGACGGATATAAATAACCATGGTACCTCTGAAAACGTCATCTTGTCCCGCAAAAAACGAGCTGCCATATAGCATCATAACCAAAAAAATAAAAAAGTTATAGTCCTCAGAATAAAGCGATGCCAAAATAATTATTTTTTCTATAAAATAGCTTTTATCGTATAAAAGCGCCAAAACATAAAAAAAATGATATAAATGAGGTATCGTTGTAATCGTACTGACCCGAAGAATAAAACTGCTTCATCAATTTTACCAAACGCGGAATGGTATAAACGCCCCCCCCCAAAAGAAATTCATGAATAGCTGGTTTTTGGTCATTCTGCCTCACAAAAAAATCGGAATAAAAAGCGATCAAAAACTGTCACGTGTCCGAAAATGTTACCGATAAAAACGTCAACTCGTCCCGCAAAAAACAAGACCTCACATGACTCTGTGGACCAAAATATGGAAAAATTATAGGTCTCAAAATGTGGAGACGCAAAAACTTTTTTGCTATAAAAAGCGTCTTTTAGTGTGTGACGGCTGCCAATCATAAAAATCGGATATAAAAAACGCTATAAAAGTAAATCAAACCCCCCTTCATCACCCCCTTAGTTAGGCTAGGTTCACATTGCGTTAATGGGTTAACGCTAACGGACAGCGTTGCACGGCGAAAATGTCACAATTAACGCCGTGCAACGGGTCCGTTAGCACACCCATTGACAGCAATGTGATTTTCGGGTGTAGCGCATCGCTAGAGCGTGCCATTTTCGGCTCGCGCTAGCAAGGTGCCGTTCTTTTGTGGCGCGCCTCGGACGCTGCTTGCAGCGTCCGCGGCGCACCCGAGGTCCGATCCCCGATCCCCGATCTCCGATCCCCCAGGTCCGATCCCCGACCACTAAACACGACACCTAAAAAGACATTGCGTTAGCGCAATCCGCTAGCGCTAAACGGATTTCCCTAACGCAATGTGAACCTAGCCTTAGGGAAAAATAATAAAATTAAAAAAAATGTATTTATTTCCATTTTCCCATTAGGGTTAGGGCTAGGGTTAGGGTTAGGGTTAGGGCTAGGGTTAGGGCTAGGGTTAGGGTTTGGATTACATTTACGGTTGGGATTAGGGTTGGGATTAGAATTAGGGGTGGGTCAGGGTTAGGTGTGTGGTTAGGGTTACAGTTGGGATTAGGGTTAGGGGTGCATTTGGATTAGGGTTTCATTTATAATTGAGGGGTTTCCACTGTTTAGGCACATCAGGGGCTCTCCAAACGCGACAGTAAAAAAAGTAAAACAGTGCTCCTTCACTTCCGAGCTCTCCCGTGCGCCCAAACAGGGGTTTACCCCAACATATGGGGTATCATCGTACTCGAGACAAAATGGACAACTTTTTTGGTCCAAGTTCTCTTGTTATCCTTGGGAAAAAAAAAATTTGGGGGGCTAAAAATCATTTTTGTGGGAAAAAAAAAGGATTTTTTATTTTCACGGCTCTGCGTTGTAAACTGTAGTGAAACACTTGGGGGTTCAAAGTTTTCACAACACATCTAGATAAGTTCCGTGGGAGGTCTAGTTTCCAATATGAGGTCACTTGTGGGGGGTTTGTACTGTTTGGGTACATCAGGAGCTCTGCAAATGCAACGTGACGCCTGCAGACCAATCCATCTAAGTCTGCATTCCAAATGGCGCTCCTTCCCTTCCGAGCTCTGCCATGCGCCCAAACAGTGGTTCCCCCCCACATATGGGGTATCAGCGTACTGAGGACAAATTGGACAACAACTTTTGGGGTCCAATTTATTCTGTTACCCTTGTAAAAATACAAAGCTGGGGGCTAAAAAATCATTTTTGTGAAAAAAAAAAAGAATTTTTATTTTCACGGCTCTGCGTTATAAACTGTAGTGGAACACTTAGGGGTTCAAAGTTCCCACAACACATCTAGATAAGTTCCTTGGGAGGTCTAGTTTCTAATATGGGGTCACTTGTGGGGGGTTTGTACTGTTTGGGTACATCAGGGGCTCTGCAAATGCAACGTGACTCCTGTAACCAATCCATCTAAGTCTGCATTCCAAATGGCGCTCCTTCCCTTCTGAGCTCTGCCATGCGCCCAAACAGTGGTTCCCCCCACATATTGTGTATCAGCGTACTCAGGACAAATTGGACAACAACCTTTGGGGTCCAATTTATTCTGTTACCCTTGTGAAAATACAAAACTGGGGGCTAAAAAATAATTTTTGCGAAAAAAAAAATAATATATTTTAACGGCTCTGCGTTATAAACTGTAGTGAAACACTTGGGGGTTCAAAGCTCTCAAAACACATCTAGATAAGTTCCTTAGGGGGTCTAGTTTCCAAAATGGTGTCACTTGTGGGGGGTTTTAATGTTTAGGCACATCAGGGGCTCTCCAAACCAACATGGCGTCCCATCTTAATTCCAGTCAATATTGCATTGAAAAGTCGAATGGCGCTCCTTCCCTTCCGAGCTCTGCCATGCGCCCAAAAAGTGGTTTACCCCCACATATGGGGTATCGTCGCACTCAGGACAAATTGCACAACAACTTTTGTGGTCTATTTTCTTCTCTTACTCTTGGGAAAATAAAAAATTGGGGGCGAAAAGATCATTTTTGTGAAAAAATATGATTTTTTATTTTTACGGCTCTGCATTATAAACTTCTGTGAAGCAATTGGTGGGTCAAAGTGGTCACCACGCATCTAGATAAGTTCCTTAGGGTGTCTACTTTCCATAATGGTGTCACTTGAGGGGGGTTTCAATGTTTAGGCACATGAGGGGCTCTCCAAACGCAACATGGCGTCCCATCTCAATTCCTGTCAATTTTGCATTGAAAAGTCAAATGGCGCTCCTTTCCTTCCGAGCTCTGCCATGCGCCCAAACAGTGGTTTACCACCACATATGGGGTATCAGCGTACTCAGTACAGATTGTACAACAACGTTTGGGGTCCATTTTATCCTGTTACCCTTGGTAAAATAAAACAAATTGGAGCGGAAATAAATTTTGTGTGAAAAAAAGTTAAATATTCATTTTTATTTAAACATTCCAAAAATTCCTGTGAAACCCCTGAAGGGTTAATAAACTTCTTGAATGTGGTTTTGAGCACCTTGAGGGGTGCAGTTTTTAGAATGGTGTCACACTTGGGTATTTTCTATCATATAGACCCCTCAAAATGACTTCAAATGAGATGTGGTCCCTAAAAAAAATGGTGTTGTAAAAATGAGAAATTGCTGGTCAAATTTTAACCCTTATAACTCCCTAACAAAAAAAAATTTTGGTTCCAAAATTGTGCTGATGTAAAGAGGACATGTGGGAAATGTTACTTATTAAGTATTTTGCGTGACATATCTCTGTGATTTAAGGGCATAAAATTTTAAAGTTGGAAAATTGCGAAATTTTCTAAATTTTCGCCAAATTTCCGTTTTTTTCACAAATAAACGCAAGTTATATCAAATAAATGTTACCACTAAAATGAAGTACAATATGTCACAAGAAAACAATGTCAGAATCGCCAAGATCCGTTGAAGTGTTCCAGAGTTATAACCTCATAAAGGGACAGTGGTCAGAATTGTAAAAATTGGCCCGGTCATTAACGTGCAAACCACCCTCGGGGCTTAAGGGGTTAAGATCTAGGGACCGTGCATTGGACTGCCCGAGAATCTACCTCCAGAGCTTAAAAAAGGGATTCGAACTCTCAAAGTATCATTTTATTAAACATTCTATTACCTACGTCCTCTTGAAGACAGCATAGGAATGTTGATCCTACTGACAAGTTCCCCTTAAGAAATGGCTATATCACTACAAGTATACTTTAAACTCAAGCGAAATAATGCCTTCTACTATACCAGTTCTCATTTCTAACATGACTGCAAGGCATGATCACAATTGTAACACCTTGTACAAACGTTGCCTTCATTTAATACAATCAAAAAACCCTTTATGCATCAATAATTATTTCCTGCAGAATTTGCCTGAAGTATGAAGATTAACTTTTCAAGCTCTGCTCACAGTTTGGTACATTTTCATTTCGGTATTGGAAACGGTTTATTTGCCTATTTTGAGACAAAAATATCCATGTATGCAGAACAGAGGAGCCATTTATGAAGCCTGCTTCTAGTCAATCCAGTCATTCATTTCGCAAAGCCTTCTGGGAATTAATTTCCCGCTCTGCATTCCTGTACTATTTACTTAATTCTTAAGTCTGCTACTGAAAACTCGCTACGAACAGGATTTGTAAGGATTTTCACTTTGGACATTATCTATTACTGGCATTATTGTATGATTTTGTTATATACTTAAACTCTTGAAATGAAGATATTATTTCCAAAATGTTATTACTTTACCAACACAGCATAAAATCTACGTTTCAGAATATATGTGTGATGGAAAAAAAATATGTTTCATCAACAAGCCACTATTACTGTAAACTAAACCTCCACTAAGAAATACTTTGCTTTTAGTATCAATTTAAGTGAAGATATTTCAGAGGCAAAGAGAATATTCTTTTATATAAGTCAAAGCAAAACAAGAAGGCAACCTACCTGAAAACTAAAACTGAATAAGGTATTATATTTCTGATTTAGTTGAAAGCCACCAAATACGCAGGGTCTTTTTGTTCTCATCTATAAAAATTACTTTTTATGCTCATGTCAGTTCAATATGCCCATTGATTTTTAAGATTGTCTTATGCATTCCACTTTTTTTCAATGGTTTCTCTTCATGAGCATTTTGCTACAACCTTGGGTAATGGAGCCCCTTTTCCACTCACATCTCAACACACTCCTCGCATTATTCAGTGGTTTATTTGATCCAAACTGAAGGCTGTTCTTCTACAGTTTGACAGGAAAGCAGGATCAGAGTGACAAAGACACACCATCACTTCCACTAACCCATCTCTGCTTGTCTGCTGCTAAAAAGATTACCGCACACTCAAGACTGGTAAGATGCAAAAGGTGTATGCCAATTTTATTGAAGAAAACAAAACAAAAAAGAAGTGGTTGCCACATTCATTTTCATTTGAAATAGACAAAAACCCGACGTTTCGACCCTCCCGGGTCTTACTCATGGGGTTACTCAAGTCCTTTGACATAGATGCATAATAGTGGCAGTGGTAGGGGGTGTAAGACCAATCCCTTGTTAAGGCACAACCTTATAATAAAGCCAGTCCGGGCAGAAGTGTCCCGGGAGCACAGAATCTGGGTGGTGAGGGCCGTTAGACCCCTAGTGGGTCTGAAAAGGGTCCCTGGGAGGATTAGCGGCACATCCCGCACCTTGCTGTGATGTCCTGGCGGAAGACCCGGAAAGTCTCTCTCCCCCCAGGAAATCGCAGCAAGGCGCGGGATGTGCCGCTAATCCTCCCAGGGACCCTTTTCAGACCCACTAGGTGTCAATCTCTGCTGCAAGCATGAGCCGAGTGTCATTTTACTGTGATCCAATTCTCTTGCATGCCAAAATTGGATCATAGTGGCAGAGAAAATGGAGAACTTAATTGCTTTATCGTCTCCATTGTGTGAGTAGGCATATATCGGACTGCACTTGAATTACATCTGAGTGCAGTCCAATGTTTTTCACGCACCCATAGACTTGTATGACGCCATCTGATATACGTTGCCAATCGCAACTCGGTGATCGTTTGTTTTCATGTCAACTCGGCATGAAAAAAATAACGCTAGTCGGCACTGCTACATAGCATAACATTGGAGCGAGTGCTACTGGATGAAACATCAGATAGTACTCGTCTGAATTACTCACCAGTTTGTGTGAACGAACCCAAACATGCAGAGTTGGATCAGTTAAGTGAGATTTATAGTTTCAGTTGATAGAGATGGATAGGCTTTCTTTACACTTTTCTTCTAGGAACATAAGATTGGACCTGTTCAAATCCAACAAGCCTGATCTTTCTTTCTTTCTTCCAATGTCAGGCATATCAGAATTTTCAGGAAATCCCCCAAACATAAGCAATTTTCTGCTGATGCCTCCAAAATCAATAATATGCTTCAGGAATTATAGCTAAAAAATCACTTCAGGGAGAACAACTTATAAGCTAACCAGGAAAAAGCACTCAACTCTAGAGATAACATGACTCTGGCTGCTAAAATATGGAAAAAATATAGCTCTCAAAATATGGCGTTGCAAAAACTTGTTTTTTTTTGCAAAAAAAGCGTCTTTTAGTGTGTGACAGCAATCAAATACAAAAACCTGATCTGAACCTGATATTGCGGTAATCGCACCGACCAGAAGAATAAAGTCGTCTAATTATACCGCACGAAAAATTACGTAACAAATAAACCCAATTCTTCACCTGTGGTTGATATGTTCATTCTGCCTTCAAAACATCTCAGTAAGGCTCGGCTGACATTTATCCTGCCCTCTGCGCTGAACAATTACCCCGGGTTCTCAGTGTAAATCTCTGATGGAAAATTCTCTATAATGAGGCAGATGGAGACACTGTGGACACTGTCTGGCTTGTGATCCGGTGGTGTCCATGCATAAAAGTGCCGTCAGCCACAGTTTTGTGAACTTCTGAAAAGAAGGACAATGCTGAACAGAGGCTAGATGGAGTCCAAAGTAACTCTGCTGCCTCGTAATAGTGAATGACTCCCTTGGGGGTTTCATCTAAATCTTATCAATCGGAGATTTAGATGGAAACCCCAAATTGAGAGCTCAACATAGTGTGCCCGAACAAATGTGATCCAAAACGTTATGTAAAATGTTCCCAATAAAAATGTCAAATCAATCCACAAAAAATGCAAGTCCCCACTCAGGACCATCACTTGTCAATAGAAATATAGGGGGATTCCATGTTACTGGTAGTACAAAGGCTCTGGAAAAGCAAAATGGCTGCTCGCACCCCAAAGGAAATCCAACGAATTCTGTGCTCCCAAATCTAAATGTCTCTCTCCCTTCTGAGCCCCACAGTGTGCCTAAACAACATATACAACCCCTGGCTAAAAATATGGAATCACCAGCCTTGGAGGATGTTCAATCAGTTGTTTAATTTTGTCTTTGATGCTGAGCTTGCAGCAGCTCATTTCCCAGTGGTTCTCAGCCTGGACGGTTGCATCTTGACATGGATTAAAGTGTGGGACAGAACGATGGGTAGGTGAGGGAAATTGTTGTTTTTTATTTTTGTTTTATTACTGGAGACGACGGCTTTTCTGAAATGGGTGTTAGGTGAGTATAACTGTGTTTGTTATTTTTAAATAAAAAAGTAAAAGTGTGTTTTGTTTGATTTCAAATAAAAGGCTTTATTCTGGCTGTGTCTATATTTACCATATAACTATAAGATTACTAATGGATAGGTATATTATAGACTCCTCTCCATTACTAATCCGTGGGCTTAATGTCACCTGACAACAAAAAGGTGACATCAACCCGACAAATGTGAACCACACTTGCCACTGGTACAGGGCAAGCAGGAAGAGCAGGGCAAAGCGCGCATATACACTACCGCTCAAAAGTTTAGGGTCACCCAGATAATTTTGTGCTTTCCATGAAAACTCATACTTTTATTAATCAAATGAGTTGATGTCTAGTCCAGACATTGACAAGGTCCGAAAAAAAGATTTTTATTTGAAATAATAACTTTCTCCTTCAAACTTTGCTTTCATCAAAGAATGATCCCTTTGCAGCAATTACAGCAATGCAGACCTTTGGCATTCTAGCAGTTAATTTGCTGAGGTAATCTGGAGAAATTTCACTAGATGCTTACAGAAGCCCCTTCTACAAGTTGGTTTGGCTTGATGGGCACTTTTTGCTTACTATACGGTCAAGCTGTTCCCTCAACAGCTCAATGAGGTTGAGATCTGGTGACTGCGCTGGCTACTCCATTACAGATAGAATACCAGCTGCCTGTTTCTTCCCTAAATAGTTCTTGCATAATTTGTATTTGTGCTTTGGGTCATTGTCCTGTTGTAGGATGAAATTGGCTCCAATCAAGCGCTGTCCACAGGGTATGGCATGGCGTTACAAAATGGAGTGACAGCCTTCCTTATTCAATATCCCTTTTAACTTGTACAATTCTCCCACTTTACCAACACCAAAGCAACCCCAGACCATCACATTACCTCCACCATGCTTGACAGATGGTGTCAGGCACTCCTCCAGCATCTTTGCAGTTGTTCTGCTTCTCACTAATGTTCTTCTGTGTGTTATGAACAGGAGATTCAGAACCACAATGGACCTTGAAGTTCAGAGCACACAAAGTGACCTGACAATTACCAAAAACATAGGACGAGCTCTGAGACGTGGGAACTCTGCTGACCGCAATCCCTAATCCTATCCAACCACACTAAAGGTAGCCGTGGAGCGCTCCTGACCAGTCCTATGCGCCTCGAGCACAGTCTGAGAAACTAGCTAGCCCTAAGAAAGAAAAATAAGCCTACCTTGCCTCAGAGAAATACCCCAAAGGAAAAGGCAGCCTCCCACATATAATGACTGTGAGTTGAGATGAAAATACAAACGCAGAGATGAAATAGATTTAGCAAAGTCAGGCCCAACTTACTGAACAGACCGAAAATAGGAAAGATTGCTTTGCGGTCAACACAAAACCCTACAAACAACCACGCAGAGGGGGCAAAAAGACCCTCCGCACCGACTAACGGTACGGAGGTGCTCCCTCTGCGTCCCAGAGCTTCCAGCAAGCAAGAAAAACCAATATAGCAAGCTGGACAGAAAAATAGCAAACAAAAATAACACAAGCAAAACTTAGCTTATGCAGGAGAGACAGGCCACAGGAATGATCCAGGAGAAAGCAAGACCAATACTAGAACATTGACTGGAGGCCAGGATCAAAGCACTAGGTGGAGTTAAATAGAGCAGCACCTAACGACTTAAACTCATCACCTGAGGAAGGAAACTCAGAAGCCGCAGTACCACTCTCATCCACCAAAGGAAGCTCATAGACAGAACCAGCCGAAGTACTACTCACGACCACAGGAGGGAGCTTGGCCACAGAATTCACAACAGTGTGTGATCCAAACACCTCAAACTTGGATTCGTCTGTCGATAACACTTTTTTCCAATCTTCCACTGTCCAACGTCTATGTTATCTTGCCCATATTAATCTTTTCCTTTTATTAGCCAATCTCAGATATGGCTTTTTCTTTGCCACTCTGCCCTGAAGGCCAGAATCCCGGTGTCACCTCTTCACTGTAGACGTTGACACTGGCATTTTGTGTGTACTATTTAATGAAGCTGCCAGTTGAGGGCCTGTGAGGCTTCGATTTCTCAAACTACAGACTCTAACGTACTTGTCTTGCTGCTCAGTTTTGCAGCGAGGCCTCCCAGTTCTCTTTCTACTCTCGTTACAGCTTGTTTGTGCTCTCCTCTGAAGGGAGTAGTACACACTGTTGTAGGAAATCTTCAGTTTCTTGGTAATTTCTCTCATGGAATAGGATTCATTTCTAAGAACAAAAAAAGACTGTCGAGTTTCACATGAAAGTTTTTTTTTTCTGGCCATTTTGAGAGTTTAATGGAACCAACAAATGTAATGCTCCAGATTCTCAAGTAACTAAAAGGAAGGTCAGGTTTACAGGTTCTCTAATCAGCCAAACTATTTTCAGCTGTGCTAACATACTTGCACAAGGGTTTTCAAGGGTATTCTAACCATCCATTAGCTTTCTTACACAGCTAGCAAACACAAAGTACCATAAAACACTGGAGTGATGGTTGTGTTGGAAATGGGACTCTATACACCTATGAAGATATTGCATTACAAACCAGACGTTTGCAGCTAAAATCATCATTTACCACATTAACAATGTATAGAGTGTATTTCTGAATCATTTAATATTAGCTTAATTGGAAAAAACTATGCTTTTCTTTCAAAAATAAGGAAATTTCTAAATGACCTAAACTTTTGAACAGTAGTGTAATTGATGCGCATTTTCTGGTGGACTGCGAGCTGCTATTTTTAGGCAGGGGGAGCCAATAGCCATTGCCCCTTACAAGCCTGAGAATACCAGCCCCTACTGTCTGCTTTAGGCTGGTTATCAAAAATGTGTGGTCACTCCTCTATTCTTGATAACCCCCGTTGCTGAATCTAACAGCTGAGAGTTGCACTGCCCCCAGCTGTGAGTTTTGCCTGGCTGGTTATCAAAAATATGAGGGAACTCACTCTGTTTTCTTTTTTCAATTATTTATTTATAGCTGATGTTATTATTCATCAGCCGCTCCTGCTCTCATTGTTATTAGTGGCAGCAAGCATCGGCTGATGGGAGCAGTAGTCCCATCAGCGGACACCAGTGACCAGAGGTAAACTTTATACCTCAGATAACAGCTGCTCGCCAACACTGTATTTTGACAGCACAGGAACCGAGGCTGTCTGGCCATCAGTGATGATTTTACCGCTGTTCAGAAGTGGTGTTTGCCGCGCTGTCATGCACATGACTGCGCAACAAACACTGAATGTTCGGGCCCCCTATTCTAGTGAATGGGGTCAGGGTTCAGGTAACAGAATAGTACCTGGACCGGAACCCAAACCCAAACTTTTTGTAACTGTTCAGCCGAACCCGAACAACCCGGCGTTTGCCCATCTCTAGTAATGAGCTGTAGTTTTTGTTGGTTCCTATTTGGAATACTTTTGACTTTTTAATCACTTTTTAATTATTTGGCTAAATTAAGAAAATGGGAATTATGGCATAATTTTTCTGAAAAATTGCATAGTAACATAGTAACATAGTTAGTAAGGCCGAAAAAAGACATTTGTCCATCCAGTTCAGCCTATATTCCATCATAATAAATCCCCAGATCTACGTCCTTCTACAGAACCTAATAATTGTATGATACAATATTGTTCTGCTCCAGGAAGACATCCAGGCCTCTCTTGAACCCCTCGACTGAGTTCGCCATCACCACCTCCTCAGGCAAGCAATTCCAGATTCTCACTGCCCTAACAGTAAAGAATCCTCTTCTATGTTGGTGGAAAAACCTTCTCTCCTCCAGACGCAAAGAATGCCCCCTTGTGCCCGTCACCTTCCTTGGTATAAACAGATCCTCAGCGAGATATTTGTATTGTCCCCTTATATACTTATACATGGTTATTAGATCGCCCCTCAGTCGTCTTTTTTCTAGACTAAATAATCCTAATTTCGCTAATCTATCTGGGTATTGTAGTTCTCCCATCCCCTTTATTAATTTTGTTGCCCTCCTTTGTACTCTCTCTAGTTCCATTATATCCTTCATGAGCACCGGTGCCCAAAACTGGACACAGTACTCCATGTGCGGTCTAACTAGGGATTTGTACAGAGGCAGTATAATGCTCTCATCATGTGTATCCAGACCTCTTTTAATGCACCCCATGATCCTGTTTGCCTTGGCAGCTGCTGCCTGGCACTGGCTGCTCCAGGTAAGTTTATCATTAACTAGGATCCCCAAGTCCTTCTCCCTGTCAGATTTACCCAGTGGTTTCCCATTCAGTGTGTAATGGTGATATTGATTCCTTCTTCCCATGTGTATAACCTTACATTTATCATTGTTAAACCTCATCTGCCACCTTTCAGCCCAAGTTTCCAACTTATCCAGATCCATCTGTAGCAGAATACTATCTTCTCTTGTATTAACTGCTTTACATAGTTTTGTATCATCTGCAAATATCGATATTTTACTGTGTAAACCTTCTACCAGATCATTAATGAATATGTTGAAGAGAACAGGTCCCAATACTGACCCCTGCGGTACCCCACTGGTCACAGCGACCCAGTTAGAGACTATACCATTTATAACCACCCTCTGCTTTCTATCACTAAGCCAGTTACTAACCCATTTACACACATTTTCCCCCAGACCAAGCATTCTCATTTTGTGTACCAACCTCTTGTGCGGCACGGTATCAAACGCTTTGGAAAAATCGAGATATACCACGTCCAATGACTCACCGTGGTCCAGCCTATAGCTTACCTCTTCATAAAAACTGATTAGATTGGTTTGACAGGAGCGATTTCTCATAAACCCATGCTGATATGGAGTTAAACAGTTATTCTCATTGAGATAATCCAGAATAACATCCCTCAGAAACCCTTCAAATATTTTACCAACAATAGAGGTTAGACTTACTGGCCTATAATTTCCAGGTTCACTTTTAGAGCCCTTTTTGAATATTGGCACCACATTTGCTATGCGCCAGTCCTGCGGAACAGATCCTGTCGCTATAGAGTCCCTAAAAATAAGAAATAATGGTTTATCTATTACATTACTTAGTTCCCTTAGTACTCGTGGGTGTATGCCATCCGGACCCGGAGATTTATCTATTTTAATCTTATTTAGCCGATTTCGCACCTCTTCTTGGGTTAGATTGGTGACCCTTAATATAGGGTTTTCATTGTTTCTTGGGATTTCACCTAGCATTTCATTTTCCACCGTGAATACCGTGGAGAAGAAGGTGTTTAATATGTTAGCTTTTTCCTCGTCATCTACAACCATTCTTTCCTCACTATTTTTTAAGGGGCCTACATTTTCAGTTTTTATTCTTTTACTATTGATATAGTTGAAGAACAGTTTGGGATTAGTTTTACTCTCCTTAGCAATGTGCTTCTCTGTTTCCTTTTTGGCAGCTTTAATTAGTTTTTTAGATAAAGTATTTTTCTCCCTATAGTTTTTTAGAGCTTCAATGGTGCCATCCTGCTTTAGTAGTGCAAATAGGTTTATAGGTTTATAGTATAGTTACAAACACAGAGATAACAATTTTTTTCTTTTTTGCTGAGGGTTGTTTTTCAACAAATAAATCATTATTTATTATTAAAACTGTGATTTTATTTTTTTAACAGTTAAAGACATTTATTTTTATTTTTATAACCCTTAATATTTACTAGTCACACAAGCAAACTTGGACATGCGCTCCTGTGATAGCATTAATGCACTGTACTCATTATACAGGGTGGGCCATTTATATGGACACACCTGGGTGGGCCATTTATAAAGTTGCATTCAAAAATGGCTGACTTCAAAATGGCCACCATGGTCACCACTCATCTTGAAAAGTTTCCCCCTCCCATATACTATTGTGCCACAAACAGGAAGTTGATATTACCAACCATTCCCATTTTATTTAGGTGTATCCATATACATGGCCCATTCTGTATAGTACAGTGAATTATCTAACCTGTCAGTTTTAGACTGTTTTCTAAAATCGGGAAAAATTGGTAACATTAGGTAAAAGTGCGGGAAAATATTTGCGCTGCCACAAAAGTATTTTCAGCTATTTAGCAACAATAATGGTGGTGTATCATGAGCGTTTGGAACGTGTTTGATTAGAGGTGTGGGTTTGCAGAGCTCAGAGGCACAGCTTTCTTGTAAACAGTCATCTTTTCTTTCCTAACTTTTTGAGCGCACATTGCGTATAGCCAAACAGGGCGCAGAAAATACCCATAAAGTCCTGACATAATGGCTTGTGTCATTGGCTGCTGAAGTCACATGTCCCTCTCCATATAAATAGCGGACATCTTGTTTTAGCGCCATTTTGACACTGTAACAGCACATAGAGGCTTCTCCTCACACTGGCACTGTTAACAGAAAGATTTTAGCTAGTTAGTTGTGTGGTTGTATATCAGTCAGATAGTGCAGCTAGCTAGTGTCCAGTGTGGCTGTTAAATTTACCTTCTAGCATTTTTTTTGGCCATTACTGAGGTCCACAAAGCCAGCAGGGCACATGTCTTACTGTCCTTTTATTGTGCTCCATGCACGAGTATAGCATTCTAATTAAAAAAATTTCACTAGCTAAATGTTAACAAGCCTGCTGTATCCCAGATTTTAGCTAGTTAGTTAGGTGGTGGTATATCAGTGAGACAGAGTAGCTAGCTAGCTTCCAGTGTGGCTGTTAATTTTACCTTCCACCATTTTTTGGCCATTATTGAGGTCCACAGACAAAGCCAGCAGGGCACATGTCCTACAAGTGTGTTGCGCACTGCTTCTATTGTGCTCCATGCATGAGTATAGCATTCTAAATAATATTCTTTCACTAGCTAAATGTGAAACAGCCTGCTGTATCCCACCTTGTCATTTAATGTTGTGGTGATATAAAACTGTCTGCAGACCTAAGGCACATTACAAAAAAGTTATAATTTTTTTCTGTCGATAAATGTGAAACAGCCTGCTGTATCCCACATAGTCATTTTGTGGCGGTGATATGAACCTGTTTGCAGATCTACAGCACATTAAAAAATATATATAATTTTTCAGTTACAAAAAGTTAGACAACCCGCCGTGTCACACTTTGCCAATTGGTTCGGTTGAAATTAAGCTGTAGAGGCCTGATCCAGAGGCCACAAAAAAAGAATCTTTGGGTTCCTAGAGTCATACAGTAGGGAACCTGACTTTAAAATAGTTTGTAGCATCTAGTGTGTTATAGAGGCCTGATCCAGATTCCACAAAAATTCTTCTGTTCCCAGTGTCATGCAATAGGGAACCTGACTTTAACCCCTTCATGACCTTAGGATTTTCCATTTTTCCGTTTTTGTATTTCGCTCCCCTCTTTCCCAGAGCCATAACTTTTTTATTTTTCCGTCAATATGGCCTTATTTGATTTTTTTTATTGTTTTATTTTGAATGGGGCAAAAGGTGGGTGATTTAAACTTTTATATCTTTTTAATTTTTTTCATATTTTTTTAAACATTTTTTTTTACTTTTGCCTTGCTTCAATAGCCTCCATGGGAGGCTAGAAGCTGACACAACTTGATCGGCTCAGTATATAGGAGCGATCATTTACTGTCGCTGAAATTCAGCTGTTTGCAGAGGTGGTGCACAGTTTAAAATCAAATTTTTTGTTGCTAAAACTGTTCTCCTACCACACTATCTGAGCAACATGACTGGGAAAATGCGAGGCTGTGGTGGAAAGGGAATTAGGCTTGGTGTTCAAAGTGTACATGGGGTAGGTGGTAATGTTTGTGAAAGAACTAGTGAACCAATGTCACGTCCTATGCAAAGATAACAGACAACTTATGTAACTGGACAGGCTACACCACTATCTTGCTTTGGCAGATGCGCAGCGGTACACCTTGTCGATGATGCCCAGAAACAGCATGTACTCGAGTGGATGGAAAGCACAGCTTCAAGTGGCCTCTCCTCCTCTTCCTCCACCTCAACATCACAGCCAGTACAGTCCACAAAGGTGGCATCCAAATTCCCCTTGCTTCCCCCCACGTTCCAACTATCTCAACTGACTGTACAAAACCACAGATGGGTGAGTCTAAAGAGCTGTTCACACATTCTAAGCCATTACCAATTTTTGGCGTAAGGTATGTGACAATTTTTCATAAATTTGGGTTTTGCCACGCAATATCTTACATGAGTTCAGCTCACTTTGGCTAAGCTGGCTGAACTAGCAAGAAAACTCCAAAAGTCATTACATTTTTGTGCAACTTCATGTTGCATAATCATTTTGCCACAGTGAAAGGTACCATATATACTCGAGTATAAGCCGAGATTTTCAGCCCAAATTTTTGGGCTGAAAGTGCCCCTCTCGGCTTATACTCGAGTCACGGTAGTGGTGGGGTCGGCGGGTGAGGGGGAGAGGGCGCTGAGGCATACTTACCTAGTCCTGGCGATCCTGGCGCTCCCCCTGCCGTCCCACGGTCTTCGGGTGCTGTAGCTCTTCAACTGTTCAGCGGTCACGTGGGACCGCTCATTAAAGAAATTAATATGAACTCCACTCCCATAGGGGTGGAGCCGCATATTCATTTCTCTAATCAGCGGTAACGGTGACCGCTGATAGAGGAAGAAGCTGCGGCACCCGAAGACCAGCTGTGCGGGAGAAGGAGCGGGACGCCGGGAGCAGGTAAGTATCGCATAGTCACCTGTCCCTGTTCTACACGCCGGGCGTCGCTCCATCTTCCCGGCGTCGCTCCATCTTCCCGGCGTCTCTCTGCTCTGACTGTGCCGGTCAGAGGGCGCGATGACGCATATAGTGTGCGCGCCGCCCTCTGCCTGATCAGTCAGTGTGGAGAGACGCCAGGACGAGACGCCGGGAGCTGCAAGCAAGAGAGGTGAGTATGGCTTTTTTTTTATTGCAGCTTTATATATACTGGTAGCAGAGCTTTATAAGGAGCATCTATGGGGCACAAATGAACGGTGCAGAACACTATGTGGCAGAGCTTTATAAGGAACATCTATGGGGCACAAATGAACGGTGCAGAGCACTATATGGCAGAGCTTTATAAGGAGCATCTATGGGGCACAAATGAATGGTGCAGAGCACTATATGCCAGAGCTTTATAAGGAGCATCTATGGGGCACAAATGAAAGGTGCAGAGCACTATATGGCAGAGCTTTATAAGGAGCATCTATGGGGCACAAATGAACGGTGCAGAGCACTATATGGCAGAGCTTTACAAGGAGCATCTATGGGGCACAAATGAACGGTGCAGAGCACTATATGGCAGAGCTTTATAAGGAGCATCTATGGGGCACAAATGAACGGTGCAGAGCACTATATGGCAGAGCTTTATAAGGAGCATCTATGGGGCACAAATGAACGGTGCAGAGCACTATGTGGCAGAGCTTTATAAGGAACATCTATGGGGCACAAATGAACGGTGCAGGGCACTATATGGCAGAGCTTTATAAGGAGCATCTATGGGGCACAAATGAACGGTGCAGAGCACTATATGGCAGAGCTTTATAAGGAGCATCTATGGGGCACAAATGAATGGTGCAGAGCACTATATGGCAGAGCTTTATAAGGAGCATCTATGGGGCACAAATGAACGATGCAGAGCACTATATGGCAGAGCTTTATAAGGAGCATCTATGGGGCACAAATGAATGGTGCAGAGCACTATATGGCAGAGCTTTATAAGGAGCATCTATGGGGCAATAATGAACGGTGCAGAGCACTATATGGCAGAGCTTTATAAGGAGCATCTATGGGGCAATAATGAACAATATGGAGCATTATATATGGCACAGCTTTATACAGAGCATCTATGGGGCAATAATGAACGGTATGCAGCACTATATATGGCACAGCTTTATATGGAGCATCTTATGGGGCAATAATGAACGGTATGGAGCATCTATTTTTATTTTTGAAATTCACCGGTAGCTGCTGCATTTTCCACCCTAGGCTTATACTCGAGTCAATAAGTTTTCCCAGTTTTTTGGGGCAAAAGTAGGGGCGTCAGCTTATACTCGGGTCGGCTTATACTCGAGTATATACGGTATATTACACTAGGAATCTTCTAAAAGCACTTTAATGAATTGGGTCCTATGTCTATAAACTGCTCTAATAGAAATCCTATTCAATTCACTCATTTATTACCTCAAAATTTCATCCCAGCTTTTTTAATGCAACATATAACGTGTGAAAAGGCCTAATAATACTTTTTTCTTATCTACGTATAATTTATGCAATTGACTTTCTAACCTCCAAGTGTTCACCAGCACTGCACTGTAGTTGGGTAAATTATTTTCATCAACTTGATTCTCCCCTATAAATTGTTCTCATCATTCCTTGTGGTCATGTTTACAAAAGTCATCCAGCTGGGAGATTACTGAGACCGATTGATAAGACATATATGGTCTATGGGCTGTGCAAAACATTATAGAATCTGTAAATAATCCCATGGCAATGATGTTCTAATAAAGAACTCCGCCTTGCGTTTAGATCTAAAACACATTTCCAGATGTCGATTCCTTGCCAGCTATTGATCAGGCCTGTCTGTTGCATAGTTCCCCCCCAACTGAAGATCAGGCTCGTAAAGCCTTTCTGCCAAAATGACATTCTAAGTAGGTGAAACTAGTGTGAGGCGGGCTGGCTGAGGTTTTGTGTTGATACTTGTATCGGCTGAACACATTTCAGACAGTAGAATATACATGGGATTGCCAGGATTCCGCTGGGCTACCTCCCAAAACTGAACTGCAATTATGGATGTTCTTTTATTTGGATTCTTGTGGAATTTGATGCTAAATATTTTCAAGACCCACAACACTTATAATTTCATATGGAAAAAATAATAAATATGAAGTAGTCATCATTAGTGAGGACTATGAAAGAAAGAATGGTAAGGCCATGATGCTGACTAGTAGTGGAGACATTTCATACAAAGAAAACAGCCTTTACATGATGGGAGCAGCTTGCATCTGCTGCCACTTATAAAAGCCTCTCACGAAGGAAGACTAAATATTCTATTAACAATTAGGATATTATTTAGCCATTACAAAAACATTCCTCTACTGTTCTTCAAAATATAATTTTCTTTAATTAATTTTCTCTTATCTAGCACAAAATATTAGAAGCAAAATAAGCTGACAAAGAAAATCACATTAAACAGCGATAATAATCTTATATGAGTGTGGCTGAACGTGTGGTTGAACATACTGATTGTACCAACATGCCCAGTATGACACATACCTAATAGTCACAAACACTTTCTGAAGGCATGTTTGATGGAAGCCATTCCAAAAGACTACCTGATGAAGCCGCTTAAGGGAATATCATGGAAATGTAGAGTAAAAGGTGGATATTTGGAGGAATCTTAGCTTATATAATATAATATATATTATGGACCAACAGGTCTTCCACTACACCCTGTAATGAAACCTCCACCAGGGGGAGCTGGTAAGGGAAGAGTGGTTAAACACTAAGCGAAGTAACACAGAGATCAGGCACAGGTGTCAGAGGTAATGAGAGAAGTCAGACAAGCCAAAGTCATACACAGAGATATCAGCACTGTACACAGGGGCAGTCAGGAGAATAGTCAGGGACACGCAAGGAATCAGAGCCTACCAGGAACGTGGTAACCAAAACGTGAGATGTAAGACAAAGTCGGGGTACAAGCCAAAATCAGAACCAGGAGGGTAACGTGGTTTCAGAGACAGAAAACAAGAGCCGAAGTCCAGGGAACAGATCGAGTCATACACGGGTATGGGCAGTCAGAGACACAAGGATCACCAAAATCAGGATACAGGTCAGGGACTCAAGCTGGGAAGCATGAACTATCACTAACAGCGGTAGGCAGGCTGTGAGAGACTGAAATAGTCCAGCTAGCTCAAGAACGAGGCTGATGAGATTAACCCCCGCATGACCAGTCTTAAAAGAGGAAAGATGAAAATAAACCCCGGACTGGACCATGACAGTTCCCCCTTCTCAATGGGGGGCCACCGGACCCCCAGGCTTCCCTGACTGATGAGCGTGAAAGGCCCGGACCAAGCGATCAGCATGGACCAAACGCGTCGGCACCCATGACCGGTCCTCAGGACCGTAACCTTCCCAATGGACCAAGTACTGAAGTGAATGGCGGAGCATACGAGAATCCACCTCCTGTTCCACCTCGTAGTTGGTCTGGCCATCTACCACAACAGGCGATGGGTGCGAGGGAGACTCACCACAGGAGGGCACCGACGGCTTCAGAAGTGCCTTATGGAACACAGTGAGGATCCGCAAAGATGGAGGCAAACGCAGGCGAAAGGCCACAGGATTAATCACCTCTAAAATTTCATACGGACCAATAAACTTGGGGCCCAACTTAGCAGAGGGAATTCTCAGCCTTATATTTTTAGTGGATAACCATACCTTATCCCCCACCTGATAAGCTGGCCCCACAGAACGTCGTTTATCCACAAAAAATTTATATTTGCCCTTAGCCTCCCCAATATTTCTCTGGACCTCCCTCCAGATCTCCCTCAAGCGCAGAAAGGCTGAATCAGCCCCTGGACACCCCGAATCCAGCCAGGAAAACTCACCAAAATGAGGGTGAAATCCATAATTGCAGAAGAATGGAGAGGTACCAGTGGACTGATTGACACAATTATTGTAAGCAAATTCCGCTATAGGAATTGCAGAGAACCAATCATCCTGTCTAGACGTGACAAGACACCATTAAATCTGTTCCAAAGACTGATTGGTCCTTTCAAATTCAGAGAGTAGCTGTCAGCACAACTGGCAATGGGATGCCCGGCCTAGTCCCACGGACCAAAGTGGAAGTGTACATACCCCAAAAAATGATGAAGGAAAGCATCCAATCCAGGTGAAAAAAAAACTTCTTTTATTGTGCCAAGTGCAACGTTTCAACCATCAAAGGTCTTTTTCAAGCATGACCTTTGATGGTTGAAACGTTGCACTTGGCACAATAGAAGAAGTTTTTTTCACCTGGATTGGATGCTGTCCTTCATCATGATTGGTCCTTTCAGTCTGACCATTGGTCTCGGGATGGTAGGCCGATGAAAAGGTCAGACTGATGCCCAGCCTTTTACAAAAAGCCCTCCAAAATTTTGCCACAAATTGCACCCCTCTATCAGACACCACACTGACAGGCACACCATGCAACCGGATAACATGCTCAATGAATAGTTTAGATAGAGTCTCAGCATTAGGAAGGCCAGTTAATGGTACAAAATGTGCTTGTTTACTGAACCTATCAACCACTAACCAGACCACAGTTTTTCCATTAGAGGGGGGAAGATCAGTGATAAAATCTATGGACAGATGAGTCCATGGTCTATCTGGAATTGGCAGTGGTACCAATTCCCCAGCCAGCCGGTTGCGGGAGTTTTTTGCGTGAGCACAAGTTTCACAGGACAACACAAAGCCTATGGCGTCAGAAGTCAGTGAGGGCCACCAGAACAGCCTAGTGATGGCTTTACGAGTGGCCGAGATTCCAGGATGCCCACTCAAAGCAGAGTCGTGGAACTCCTGAAGCACCCTCAACGGATACTGGACAGGCACAAAGAGCAAATTTTCAGGTATGGATGAAGGAGCAAGAGATTGGGCCTCACAAATCTCCTGTTCCAATTTCGGGGACACCACAGCCACCACCACCCCATGCTGAAGATTGGAGGAAGGAGGCTCAGGCGGTGATACTGGATCTAGACTGCGAGACAAGGCATCCGCCTTCACATTCTTGGACTCTAGTCTGAAAGTGATGGAAAACTGAAATCGGGAAAAAAAAGTGACCACTGTGCCTGTCTCGGAGTTAAACGTTTGGTGGACTCGATGTAAGACAGGTTCTTGTGATCGGTAATGACAGTTATACGATGGACCGCCCCCTCCAAAAAATGCCTCCATTCTTCAAACGCCAATTTAATGGCTAATAACTCCCGGTTACCCACATCATAATTCCTCTCAGCAGAGGAAAATTTTCTTGAAAAGAAGGCACAGTGTCTTAAGTTAGTTAATGTGGTGGGACCTTGGGGCAACACAGCTCCCGCCCCCACCTCAGAGGCGTCCACCTCTATGATAAATGGTTTAGATAAATCAGGTTGAATCAGTACAGGGGCAGTCATGAAACAGGTTTTTAATGAAGAAAATGCCGCCACCACTGGAGCTGACCAGTTTTTGAGATCAGCTCCCTTTTGAGTGAGATCAGTGAGAGGTTTGACCACTTGAGAAAACCCCTTGATGAATTTTCTGTAGTAATTGACAAAACCCAGAAATCGCTGAAGACCCTTGAGATCTCTGGGTTGCACCCAATCCACAATGGCCTGTACCTTCCTAGGGTCCATACAAAACCCTTCATTGGACAAAATGACCCCTAGAAAGGACAATTCTGAGTGAAAAATGAACACTTCTCCAGTTTGGCAAAGAGTGAGTTCTCTCTCCCTGAGTCTCTGGAGAACAGCACGAAGATGACTCATGTGACTTAGTCTATCAGAGGAATATATGAGTATATCATCAATATAAACTACCACAAAGTGCCCAATAAAGTCAGAAAAAACATGGTTAATGAAATTCTGGAATACCGCTGGTGCATTAGTCAAACCGAACGGCATGAACAAATGTTCAAACAGACCCTCAGAAGTGAGAAATGCAGTTTTCCACTCATCCCCCTCCCGCATACGGATGAGATTGTATGCTCCCCTGAGGTCCAACTTAGATCAATGGCACAATCGAATGGGCGGTGTGGTGGTAGAACCTCAGCCTGCTTTTCGGAGAACACATCCTCAAAGTCCTTCAGGTACTCCAGAATAACCTCCAGACTGATGGATGACATAGACACAGAAGCAAGACAATTTTCAGAACAACTAGGTCCCCATTTACCAATATCCCGGGACCCCCAGTCAATAACTGGGTTATGCCGTTGCAACCAGGGAAACCCCAACACCATGCCAGCAGGGAGGTTATCCAAAACAAAGCATGCCATATGCTCCTGGTGCATAGCCCCCACCCTGAGGGTGTATTCTTTAGAAATAAAATGGAGACCATCCTTTGTGAGAGGTGTAGAGTCAATAGCCACAATTTTTAAGGGAGTCTCCAACCTAACTGTCCCTAATCTACAGCGGGCCACCAGTTTAGAGTCAATCAGGTTCAGGGATGACCCACAGTCTACAAAAGCCGAAGTATGAACCAAGCTGTTCTTTACACCAAGTTCCACTTTTGACAGTATCTTTGCAAATGAAGAAAATGGTACCTGAGAGTCTGAGTGACCTCCACGATGATCACCCAGACTCAGCCGCTTGTTAGACGAAGGACAGGAGGGGCAGTCCTTTTTCCAGTGTCCGGGATCTCCGCAGAAAAAACACAGCTTTCCATCACGTCGCCTTTTCCTCTCTTTCTCTTTGAGGTCGGTGGCTCCCATCTCCATAGGTTCAGATGGAAGCAAAACATCAGGGTTAACAGGGAACAATGGAATCCCTCATTGCGTAAGAAGACCTGTTTCCCGTAGCCTCCAATCCATACGGAAAACCTGAGTCATAGCCTTATCCAAAGAGCTGGGAGCTGGATGGAGAGCCAGAACGTCCTTCAAGCAATCCGATAGTCCCTTTCTGAATAGACATCTCAGTGCGGAGTCATCCCAAGATACCTCAGTGGACCATCGATGTAACTCAGAACTATACCATTCAGCTGAATGCTTCCCCTGAACCAGATTCATAATGGTGTCCTCTGCCACCCTGACACGGTCTGGTTCATCATAAATAAGTCCTAGGGCCTCAAAGAACCTATCCACCAAACTCCGTTCAGGGGCAGTAGGGGGCAGAGAGAAAGCCCAGGATTGGGGACCCTTTCTAAGTAGGGAGATAATAATCCCTACCCACTGAGTCTCATCCCCAGACGATCGAGGTCTAAGAGAAAACCATAATTTACAACTCTCCCTAAAAATGTGAAAAGTATCTTTTTCGCCAGAAAAAGTGTCTGGAAGTTTAACCAAGGGTTCTGGAGAGTGCAAAACAACATCCACAGAGTCACCAGGTAGACTAACAACATGAGAGGTGTTTCCCTGCACGGTCATAACAGCCTCAGTCAGTTTTTTCTATAGGTGGGTATGAGACGTGACAAGGGACTGATGTCTCACAGAAAAATCACGCACTATCTGTGTCAAACTGGACACTTGATCTGCTATGTTATGCAGCGGATCCATGACCAGAGAAAAAAAATGCAAAATCCCGTTTAAATGTTTGGTTAGTGATAATGTAATAAAACCTCCACCAGGGGGAGCTGGTGAGGGAAGAGAGGTTAAACACTAAGCGAAGTAACACAGAGATCAGGCACAGGTGTCACAGGTAACGAGAGAAGTCAGACAAGCCAAAGTCATACACAGAGATATCAGCACTATACACAGGGGCAGTCAGGAGAATAGTCAGGGACACATAAGGAATCAGAGCCTACCGGGAACATGGTAACCAAAACGTGAGACATAAGACAAAGTCGGGGTATAAGCCAAAGTCAGAACCAGGAGGGTAATGTAGTATCAGAGACCGAAAACAAGAGCCGAAGTCCAGGGAACAGATCGAGTCATACACGGTTACGGGCAGTCAGAGACACAAGGATCACCAAAATCAGGATGCAGGTCAGGGACTCAAGCTGGGAAGCATGAACTATCACTAACAGCTGTAGGCAGGCTGTGAGGGACTGAAATAGCCCAGCTAGCTCCAGAACGAGGCTGAGGAGATTAACCCTTGCATGACCAGTCTCAAAAGAGGAGAGATGAAAATAAACTCCAGACTGGACCATGACACACCCAATCCAACAGATGGACACCCAACCAGAAGTGTTCACATTTCCAAAAATTAGTGGCAGACACCACCTAAGTGACATCAACTTCACCACAGTATAGATAGTATAATATGGACCAACAGGTCTTCCACTACACCCAACCCAGCAGATGGACACCCAACCAGGAGTGTTCCAATTTCCAGAAATTATTGGCAGGCACCATCGTCTCCATTCGTTCACTACGTGTAAGGCTTGGACTCTGTTGTGCTGGTAGACAAGCTGGTCTAAGAAAAGTATCAAAGGGCTCACAGCAATTGCTTCTTCCACTTAAAACCGATGCCGCTACTATTATTTTGGTGTTGACAAATTGATGTGCCGGAGGTTGGAAGCCTAGAGCTGCAATGCGAACTGTGTGCTTCACTGCTGTCTTTGGGAAAAGCTCTCTTAAGGTTGTGTAAAAGCGTGTTTTGATACTCCAGCATTCACGGGTCCCTTTCCACAGTGGAAAGCATCTGGCAAAATTTGGTTTTATAACATGGATCTAGCAGAGTGGCAACCCAGTAGTCAGCACTATTTCTAATCGGACTCTACCATGAGGTCCAAGCCCATTCTGTGTTGGTGGCTGGATAACACTGATGCTTGTTTCCTCCATCCCCTTCCACCAACCACGAACAACAAAGAGGGGAGGATTATCCTCTTCATCTCCTGACAGTTGCTTGCCCATCACCTCTTCATTCTCCATTTGTTCCTTGGATCTTGCACCTTCACTAACAGTTTGTCTGTTATCACCAGCCCCCCTCTATTGCACTGATCCACCCCCATTGGCACCCACTTGTATGACGACAGTCTGGAACTTAAAGACAATGTTATCACTTCTGCATCCTCCTCTGCTTCCTCCCTTTTTTCTGGGACCACCATCTCTTTCCGCAGGCTATTCAAAGTCTGCTCCAGCATATAGATGGCTGGAATAGTGATGCTGGTGACGGCATCGTCAGTGCTAACCATCTTAGTTGCCATTTTGAAATTGTGCATAAGGGTGCAGAGGTCCTTAATCTGTGCCCATTCTATAAATGTGATATGCGCCATGTCCATACTGCATTGGCCCAGGCTATACAACATGACATTCTGCATCAGGGCTTGTTGCTGCTGCCACAGTTGCTGCAACATGTGAAGAGTGTAATTCCACCGTTTTGGCACATCGCATATCAACCTGTTAACTGGCATGTACAAAGACCTCTGTATCGATGCAAGTCAATGACCTGAGGGATGCGATCACACCGCTTCCATGCTTTCTGTAGCAGCTCCTCCAGGCCAGGATAGTGGAGGACAAAATGCTGTGCCACCAGATTGAGGACATGAGTCATGCAAAACACGAGTGTGAGCTTGTCTCGCCGTAGGACCGCAACCAGGATCGCACAGTTTTCGGACACGGACATGGCCTTCCCTGGATGCAGGTTCAGTGGAGACAGCCATCGATCAAACTGAGCCTGGAGAGCTGTCCACAATTCTTCAGCTGTATGACCGCGATCTCCCAGGCATATCAATTTTATCACTGCCTGATTGCGATGAGCGCTGGCTGCGCAGTATGAAGGTGGTGGGGATTTGCTCTGCACTTTTAAATGCGTGTCTCATTAAGGCAGAGGTTGAGGACACAGTTGGAGGTCCTAGAGAAGATAGTGGAGGAGGCAGAAGCAGTAGAGGAAGTCTTAAATTTAGTGGTTTGTCCTGCAAGCCATGGGGATTCAAAGATTTGTCGAGCAGCGCCTGCCCCCACAGCCACCAGACTCACCTAGTGCTCAGTCAGCAAGATATAATGCCCTTGGCCATGCTTACTCATCCAAGTGTCTGTGGTGAAAGGCACTTTGGCGGACAGATTTAGTCAAGGAACAGGTGATGATGTTTGCGACATGCTGGTGTAGCGCAGGTACAGCTTTCTTAGAAAAGTAATGGTGACTGGGCAATTGGTACCGGGGGACTGTGACAGCCATCAGCTTTCGGAAACCGTCTGTATCTACCAGGCACAATGACAGCATTTCCGTGGCCAACAGATTGGAGATAGTGACGTTCAACCTCTATTTCTCCCATTTTCAGTTATAGCGACATGCCTCCAATCACCGCTCAGTATATGGTGAGTGGAGGCAATAACCATGCATCATCATCAACTGATAGCCGGCTCAGTATACAGTGAGTGGCGGCTGTAACCTTGCACCATCACTGACTGATAGCCGACTCTGTACTGATGACCTGCTGAGCTGATTGCCAGTCAGTTCCGGGGATTATGTAATGATTGGGGGCTATGTATTGATTGGGGGCTATGGTATTGAGTGGTGACTGAAGCTGCAGCGGCTGCTCCTGTATAACTGAAAACTCTAGGCCTCTGTGATGAATAAAGTTCAAATTAACCCCATATCTGTAGGGTTAATAGCATTTTGGGATGTGAATGGTTCGCTTTAAAGTGGTCGTGTCTCCAATGTGTCAACTAAAATACAATCATACTTACTTCAGGACAGTGCAGATGTCATGACATTGTGGCAGAAGAGCAGCCTGTTAAAATCAAACTGTAATATGAAGGCTGCAGATCATCAATGTCCTCTGATAGTCTACAGCGCTTATTTCACATAAACAATGTTATGAGAATGCTGGGGGACACAGCATTCGCAGCAGGGGAGTCATCAGTCCAGTTAGTAAGAATGTATTTTTTATTTTATTGCGCAGACTAGGAGCATTCAAAACTGGTTGTCTTCTTGTGAAAAATCCCTTTAATGTGGATAGAAAATGTTTTTGTCTGATCAGTACTGCATTTTTTAGTATAGTCTGCAGTGTGATAATAGTCTGCTGACTGTATTGAACTGTTGTCTATTCACGCTATGGCCACTGCAGATGTACATGTGTCAAGTTGATTGGTGTAACAAGTAAAGCAAAAGTTGGCACAACCTGCCAGTGTTCTACAAAATTGGTGAGGACATTCATTGAATGTGGGCTGGTGAACTTTTTTGTGCCAGGGCTGATTTTTGGTCCCAGTCTGGCCCTGCTTGGCCCTTATAAAATAATAAATGTTATATTCACCTCCCATGCTGGCGCTGTTCCCACTGTTTAGGCACTTTGTCTGCTGTAGTTCCCGTGCTGTTGTGACAGGGAAAGCCAGCACCCAATCAGCCCCGTTGTCACTGTTCCCACCTCCTTTCGAATTGAGCAAGAATAGGAAGTCCTAGATCAGCTGCAGCCTGGACTTCCTTTTCACGTTCGATTCGTGGTGTCACGTGTCACAACAACCACACGGAAGGTCCAGGAAAGTCAAACAATTGACAGAGACTCCCTTTCTAATGTGCCTTCCCTGGCGGTCCCCCTGCCCTGCGCCTCACATACAGTGTCTCAAGCCAGCAGCCGTGGATCCTGTCGGACAACGTCCTCCCGGTGCCCTTGATCCTATGTGGCCTTTTCAGCAATTGTATATGGATGTGGCTGTGGCATATACAGATCGCACAGCCTCCGCTTGCTAGCTGAGTCTTGCAGTTCTCCACTAGTCTAGGGGCTGATTCCCCCACTGCGACCTGGTCCCACCACCGGACAACGGTTGGCGTGGATTCGGGTGCCACAGGTGGATTCCTCACTTTCCTGACCCCTAGGACCCCTTCTCTCACTCTCAGGAGCTCCTCTCTCCACGTCTGCTCCGATTAACTTCCTAGCAGCCTAAAACTGACTCCTCACTACATTCCCTCCAACTGTCACACTCCACTCACACCCTCTACCTAGCTCCCCCTCCAGCCTGACATGGGGCCCACCCTCAATAGGGTCAGCCCAGATCCCCTGGCCTGGATTGGAGAGGTGGAGATGTGTTGGATGCTAGTGTGTGAGTCCCGGGTAGTGCCCCCTCTTTACCCGAGAGTGGAGTACCACACCTCTGGCTGAGGTGCAGTACTTCTGTGATGACTGGACCCTCAAGGGCGCCACACTAGTAGTGGACAACCCCTTTAATGCAATTTATATTTCATTTCTATTACTTTCCCACTAGCATTGGCCATTGGCCTTATCATGATTGGTATATTACATCCTGTACACATAGCTTCTTATATAAAATGGAAATAAACATTTCTTGTCTGAAATAAGAAAGCTGTCAAGCAAACTACTTCCGAGGATACAGGGAGAATTCCTGATGTGGTTGCTTTTGATGTTTGGAAGCTGAGTAGGAGGATACACTTAAGGACTGAATACCTAATTCTCTGTGGTCCACAAATACAGACAAAACTCAGCCTGTTAGCGTTTAAGCTGCTAGACGACGATGCACGACAGTTGTTTCAAGAATTAAAGCTCCATGAAAAAAAAGCAAAACATTACTTATTACAAACACAGATAATGGAGCATAAACTAGAGTGTCATCGTCATTTATTTTACTTTCATAAATTAAAAGTACACATGAAAATAAGAAACTATGTAATGTATGTTATCACAGAAATCTGTGTCTTTCTCATCTTGAACTGATCAGTAATTCTCAAAATTCTCAATTAATGAGTAGAGTATGTCTTCAATGAATACAGATTTTTCCATGAGTTAGGAAATAATAATAATTTTATTTATATAGCGCCAACATATTCCGCAGCGCTTTATAAATTATAGAGGGGACTTGTACAGACAATAGACATTACAGCATAACAGAAATCACAGTTCAATATAGATACCAAGAGGAATGAGGGCCCTGCTCGCAAGCTTACAAACTATGAGGAAAAGGAGGAGACACGAGAGGTGGATGGGTCAGTTAGTGCTCATAAAGTTCTATGGAGAACTATAACTGTCCTTTTATGAGAACTTGCAGCAGAATGTCTGTGTCTGCCTCTAGCTTCTGCCTCCCTTTCCCCTCTCCATAGAATTTTAGAAGTACCAACTGGTATACCTTATGTCAGTCATGAGGAAATCTGCTTTAAATCCATACAGATTTTACTTCTCAATTGAGAGTGAAAAATTAATCCATATGGTGAAAGAAGCAAATTATCTGATAAAATATATGAGAAAGTTGCTTCTTTTAATATGTACTATTGGTTTATGAAATAAAAATGTAAACAATGGTGGCGCTTTATGGTAAGCATCTTGGTCTGTTAGTGTAAGTGGCATATTTTTAATGTTAACCCCTATATTAAAGAAAAAACATTTGAGATAATTCATATGTTCAAAGTTCAAATATCCAAATTATTCTATTTTTTATTTAAGTAAAGCTCACCTGTCCTTTTACATAAAAGAATAAAACCATTAGAAAAGCATGGTTTTGCTGTCCTCATGCCCTTCAACAAGTTAACCCCTTAACGACCGCCGATACGCCTTTTAACGGCGGTAGTTAAGGGTACTTAAACCACAGCGCTGTTAATTAACGGCGCTGTGGAAAAAGTGTATAGATTAGACAGGGGTGGAAAGAGATGATTTGCATAGCTCTGCCAACTGCAAAGGATTCTGGGTAAACCTGCTATTCTTTGTATTATGCTGCTTGCAAGTACTTTCCGTTTCAGGAAAGCATCCACTATGTATAGCTCCCCCAGAGTTGGATTTTCTCCAGGGTCTCGGCTGCTGGGGGTAGCACAAAGTATATGATTATGGTTGTTTTTTACCGACCCCTGGGTTGCGTCGTTATTATCCGTATAACAGCGGCGGCAAAAATATAAAAAAAAGCGCGATTTGCCATTTAATTCTGTCCTCCGATGTGATCGCACATCAGAAGACAGAGAAATAGCGTCTCCAATCACCCCCAATACTTACTTATCAGTGTCTCCCGGTGTACCTGGATCCTCCTACTTCCCCGCACGACCGATGGCGTCTTCTTCCAGTAAGAAAATGGTGGGTGCCGAGATCTGCCGGCCGGCACCCGGCAACAAGAGGAAGATTTTTGCTATTGGTTCATTTTGGTCACTGTGATAAACACTATCACAGTGATAAAAATAAAATAGTAAATGAACTCCTACTTCATCACCCCTTAGTTAGGAAAAATAATAAAATAAAGAAAATGTATTTATTGACATTTTCCCATTAGGGTTACAGTTGGGCTCAAGTGAGTTAGGCTAAAGTTAGGATTAGGGTTGGGGCTAAAATTAGGGTTAGGGTATGTTTCCACGTTAAGGATTAATTCAGGATTTTCTATGGATTAGACGCTGTGTACAGCCGCAGCGTCCAATCTGCAGCGTCCAGATGTTACAGCATAGTGGAGGGGATTTTATGAAATCCAGTCTCCACTTTTTAAACAGGGCCGCATACGGTGGCCCTGTGTAACCGGACATGCGGCGCGTCTTTCCAGACTGCAGCATGTCTATTTATCTTGCGGAGACTCTCCGTCTCCGCAAGCTAAATAACACAGTCTATGAATATGATGCGGTGATTCCGCTTATGTTCAATGAACACATCTGGAATCACCACGCGTACAACAGGGGGCGACATTTTGGGCTGAGCGGGGTATCCACTGTGTCCAAAGCACAGAAATTACACCCCATGGAAACATATCCTTAAGGTTGGGGCTAAAGTTAGGGTTGGAGTTGGGATTAGGGTTAGAGTTGGGATTAGGGTTAGGGTTGGGATTAGGGTTAGGGTTGGTATTAGGGTTGGGATTATGGTTAGGGTTTGGATTAGGGTTAGGGTTGAGATTAGGGTTAGGGTTGGGATTAGTGGGATTAGAGTTAGGGTTGGGATTAGGGTTAGGGTTGGGATTAGGGTTAGGTTTGTGGTTAGGGTTATGGTTAGGGTTGGGATTAGAGTTAGGGGTGCATTGGGATTGGGGTTAGGGGTGCATTGGGATTATGGTTGGGATTAGGGTTAGGGTTGGGATTAGGGTTAGGGGTGTGTTGGGTTTAGGGTTATGGTTAAGGTTAGGGGTATGTTGAGGTTAGGGTTGTGATTAGGGTTAGGGGTGTGTTGGAGTTAGGATTGAAGTTAGAATTGGAGGGTTTCCACTGTTTAGGTATACCAGGTGCTTTTCAAATGTGACATGGTGTCCAATCTGAATTCCAGCCAATTCGGCATTTAAAAAATCAAACGGCGCTCCTTCCCTTCCAAGCTCTGCCATGCGCCCAAACAGTGGTTTACCCCTACATATGGGGTGTAAGCGTATTCAGGACAAATTGTACAACAATGATGATGGTCTAATTTCTCCTGTTACCCTTGTGAAAATAAAAATTTGGGTGCGAAAAGTCATTTTTGTGGAAAAAATACAATTCTTTATTTTTATGGCTCTATGGTATAAACCTCTGCGAAGCACTTGGGGGTTCAAAGAGCTCACCACACATCTATTTAAGTTACTTAAGGGGTCTAGTTTCCAAAATGGTGTCACTTGGGGGGTTTCCACTGTTTAAGCACATCAGGGGCTCTCCAAACACAACATGGCGTCCGATCTCAATTCCAGGGAATTCTGCATTGAAAAAGTCAAACGGCACTCCTTCTCTTCCAAGCTCTGCCGTGCGCCCAAACAATTGTTTACCCACACATTCAGGGCATCGGCATATTCAGGAGAAATTGCACAACAAATTTTGTGATTCATCTTCTCTAGTGATGGGCGAGCACTAAAATGCTCGGGTGCTCGTTGCTCGGGTCGAGCAAATTGGAATACTCGGGTACTCGGTCAGAACAACGAGCCCAATGTAAGTCTATGGGAGACCCGAGTATTTTTAACGCAATCCCCCCAGGGGTCCTTTTAAGGTTTAAAAACGTCTGAAAATGATAGAAACACTGCTCATATGACACAGGGACATCATGGGGATTGGCCCTGGAAGCATTCCTGACTCCTACTTCACAGCTTTAATCATTATTTTCCGAGATTTATGCCATTTTTCCCGATGCCACAAAAAAACACATGAAAACCAAACCAAAACGGGTTTTGCTTGGAAAAATGTCAAGGTACATCCTTTGCAGGTTAATGACTTGCCTGTAAGGCCAAATATTTAACCCCAGACAGAAAATTTCCTCTCCCACTCAGGCTTAGTTCAGACGCAGCGTTTTTGAAGCGTTTTGCAACTTTAACATTGCTTTCAACCACTACAAATGCATTCACTGGGAAATGTCATTGTAACATTTAACAACCCTAGCTGGCCATGTGGTGCGTGACACATAAGCAGACCCATCTTGTTTCATTTACCAAAGAGGGACTCTTAAGATCACATAGCCTATTTTTACTGGTGCATCAGGCGGCATTAATCTTCTTAAAGGGGCATTATGAAACAGTGGGTCTCCTAAGCTGTTGTAGCCTATGCTGTGGGTGGATGAGCTGCCAAGAATTACGATGCACCACAATATCCCTGTCATAAGATGTCCAGGGGGGACTCCTGAAAAAGTGTTGCATTGAATTCAAGGCCTGCCCTGCTACCAATTCATATGCACCCTAATAAGCCTTTGAACCCACATACTGGATAGGCCCAATAAAATCCACTTCACAATATGCATTTTGCACTCCCGTACTTTTTTTTTACACATAGGCAGCAAGGCCAGCTCTACTGCATAGTCATATGCACCCCACATACTGGATGGGGTCTCCCACCTGGATTTTGGGGGACTTAGTCCATATGCTGTGCAGATGTTCCTGTATACAATTCCCACGATTTGATTGTGGTATTCGGTATACACTGTTCCTGCTTACATTTTGCATCCTGTCACTGTGTGCTGGACTGTTTCTGAGGTTTTTGTTGCATAGTCTGCACCTTGGGTCTTTTCCTGTGTGGTAGATTCCTGCTTCTATGGATCTGGTGCTTAGTGCTCTTGTACTGCTATGATTAGTGCCTCTGTGCTGTCCCAGAGTCCAGCTTTCTCCAGTCATTGATTGGATTTCTCCATGTCAGCCATCTCCATTATCTGTCGATGGTACATCCCATGCAGCAGCTTGTCTTGTCATGGCACTTCATGTTCCTGTTCTTCCTTCCAGTTCTTTTGTTGCTGCCTTAGGATTTTTTCTCAGCATCACATTTTTTGGTGCCATTTTTCCGATATATTCCTGGATACTCCTTGTTTCATCCGTGATGGTGGCTTGGATGCTTATCAAGCCTCAGCCACCCTCCTTTCTCTTGGTATAAAATATTTGGGTGTTATACTTAGACCTCCATGAATTGTGAGGAGGTTTCGTGTCTTCTTTGTGTCTTCACATTTGCAGCTTCCATCTCTTCTTTGGGCCAGCACACTATGCCAGCAGGGTATCTGACAACTGGCATGGCATATGTATTGATGGCACGGATTTTATTCTTCCCATTGAGCTGGCTCTTCAGGACCTGTCTGAACCTTTGATGGTATTTGGAATGTTGCTGCATTCCTTGCCTCCTCATCATGGTTACCTTATCCCTGCAGGATGCCGTGGTACTTGTATCATATCTGCTATGTGCCCTGCTGGTGATTCCACTCCATCAGACTTAACTACCTTGTCTCTCTTTATTACCAACTGTCCGCACTTCTCTAGTCCAAAGGACATTCCGATGTCTTTGCTGTAGATCCTTGCAAGGTGGATCAGTGAATTGTCTCATTCGTTTTTTGCATACAGGTTGATGTCTTCCTTGTAGAGGAGGTGGCTGATGGGGCTTCCACTCTTGAACTTGTATCCATAGCCAGACTCTGTGATTGTCTGAGGGGGTTCAAGCCTATGCAGAACAGCAATTGGGACAGTGAATCACCTTGGTATATACCGCATTTGATGGTCACTTGTACTAGTTGTTTTGAGCTGACTTACTTCCAATGTTGTTCTCCATTGCCCCATTGAGTTTCTGAGGAAGGTTCTTAATTTCCTGTTGACATTGAAGAGAGCCACGCATTCACAGATCCATGTGTGTGGCATTGAGTCAAAGGCTTTCCTGTAGTCAATCCAGGCTGTGCTGAGGTTGGTCTGTCTGGATCTTAAGTCTTGAGCGACTGCTACAGTATATCTAGTAGGAGCTGGTGCTTAGAGCCTCTGGTGTTGGTCCCAATGCCTTTCTGAGCTGGATTCATGTACTGGTTCATATGGTTCTGTAGCTTGGTGGCTATGATGCCTGGCAGGAATTTCCATGTTGTTGTAAGGCAGGTAGTGAGGCAGTAGTTGGATGAAGTAGTTGAATGAAACTGTTCCTTTGTGAGGATCCTTCATAATCAGCACAGTTTTTCCTTGTGTTAGCCAAGCTGAATGGTGGCCTGCTTCTAGAAGCTCTTTTATCTGCTTTGCCATGCGTTCATGTACAGCTGTTAATTTCTTTAGCCAGTAGGTGTGGATCATGTCTAGACCAGGTGCTGTCCAGCTTTTCATGTTCTTGACACACTGTTGGATGGCTGCTTCTGTAATGGTGGCTGGTTCTTGCTGTAGGTGGTTGCTGTGTTTCATTCTCAGATCTTGCAGCCACATTGCACTGGTATTGTGTTTTTTTTCCTTCTCTCATATGTTCCTCCAGTATTGTTCAGTCTCTGCTATTGAAGTTGCTGCCTTTGCGCTGTTACTCTGTAGTTGGCAGTACACCTTGGATGGTTCTTTGGAGAAAAGGGCATTTATCTTCTTGGCTTCAGCTTCTCTAGTCTTCCCTAGTCTTGCAGCGAGTGCTGTGAGCCTTTGGTTAGCAGTCTCTAGGGCTGCAGTTGGGGTCAGGCCTTTGTACTTGTCCAGCTTGGTCTTAATTTTGATCTTTACACTCCTTTGTATTTCTGTTAGTTGGCTGACTTCCCTTCCTGTCACCTTGATCTTTGTCTCCAGTATTCTTTTTCAAGGGGGGCATGTACTTCTGTTGTTCTAGCTGGTTGTATAGCTAAGCATTTTCATGATTGCTGAGGCAGTAGCATAGATCAGTTTATTAGTTTGAGTTATGGTGGTGGTAGGTACTGATGCAAGTGTTTTATTGGCATCTTCTAGTGTACTGTCTGTTGGTGTTTCTTTGCTGAGCCTTGACAGTTGATCTCTGGTATTGATGGCATTTAGTTTATCTAAGATCTTTTGTTTCATATCAGCTGCAGTGCTCTCTAGTTGCAGGATTGGATCAGGATTTTCAGGGGGTTGCACATGTTGTTCTTCCAGGTCTCCATGTGGGGTGGCTCTGCAGAGCAGCTGATCCATCTCAAGGTGTGATAATAGCTTTCTCTTTATGATACTGAAACATTGGGTGACTAGTTGTTTCTCAGTCAGTGGACCTACAGGTCTTGTATCCACCCAGAGTTTCCTCATATGCTTCATATATCCTCTCTCATTTGGTCTGCTGTTATAGTATTATTATTATTGTTATTATTAGTATTATTATTATTATTATTTATATAGCAACATTAATTCCATGGTGCTGTACATGAGAAAGGAGTTGCATACAGGGTTATAGATATCGATTACAGTAAGCAGGTTTACATTGACAGACTGGTACAGAGGGGAGGGGACCCTGCCCTTGCGGACTTACATTCTATGGGATAGTGGGGAAGAGACAGAAGGTAGGGGCGAGGCGGCGGCTCTGGCGATGGCGAGGCGGTGGCTCTGGCGATGGTGAGGCGGCAGAATGGTTATTGCAGGCTGTAGGCTTTCTTGAAGAGATGGGTTTTCAGGTTCCGTCTAAAGGAGCCGAGGGTGGCGGATAGTCGGACGTGTTGAGGCATGGAATTCCAGAGGATGGGGGATATTCGGGAGAAATCTTGGAGGCGGTTGTGTGAGGAACGAATAAGTGTGGAGGAGAGTAGGAGGTCTTGGGAGGATCGGAGATTATGTGAGGGAAGATATTGGGAGATTAGTTCAGAGATATAGGGAGGGAACAGGTTGTGGCTGTTATAGTGTTTAAAGTGCACAACCACCAATGTGGGAGACTGGGGTTCAAATCCCAGCTCTGCCCTGTTGGAAATAATCTACCAGTAGTGGTCCTTGGGCAAGACTACTATCACTATAGTGCCTACCTCGATAAACATGAGAGTGTCATGAACAAAGAGAGACAGTGTATGTATGTATATATATATATATATATATATATATATACAGTGGGGCAAAAAAGTGTTTAGTCAGTCAGCAATAGTGCAAGTTCCACCACTTAAAAAGATGAGAGGCTTCTGTAATTTACATCATAGGTAGACCTCAACTATGGGAGACAAACTGAGAAAAAAAAAATCCAGAAAATCACATTGTCTGTTTTTTTAACATTTTATTTGCATATTATGGTGGAAAATAAGTATTTGGTCAGAAACAAACAATCAAGATTTCAGGCTCTCACAGACCTGTAACTTCTTCTTTAAGAGTCTCCTCTTTCCTCCACTCATTACCTGTAGTAATGGCACCTGTTTAAACTTGTTATCAGTACAAAAAGACACCTGTGCACACCCTCAAACAGTCTGACTCCAAACTCCACTATGGTGAAGACCAAAGAGCTGTCAAAGGACACCAGAAACAAAATTGTAGCCCTGCACCAGGCTGGGAAGACTGAATCTGCAATAGCCAACCAGCTTGGAGTGAAAAAATCAACAGTGGGAGCAATAATTAGAAAATGGAAGACATACAAGACCACTGATAATCTCCCTCGATCTGGGGCTCCACGCAAAATCCCACCCCGTGGGGTCAGAATGATCACAAGAACGGTGAGCAAAAATCCCAGAACCACGCGGGGGGACCTAGTGAATGAACTGCTGAGAGCTGGGACCAATGTAACAAGGCCTACCATAAGTAACACACTACGCCACCATGGACTCAGATCCTGCAGTGCCAGACGTGTCCCACTGCTTAAGCCAGTACATGTCCGGGCCCGTCTGAAGTTTGCTAGAGAGCATTTGGATGATCCAGAGGAGTTTTGGGAGAATGTCCTATGGTCTGATGAAACCAAACTGGAACTGTTTGGTAGAAACACAACTTGTCGTGTTTGGAGGAAAAAGAATACTGAGTTGCATCCATCAAACACCATACCTACTGTAAAGCATGGTGGTGGAAACATCATGCTTTGGGGCTGTTTCTCTGCAAAGGGGCCAGGACGACTGATCCAGGTACATGAAAGAATGAATGGGGCCATGTATCGTGAGATTTTGAGTGCAAACCTCCTTCCATCAGCAAGGGCATTGAAGATGAAACCTGGCTGGGTCTTTCAACATGACAATGATCCAAAGCACACCGCCAGGGCAACGAAGGAGTGGCTTCGTAAGAAGCATTTCAAGGTCCTGGAGTGGCCTAGCCAGTCTCCAGATCTCAACCCTATAGAAAACCTTTGGAGAGAGTTGAAAGTCTGTGTTGCCAAGCGAAAAGCCAAAAACATCACTGCTCTAGAGGAGATCTGCATGGAGGAATGGGCCAACATACCAACAACAGTGTGTGGCAACCTTGTGAAGACTTACAGAAAACGTTTGACCTCTGTCATTGCCAACAAAGGATATATTACAAAGTATTGAGATGAAATTTTGTTTCTGACCAAATACTTATTTTCCACCAAAATATGCAAATAAAATGTTAAAAAAACAGACAATGTGATTTTCTGGATTTTTTTTTCTCAGTTTGTCTCCCATAGTTGAGGTCTACCTATAATGTAAATTACAGACGCCTCTCATCTTTTTAAGTGGTGGAACTTGCACTATTGCTGACTGACTAAATACTTTTTTGCCCCACTGTATATATATATATATATATATATATATATATATATATATATTCCTGTTTCTTTCTTTTCTCCTTGTTTCCATATGTGTACCATCATGTTTTTGTTGCTTTCAGTATAAATCTACAATGTGCACATGCCCACACACTTGGCTGGTACTGTATGCCTTAGCAAACCCAAAGAGCGGCTGAATTTGTATGATTGCATGGAATAACAGCTTGCCCCTATATATTTATTACATTTTACTAGGAGGTGTTTGCCAGTTTACATTTTTTGCTTAACCCTCCGTCACATACAATATTCGGACTAACGAGTTCACATACAATGTGCCTGTCAGGCGCCTGCTGGAAAAATACCTATAATATCTAATGTTTGCAATTTCAGTGCTCTAAAAGTGATCAGTGACCTTCATAGGGATGTAATAAAAGAGACTACACATAATCAGTTGCAAAAAAAAACATTTACTTAACATAAAACTAACTATGAAATACAAACTTTTCAAAACTCCCGCCAAATAGTCCCCAGTTCGACTCTCTCAAAAAAATGTACAAAGAAAGTTTTTGAACACAAACTTAATTTTAAGGTACCTTAAGTACTATTAAAAACATATTCAATCAGAAGTAGATGCAGAGGTTTCCCCAGAAAAGTCACACTTGCAGAGCAAATAGCAAGAATTACACACCATTTTTGCATGTGTCAGGCAAATTGCTGTATGACATTTGAGACATTCATAATTTGAAAGCCTTCTGGTTCCGCTTTCCGTTTGGCAGGTGGTGCATCTCCTTCTTTTGTGAGGTGGTGCAGATGGTGACTTTTCACCATCATCTTCTGGGCGGAACCTTTTGAGCTGAACTTGAAGGCGAGAGGGGATACCGATTGTTTTCACGCTTCTCCTGCGTAGCTCTCCAAGTACTAGTTCATGGGCCAATTTTTTCAGATACAATCGTCTACGGAGTGGTTCAAGCTTGTTTTCAAGATAAATTACTTGTGACTTTATACCACCCAAATTCAACATAGCAAAAAATATGACCATTGGCCAGCGTTTGATGTTTCTGCTGACGTTGAAAGTGGAGCACATCTGATCTGCTGTATCCACACCCCCTTTGGTGGCATTGTAAAATGTAATTATCTCCGGTTTTTTTCTGCCCCAGTCCCAGGATCGATGGCAGCATCATCATGAAGTGTTGATAGAAGAAGTACGATTTTTTTGGCATGTGGTACATAGGAAACTAAAGCCTTTCCATTATGGAATGCAAACATACTGCTGTACTGTTGTCTCTCTTTCACACTTACAAACTGTGGCGGCAATTCCCTTTTGTTTTTTCTTACAGTTCCCACATATGACAGCTTCTGAATTTTCAGATAATCAATCAGATCACAACTTGTAAACCAATTGTCAGCTGTAATATTGCGACCCGATCCAAATAAGGGTTCAGCCAGTCTTTTTACAACATTAATGGGTTTGTTGCTCACACAGTAAGGACCTTCTGGTTGTTTTCCTGCATAAACTTCCAGGTTGTAAGTGTAGGTCTTACTGGCATCAACAAGGGCATAAATTTTTATTCCATATTTGTTTGGCTTTGATGGAATATATTGACGAAAGGCACATCTACCACGAAAACCAGGGAGCATTTCGTCAATAGTGAGATTCTCTCCAGGGTAATAACTTTGTTTACAGTTTACAACAAATCTTTGAAATATATCACGAATTGGAGCAAGTCGGTCATGTGTTTTGCGTTCGGTTCGGGTAGTTCTGTCGTCAAACCAAAGGCAACGAATTAGAATCTTGAATCTGTTTATGGACATAACAAGGCTACATTTTTCAACTCCATCCCCATCTTTACCCCAAAGTTCCTCCAAACTTTGTCTATTTGCCCTATAAGCTCCTGCAAGGTACAGTAATCCAAAAAAAGCACGCAGTTCTATTTCATCTGTGGGCTTGATGGTTCTGTTGCAGATGTACTTGTCCTTTATAATGTCTATATATTGGTTGGTATATGTGACAATAGAGTCCAGAATGTCATCTGTAAATATACTGTTCCAGCATTCAACTGCAGTTTTTGCATTACGTGCAGTTCCTATTACTGCAGGAAGGTGAGTAATAATGTTTAAAGGTTTCCTACGTTTTTTCTGGAATGCCTTCTTGTTCCATTTAGTATTTTTATCTTTTCCAATATAATATGATCCAACTTCTTCATCCTCACCACTGTCACCATCTTGCTCTGTTTCAGAATCCAGGACACATTCTTCCACCTCATCATGAGAATCAATCTCACTTTCCTCTCCTAAATCCTCATTCAGTGTGAGGTCTCTATCATCTAACAGCATGTTTGTTACTTCCTCAACATCAAGTTGTTTGGATAAATTGTACATTTTCCTCTCCATTTCAGCAGATAATCTGAAGCAAGAGAAGGAATATGTTAGGGAACTACTGTATATGCCTGAGCAGCACACTTTCTTTTATAAAATCTCCCTTATTTCTATGAAATATCCTCACATTTTGTGCTATACATTCATAAAACAAGCTAAATAAACTATTGTGATGAATAAAAACATAAAATACCAACCTTACTGAATGTGACGTATTCACATACAATGAGCCTGAGAGATCTGTGCAGCTATATCCTCTCCCCTGAAGCTCTGAAATCCAACTGTGATATCAGGTTTCACAGACCTTCAAGAGACAGGAGACTACTTGGAGGGAGGGGGTTTCCTCACAATCTGTTGAGGAAGGAGAAATGAAAGTAAAAGAGAAGTGCCTGTCAGATCAGTTGTATGTGACGGAGGGTTAAGTAATCTTGATGGCTTCTACGCATGCCCTTGTTGTGAATAATTACTGTATAGAGATCAACCGATACAGATCCACTATGAAAAATATGAAAAAAAAATCCTTAAGTGCCAGCAGTGCAAGACAGCAGTGGGTCTATGTAGAGCAGGGGTGTCAAACTGCATTCCTCGAGGGCTGCAAACAGGTCATGTTTTCAGGATTTCCTTGTACTGCACAGGTGATAATTTAATCACCAACTCATTATTTGTGTAGGTGATTGAATTATCACCTGTGCAGTACAAGGAAATCCTGAAAACATGACCTGTTTGCAGCCCTCGAGGAATGCAGTTTGACACCCCTGATGTAGAGTGTTAATATCATTAGGTCCTGATTTATGGATCTGAGGTTGAATTGGGTAAAATGGACCTCTCTGAGCAGGAGACATACTGTAGCCTCTTGGACAATCCAGGATAATAATTGGTTAATGACAGAGTGGGTTGTTTTAGGGCTTCCCCAAATACTATTATCAGTCTGAAATGTAGTATTTGCAACCTATATTGCCATACTACTGTATAGCTTACATTCTATCATCCAGTTTCACTGATTCTCAGTCCTCAGTTACTTGGCTATTTTCCCCACATTCTTGTACATTGTTTCACCAGCCATCTTAGAAATGCTTGGAAATGCTCACATAACCAGACAGCTTTGTTTCACCTGTGAAATCTCAGCAAGAACATGAAAAGGATCATTGTTTTTGGAGGAATGTTGGAGAAAAAATGTCTTATTTCACTAGGAATTTGGAGTCTGTCTGTAAAGAACCATTGAGCAGATGGGAGAGCGACAGATACTGCATGTTCTTCTTCTTTCTACTTCTGCTGCTGATCAGATCCAACGTTTCTCCAATGCTGCCATTGTCCTGTCACAGACGTGAAGAAGACGAGTGTGTTTTTTTATTACTGTATGGACAGTGTGGAGAATCAATTACATGTTCTTGACATGTACAACATTACCTCACTAATCTCTTCTAAAGGCTTTTTTCATTTTACAATGTGGTATTAAAATGTACATTTGTGTACTGCAATCTCTGACAGACACATTAGTCCTTGTCATCAAAAACACTCTCTAAGTAGTCTATAGAGATTTTCATGGATGAATCATTTCAAATTTGAATCCAGAATGCCTAGATAGCTACTGTATCTTATTCGGTAGTTTTGGCTGAATGGCTGGGTAAGTACTCAATGCAATGTAACATTTTAGACTAGATGGTAGCCTGATTCTAATGCATCGGGTATTCTAGAACAGGGGTCCCCAACTCCAGTCCTCAAGGCCCACCAACATGTCATGTTTTCAGGATTTCCTTAGTCTTGCCCAGGTAATAATTGCATCACCTGTGCAATGCAAAGGAAATCCTGAAAACATGACCTGTTGGTGGGCCTTGAGGACTGGAGTTGGGGACCCCTGTTCTAGAATATGTAGGTAGTTTATTTATGAAGATTTTAGAATAATACATTGAATACACATGATTCGGGTGGCCGCGACCAATTAGCGAAGCGTGGTTCAAATCCCGCGCCAATTCTCGGCTGGACTGCGCCAGTCGCTGATTGTTTGCAGCCGGCCACATAGTATATAGCACAGCCACGTAGTATATATAACAGCCCACCTAATAAATAGCACAGCCACGTAGTATATTGCACAGCCATGTAGTATATAGCACAGCCATGTAGTATATAGCACAGCCACGTAGTATATAGCACAGCCCACGGAGTATATAGCACAGCCCATGGAGTATATAGCACAGCCCATGGAGTATATTGCACAGCCCACGTAGTATATTGCACAGCCCACATAGTATTGCACAGCCCGCGTAGTATATTGCACAGCCCGCGTAGTATATTGCACAGCCCGTGCAGTACCACGCACACAGTATATAACACAGGCCACGTAGTGTATAACACAGGCCATATAGTGTATAGCACAGCCCACGCAGTATATTTCACAGCCTGCGTAGTACATTGCACAGCCCGTGCAGTACATTGCACAGACCGCGCAGTAGGTTGCACAGACCGCGCAGTACATTGCACAGCCTGCGCAGCACATTGCACAGCCCGCGCAGTATATTGCACAGCCCACGCAGTATATAGCACAGCCCACGCAGTATATAGCACAGCCCACGCAGTATATTGCACAGCCCACATAGTATATTGCCCAGCCCACATAGTATATAACCCAGCCCACTTAATATATTGCACAGCCCACGCATTATATAGCAATGTGGGCACCATATCCCGGTTAAAAAAATAATTAAAATAAAAAATAGTTATATACTTACTCTCCGTTGGCCCCCGGATCGAAGTGGTTACCGAAGCTCCTCGCGCGCTCCGGTCTGAAGAGTGCATTGTGGTCTCGCGAGATGATGACGTAGCGGTCTCGCGAGACCGCACGTCATCATCTCACGAGACCGCAATGCATGGAGCAGTCACCGGGGCATCGTGAGGAGCGGGAAAGGCCTGTTCCTGATCCGGGGGGCCGACGGACGGTGAGTATATAACTATTTTTTATTTTTTTATTTTTTTTTTAACATTAGATCTTTAGATCTTTTTACTATTGATGCTGCATAGGCAGCATGAATAGTAAAAAGTTGGTCACACAGGATTAATAGCAGCGTTAACCGAGTGCTTTACACCGCGGTCAACGCTGCCATTAACCCTGTGAGAGCGCTGACTGGAGGGGATTATGGAGCGGGCACTGACTGCGGGGAGGAAGGAGCGGCCATTTTTTCGCCGGACTGTGCTCGTCGCTGATTGGTTGTGGCTGTTTTGCCACGACCAATCAGCAACTTGGATTTCCATGACAGACAGAAGCCGCGACCAATGAATATCCGTGACAGACAGACAGAAAGACAGACTGACAGACGGAAGTGACCCTTAGACAATTATATAGTAGATAGCACTATCACTACTTGAAAACCACAATATCCCTACTTTGAAGAATAATCAGTCACTCATAACCTAGGTAAAAGGTAAAAGGGCAGACGCAATGGATGGTACCTAATTTGACACTGCGGGTGGGTGTTTTTTCTTTATGTATTTTTCCCATCCATGTTTCTCTACATAAATAAGACCACTAACAATAAACCCCCCAAAGAACCTATCTTTTAATCTTTATGGAAAAAACAGAAATTGTTTCTATTTTTTCTTCATCATATTCTAAGAGTTCTATAGCCAGATATGAATGAATATGTTGAAATTCAGTTCTACAGATTTTTTAACACAATATTAACCCCTTAATGACTGTCAATACGACTTTTAACGGCAACAGTTAAGGGGCCTTATTCCTTCTGCACCTCATGCTCCTTCTTTTTACACAGCCTCCTCCTGCACCCCACGATCCTCCTTTATACACAGCATTTTTCTGCAGCACAGCTTTTTTCCTTTATAGTCGCTTTCTCCAGACGCACCTCACACTCCTCTCTCATATACAATTAGAAACAGTTGATCCCGAGAGAAAATGCACTAATTGCAATAAAGCGTATTGTATACATAGCCTACTTCTTCTGCAGCGCCACACTTTTCTCCTTTAGAACTCGTTCACACGTTATTTGGTCAGTATTTTTACTTCAGTATTTGCAAGCTAAAACTTGGAGTAAAACAATTAGAGGAAAAGTATATTAGAAACACGTCACCACTTCTGTATTTTTCTCCCACTCGTGATTTTGGCTTATAAATACTGAGGTAAAATCCTGACCAAATACTGAACCTGTGAATGTGGCCTTATACACAGCCTCCACTTGCAGCGCCTCACTCTTCTCTATACACAGCCTCATACTACAGCAGCACCTCATTTCTCTCATTTTCCCATCATGCCTCTTATTTTCCCCCTCACATCTCTCATTTTCCCCCTCACCTCTCTCATTTTCCCCTCACTCCTCTTATTTTCCCCTCACACCTGTCATTTTCCCCCTCACGCCTGTCATTTTCCCTCCTCACACCTCTTATTTTCCCTCCTCACACCGGTCATTTTGACCTCACACCTGTCATTTTCCAATCACTCCACTATTTTCCCCTCACTCCTCTCATTGTCCACTCACACCTCTGTATTTTCACCTCTCACCTCTCATTTTCACCTCACATCTCTCATTTTCCCCTCACTCCACTATTTTCCCCTCAATCCTCTCATTTTCCCCTCACGCCTCTCATTTTCCTCTCACTCCTCTCATTTTCCCCTCAATCCTCTCATTTTCCCCTCAATCCTCTAATTTTCACCTCACTCATTTCTTCCCCTCACACGTGCACAGCAACTTCCTGCTATGAGCACAGTAAGGCTATGTGCACACATTGCAGAATTCTGTATTCTGCAACTCCCTGCCGCGGGACATACGCATGCAGAATTGGCATGCATATTCACGCTAAACACTAGCGTTTTGCAAGCGTAATTAGCTTGCAGAATGCTATCATTTTCCAAGCGATCTGTAGCATTGCTTGGAAAACTGATTGACAGGTTGGTCACACTTGTCAAACATAGTGTTTGACAAGTGTGACCAACTTTTTACTATTGATGTTGCTTATGCAGCATCAATAGTAAAAAAATATAATGTTAAAAATAATAATAAAAAAAAAATTGTGATATCGTGATATTCTCACCTTCTGACAGCCCCCGCAGACTTCCTGCTCCTCGCGATGCTCCCAGCAGCTCCTGTTCCCAGTACTGCCTCGCGGCAATGACCCCAGATGACGTAGTGGTCTCGCGAGACCGTTCGTCATCACAGGTCATTGTCGCAAGGCATTACTGAGAACGGGAGCATCACGAGGAGCGGGAAGGCTGTGGGGGCTGCCGGAAGGTAAGAATATCACGATTTTTTTTTTTTTACAGGTATATGGTTCCTAGGGCCTGGAGGAGAGTCTCCTCTCCTCCACTCTGGATACCAATCGCACATGATCCACTTACGGTAAGCGGATCAATGCATTCCTATGTGTGCAGAATCACCGCGATGAACATGCTGCATTTTTTTCCGGAATTCGATTCCACAGCTGAAAAAAGCGCAGCATGTGCGCAAAAAATGCGTAATGCATTAAAAATGATGGAATGCTTATGTAAGCGGTTTTTTTTAGCGTTTTTTTCAGTGGAAAACGACCGAAAAACGCTAAAAAAACGCTAAAAATCCTGAACGTGTGAACGTAGCCTCAAAGTCATCTTATGAAGTACCGTAATTTAAAATTAACTAACATAAACATCCCCTTAAAACTTGTACTGTTATTGTAATGATTAAAATGTCAAAAATCCCAACAACAAAAGCTACATGTGAGAAAGTGCATTATAAAAACCAGAGATTAGATAGATAGATAGATAGATAGATAGATAGATAGATAGATAGATAGATAGATAGATAGATAACTATATGCATATATAGAAGGGGGTAAATAATTATTTGATCCCTTGCTGATTTTGTAAGTCTGCCCACTGACAAAGACATGATCACTCTATAATTTTAAGGGTAGGTTAATTTTAACATTGAGAGATAAAATATCAAAAATGAAATACAGAAAATCACATTGTATAAATTCTAGAAATTAATTTGCATTTTGCAGTGAGAAATAAATATTTGATACCCTAACAATCTTTAAGAGTTCTGGCACCTGCAGACCAGTTTGATGCTTCTAATCAACTCGTTACCTGCATTAAAGACAGCTGTCTTACATAGTCACCGTTATAATAGACTCCTGTCCACAGACTCAATCAGTCAGACTCTTACCTTTGAGACCCCTGTGTTAGCAAGGCAGGGAACTGTCATGTCTCACGACTTAGGAAATCATTCAATGTTTGCATTGCTTGTGTTCGATCCTTCTTTCTAGGCAGAAGTTTGCCTTTCCCTGTATTTTGGCCCAACTCTCTCACTGTAGTCCTGTGATGTATGTTTGTTCTCGCCCTTATTCTCCATTTTGTCATCATTCCTCCATCTGTATGCATCCTACTACATGTCCTCTGTTGAATATTCCTTTTTACCTGCTACTTTCATCATAATACAAGAATTTCAGTTAAAGCAACCCTCTATTCCTGGAGTCTTCTTACATGAGATGGTGGCTGAGTTAAGCTGTCTAATTAATCAGTATGAACGTGACTACAGGTGAATACGGAAGCGCCTAAAAAGAAAGGTCTATCCAGACACCACTACGTTCTACATATCCATGATTCAGAATAGTAAAAAGGAATAGCCTGCCTTCAGAGACAGTAACTCAAGGTCTGTGCTGAACCTCAGTGGAAAAGGACATTTCCCAGATAGATAGTAACCCAGTTCCCAGCCAGACCCCAGCGTGCATAGAAGCACACACTGCAGATAAACAGGAAGAAGTATAACCCTCATCCTCCACTCTTCCTGCCTGCAATCAAATCATGTCTGAAGCAAGGAATACAATGTCCCTACCAGACTTACAAACACAAGAAAGAGACCCAGATCCCCATCCACCAGCTAATGAAAGGGGAAAACGTACAGTCAAACCTACATGGAAAGTCATGGAGAATTTAGAGACTGCAAAATGTGTCATATATAGTGATGTGTCTTCACTGTGGGAGAAAGTGCTGTATCAAGGCCTGCTTCTCATGAGTTACCACTTGAGGGAGCCCTAGAACAATTATGCACAGCATACCAAATGTATATGGAGAAGACTGACCAATACATTATTCTCCTGAAAAAACTGAATCTGCCAGAGACTTTAAACGAATTACAAAGTTTCCAGCAGCTTAATTCTGAATGAGACTGCACCGTACGTGACATTAAAACCAAGTTAGAGGCTAAAATTGCACGGACACCAGATGCATCAACTCGCTCATGTAAATTGTCCAAGCACTCAAAACGCTCATCTAAGTCAAGTTCATCAAAATATTCCACTCTCAGCGAGCAGCTTATAAGAGCACGTTCTAAGGCAGAAACGTCAAAGATACAAGCTGCCTTTGTGCAAAGGAGAGCAGAAATGGATGCAGCCACAGCACAAAAGAGAGCAGAAATGGATGCGGATGCAGCACGCAAGGAAGCTATGGAGAAGGAATGTGAGCACGTGACAGCCATGGCAGAGTTAAGGATCCTGGAGCGAGCTATCAGTGGGAGTCAAAGAGACAGCATCAGTTTGTGTGAAGTGGAGGCAGAAGACCCTATTAAACGCACAAGAGACTACATGCTAAGCCAAAATGGCGAACCGCAGATCATTACTAACATTCCTGATGGCGTTCATGCTTCTCCAGGGCACCAGGATGCCGATCCACTTACAGAACCCTGCATTCAAGGTCAGTACAATGCTCCCAAACTTGAACTTCCTTCGTATTCCAGTATGCGCCAAGGCCCCGCATCTCACCAAACTCCACAGGCTAATATCTACACGCAACCCAATATGCTGGCAGGTCATTATACTCTCGACAACCGCGCAGTGCCAGCTCCACATGTAGCAGAGACTATACCCACCAAACCAGTTGCTGGACTAAATGCATATGCCACTCCATACTTACCCACGTTTCAAGGCCAGGACGTCTCCACCCCTATGTACAACACTGCTCAGCCTACATTCGTGCATCCTAAGTCAGAAAGAACAGACATGTCCGACTTCGCAAGGTACATGATTCGCCGCGAACTTACTAAAACCGGTCTCACAAGGTTTGACGACCAACCTGAAAATTACAGAGGTTGGAAAAATGCCTTTAGAACCGTAACTAGTGACCTTGGCATCACTGCTACGGAAGAGCTGGACCTGCTAATCAGATGGCTAGGACCACAATCCACAGAGCGTGTTAAGAGACTCAGGTCTGTACATATCAGTAATCCAACGGCTGGTCTCATGGCTGCATGGGAAAGACTAGAGAAAAACTTTGGCAGTCCAAAAGCCATAGAGGATGCACTGTTCAAGCGATTACAGAGTTTTCCAAAGATATCAAGCAAAGACAGTTCAAAGTTCCTAGAGCTCAGTGACTTGCTGTTAGAGCTCCAGCTGGCCAAGGCAGACACCCACCTACCTGGCCTCAGCTACCTGGACACTGCCCGTGGAGTAAATCCCATTATCTCCAAGCTACCGTACAACGTACAAGAAAAGTGGACTACACTAGGGTCAAAATACAAGAAAGACCATCCAGTGTCATTTCCTCCATTTTCCTACGTCTGTGAGTTTATAAAAGACGTGGCAGAGCGTAAGAACGACCCAAGCTTTTCCTACGAAGAATCCAGTGGCCCAGCTTCACCTCCTTCTAAATACGTCAGCACAGGCTCGAATGACAGAAACCGCAGGGGTCCAGTGTCAGTGAAGAATACGGATATTCTTCCCTTACCAACATCAGCCCCAGGCAAGAGTAACAAGAGTGAAAAGATAGAGAACCCAAATCGTGAATGTCCAACCCACAAGAAGCCACATCCCTTAAAAAAGTGCATCGGCTTCAGGAAGAAACCGCTCCAAGAACGTAAGGAGCTTCTAAAGAAGTTTGGGGTATGCTACAGATGTTGTGCTTCTACTGAACACCTTGCTAAAGACTGTAAAACTACAATTAAGTGCATGGAGTGTGACAGTGAGGACCACGTACAAGCACTCCACCCATTCCGTCCTGACTCTACACTTACTCCTTCCCCCACCACGAGCCATGGCGGGGAGGACGCAGCTCAAACTGCAAGCCATACCACAATATCTTCTTCATGCACAGAAGTCTGCGGAGAAGACCTCTGGGACAAGTCCTGTGCGAAGATTTGCCTGGTGAACGTGTATCCCAACGGTCACCCAGAGAAAGCCGTGAAGGTGTATGTCCTTCTGGATGATCAGAGCAACCGATCACTTGCAAGGTCAGAACTCTTTGATATGTTTAACTTAAAGGGAAATGCTTACCCTTACACCTTAGGTACCTGCAGTGGTGTTACAGAGGTTTCTGGGAGAAGGGCCAGTGGTCTTACAGCGACATCTCTCGAGAACACCGTCGAGATACCATTACCTACACTGGTCGAGTGCAACCAGATTCCATCCAATCGAGAAGAGATCCCAACGCCAGAGGCTGCTCTTCATCATCAACATCTCAAGAGGATAGCAAACAAGATACCAGCCCTCAACAACAATGCAGATATCCTGATTCTGCTGGGCAGAGACATTCTCCGGCTGCACAAGGTACGTCAGCAAATTAACGGACCACACGATGCACCATCTGCCCAACGCTTAGATCTAGGCTGGGTAATCGTAGGCAATGTTTGCATACACAAGATGAAGAGACCTAACAACATCTCCTCTTACAAAACACACATCTTGTCAAATGGTCGCAGCACCCATTTCCAACCATGCCCACATCACTACTGGGTGAAAGAGAAAGTGAGCAACACCAAGTGGCAACAGGAATCCTTCAACAACATGAACACGCACCAGCCCTGGGATGAAAACCTCGGGTCATCAGTGTTCGACTCTACAAGTAGTGACAACAAGTTGGCACCCACAAGGGAAGATAAAGAATTCATAAAGGTTATGGATAAAGAATTTGCTCAAGATGACTCCAACAGTTGGGTAGCTCCTTTACCCTTTCGTTTCCCAAGAGTGAGGTTGCCGAACAACCTGCAGCAAGCAACTGCAAGGTTCTCATCCTTAAAGCGTACCCTAAAGAGGAAACCAGAGATGGAGAAGCACTTCATTGACTTTATGCAGAACATCTTTGACAGAGATCATGCTGAACCTGCGCCACCACTGAGGGAGGGAGAAGAATGTTGGTATCTTCCATCCTTTGGTGTCTATCACCCTCGCAAGCCTAATCAGTTCAGAGTCGTGTTTGACTCCAGTGCTCAGTTTGAAGGCCTCTCTCTCAATAACCTGCTCCTAACTGGGCCCAACCTGAACAACAGCCTCCTTGGAGTATTGATCCGCTTCAGACAAGAACCTGTCGCCATAATGACCAACATTCAGCAGATGTTTCATTGCTTCATCGTGAAAGAAGACAACAGAAACTATCTTAGGTTCCAATGGCACAAAGACAACAATGTCAACAATCCGGTCATAGACTAACGGATGAAGGTCCATGTCTTCGGGAATAGTCCCTCACCTGCTGTGGCGATCTATGGTCTGAGACGGACAGCCCACGAAGGTGAGAGAGAGTACGGATCCGATGCTCGGCAATTTGTAGAGAAGAACTTCTACGTGGACGATGGGCTCAAGTCCTTACCCACAAGTGAAGATGCAATTGACCTACTCTCCAGGACACAGGAAATGCTATCCACATCAAATAGTAAGTAAATGACTTGGCACTCAACTAGGTGGATAGTGATAATAAAGAAAATATTTTTATTACTTGAGTAGCAGTCCAGCAAAATAAAACGTTTCGGTCAAATAATCAGACCTTCTTCAGTAAGGCTGCATAAATAACATAACATGACAATTACAATGTCGAAAAGATATTAACAAAAAATTAGCAAAAATTAAATCTCACAATATGGATATGTGATGGGTGGGAAGGAAGGGAAGAGAGGTGGGAAAAAGGTAAATTTTTACATACCCGACTGCTGATGTGTGGATGCTTAAGGCACTGATATATGTAAAGAGGCTCCTTATGTTGGAAGCTATTTGGAACCTCAAAGGAAGAGCCAATGTCCTAAAATAGCGAGAAGGATATAAGAAAAGGATGTGCCATATATATGGGAGAAGGAATATATTTATATACTAACCGAATAGATGAAAATAGAGGTATATATTCCCATCCACACTAGATATGTAGAAAGATTAACTGAAAAATATGCAAAGGAATGTAGATAATGAGATCCTGGTACTAGACCCTTGAAAAAAGAAAAAGAAAAAGAAAAAGAAAATGGTCTCTCACATATAATGTATAAAGGAAAGGAACACTAGGGTAGTTCTGGTATATGTAGAGATAGGATGTAATCCAATCAATAGACTATAAAATGAAGAGGAGAAAATAATTCTAAAGCGGTCATAGCAATGGGGAATTCTATAAAACATAGTGATTCTAACCTTGGAGTAAAGTGGTCTAAGCCACAGTATAGAATAGGAGCAGCGATGACCTGAGTAGTGAAAATAATATAAGTAAAAATATAATAGACAGGTGAGAGATCTAATCAGAGGAGGGGGTAAACCAAGCTCACCTAATGCGCAAGGATATATGGATAGGGTTCAGGGCTGCCACTAGGAATTTCAGGGCCCCATACTGGCAAAATTTTCAGGGCCCCTTAAGACTCCGCCCAGGCTCCACCCCAGCCCCGCCTCCACCCCTCGAACTGTCAACAGCCCCACCGCTGTCTCTTGCCAAAACTCCACTTCTCACAAATCACACATTAACAGTTCCCATTACCAGATCAAACACATAGCCAGCAGCTTTTGTTTTGGCCAAAAGGTTTTTTTAAATTTGAGACGACAACAAGGTAGACTCTTTTGGCCGAGCCCTACTCTACTCTAATCTATTAAACATTTGTTAAAATATGCAATACAATTTAGGTGTATTTTTATTTATTTTTCAATTGACCAATAATACCACATACAAGGGACAAATACCACAACACCATGACCAGACACCATATTATCACCACATAGTGACCTATAATACTATCTACAAGGAACAAATACCGCCACACCATGTGCAGACCACATATTACCACCACAGTGACTGAACAATATCACATACAAGGGACAAATACCACCGCAGCATGTCCAGACCACATATTACCATCACATGGTGACCAACTACATACAAGGAACAAATACCAACACAACATGAACAGACCACATATTACCACCACACAGTGACCGAATAATAGCACATACAAGGAACAAATACCGCTACACCATGGCCGGACAACATATTACCACCACATTGTGACTGAATAGTACAATACTGATCATTAATAAAAAAAAAAATACTATCACCATAAATGCCATTATACACAGGAGATCTGTACTTAGTATGCAGTGTGTGTACAGGTAATACAGTGGTCGCCGATGCCATTATACACAGGAGCTCTTCATATAGTGTCAGTGTACATGGAATACAGCGATCACTAGTGACATTATACACAAGAGCTCTGTATATAGTGTATAGTGTACATGTAATACAGCGATCACTAGTGACATTATACACAGGAGCTCTGTATATAGTGTATAGTGTACAGATAATATAGTGATCACTAGTGACATTATACACAGGAGCTCTGTATATAGGGTACAGTGTACATGTAATACAGCAATCACTAGTGACATTATACAAAGGAGCTCTGTATATAGTGTACAGATAGTATAGTGATCACCAGTGACATTATACACAGGAGCACTGTATACAGTATACAGTGTATGGTGTCAGTGTACAGGTAACATACTCACCAGTGACGTCTCTAGCTAAAGTCCTTCATCTTTGCGTTTCTTTTTAATCCAGCGCAGACCGCTATCACTTCTTTCTGCCAGGACTCGTCTCATCTGCATAAAATAACACAGTTATCTAGAGCACCGCTTCCAGAGCACATTCCCCATTTTTTCCCTTTCTTCTACACTACACATCTGACTACAGACGTTCACCCACCATTAATATATAATTGGTTATTATGCAACCCACCATTCCAAATATAAATTATAATCCGCCACTGTGCCCCCACTATCTGTATATAGCCACTTTCCTCATTTAATATATAAATTAATTAGCACCTGTATTCTTCCAATTTATTACCAGTTACTTTATCCTCAACGAACCCACTATGTACCTCCCGCTCTAACCCTTACCCCAATTCATTATAGTTACATGCCCCTTCTGCCTCAATTCATTGCCACGTCTTCTCTCTCTCCCACCCTCTATTCATTATCAATTGATCTTCCCCACCCTCAAAATTCATTATTTGCTCTCCCCACCTTCAATACATCATTTGCTCTTCCCACCCCCAAGTTCAATTCAATTGCTGTCCACGTCCCTCACACTCACTTCATGTGCAGTCCCCATCACCCCCACTTCATCATTTAGTCCCCTATCATCATTTAGTCCCCTATCCCCCGTCACTTCATCTGCAGTCCCCCTTACTTCATCATTTGCAGCCCCCTATCATTTCATCATGTGCAGAACCCCCTCAAACACACTTCATCATCTGCAGTCCCTATCACTCCCACATCATTTGCAATTCCCATCACCCCCACATCATTTGCAGTCCCCATCTCCCACATCATCATTTGCAGTCCCCATCACCCCCACATCATTTGCAGTCCCCATCACCCCCACATCATCATTTGCAGTCCCCCCACATCATTTGCAGTCCCCATCACCCCCCATCATCATCTGCAGTCCCCATCACCCCCACATCGTTTGCATTCCCCCAACATCATTTGCAGTCCCCATCACCCCCACATCATCATTTGCAGTCTCCATCACCCCCACATCATTTGCAGTTCCCATCACCCCCACATCATTTGCAGTCCCCATCACCCCCACATCATTTGCAGTCCCCATCACCCCCACATCATCATTTGCAGTCCCCCAACATCATTTGCAGTCCCCATCACCCCCACATCATCATTTGCAGTCTCCATCACCCCCACATCATTTGCAGTCTCCATCACCCCCACATCATTTGCAGTTCCCATCACCCCCACATCATTTGCAGTCCCCATCACCCCCACATCATCATTTGCAGTCCCCCCACATCATTTGCAGTTGCCATCACCCCCACATCATCATTTGCAGTCCCCATCACCCCCACATCATCATTTGCAGTCCCCCAACATCATTTGCAGTCCCCATCACCCCCACATCATCATTTGCAGTCCCCCAACATCATTTGCAGTCCCCATCACCCCCACATCATCATTTGCAGTCCCCCCACATCATTTGCAGTTGCCATCACCCCCACATCATCATTTGCAGTCCCCATCACCCCCACATCATCATTTGCAGTCCCCCAACATCATTTGCAGTCCCCATCACCCCCACATCATCATTTGCAGTCTCCATCACCCCCACATCATTTGCAGTCTCCATGACCCCCACATCATTTGCAGTTCCCATCACCCCCACATCATTTGCAGTCCCCATCACCCCACATCATCATTTGCAGTCCCCCAACATCATTTGCAGTCCTCATCCCCCCCACATCATTATTTGCAGTCCCCATAACCCCCACATCATTTGCAGTCCCCATCACCCCCACATCATTTGCAGTCCCCCAACATCATTTGCAGTCCCCATCACCCCCACATCATCATTTGCAGTCCCCATCACCCCCACATCATCATTTGCAGTCCCCATCACCCCCACATCATTTGCAGTTCCCATCACCCCCACATCATCATTTGCAGTCCCCCCACATCATTTGCAGTCCCCCCACATCATTTGCAGTCCCCATCACCCCCACATCATCATTTGCAGTCCCCTATCCCCCCTTCACTTCATCTGCAGTCCCCCTTACTTCATTTGCAGCCCCAATCATTTCATGTGTAGTACCCCCTCAAATACACTTTATCATTTGCAGCCCCCTATTATTTCATCATGTACAGTACTCCCTAAAACACACCCCATCATCTGCAGTCTCACTCCCCCCCACCTCACCTCACCTATTAAAAAAACAAAAATGTTTTTTATACTTACCTCAGTCGTTCCCGGGGCGTCTAGTGTTTCCAGCAGTGAAGCAGCAGCTAGAATGTATGGGCTGCTGAGAGGACCTGACAGGAGCCCCTACATTCTAGCACATTCACTACTGAGACGGCTAGAATGTATGGGCTGTAGTCAGGACCTGCAGGGAGCCCATACATTCTAGCTACAGCCGAGCAGGAGCTGCGCAGCCGACTAGGTGAGACGGCCGTGCACAGCTCCAAAAAGGCTCCCGGGCCCCAGCGCCGCAGTGCACAGTATTTTACTACATGATGGGGCCCGATCAGTAGAAGCACAACAGTGGGGCCCCGGATCTGCGGGCCCCTCTGTGTACTGCTGCTGACCGGGCCCCATACAGCAGTAATGGCTGTAATGCCCTGATGGCGGCCCTGATAGGGTTCCATAGAGAACTGTCACTACAGGAGGGCTCCTAAACAATGGCAAAATGTCAGTAAGGCACTAAACAACCAAAGGGGCTAAGAGAAGATATATTTATATCGCTTACCGGAATAAGACAGGCAGAGGGAATACATCAACGCGGTGTCCACCGCTGGTTGAATGCTCCATGTCTAAAAAGACCGGCTTAAATAATGCTAGGGCGGGACTAGCTGCGAGGCCGAAAACCGGAAGTACGTCATATAAGAAGGGGATATGCGTGTGGCCAGGAAGAAGGCGCCGAGAACTATGGGAAATGTAGTTCCGGAGGCAAAGGAAACCGGAAGCGCGTCATAGAGCATGACGCGAACTAGCAAAACAGAGGGGCGGGACTACCTACGGAGCCAAGAACCTGAGGGGCAGACCTAGAAGGAAGTAGCTAAGATAAAGCCGCCAAGTATAATGGGAAATGTAGTACGGTTAGCGGTGAAGGCCGGAGTAACATCATAAGGAGTAACCTGAACTACCTAAGTACGATGCTGATGTAGCCATAGAGACCGGAGCATAACCTGATATACAATAAAAAGCAGGGGGCCATGTGTATAATAGAGTATATGTGGATGTATATACGGTGTAGGTATAAAAGAGTAACAAGTAAATATAAATATGGGAACAAATATGCAGCCGGGTAGGGAACACAGGAAGGGAAAATCCAGGGAGGGAGAGGAGGCAGGCAGTGACTTGCAGGATGGGTGTCAATAAAGGCGACTCTGGGACCGAGTCACTCTGTAGAAGTCTGCGTCTCTTCTTTCGTTGGCTCCTCCGAATCCTCTTCTTCTTTGTGGTTGTCGTCGTCTGCGCTGGCCTAAAAAACTGTTGGATCCACTAGGATTGTCACGTCGGTCCGTTTCTGAACCTGAGGTGGAAAGGTCAATGGAGGAATGAAAATCAGATCTAGTAGTGTTAGAATAGAATGAGGATTTATCCTGCCAACGATAGACTCGATTATTTTCATAGTCATCTGAGTCTCTTTGGAATTTACTCCTTTTCCTACTCTCAGTATCTCGTCTATGCTGGTCAGTGACTGTTTTAATTCGAGTTTTCAGGACTTCAAGTTCTTCAGCAGTACTTGAGGAAGATAATTGTGTTTCAATGTTTTTTATAGAGTCTTTGCTGGAAACTATGGCCTTTTGTAGATGTTCCACTGTGAGAGTCATTAAATCAAACGAGCATTTATTAAGTATTTGTTCATACTTTTGGCAAAACTCCTGACAGTCACTGAACAGGGTAGGGCGAAGAGGAACTCGCAACCCCCTCGGGATTCTCTTCACACGTAGGTATTCAGTAAGGGTGGCACAATGTAGTTCCAAATTGATCTGGCGTCGCTGTTCACGCTCCAGATCCCTCCCTCTCGTTTCTCTCGGAGGTGCTTTGAGAAAGTCACTAGGGAGATTTAACTTAGAGAGTATATTGTTAGTTTCATCCGGATTATATGAAAATGTCAGTGATGACATATCAAACAGCGTGCTCACGTAAAGGAAGATCAATAATAGAGTATATCGTGGCACAGCTGTGTCGGTGCTCAAGAGAGGTTTCCCACACCAGTAATCAAATAGTAAGTAAATGACTTGGCACTCAACTAGGTGGATAGTGATAATAAAGAAAATATTTTTATTACTTGAGTAGCAGTCCAGCAAAATAAAACGTTTCGGTCAAATAATCAGACCTTCTTCAGTAAGGCTGCATAAATAACATAACATGACAATTACAATGTCGAAAAGATATTAACAAAAAATTAGCAAAAATTAAATCTCACAATATGGATATGTGATGGGTGGGAAGGAAGGGAAGAGAGGTGGGAAAAAGGTACATTTTTACATACCCGACTGCTGATGTGTGGATGCTTAAGGCACTGATATATGTAAAGAGGCTCCTTATGTTGGAAGCTATTTGGAACCTCAAAGGAAGAGCCAATGTCCTAAAATAGCGAGAAGGATATAAGAAAAGGATGTGCCATATATATGGGAGAAGGAATATATTTATATACTAACCGAATAGATGAAAATAGAGGTATATATTCCCATCCACACTAGATATGTAGAAAGATTAACTGAAAAATATGCAAAGGAATGTAGATAATGAGATCCTGGTACTAGACCCTTGAAAAAAGAAAAAGAAACAGAAAAAGAAAATGGTCTCTCACCTATAATGTATAAAGGAAAGGAACACTAGGGTAGTTCTGGTATATGTAGAGATAGGATGTAATCCAATCAATAGACTATAAAATGAAGAGGAGAAAATAATTCTAAAGCGGTCATAGCAATGGGGAATTCTATAAAACATAGTGATTCTAACCTTGGAGTAAAGTGGTCTAAGCCACAGTATAGAATAGGAGCAGCGATGACCTGAGTAGTGAAAATAATATAAGTAAAAATATAATAGACAGGTGAGAGATCTAATCAGAGGAGGGGGTAAACCAAGCTCACCTAATGCGCAAGGATATATGGATAGGGTTCCATAGAGAACTGTCACTACAGGAGGGCTCCTAAACAATGGCAAAATGTCAGTAAGGCACTAAACAACCAAAGGGGCTAAGAGAAGATATATTTATATCGCTTACCGGAATAAGACAGGCAGAGGGAGTACATCAACGCGGTGTCCACCGCTGGTTGAATGCTCCATGTCTAAAAAGACCGGCTTAAATAATGCTAGGGCGGGGCTAGCTGCGAGGCCGAAAACCGGAAGTACGTCATATAAGAAGGGGATATGCGTGTGGCCAGGAAGAAGGCGCCGAGAACTATGGGAAATGTAGTTCCGGAGGCAAAGGAAACCGGAAGCGCGTCATAGAGCATGACACGAACTAGCAAAACAGAGGGGCGGGACTACCTACGGAGCCAAGAACCCGAGGGGCAGACCTAGAAGGAAGTAGCTAAGATAAAGCCGCCAAGTATAATGGGAAATGTAGTACGGTTAGCGGTGAAGGCCGGAGTAACATCATAAGGAGTAACCTGAACTACCTAAGTGCGATGCTGATGTAGCCATAGAGACCGGAGCATAACCTGATATACAATAAAAAGGAGGGGGCCATGTGTATAATAGAGTATATGTGGATGTATATACGGTGTAGGTATAAAAGAGTAACAAGTAAATATAAATATGGGAACAAATATGCAGCCGGGTAGGGAACACAGGAAGGGAAAATCCAGGGAGGGAGAGGAGGCAGGCAGTGACTTGCAGGATGGGTGTCAATAAAGGCAACTCTGGGACCGAGTCACTCTGTAGAAGTCTGCGTCTCTTCTTTCGTTGGCTCCTCCGAATCCTCTTCTTCTTTGTGGTTGTCGTCGTCTGCGCTGGCCTAAAAAACTGTTGGATCCACTAGGATTGTCACGTCGGTCCGTTTCTGAACCTGAGGTGGAAAGGTCAATGGAGGAATGAAAATCAGATCTAGTAGTGTTAGAATAGAATGAGGATTTATCCTGCCAACGATAGACTCGATTATTTTCATAGTCATCTGAGTCTCTTTGGAATTTACTCCTTTTCCTACTCTCAGTATCTCGTCTATGCTGGTCAGTGACTGTTTTAATTCGAGTTTTCAGGACTTCAAGTTCTTCAGCAGTACTTGAGGAAGATAATTGTGTTTCAATGTTTTTTATAGAGTCTTTGCTGGAAACTATGGCCTTTTGTAGATGTTCCACTGTGAGAGTCATTAAATCAAACGAGCATTTATTAAGTATTTGTTCATACTTTTGGCAAAACTCCTGACAGTCACTGAACAGGGTAGGGCGAAGAGGAACTCGCAACCCCCTCGGGATTCTCTTCACACGTAGGTATTCAGTAAGGGTGGCACAATGTAGTTCCAAATTGATCTGGCGTCGCTGTTCACGCTCCAGATCCCTCCCTCTCGTTTCTCTCGGAGGTGCTTTGAGAAAGTCACTAGGGAGATTTAACTTAGAGAGTATATTGTTAGTTTCATCCGGATTATATGAAAATGTCAGTGATGACATATCAAACAGCGTGCTCACGTAAAGGAAGATCAATAATAGAGTATATCGTGGCACAGCTGTGTCGGTGCTCAAGAGAGGTTTCCCACACCAGTAATCAAATAGTAAGTAAATGACTTGGCACTCAACTAGGTGGATAGTGATAATAAAGAAAATATTTTTATTACTTGAGTAGCAGTCCAGCAAAATAAAACGTTTCGGTCAAATAATCAGACCTTCTTCAGTAAGGCTGCATAAATAACATAACATGACAATTACAATGTCGAAAAGATATTAACAAAAAATTAGCAAAAATTAAATCTCACAATATGGATATGTGATGGGTGGGAAGGAAGGGAAGAGAGGTGGGAAAAAGGTACATTTTTACATACCCGACTGCTGATGTGTGGATGCTTAAGGCACTGATATATGTAAAGAGGCTCCTTATGTTGGAAGCTATTTGGAACCCCAAAGGAAGAGCCAATGTCCTAAAATAGCGAGAAGGATATAAGAAAAGGATGTGCCATATATATGAGAGAGGGAATATATTTATATACTAACCGAATAGATGAAAATAGAGGTATACAGTGGGGCAAAAAAGTATTTAGTCAGTCAGCAATAGTGCAAGTTCCACCACTTAAAAAGATGAGAGGCGTCTGTAATTTACATCATAGGTAGACCTCAACTATGGGAGACAAACTGAGAAAAAAAAATCCAGAAAATCACATTGTCTGTTTTTTTTACATTTTATTTGCATATTATGGTGGAAAATAAGTATTTGGTCAGAAACAAAATTTCATCTCAATACTTTGTAATATATCCTTTGCTGGCAATGACAGAGGTCAAACGTTTTCTGTAAATCTTCACAAGGTTGCCACACACTGTTGTTGGTATGTTGGCCCATTCCTACATGCAGATCTCCTCTAGAGCAGTGATGTTTTTGGCTTTTCGCTTGGCAACACGGACTTTCAACTCCCTCCAAAGGTTTTCTATAGGGTTGAGATCTGGAGACTGGCTAGGCCACTCCAGGACCTTGAAATGCTTCTTATGAAGCCACTCCTTCGTTGCCCATGCGGTGTGCTTTGGATCATTGTCATGTTGAAAGACCCAGCCACGTTTCATCTTCAATGACCTTGCTGATGTAAGGAGGTTTGCACTCAAAATCTCACGATACATGGCCCCATTCATTCTTTCATGTACCCGGATCAGTCGTCCTGGCCCCTTTGCAGAGAAACAGGCCCAAAGCATGATGTTTCCACCACCATGCTTTACAGTAGGTATGGTGTTTGATGGATGCAACTCAGTATTCTTTTTCCTCCAAACATGACAAGTTGTGTTTCTACCAAACAGTTCCAGTTTGGTTTCATCAGACCATAGGACATTCTCCCAAAACTCCTCTGGATCATCCAAATGCTCTCTAGCAAACTTCAGACGGGCCCGGACATGTACTGGCTTAAGCAGTGGGACACGTCTGGCACTGTAGGATCTGAGTCCATGGTGACGTAGTGTGTTACTTATGGTAGGCCTTGTTACATTGGTCCCAGCTCTCTGCAGTTCATTCACTAGGTCCCCCCGCGTGGTTCTGGGATTTTTGCTCACCGTTCTTGTGATCATTCTGACCCCACAGGGTGGGATTTTGCGTGGAGCCCCAGATCGATGGAGATTATCAATGGTCTTGTATGTCTTCCATTTTCTAATTATTGATCCCACTGTTGATTTCTTCACTCCAAGCTGGTTGGATATTGCAGAATCAGACTTCCCAGCATGGTGCAGGGCTACAATTTTGTTTCTGGTGTCCTTTGACAGCTCTTTGGTCTTCACCATAGTGGAGTTTGGAGTCAGACTGTTTGAGGGTGTGCACAGGTGTCTTTTTATACTGATAACAAGTTTAAACAGGTGCCATTACTACAGGTAATGAGTGGAGGAAAGAGGAGACTCTTAAAGAAGAAGTTACAGGTCTGTGAGAGCCAGAAATCTTGATTGTTTGTTTCTGACCAAATACTTATTTTCCACCATAATATGCAAAAAAAATGATAAAAAAACAGACAATGTGATTTTCCGGATTTTTTTTTCTCAGTTTGTCTCCCATAGTTGAGGTCTACCTATGATGTAAATTACAGACGCCTCTCATCTTTTTAAGTGGTGGAACTTGCACTATTGCTGACTGACTAAATACTTTTTTGCCCCACTGTATATTCCCATCCACACTAGATATGTAGAAAGATTAACTGAAAAATATGCAAAGGAATGTAGATAATGAGATCCTGGTACTAGACCCTTTATACCTACACCGTATATACATCCACATATACTCTATTATACACATGGCCCCCTCCTTTTTATTGTATATCAGGTTATGCTCCGGTCTCTATGGCTACATCAGCATCGCACTTAGGTAGTTCAGGTTACTCCTTATGATGTTACTCCGGCCTTCACCGCTAACCGTACTACATTTCCCATTATACTTGGCGGCTTTATCTTAGCTACTTCCTTCTAGGTCTGCCCCTCGGGTTCTTGGCTCCGTAGGTAGTCCCTCCCCTCTGTTTTGCTAGTTCGCGTCATGCTCTATGACGCGCTTCCGGTTTCCTTTGCCTCCGGAACTACATTTCCCATAGTTCTCGGCGCCTTCTTCCTGGCCACACGCATATCCCCTTCTTATATGACGTACTTCCGGTTTTCGGCCTCGCAGCTAGTCCCGCCCTAGCATTATTTAAGCCGGTCTTTTTAGACATGGAGCATTCAACCAGCGGTGGACACCACGTTGATGTACTCCCTCTGCCTGTCTTATTCCGGTAAGCGATATAAATATATCTTCTCTTAGCCCCTTTGGTTGTTTAGTGCCTTACTGACATTTTGCCATTGTTTAGGAGCCCTCCTGTAGTGACAGTTCTCTATGGAACCCTATCCATATATCCTTGCGCATTAGGTGAGCTTGGTTTACCCCCTCCTCTGATTAGATCTCTCACCTGTCTATTATATTTTTACTTATATTATTTTCACTACTCAGGTCATCGCTGCTCCTATTCTATACTGTGGCTTAGACCACTTTACTCCAAGGTTAGAATCACTATGTTTTATAGAATTCCCCATTGCTATGACCGCTTTAGAATTATTTTCTCCTCTTCATTTTATAGTCTATTGATTGGATTACATCCTATCTCTACATATACCAGAACTACCCTAGTGTTCCTTTCCTTTATACATTATAGGTGAGAGACCATTTTCTTTTTCTTTTTCTTTTTTCAAGGGTCTAGTACCAGGATCTCATTATCTACATTCCTTTGCATATTTTTCAGTTAATCTTTCTACATATCTAGTGTGGATGGGAATATATACCTCTATTTTCATCTATTCGGTTAGTATATAAATATATTCCTTCTCCCATATATATGGCACATCCTTTTCTTATATCCTTCTCGCTATTTTAGGACATTGGCTCTTCCTTTGAGGTTCCAAATAGCTTCCAACATAAGGAGCCTCTTTACATATATCAGTGCCTTAAGCATCCACACATCAGCAGTCGGGTATGTAAAAATGTACCTTTTTCCCACCTCTCTTCCCTTCCTTCCCACCCATCACATATCCATATTGTGAGATTTAATTTTTGCTAATTTTTTGTTAATATCTTTTCGACATTGTAATTGTCATGTTATGTTATTTATGCAGCCTTACTGAAGAAGGTCTGATTATTTGACCGAAACGTTTTATTTTGCTGGACTGCTACTCAAGTAATAAAAATATTTTCTTTATTATCACTATCCACCTAGTTGAGTGCCAAGTCATTTACTTACTATTTGATTACTGGTGTGGGAAACCTCTCTTGAGCACCGACACAGCTGTGCCACGATATACTCTATTATTGATCTTCCTTTACGTGAGCACGCTGTTTGATATGTCATCACTGACATTTTCATATAATCCGGATGAAACTAACAATATACTCTCTAAGTTAAATCTCCCTAGTGACTTTCTCAAAGCACCTCCGAGAGAAACGAGAGGGAGGGATCTGGAGCGTGAACAGCGACGCCAGATCAATTTGGAACTACATTGTGCCACCCTTACTGAATACCTACGTGTGAAGAGAATCCCGAGGGGGTTGCGAGTTCCTCTTCGCCCTACCCTGTTCAGTGACTGTCAGGAGTTTTGCCAAAAGTATGAACAAATACTTAATAAATGCTCGTTTGATTTAATGACTCTCACAGTGGAACATCTACAAAAGGCCATAGTTTCCAGCAAAGACTATATAAAAAACATTGAAACACAATTATCTTCCTCAAGTACTGCTGAAGAACTTGAAGTCCTGAAAACTCGAATTAAAACAGTCACTGACCAGCATAGACGAGATACTGAGAGTAGGAAAAGGAGTAAATTCCAAAGAGACTCAGATGACTATGAAAATAATCGAGTCTATCGTTGGCAGGATAAATCCTCATTCTATTCTAACACTACTAGATCTGATTTTCATTCCTCCATTGACCTTTCCACCTCAGGTTCAGAAACGGACCGACGTGACAATCCTAGTGGATCCAACAGTTTTTTAGGCCAGCGCAGACGACGACAACCACAAAGAAGAAGAGGATTCGGAGGAGCCAACGAAAGAAGAGACGCAGACTTCTACAGAGTGACTCGGTCCCAGAGTCGCCTTTATTGACACCCATCCTGCAAGTCACTGCCTGCCTCCTCTCCCTCCCTGGATTTTCCCTTCCTGTGTTCCCTACCCGGCTGCATATTTGTTCCCATATTTATATTTACTTGTTACTCTTTTATACCTACACCGTATATACATCCACATATACTCTATTATACACATGGCCCCCTCCTTTTTATTGTATATCAGGTTATGCTCCGGTCTCTATGGCTACATCAGCATCGCACTTAGGTAGTTCAGGTTACTCCTTATGATGTTACTCCGGCCTTCACCGCTAACCGTACTACATTTCCCATTATACTTGGCGGCTTTATCTTAGCTACTTCCTTCTAGGTCTGCCCCTCGGGTTCTTGGCTCCGTAGGTAGTCCCGCCCCTCTGTTTTGCTAGTTCGTGTCATGCTCTATGACGCGCTTCCGGTTTCCTTTGCCTCCGGAACTACATTTCCCATAGTTCTCGGCGCCTTCTTCCTGGCCACACGCATATCCCCTTCTTATATGACGTACTTCCGGTTTTCGGCCTCGCAGCTAGTCCCGCCCTAGCATTATTTAAGCCGGTCTTTTTAGACATGGAGCATTCAACCAGCGGTGGACACCGCGTTGATGTACTCCCTCTGCCTGTCTTATTCCGGTAAGCGATATAAATATATCTTCTCTTAGCCCCTTTGGTTGTTTAGTGCCTTACTGACATTTTGCCATTGTTTAGGAGCCCTCCTGTAGTGACAGTTCTCTATGGAACCCTATCCATATATCCTTGCGCATTAGGTGAGCTTGGTTTACCCCCTCCTCTGATTAGATCTCTCACCTGTCTATTATATTTTTACTTATATTATTTTCACTACTCAGGTCATCGCTGCTCCTATTCTATACTGTGGCTTAGACCACTTTACTCCAAGGTTAGAATCACTATGTTTTATAGAATTCCCCATTGCTATGACCGCTTTATAATTATTTTCTCCTCTTCATTTTATAGTCTATTGATTGGATTAGATCCTATCTCTACATATACCAGAACTACCCTAGTGTTCCTTTCCTTTATACATTATAGGTGAGAGACCATTTTCTTTTTCTTTTTCTTTTTCTTTTTTCAAGGGTCTAGTACCAGGATCTCATTATCTACATTCCTTTGCATATTTTTCAGTTAATCTTTCTACATATCTAGTGTGGATGGGAATATATACCTCTATTTTCATCTATTCGGTTAGTATATAAATATATTCCTTCTCCCATATATATGGCACATCCTTTTCTTATATCCTTCTCGCTATTTTAGGACATTGGCTCTTCCTTTGAGGTTCCAAATAGCTTCCAACATAAGGAGCCTCTTTACATATATCAGTGCCTTAAGCATCCACACATCAGCAGTCGGGTATGTAAAAATGTACCTTTTTCCCACCTCTCTTCCCTTCCTTCCCACCCATCACATATCCATATTGTGAGATTTAATTTTTGCTAATTTTTTGTTAATATCTTTTCGACATTGTAATTGTCATGTTATGTTATTTATGCAGCCTTACTGAAGAAGGTCTGATTATTTGACCGAAACGTTTTATTTTGCTGGACTGCTACTCAAGTAATAAAAATATTTTCTTTATTATCACTATCCACCTAGTTGAGTGCCAAGTCATTTACTTACTATTTGATTACTGGTGTGGGAAACCTCTCTTGAGCACCGACACAGCTGTGCCACGATATACTCAATCTGGTTTCCGCTCTTTACACTCTACTGAAACTGCCCTCACTAAAGTCTCTAATGACCTACTAACAGCTAAATCTAATGGTCACTACTCCATGCTAATTCTCTTGGATCTCTCTGCAGCATTTGATACTGTGGATCATCAGCTCCTCCTCACTATGCTCCGCTCCATCGGCCTCAAGGACACCGTTCTCTCCTGGTTCTCCTCCTATCTCTCTGACCGATCCTTCACTGTATGTTTCGCTGGTTCCTCCTCCTCTCACCTTCCCCTTACTGTTGGGGTTCCTCAAGGATCAGTCCTAGGCCCCCTCCTCTTCTCGTTGTATACTGCCCCTATTGGACAAACAATCAGTAGATTTGGTTTCCAGTACCATCTCTATGCTGACGACACCCAACTATACACTTCTTCTCCTGATCTCACGCCTGCCTTATTAGAAAACACCAGTGATTGTCTTACCGCTGTCTCTAGCATCATGTCCTCCCTCTATCTGAAACTAAACCTGTCAAAAACTGAACTCCTCGTGTTTTCTCCCTCTACTAACCTACCTTTGCCTGACATTGCCATCTCCGTTTGCGGTTCCACCATTACTCCAAAGCAACATGCCCGCTGCCTTGGGGTCATCCTTGATTCTGACCTTTCATTCACCCCCCACATCCGATCACTGGCTCGCTCTTCTTACCTGCATCTCAAAAACATTTCTAGAATTCGCCCTTTTCTTACTTTCGACTCTGCAAAAACTCTTACTGTTTCACTTATTCATTCTCGTCTGGACTATTGTAACTCTCTACTAATCGGCCTCCCTCTTACCAAACTCTCCCCGCTCCAATCTGTCCTGAATGCTGCTGCCAGGATCATATTCCTCACCAACCGTTACACCGATGCCTCTACCTTGTGCCAGTCATTACACTGGTTACCCATCCACTCAAGAATCCAGTACAAAACTACTACCCTCATCCACAAAGCACTCCATGGCTCAGCACCACCCTACATCTCCTCTCTGGTCTCGGTCTACCACCCTACCCGTGCCCTCCGCTCCGCTGATGACCTCAGGTTAGCATCCTCAATAATCAGAACCTCCCACTCCCGTCTCCAAGACTTTACACGTGCTGCGCCGATTCTTTGGAATGCACTACCTAGGATAATACGATTAATCCCCAATCCCCACAGTTTTAAGCGTGCCCTAAAAACTCATTTGTTCAGACTGGCCTACCGCCTCAATGCATTAACCTAACGATCCCTGTGTGGCCTATATTAAAAAAAAAAAAAAAAAAATTAACTGGTTCATGCAGCTTTACATGAACACCCAAGCCTTACACTATGGCTGGTCCGAATAACTATAGCAATTGTTACCATCCACCTCTCGTGTCTCCCCTTTTCCTCATAGTTTGTAAGCTTACGAGCAGGGCCCTCACTCCTCTTGGTATCTGTTTTGAACTGTATTTCTGTTATGCTGTAATGTCTATTGTATGTACAAGTCCCCTCTATAATTTGTAAAGCGCTGCGGAATATGTTGGCGCTATATAAATAAAAATTATTATTATTATTATTACTCTATTATGCTATCCACATCAAACCTAAGACTCCACAAGATTATCTCTAACAGTCAAGAGGTAATGAACGCGTTTCCATCTGAGGACCATGCCACAAACCTAAAAGACCTCGACTTGGGTTCTGATGTTCCTCCAACACAGCACAGCCTTGGTCTACTGTGGGATATCAAACGGGACACCTTCACCTTCCAAATGTCACCCTATGACAAACCCTTTACCAAACGAGGAGTCCTGTCTGTCATAAATAGCATCTATGATCCTCTCGGGTTTGTAGCACCCGTCACTATTCAAGGCAAGATACTGTTAAGACAGCTTACGGCCGAGAACACGGATTGGGACACCCCGCTTCCAACTCAGAAACAGCAAAGGTGGGAAGCATGGAAGAAGTCTCTGGAGTTCTTACAGCAACTCCAAGTTCCACATTGTTATTCTCCAAGATCACCTTTGACTGCAATCAGAAGAGATGTCCATATTTTCTCTGATGCATCTACTGAAGCCATAGCCGCAGTAGCTTATCTGATGACCTTAGGAGCCAATAAGGTGCATTGTGGTTTCATCCTGGGTAAGACCAAATTAACTCCAAAGCCTGCACACTCTGTACCCAGACTCGAGCTTTGCGCTGCGGTATTGACAGTAGAAATTGCTGAAGTTGTACGAAACGAAATGGACATTACAATTGATTCCTTTACCTTCTACACAGACAGCAGGGTGGTACTCGGGTACATACACAACCAAACGAAGCAGTTCTATACATATGTGAGCAACAGAGTAGAGCACATCAGAAGTTTTTCTACCCCTGAGCAGTGGCATCACATCTCCACCAATTTAAACCCAGCCGACCGAGGTACAAGACTCACAGCTGCTTCTAAGCTTGGTGATAACATGTGGTTGGCGCCTCCTAGTCTCCTGTACGAAGATTTCTGTGCTAACAACACCAAAAATGCTTATGAGCTGGTGGAACCAGAATCTGACAAGGAGATAAGACAAACTATCTCTGCTCACTATACTTCAATGACATCTAGGCAAGGTTTGAAGTCTCACCGCTTTGAACGCTTCTCAAGCTGGTCTTCCGTTGTACGAACTGTAGCTCGTCTTATCCACATTGCTCGCTGTTTTACAAAGGACAAGCTCTCAGGGTGCCATGGTTGGCACGTGTGTAAGAGTCGTCTTCCTGCCGACGACATAGACCATGCTGAACAAGTCTTCATCAGGTGTGTGCAACAAGAAGAATATTCACATGAGATTGGCAGTATTACCAAGGGAGTCATTGTGTCCAAAAACAGCACCCTACTCGACTTGAACCCAGTAGTCGATCATCTCAAGTTTCTAAGAGTGGGTGGACGTTTAAGTAAATCAGACCTATACGATAAGGAGCAGAACGCTATCATCATTCCAGGTCGACATCACGTCACTACTCTGTTGATTCGGCACTATCACGAACGAGTACAGCACCAAGGCAGACATCTTACTGAAGGTGCCATCAGGTCCGCTGGCTTGTGGATCATGGGAATGAAAAGGTGCATCTCCTCAGTTCTCCATAGATGTGTCAAGTGTCGAAGGTTACGAGGAAAACACCAACAACAACAAATGGCGAACCTCCCAGCAGATCGACTGAGCACGGACCAACCGTTCTCATATGTTGGTGTAGACGTCTTCGGGCCATGGTCGGTTGTTACCAGGAAAACCCGTGGAGGAGCCGCGAACAGTAAGCGGTGGGCTGTCCTATTTACCTGTCTCAGTATCCGTGCAGTTCACATCGAGATAATTGAATCCATGGATACCTCCAGCTTCATCAATGCCCTAAGAAGATTCTTTTCCATCCGGGGACCTGCCAAGCAACTCCGGTCCGACTGCGGCGCAAACTTTGTAGGAGCCTGCAAGGACCTGCAGTTTGACAACTTCTTGTCCGACAATGGATGCACTTGCGTATTCAACCCTCCACATTCTTCACACATGGGTGGATCTTGGGAACGCATGATTGGTGTTGCACGAAGGATCCTCGACTCCATGTTGCTGGACCATAAACTTCCCCTTACTCATGAAGTTCTGGTCACTTTCCTCGCAGAAGTGTCAGCCATAATAAATGCTAGACCTTTGGTTCCAGTATCATCCGACCCCGATGCTCCAGCGATCCTTACTCCAGCTACACTTCTTACACAGAAGACTGGAGCTGCTACAGTTCCACCTGGGAATTTCGATAACAAGGACATTTACAAACGTCAGTGGAGGCAAGTACAACATCTGGCTAACGTGTTTTGGCATCGCTGGAAGACTGAATATTTGCACTCGCTTCAAAACCGTCACAAATGGCAGACGCCCAGTCCCAATCTCCAAGAAGGAGACCTCGTTCTCTTAAAGGACAAAGAGGCTCATCGCAATGACTGGCCAATGGGACTTATCGCCAAGGTCCTACCCAGTGAGGACGGAAAGACTCGTAAGGTAGAAGTTAAGGTGACAAAAGGGGGCTCTACCCGAACCTTCTTCCGCCCGGTCACTGAACTCGTGCTGCTTCTACGAAAGGAGGACATCACATGAACTGAACATGCTCCTGGACGTTGCTCACGGCGGGGAGCATTCCACCTCGTCTCCCAGTTTTATTGAATATTGACATTTTCCATTGGATTGAACTGTTAACATTCCCATTGGATTCTGGGTTGGTGGAAGAGTTGGCATGTTTGCGGCTTCCCCAATCTGAAGATGGGTTTAATATATTTGGACTTATCTTTCGGTTTGATCTACGGGTCAACAACAACGAGTTTGAACTTTAAAATCTTTGATGTTTATTATTGCATGCATGTTTTCTTTCCTCTTGTTTTTTCAGGTTCGAACGACTTCGAAGAATTACGGACATCGTGAAATCCAAGGATTTCAGACGGGGAGTGTCATGTCTCACGACTTAGGAAATCATTCAATGTTTGCATTGCTTGTGTTCGATCCTTCTTTCTAGGCAGAAGTTTGCCTTTCCCTGTATTTTGACCCAACTCTCTCACTGTAGTCCTGTGATGTATGTTTGTTCTTGCCCTTATTCTCCATTTTGTTATCATTCCTCCATCTGTATGCATCCTACTACATGTCCTCTGTTGAATATTCCTTTTTACCTGCTACTTTCATCATAATACAAGAATTTCAGTTAAAGCAACCCTCTTTTCCTGGAGTCTTCTTACATGAGATCGTGGCTGAGTTAAGCTGTCTGATTAATCGGTATAAACGTGAGTACAGGTGAATACGGAAGCGCCTAAAAAGAAAGGTCTATCCAGATGCCATAGGAGCCCCACACACAGATGATACATCATCAGATTGGGGGAAGCACTATATGAGAAAACTCACCCAGTGGGGTCAGGACTAGTGTTGAGCGATACCTTCCGATATCGGAAAGTATCGGTATCGGTTTGGATCGGCCGATATTCAAAAAATATCGGATATCGCCGATACCGATACCCGATCCCAATGCAAGTCAATGGGACCAAAATATCGGAATTAAAATAAACCCTTTCTTTCCTTGTAGGTTCATTCTACCTGAAGGAAAACAACTAAGAATAATGTAGGATGTATGGGGGAGGTGGCGGAGACATTAAAGGCAATGAGGATTAGTCCAATCAAATAGAATAGCATGTTTTTTTTTTTTTTTTAAAGAAGTTCGGATTGAAAAAGATATTGAGTATGTAAATTTTTTTTATTTTGTCAGATATTGATGTTTCACTATTCCACGCCCTTCCCCTTCTTTTTTTTCTTTTTTTTTTTTTTTTCTTTTCCCACACTTTCATCTTCATCATCATCAGCATCCTTGACATCAACTTCTTCACCTTATTCATCTTCTTCTTCATCTTCTACCTATTTTTTTTTTTATTACATTCTTCATATTCATTTTCTTCAACTATTATTATTCTTCCTATTCTACATATTCTTTTTATTCCACTGTTATTATTCTTCCTATTCTACTTCTTCATCATATTCTCATTTGTGACAGGCATTCCCGTAGTTGTTGTCTATAAAAGTTGGAAGATTACACCTTCCGTTCTGCCAGTCACAAAAGTTACATTTGTCCGCGTTCAGTTTGGCCTGCAGCATCAGGCTTTATCCAGGGGCACCACGAGGAGGAACGGACTCACCCCCATACACTGCTTAGTCTTCTTCTGCATATAATTTAGATAATATCTTTTGCTCTGATATTAAGTCTTATGCTTAATGTTCTTCTGCTCTTTGTTCTGCAGCCTCTTGTTCTTCTGCTTCTCGGTCTTCCATGTTGTCGTCTCCAGGGTCTTCGTCTCCAGTGTCGTCATCTCCGCCGTCGTCGTCATCGGGGTGGTCTTCCGGGTCGTCGTCATCGGGGTGGTCTTCCGGGTTGTCGACGTTAGGGTCTTCAACTTGGAAATGTAGCAGAAGGTACAAGAAGGCTGAGAAAATGCCAAGAACCAGCTGATGGAACTGGAACTCGGATGGCTACCCGAAGGTTCAAGAGCCTATGGAACTACCGAGGACCAGCTGACGTTACTGGAACCCGGTTACTAAGCAGGAGGTACCCGTGCTAAAAAGCACTACCAAGGACCGCCTGACGTTGGCGGAACTCGGATACCCAGAAGGAGGCACCTAAGCCAAAGGCTCTGCCCGGAACCAGATGACGTTACTGGAACCAGGATGGGGAGCAGAAGGTACAAGAGCAAAAGACACTGCCGAGAACCAGCTGACGGTACTGGAACCCGGATGGGTAGCCGAATGTCCAAGAGCCAATGGAACTACCAAGGACCAGCTGACGTTACTGGAACCCGGTTACTAAGCAGGAGGTACCCGTGCCTGAAAGCACTACCAAGGACCACCTGACATTGGTGGAACTTGGATACCCAGAAGGAGGCACCTAAGCCAAAGGCTCTGCCCGGAACCAGCTGACGGTACTGGAACCAGGATGGGGAGCAGAAGGTACAAGAGCAAAAGACACTGCCGAGAACCAGCTGACGGTGCTGGAACCAGGTGGTGGACCCCAAGGCCCACAGGAGAGGAGAGAACAGCTAGGCCGCGAGGCAGCCGCAGTTACCGAACCCCAACAGTCCTACAGGGGGAGCTGGGCCTACTGGCACTACAGAACCAGCCTTGACTACCAGTTCACGCAGCCCACATAGGAAGCTCCTAAACTGGAGGCACCCTGGAGTTGGCTAACTCGACCGCCCCACGACGGGGCAAGCATAGGCGTCTCAGTGAAGTTGACACAACCCGGAAACAGCTGACGGTGCTGAAACCAGGCTTGGCACGAGGGAGTACCTGTGACAAGAACACTGCCGAGAACCAGCTGGCGGTGCTGGAACCCGGATGCGTTGCCCCAGTGTGCAAGAGCCAATGGCACGACCGAGGACCAGCTGACGGTGCTGGAACCCGGTTACTAAGCTGTAGGTGCCCGCGCTTAAAAGCACTACCAAGGACCGCCTGGCGTTGGCGGAACTCGGCTACCCAGGAGGAGGCACCTAAGCCAAAGGCTCGGCCCGGAACCAGCTGACGGTGCTGGAACCAGGTGGTGGACCCCAAGGCCCACAGGAGAGGAGAGAACAGCTAGGCCGCGAGGCAGCCGCAGTTACCGAACCCCAACAGTCCTACAGGGGGAGCTGGGCCTACTGGCACTACAGAACCAGCCTTGACTACCAGTTCACGCAGCCCACATAGGAAGCTCCTAAACTGGAGGCACCCTGGAGTTGGCTAACTCGACCGCCCCACGACGGGGCAAGCATAGGCGTCTCAGTGAAGTTGACACAACCCGGAAACAGCTGACGGTGCTGAAACCAGGCTTGGCACGAGGGAGTACCTGTGACAAAAACACTGCCGAGAACCAGCTGGCGGTGCTGGAACCCAGATGCGTTGCCCCAGTGTGCAAGAGCCAATGGCACGACCGAGGACCAGCTGACGGTGCTGGAACCCGGTTACTAAGCTGTAGGTGCCCGCGCTTAAAAGCACTACCAAGGACCGCCTAACGTTGGTGGAACTCGGCTACCCAGGAGGAGGCACCTAAGCCAAAGGCTCGGCCCGGAACCAGCTGACGGTGCTGGAACCAGGTGGTGGACCCCAAGGCCCACAGGAGAGGAGAGAACAGCTAGGCCGCGAGGCAGCCGCAGTTACCGAACCCCAACAGTCCTACAGGGGGAGCTGGGCCTACTGGCACTACAGAACCAGCCTTGACTACCAGTTCACGCAGCCCACATAGGAAGCTCCTAAACTGGAGGCACCCTGGAGTTGGCTAACTCGACCGCCCCACGACGGGGCAAGCATAGGCGTCTCAGTGAAGTTGACACAACCCGGAAACAGCTGACGGTGCTGAAACCAGGCTTGGCACGAGGGAGTACCTGTGACAAGAACACTGCCGAGAACCAGCTGGCGGTGCTGGAACCCAGATGCGTTGCCCCAGTGTGCAAGAGCCAATGGCACGACCGAGGACCAGCTGACGGTGCTGGAACCCGGTTACTAAGCTGTAGGTGCCCGCGCTTAAAAGCACTACCAAGGACCGCCTGGCGTTGGCGGAACTCGGCTACCCAGGAGGAGGCACCTAAGCCAAAGGCTCGGCCCGGAACCAGCTGACGGTGCTGGAACCAGGTGGTGGACCCCAAGGCCCACAGGAGAGGAGAGAACAGCTAGGCCGCGAGGCAGCCGCAGTTACCGAACCCCAACAGTCCTACAGGGGGAGCTGGGCCTACTGGCACTACAGAACCAGCCTTGACTACCAGTTCACGCAGCCCACATAGGAAGCTCCTAAACTGGAGGCACCCTGGAGTTGGCTAACTCGACCGCCCCACGACGGGGCAAGCATAGGCGTCTCAGTGAAGTTGACACAACCCGGAAACAGCTGACGGTGCTGAAACCAGGCTTGGCACGAGGGAGTACCTGTGACAAAAACACTGCCGAGAACCAGCTGGCGGTGCTGGAACCCAGATGCGTTGCCCCAGTGTGCAAGAGCCAATGGCACGACCGAGGACCAGCTGACGGTGCTGGAACCCGGTTACTAAGCTGTAGGTGCCCGCGCTTAAAAGCACTACCAAGGACCGCCTAACGTTGGCGGAACTCGGCTACCCAGGAGGAGGCACCTAAGCCAAAGGCTCGGCCCGGAACCAGCTGACGGTGCTGGAACCAGGTGGTGGACCCCAAGGCCCACAGGAGAGGAGAGAACAGCTAGGCCGCGAGGCAGCCGCAGTTACCGAACCCCAACAGTCCTACAGGGGGAGCTGGGCCTACTGGCACTACAGAACCAGCCTTGACTACCAGTTCACGCAGCCCACATAGGAAGCTCCTAAACTGGAGGCACCCTGGAGTTGGCTAACTCGACCGCCCCACGACGGGGCAAGCATAGGCGTCTCAGTGAAGTTGACACAACCCGGAAACAGCTGACGGTGCTGAAACCAGGCTTGGCACGAGGGAGTACCTGTGACAAAAACACTGCCGAGAACCAGCTGGCGGTGCTGGAACCCAGATGCGTTGCCCCAGTGTGCAAGAGCCAATGGCACGACCGAGGACCAGCTGACGGTGCTGGAACCCGGTTACTAAGCTGTAGGTGCCCGCGCTTAAAAGCACTACCAAGGACCGCCTGGCGTTGGCGGAACTCGGCTACCCAGGAGGAGGCACCTAAGCCAAAGGCTCGGCCCGGAACCAGCTGACGGTGCTGGAACCAGGTGGTGGACCCCAAGGCCCACAGGAGAGGAGAGAACAGCTAGGCCGCGAGGCAGCCGCAGTTACCGAACCCCAACAGTCCTACAGGGGGAGCTGGGCCTACTGGCACTACAGAACCAGCCTTGACTACCAGTTCACGCAGCCCACATAGGAAGCTCCTAAACTGGAGGCACCCTGGAGTTGGCTAACTCGACCGCCCCACGACGGGGCAAGCATAGGCGTCTCAGTGAAGTTGACACAACCCGGAAACAGCTGACGGTGCTGAAACCAGGCTTGGCACGAGGGAGTACCTGTGACAAGAACACTGCCGAGAACCAGCTGGCGGTGCTGGAACCCAGATGCGTTGCCCCAGTGTGCAAGAGCCAATGGCACGACCGAGGACCAGCTGACGGTGCTGGAACCCGGTTACTAAGCTGTAGGTGCCCGCGCTTAAAAGCACTACCAAGGACCGCCTGGCGTTGGCGGAACTCGGCTACCCAGGAGGAGGCACCTAAGCCAAAGGCTCGGCCCGGAACCAGCTGACGGTGCTGGAACCAGGTGGTGGACCCCAAGGCCCACAGGAGAGGAGAGAACAGCTAGGCCGCGAGGCAGCCGCAGTTACCGAACCCCAACAGTCCTACAGGGGGAGCTGGGCCTACTGGCACTACAGAACCAGCCTTGACTACCAGTTCACGCAGCCCACATAGGAAGCTCCTAAACTGGAGGCACCCTGGAGTTGGCTAACTCGACCGCCCCACGACGGGGCAAGCATAGGCGTCTCAGTGAAGTTGACACAACCCGGAAACAGCTGACGGTGCTGAAACCAGGCTTGGCACGAGGGAGTACCTGTGACAAAAACACTGCCGAGAACCAGCTGGCGGTGCTGGAACCCAGATGCGTTGCCCCAGTGTGCAAGAGCCAATGGCACGACCGAGGACCAGCTGACGGTGCTGGAACCCGGTTACTAAGCTGTAGGTGCCCGCGCTTAAAAGCACTACCAAGGACCGCCTAACGTTGGCGGAACTCGGCTACCCAGGAGGAGGCACCTAAGCCAAAGGCTCGGCCCGGAACCAGCTGACGGTGCTGGAACCAGGTGGTGGACCCCAAGGCCCACAGGAGAGGAGAGAACAGCTAGGCCGCGAGGCAGCCGCAGTTACCGAACCCCAACAGTCCTACAGGGGGAGCTGGGCCTACTGGCACTACAGAACCAGCCTTGACTACCAGTTCACGCAGCCCACATAGGAAGCTCCTAAACTGGAGGCACCCTGGAGTTGGCTAACTCGACCGCCCCACGACGGGGCAAGCATAGGCGTCTCAGTGAAGTTGACACAACCCGGAAACAGCTGACGGTGCTGAAACCAGGCTTGGCACGAGGGAGTACCTGTGACAAAAACACTGCCGAGAACCAGCTGGCGGTGCTGGAACCCAGATGCGTTGCCCCAGTGTGCAAGAGCCAATGGCACGACCGAGGACCAGCTGACGGTGCTGGAACCCGGTTACTAAGCTGTAGGTGCCCGCGCTTAAAAGCACTACCAAGGACCGCCTAACGTTGGCGGAACTCGGCTACCCAGGAGGAGGCACCTAAGCCAAAGGCTCGGCCCGGAACCAGCTGACGGTGCTGGAACCAGGTGGTGGACCCCAAGGCCCACAGGAGAGGAGAGAACAGCTAGGCCGCGAGGCAGCCGCAGTTACCGAACCCCAACAGTCCTACAGGGGGAGCTGGGCCTACTGGCACTACAGAACCAGCCTTGACTACCAGTTCACGCAGCCCACATAGGAAGCTCCTAAACTGGAGGCACCCTGGAGTTGGCTAACTCGACCGCCCCACGACGGGGCAAGCATAGGCGTCTCAGTGAAGTTGACACAACCCGGAAACAGCTGACGGTGCTGAAACCAGGCTTGGCACGAGGGAGTACCTGTGACAAGAACACTGCCGAGAACCAGCTGGCGGTGCTGGAACCCAGATGCGTTGCCCCAGTGTGCAAGAGCCAATGGCACGACCGAGGACCAGCTGACGGTGCTGGAACCCGGTTACTAAGCTGTAGGTGCCCGCGCTTAAAAGCACTACCAAGGACCGCCTGGCGTTGGCGGAACTCGGCTACCCAGGAGGAGGCACCTAAGCCAAAGGCTCGGCCCGGAACCAGCTGACGGTGCTGGAACCAGGTGGTGGACCCCAAGGCCCACAGGAGAGGAGAGAACAGCTAGGCCGCGAGGCAGCCGCAGTTACCGAACCCCAACAGTCCTACAGGGGGAGCTGGGCCTACTGGCACTACAGAACCAGCCTTGACTACCAGTTCACGCAGCCCACATAGGAAGCTCCTAAACTGGAGGCACCCTGGAGTTGGCTAACTCGACCGCCCCACGACGGGGCAAGCATAGGCGTCTCAGTGAAGTTGACACAACCCGGAAACAGCTGACGGTGCTGAAACCAGGCTTGGCACGAGGGAGTACCTGTGACAAGAACACTGCCGAGAACCAGCTGGCGGTGCTGGAACCCGGATGCGTTGCCTTGCCTATTAAAGATTGTCTTCCTAGAGCCCCAACTAGCGGTGTTGGAGCAAAGGGTAAGCAGGGGGAGATGAGTGTAGGCCGAAGCCTGCACTGGAGGCAGCTTTGTGTCTGCGTTGCGTTTGCAGGACACTTTGCCGGCTACACACTGGGGGAACAGCTGGCGTTGCTGAACCCCACTAACACAATGGCGTGTGTTTTTATCTGTGCAGCTAGCACTTGCGGGCAAAAACTTGCGATGTTAGAGCCCGTGTTGAAGCAGGAGGAGGAGGAGAGGAGCAGAGTGTAGGCCGAAGCCTAGTTGAACCAATTTCAAAGGAAACCTTTAACCCCCCCCTCAGGTGTTACAAAGTACAAGAGACACACCTTGTGCAGTATTAATGCTGCACAAGTGAAAGGTTGCTCTATTAATTTGTCTACTTGCACACGCTGAATGAAAGACATACACAATTTACCCCATTCTACAGTCAAACTGTAGTGGATGCGTGACTTGGTTTTTTGATGAGACGCAGCACAGGTGTCCAAAATAACGCCTTGGTGCTTGGCGCAGCTTCCTGAGCGTTGTTATTTGCTGTACAGGAGTCTGCGCTCTTGTGTTATCCCTTGGCAATGCCCTGTTAGCGCTGCCCATCTTATGACCTCATTTCATGTTGGCCGGTGCGGTTAACGATGGCCATAAATCCCAGACCCACAGTGTCTTTTCATAAAGCCACACTGCGGTGCTGGGATTCGTGGCCTTGAGCAGTAAATATTTTGGCCGCTCACACACGTCCTTACACCTGCTTCAGACTGGGCGGCCTCTGCTGATCCCTTCTCGCATGCCGCGGCCATGAGGCTGCACAGTCTGAAGAAGGCGGAAGGAGATGAGTTAAGACAGGCGAAGATATGCACTGCTCGTGCCCATCAATCACACCCTCGCAGTCAAAATAATTAAGACAACGAGGAGCATTTTATTCAGGCAGGGCGGACGAACAGGCGCAAGTAGCCAACCAATGATGTCAGAAGACGGGAAGCGCTACCAAGGGGGGTGCTGCGTATCATTAGAAAGGAAAGTCACACCTCAGGGACAGTGGAATGGTCTCAAAGAGACACATTTTGTACGTGTTGAGTTCCACGTGGGCAAGGAGAAAACGTCAGCCACCTTGTACAAATGCAGCAGTACTGCTGTACAAGGTGGCTGTTATACATAGAAACACCTGGGGGTGGTGGCCAGGCTCCCTTCAATTTCAGTTCATGTGCCTGCGTGGCGTTTGCAGGTCACGTTGCAAGCTGCACAGCAGGGGAACAGCTGGCGGTGCTGAACCCCACTAACACATTGGCTGGTGTTTTTCTCTGTGCAGCTAGCATGTCCGGGCAAAAACTAGCGGTGTTAGAGCCCAGGGTCAGCAGGAGGAGGAGGAGAGGAGCAAAGTGTAGGCCGAAGCCTGCACTGGTGGCAGCTTTTGGTCGGTTGTGCCAGCGTGGCTTGTGCTGGACACGATGCCGGCTACACAGCGGGGGAACAGCTGGCGGTGCTGAACCCCACTAACACATTGGCTGGTGTTTTTCTCTGTGCAGCTAGCATGTCCGGGCAGAAACTGGCGTTGTTTGAGCCCAGGGTCAGCAGGAGGAGGAGAGGAGCAAAGTGTAGGCCGAAGCCTGCACTGGTGGCAGCTTTTGTTCTGTTGTGCCAGCGTGGCTTGTGCTGGACACGTTGCCGACTACACAGCAGGGGAACAGCTGGCGGTGCTGAACCCCACTAACACATTGGCTGGTGTTTTTCTCTGTGCAGCTAGCATTTCCGGGCAAAAACTAGCGGTGTTTGAGCCCAGGGTCAGCAGGAGGAGTAGAGGAGCAGAGTGTAGGCCGAAGCCTAGTTGAACCAATTTCAAAGGTTACCTTTAACCCCCCCCTCAGGTGTTGCAAGGTACAAGAGCCACACCTTGAACAGCATTAATGATGCACAAGTCAAAGGTTGCTCTATTTAATTTTGCTCCTTGCACACGCTGAATTAAACACGTACACTATTTAGCCCATTATACTGTCAAACAGTTGTGGAGGCGTGACTTGTCTTTTTAAGGAGACGCAGCACAGGTGTCAAAATTTGCACCTAGGTACTGGGCGCAGATTCCTGAGCGTTGTTATTTGCTGTACAGGAGTCTGCGCTCTTGTGTTATCCCTTGGCAATACCCTGTTAGTGCAGGCCGTCTCATGACCTCATTTCATGTTGGCCGGTGCGGTTAACGATGGCCATAAATCCCAGACCCACAGTGGCTTTTCCTAAAGTCACACTGCGGTGCTGGGATTCGTGGCCTTGTGCAGTAAATATGTTCGCCGCTCACACATGTCCTTACACCTGCTTCAGACTGGGCGGCCTCAGCTGATCCCTTATCGCATGCCGCGGCCATGAGGCCGCACAGTCAGAAGAAGGCGGAAGGAGGGGAGTGAAAACAGGGGAACATATGCACTGCTCGTGCCCATCAATCACACCCTCGCAGTCAAAATATATGAGACAACGGGGGGCGTTGTGTCGGGCAGGGGGGACGCACAGGCACAGCCAGCCAACCAATGATGTCAGGAGACGGGCAGCGCTAACAATGGGGGTGCTGCGTGTCATTAAAAAGGAAAGTCACACCTCAGGGACATTGTAATGGTCTGTAATGAGACACATTTTGTACTTGTTGAGTTCCACGTGTGCAAGGAGAAAAAGTCAGCCACCTTGTACAAATGCAGCAGTACTGCTGTACAAGGTGGCTGTTATACATAGAAACACCTGGGGGGGTGGGGGGCAGGCTCCCTTCAATTTCAGTTCATGTGCCTGCGTGGCGTTTGCAGGTCACGTTGCAAGCTACACAGCAGGGGAACAGCTGGCGTTGCTGAACCCCACTGACACATTGACTGGTGTTTTTCTCTGTGCACATTGCATGTCCGGGCAAAAACTAGCGGTGTTAGAGCCCAGGGTCAGCAGGAGGAGGAGGAGAGGAGCAAAGTGTAGGCCGAAGCCTGCACTGGTGGCAGCTTTTGGTCGGTAGTGCCAGCGTGGCTTGTGCTGGACACGATGCCGGCTACACAGCGGGGGAACAGCTGGCGGTGCTGAACCCCACTAACACATTGGCTGGTGTTTTTCTCTGTGCAGCTAGCATGTCCGGGCAGAAACTGGCGTTGTTTGAGCCCAGGGTCAGCAGGAGGAGGAGAGGAGCAAAGTGTAGGCCGAAGCCTGCACTGGTGGCAGCTTTTGTTCTGTTGTGCCAGCGTGGCTTGTGCTGGACACGTTGCCGACTACACAGCAGGGGAACAGCTGGCGGTGCTGAACCCCACTAACACATTGGCTGGTGTTTTTCTCTGTGCAGCTAGCATTTCCGGGCAAAAACTAGCGGTGTTTGAGCCCAGGGTCAGCAGGAGGAGTAGAGGAGCAGAGTGTAGGCCGAAGCCTAGTTGAACCAATTTCAAAGGTTACCTTTAACCCCCCCCTCAGGTGTTGCAAGGTACAAGAGCCACACCTTGAACAGCATTAATGATGCACAAGTCAAAGGTTGCTCTATTTAATTTTGCTCCTTGCACACGCTGAATTAAACACGTACACTATTTAGCCCATTATACTGTCAAACAGTTGTGGAGGCGTGACTTGTCTTTTTAACGAGACGCAGCACAGGTGTCAAAATTTGCACCTAGGTACTGGGCGCAGATTCCTGAGCGTTGTTATTTGCTGTACAGGAGTCTGCGCTATTGTGATCCCTTGGCCATGCGCTGTGAGCGCTTCCTGTCTTCTGACCTCATTTCATGTCGGCCGTTGCGGTTAGCGATGGACATGAATCCCAGACCCACAGTGTGTTTTTAAAAAATCACACTGCGGTGCTGGGATTTGTGCCCTGGTGCACTAAATATGTTTGCCGCTCACACATGTCCTTACACCTGCTTCAGACTGGGCGGCCTCATCTGATCCCTTATCGCCTGCCGCGGCCATGAGGACACCCAGTCTGAAGAAGGCGGAAGGAGATGAGTGAACACAGGCAAACATATGCACTGCACATGCCCATCAATCACACCCTCGCTGTCCAAAAAAATAAGACACCGAGGGCCGTTGTTTCGAGCAGGGGAGATGCACAGGCGCAGCCAGCTAACCAATGATGTCAAAAGACGGGAAGCGCTAACAAGGGTGGTGCTGCGTGTCATTACAAAGGAAAGTCACACCTCAGGGACATTGTAATGGTCTCTAATGAGACACATTTTGTACGTGTTGAGTTCCACGTGGGCAAGGAGAAAAAGTCAGCCACCTCGTACAAATGCAGCAGTACTGCTGTACAAGGTGGCTGATATACATAGAAACACCTGTGGGTGGGGGGCAGGCTCCCTTCAATTTCAGTTCATGTGCCTGCGTGGCGTTTGCAGGTCACGTTGCAAGCTACACAGCAGGGGAACAGCTGGCGTTGCTGAACCCCACTGACACATTGACTGGTGTTTTTCTCTGTGCACATTGCATGTCCGGGCAAAAACTAGCGGTGTTAGAGCCCAGGGTCAGCAGGAGGAGGAGGAGAGGAGCAAAGTGTAGGCCGAAGCCTGCACTGGTGGCAGCTTTTGGTCGGTTGTGCCAGCGTGGCTTGTGCTGGACACGATGCCGACTACACAGCAGGGGAACAGCTGGCGGTGCTGAAACCCACTAACACATTGGCTGGTGTTTTTCTCTGTGCAGCTAGCATTTCCGGGCAAAAACTAGCGGTGTTTGAGCCCAGGGTCAGCAGGAGGAGTAGAGGAGCAGAGTGTAGGCCGAAGCCTAGTTGAACCAATTTCAAAGGTTACCTTTAACCCCCCCCTCAGGTGTTGCAAGGTACAAGAGCCACACCTTGAACAGCATTAATGATGCACAAGTCAAAGGTTGCTCTATTTAATTTTGCTCCTTGCACACGCTGAATTAAACACGTACACTATTTAGCCCATTATACTGTCAAACAGTTGTGGAGGCGTGACTTGTCTTTTTAACGAGACGCAGCACAGGTGTCAAAATTTGCACCTAGGTACTGGGCGCAGATTCCTGAGCGTTGTTATTTGCTGTACAGGAGTCTGCGCTATTGTGATCCCTTGGCCATGCGCTGTGAGCGCTTCCTGTCTTCTGACCTCATTTCATGTCGGCCGTTGCGGTTAGCGATGGACATGAATCCCAGACCCACAGTGTGTTTTCAAAAAATCACACTGCGTGGCTGGGATTCGTGGCCTTGTGCAGTAAATAGGTTTGCCGCTTACACATGTCCTTACACCTGCTCCAGACTGGGCGGCCTCAGCTGATCCCTTATCGCCTACCACGGCCAGGAGGCCGCACAGTCTGAAGAAGGCGGAAGGAGATGAGTTAAGACAGGCGAACATATGCACTGCTCGTGCCCATAAACCACACCCTCGCTGACAAAATAAATATGACAACGAGGGGCGTTGTTTCTAGCAGGGCGGATGCACAGGCGCAGCCAGCTAACCATGATGACAAAAGACGGGAAACGCTACCAAGGGGGGTGCTGCGTATCATTACAAAGGAAAGTCACACCTCAGGGACAGTGGAATGGTCTCAATGAGACACATTTTGTACGTGTTGAGTTCCACGTGGGCAAGGAGAAAAAGTCAGCCACCTTGTACAAATGCAGCAGTACTGCTGTACTAGGTGGCTGTTATACATAGAAACACCTGGGGGGGTGGGGCCAGGTTCCCTTTAATTTCAGTTCATGTGCCTGCGTGGCGTTTGCAGGTCATGTTGCCGGCTACACAGCAGGGGAACAGCTGGCGTTGCTGAACCCCACTAACACATTGGCTGGTGTTTTTCTCTGTGCAGCTTGCACTTCCGGGCAAAAACTAGCGGTGTTTGAGCCCAGGGTCAGCAGGAGGAGGAGAGGAGCAGAGTGTAGGCCGAAGCCTGCACTGGTGGCAGCTTTTGTTCTGTTGTGCCAGCGTGGCTTGTGCTGGACACGTTGCCGACTACACAGCAGGGGAACAGCTGGCGGTGCTGAACCCCACTGACACATCACCTAGTCTTTTTTTCTGTGTAGACAACACTTCCAGGTGGCAACTGACAGTGTTGAAACCCAGGGAATCAAAGAGGAGCAGAGTGTAGGCCGAAGCCTGCAGTGGAGCAAGTTGAAAGGGAACCTTTAACCCCCCCCCCCAGGCATTTGTTGCTGAAAGAGCCATCTTGTACAGCAGTAATACTGCACATGGAAAATGGTGGCTCCGAAAATTATGCTCCTTGCAAACGCTGAAGTACACACTCATATAATGTGTCCCCTCACACCGTCAAACCATCCCGGAAGTGGGACTTTCCTTTGTAATGTGACACAGCACAGCCGTCATTCCAACCCCCTTGGTGCCGGGCACCACCTCCTCAACGTTGTTTGGTTCTGTCACGGAGCCCGCACTGTAATGTTATCCCTTGGCCATGCACAGTTAGCGGTGCCCGTCTTCTGACATCATGTAGGTGTCAGGCTGGCAGTGCCTGTGCGTCCAAGCTGCCCGAGATCCAACCTTGCAGTGTCATCTAATGTAGTCCCACTGCGGGCCAGGGATCCATGGGCATGCGCAGTGCATATCATCGCCTCTCACTCACCTCCTTCCTGCTTCTTCAGACTGTGCGGCGTCACGGCCGTGGCATGCTATTAGGGATCAGCTGACGCCGCCTAGTCTGAAGAAGCGTGAAGAAGGGGAGTGAGAGGCTAGTATATGCACTGCGCATGGCCATGGATACCAGGCCCACTGTGGGATCACATTAGACGACACTGCGAGGTGTGATTTCGGGCAGCGTGGACGCACAGGCGCAGCCAGGACGACAACAAATGATGTCAGAGGACGGGCAGCGCAAACTGTGCATGGCCAAGGGATAACATAACAGCGCAGGGTCCATGACGGAATCAAACAACGCTAAGGAGGCAGCGCACGGTGCCAAGGGGGTAGCAATGACGGCTGTGCTGCGTCACATTACAAAGGAAAGTCCCACCTCCGGGACGGTTGGACGGTGTGAGGGGACACATTACATGAGTGTGTAGTTCAGCGTTTGCAAGGAGCATAATTTCAAGAGCGACCTTTCCCTTGTGCAGTATTAGTGCTGCACATGGTGGCTCTTTCAGTAACAAACGCCTAGGGGGGGGGGGGGGGGACAGGTCCCCTTACATTTTAGTTGTGCCAGCGTGGCGGTCGCATGACACGTTGCCGGATACACAGCTGGGGATCAGCTGACGTTACTGAACCCCAATAACAGAGGAGCGACTGTTGACTGTGCACACAGCACTTCCAGGCACCAACTGGCGGTGTTAGAGCCCAGGGACAGCAGGAGGAGCAGATTGGAGGTATTGCCGCACACACAGCTGGGGATCAGCTGACGTTACTGAACCCCAATAACAGAGGAGCGACTGTTGACTGTGCACACAGCACTTCCAGGCACCAACTGGCGGTGTTAGAGCCCAGGGACAGCAGGAGGAGCAGAGGAACAGAGTGTAGGCCGAAGCCTGATTGGAGCAAGTTGAAAGGAAACCTTTAACCCCCCCCCCAAGACGTTTGTAGCTGAAAGAGCCATGTTGTGCAGCACTAAGGATGCAAAAGGAAAAGGTTGCTCTTTTAATTATGCTCCTTGCAAACACCGAAGTAAACACTAAAAATGTGTCCCTTTATACCGTTAAACCGTTCCGGAGGTGCGAATTTCCTTCGTAATGGGACACAGCACAGCTGTCATTCCTATCCCCTTGATGCCGTGCGCTGCCTCCTCAGCGTTGTTTTAAGCTGCCACGGAGCCTGCGCTGTTCTGTTAGCCCTTGGCCATGCCCAATTAGCGCTGCCTGTCTTCTGACATAATTTGGTGTCAGGCTGTCAGTGCCTGTGCGTCCACGCTGCTCCAGATCCCACCTCGCAGTCTCATCTAACGTAATCCCACTGCGGGCCTTGGAACCATGGGCATGCACAGTGCATAACCTCGACTCTCACTCCCCTCCTTCCCTCTTCTTCAGACTGTGCGGTGTCACGGCCGTGGCATGCTAGGGATCAGCTGACGGCGCACAGTCTAAAGAAGGCGGAGGGAAATGAGCGAGAGCCCGAGGGGAAGATATGCACTGCGCATGCCCATGGATCCCAGGCCCGCAGTGTGACTCAATCAGAAGACACTGCGAGGCGGGATCTCGGGCACCGCGGCCGCACAGGCGCAGCCAGCCTGACACCAAATTATGTCAGAAGACAGGCAGCACAAATAGGGCATGCCCAAGGGATAACAGAACAGCGCAGGCTCCGTGACAGCTTAAAACAACGCTGAGGAGGCAGCGCATGGCACCAAGGGGGTAGGAATGACGGCTGTGCTGCGTCACATTACGAAGGAAAGTCCCAGCTCCGGGACGGTATAACGGTATCAGTGAACACATTTTATAAGTGTTAAGTTCTGCGTGTGCAAAGAGCTAAAAAAAAAGAGCTACCTTTTCCTTGTGCAGCATTACTGCTGCACAAGATGGCTCTTTCAGTAACAAACGACAGGGGGGGGGGGGGACAGGTTCCCTTACATTTAGGTTGTTGTGCCAGCGTGGCGGTCGCAGGACACATTGCCGGCTACACAGCTGGGGATCAGCTGACGTTACTGAAACCCAATAACACTGGGTCGTATGTTTTTACTGTGCAGCCTGCACTTCTGAGCCGCAACTGGCGGTGTTGGAGCCCAGGAATAGCAGTTCAGGTGGTAGAAAGATGAACACAGCAGGAGACCTGGATGACACCCAATTACTTAATCAGGCAGAGGAGTGGCAAATTCCTGCGAGATCCAGGCCTGGTTCATTTTCAGGAAAGTAAGCCGGTCAACGTTATCGGAGGATAGTCGCATGCGACGGTCTGTTAGTACACCACCTGCGGCACTAAAGACACGTTCCGATAAGACACTAGCCGCAGGGCAAGCCAGCACCTCCAATGCATACTGGCTTAGCTCTGGCCATGTATCCAGCTTAGAGACCCAAAACTTGAACGGGGAAGAGCCGTCTGGGAGTACAGTAAGAGGGCAAGCCATGTAGTCTGTCACCATCTGACGGAACCGTTGCCTCCTGCTGACTGGAGCCGCCGGTGATGGTGTAGACATTTGGGGCGGGCACACAAAAGTGTGCCAGAGTTGTGCCATACTGGGCTTGCCTTGGGCAGAGGCACTGCTTCTGCTCCCTCTTTGGGCAGAGCCTCCCCCACTGCCTCGACGCACTGAGCTGCTTTGTAAAGCACTAGCAGCACTCCTCTCAGTTGGACAGGAGAAGATGATGGAATTCACCAGTGTGTCGTGGTACTCCCGCAATTTACGCTCCCGGGTCAACGCAGGGATGAGGTTTTGGACGTTGTCCCGGTAGCGAGGATCGAGGAGGGTGAACACCCAATAATCAGGCATGTTGAGAATGTGGTCGATGCGGCGGTCGTTTCTCAGGCACTGCAGCATGAAATCCACCATGTGCTGCAGAGTGCCAACCGGCCCAGAAACGCTGTCCCCTGCTTGAGACATGATCTCTGCCCGCTCGTCATCACCCCACCCTCGCTGTACACACTGACCACTGGACAATTGTGTCGCTCCCTCCTCTGGACGGAGCTCTTCCTCCTCCATTGACTCCTCCTCATCCTCCTCACAAATTGGCCCCTGCGTACCCCTTTGTGAGGAACCACGTGGCGCTGACTCTCCAGAAGCTGATGGAAGAGGTGACTCCTCATCCTCCACCTCTTCCACCACATCATCCCTTAACCCTTGCAAAGTTTGCTGAAGCAGGCAGATAAGGGGGACAGTCATGCTGACTAGTGCATCATCTGCACTTGCCATCCGCGTGGAATAATCAAAAGGACGCAAAACCTGGCAGACGTCCTTCATAGTGGCCCACTCTGTGGTTGTGAAGTCTGATCGGCGCTGACTGCGACTTCTTTGCGCCTGATGCAGCTGGTACTCCATAACTGCTTGCTGCTGCTCACACAACCGCTCCAACATATGTAACGTGGAATTCCACCGGGTAGGTAGGTCACATATGATGCGGTGTTCCGGAAGGCGGAATCGGCGCTGCAGAGCAGCAATGCGGGATCTGGCCAAGCTGGAACGCCGCAAGTGAGCACACTCTAGGCGGACCTTGTGCAGCAGGGCATCAAGATCCGGATAGTCCCTCAGAAAACTCTGCACAACCAAATTGAGCACATGTGCCAGACATGGGATGTGAGTGAGGTTGCCAAGGGCCAAAGCTGCCACCAGATTTCGGCCATTGTCACACACTACCATGCCTGGCTGGAGATTCGCTGGCAGTAACCACACATCGCTCTCCTGCTTTATGGCATTCCAGAGCTCCTGCGCTGTGTGGCTTCGATGCCCCAATGAAACTAGTTTCAAGACGGCCTGCTGACGTTTGGCCACGGCTGTGCTCATGTCGGTCATAGGTAAACGTTCACGGGTCCATGTGGGGGTGGACTGTGACGGATCCTGCAGAGAGGAATCAGAGGAACTGGTGTAAGAGGAGGAGTCGATGCGTACAGACTGGATTCCTGCAATCCTTGGAGTGGGCAGGACACGTCCTGCGCCACTCGCACGATCTGTACCTGGCTCAACAACATTAACCCAATGGGCAGTGAGGGAAACATATCGCCCCTGTCCATGCTGACTGGTCCACGCATCGGTGGTGAGGTGGACCTTGCTACTGACGGCGTTCAGTAGCGCATGTTTTATGTTTGCCTCAACATGCCTGTGCAGGGCAGGGACAGCCTGCCTGCTGAAGTAAAAGCGGCTGGGCACCTTGTACTGTGGGACTGCCAATGCCATCAAGTCACGGAAGCTGTCAGTCTCCACCAGCCTGAACGAGAGCATTTCCAGGGACAACAGTTTGGCAATGCCTGCATTCAGAGCCTGTGCTCGGGGGTGGTTGGCCGAGAATGCCCGCCTTTTCTCCCATGCCTGTACTACCGATGGCTGTAGAGTAGACTGGGAGTGTGAGGATGACTGGGAAGGTGGTGCTGTGGGTGGAATTACACAAGGTCTCTGGGAGGAAGCCAAACCAGCTGTGCGTGAGCTGGAGGAAGAGGCAACACGAGCTGAAGAGGTGGTAGCTGCCGCTGTTGGTTGGCCTACATCTTCAGTGTGTTTCTGTAACTCCACCGCGTGCCTGGTCCGCACATGTTTCCACATATTTGTGGTATTGAGGTTGCTGACATTTTTCCCTCTTTTTACTTTATGATGACACAGCTTGCATTTGACAAAACAAATGTCATCTGCAACTGTGTCAAAAAAGGACCAGGCACTGCAAGTCTTGGGAGCGCCCTTTTTGGCTTTGGAAAGAGACAGGCTCCTAACGGGTGCCAAAGTGGAGGCTACAGGCTCCGCAGTCTTCCCCCTCCCTCTCCCTCTTTGGCCCGTAAGAGGAAGCTCTTCCTCTGAGCTGCTCCCACCACCTTCCTGTTCCTCACGCCACGATGGGTCAAGGACCTCATCATCTCCACTACCCTCTGCCACCAACTGCTCCTCCTGGGTAGTCTCAGCAGCACAGTACGCACGAGAAAGCGGCACCTGAGTTTCATCATCAGATGCGTACTGCGCTGTGGTCACCGGAGGCACTGGCCCACCTGCCTCTTCAGAGTCAGAGAGATAAAGCTTTTGGGCATCACTGCACACTGCCTCTTCTTCCATTTCTCCAATGCTGCTTGGCTGGCCCCCTGTTTCCAAGCCAAGAGATTCAGAGAACAGAAGTAGAGACGGCTCCTGTCCTGGGCTCTCTGACTGCCTGGCCAATTTGGCAGGTGGTGAAGAGACAGATGGCTGCTCTCCAGTGCTCTGTGCCTGAGAGGATGTGGCACTAACTGAAGTCGATGCCGAGGCGTTAGCTGCCATCCACCCGACAACGGCTTCAATTTGGTCTTCACGCAGCAGCGGTGCACGGCGCTCTCCGACAAAGCTGCGCATGAAGGACTGTTCCCTGCTGAAACTGAGTGACGACGAGTCACCGGCGCCCGCAGCAGGCACAGAATCACCACGTCCTCTCCCTGCTCCTCTCCCTGCTCCGCGCCCACGCCCACGTGCCTTACTCCCTGCCCTCTTCATCTTGGTTGACAGATAAAGATAAGCAGAAAAGTACTAAGGCCTTAGTGTGCTTATTCCTGTAATGCTCCTCCTAACAGGTGTAAGAAACACTAATGTTGTAAATTGTGGACTAAACTTTATTATTTTTCAAATGTGGCCTACACAAGTGTAAGTTGTGTTTGGTGAACTTAACCTTTTTTTTGGTGCAGATCGGGCTACAGAGCTAGTTTAAATCACACGGAGACCGTGCAGACAGCCGTAAACGGCGCTGCAAGGCCAAGAAACCCTCCTCTAGGTTATCCTATATAGTGTTTTTCCACTATTTAGCTGGATACAAGTGGAAAGACACTAATAGGAATTTTTTTTTTCAAATTTTAAACTGGCTGCACTATTTGAAAAAAAGGAAATTGTTTTTCAAGGTATGAGGCAGTAACGCACCCTGAGCTGAATCCAACCGGCTATGGCTGCACACAGACTACAGGGCGAGCTGCGCTCACACAGAGACCGTGCAGACAGCCGTAAACGGCGCTGCAAGGCCCCAAAAAAAACCTCTAGGTTATCCTATGTAGTGTTTTTCCACAATTGAGCTGGAGACTGGTGGAAAGACACTAATAGGAATTTTTTTTTTTTTCAAATTTTAAACAGGCTGCACTATTTGAAAAAAAGGAAAATTTTTCTCAAGGTATGAGCCAGTAACGAACCCTGAGCTGAATCCAACCGGCTATGGCTGCACACAGACTACAGGGCGAGCTGGGCTCACACGGAGACCGTGCAGACAGCCGTAAACGGCGCTGCAAGGCCAAAAAACCCTCCTCTAGGTTATCCTATATAGTGTTTTTCCACTATTTAGCTGGATACGAGTGGAAAGACACTAATAGGAATTTTTTTTTTCAAATTTTAAACAGGCTGCACTATTTGAAAAAAAGGAAAATTTTTCTCAAGGTATGAGCCAGTAACGAACCCTGAGCTGAATCCAACCGGCTATGGCTGCACACAGACTACAGGGCGAGCTGGGCTCACACGGAGACCGTGCAGACAGCCGTAAACGGCGCTGCAAGGCCCAAAAACCCCCCTCTAGGTTATCCTATGTAGTGTTTTTCCACAATAGAGCTGGAGACTGGTGGAAAAACACTAATAGGAAATTTGAGAAAAAATGTGCAGCAGGCTGCACTAAGAGCAAAAAAGAACAACTGTGTGAGGCAGTGTGAACCCCCCCTGAGCTGAATACAACCGGGTATATGGCTGCACACAGACTACAGAGTGAGCTGCACACACACACACACACAGAGACCTTGCAGAACGCTGTTAAAACAGCGCTGCAAGGCAAGAGCAAGGTGAACAGTGAAGAACACACAGCGTTTTGCTAAATTAGCCTTTGGAAAGGAAAATAAAGCAATTAGCTAGCTCAACTGGCCCTCAGTTAGAACACAGCGTCCTGTCCCTAACTGAAATCACAGCAGAGTGAGCGCAAAATGGCGGCAGCGCTTTTTTATAGTGCAGAGTGACATCATTTCAGCAGCCAATCCCAGCCTTGCCAGTACTTACATGCCCACCATGCTAAACAGGATGTGCCCACACTTTCATTCATTCCTCATTGGCTGCTGCGTTCAATTTGAATTCTGGGAACTTCCGATTCCGGTATCCGATACGCGGGAAGTATCGGAATTCAGTATCGGAATTCCGATACCGCAAATATCGGCCGATACCCGATACTTGCGGTATCGGAATGCTCAACACTAGTCAGGACAGGTTATCCTCCCAGTCAGTAGAGAAGTATTATATCTGGCTCTAGTGAAGATGGCAGGACTTATGAAAACATGTCAGAAGTCCACACCCGTTTAATGTCCTGTGCCTTTGTTGAAGGTTTAAAGCCCATGATTAGAGACCCACTAATTGTGTCCCACTCTGAGTATCGGGTCATGGCCCCAGCTGTGATACTCTGAGTAAGCATGGGTGTGGAACTAACCAATGTACAGAATAAAAAGGTAAAAACCCGGCCCAGAGCCCCTCTTATGTATTACTAGACCAGGCAAGGGCAAAGAAATGTCACATGTTATAATTATGAAAAACCTGGTCACAGAAACTGCAGGTCTGCTAGATGCAGAGGAGACCATGATAACCCCCTCCTTTCCCCTTCTCTAGTGGGGGAGCCAGGGTCTTTAATGTTGTGCTGCTTTTGCTGTAGTTTTTCTAATTTTCAATCTCACTGTTTATGTCTCTCATGATGTTACGACCATTCTTTCTCAAGTACTGCTTGACCTCTCAGGTTTCAATGTGCCTTCCTCATGCCTGATAATGTAACGAATGGAAGCGGAGGCACAGGTGGTGAAGTTCACATTAGTTCTTTATTGATATTTTAGTGGAACCTCGGGACCACGGTCCGGGGGGCTGCGAATGGAGCGTGACTACATGAGCCCCAGACACCCGTGGTAAGACCCTTCCTGCAGGATCGGAATGGAATGCCTAGGGGACATGGGTGCTACCTCCAGATAGACCCCGGACACGTGGCAGTTGTCCCAGTTGGACAGATGGGCAAGCAAAGTTAACAGATGTCGTGTAGCTGACATAGGTGGTACTGGTGTTGTCCAGTGGTGCGGATGGCTGAATGGCGTGATGTGGCTGAACTGGCGTAGACAAAAAGGTCATCATACAGGATAGCTGGGTAACAGGTAGGTGATAGTCTGCGGAGACAAACAGTGTAAGCAGAGCACTGGCAGAACACTTCAGAAGCTAAAGTACACACTAGCCGAAACCAGAAGCTAGAAACAGAGGATACTTGTTGCTCTGGAACCCTCACTATCCCAGAGGGGCTAGACATAGTAATTACTAACATGCCATTGGTCAGAAGTACTTTTTGAAAAATGCGCACTGTGTTCTTTAAGAGACCAGGAGCACGCACACGCGCGACCTAAGCACTCTACCCGAGGACCTGCTGACCGCGTGCCAGGAAGCAGGGGGAAGAAAGGAAGCAGGGGCTGCAGCAGGATGGCGTGGGCCGGCACAGAGCGGGAGTCCCACCGGGGACCCCACAATGAGATTCCCGCCAGTTCCAGAGTCCAGGTGACAGAGTTCCAAAAATTTTACCGTGCCGAAAGACACGAAGACCGTTATTTGCAGTGATGGAGAGAGATGTTCCTTATCTATGGTAGCCTCTCCTACAGACCCTAGACACTGGAGTTTCCTGACTTCTTTGGGCAGGAGCTGATCTGATGCTCTGAACCAGATCCGGCGTCATCACCTGGCGCACCCGGCTCCTGGCCCCGGCACTTGCGATACTTACCTCTCCTCGTTCCAGCGCTGCAGCGTCTTCCATCCTCTGACTGTGATATTCAGGTCAGATGATGTCACCAGTGCGCGCCCTCTGCCTGAGCAGTCGCAGCACAGAAAGCAGGAAGACGCTGACGGGGAGGAGTCCAGAGCAGAGAAGCAGCAAGCAACGAGAGGTGAGTATTTCATTTTTTTTTCTATATTTGGAGCAATATATTGGGACCATCAGAAGGGGTCCATATATGGAGCATTATATGGGGCTAATTCTATATGGAGTATCTTATGGGGCCAATAATATAGGGAGCATCTTATGAAGCCAATTCTATAGGGAGCATTATATGAGACCAATTTAATATGGAGCATCTTATGGGGCCAATTCAATATGGAGCAGTATATGGGGCCAATTACATATGTAGCCGAATATGGGGCCAATAATATATGAAGCATCTTATGGGACTAATTATATACGGAGCATTTTATATGGCCAATTATATATGGAGCATTATATGGGGCCCATTATACATGGAGCATCTTATGGGGCCAATTATTTTTGGAGCATTATATGGGACCCATTCTTTAAGGAGTAATATATGGGGCCCTTTCTGTATGGAGCATCATATGGGGCCCATTCTGTATGGAGCAATATATGGGACTCAGTATACTGTATGGGGCCGATCATATACTGTATGGAGCATTATATGAGGCCCATTATATATGGAGCAATAGATGGGGCCCATCAAATACTGTATGTAGAATTATATGTGGCTCACTATATTGTATGGAGCATTACATGGGGTCAATTCCGTATGGAGCAATATATGCGGCTCATTCTGTATGGAGCACTCTGTGGTGCCCATTATACTGTATGGAGCATTATATGAGGCTCATTATTCTGTATGGAGCATAATATTGGGCTCATTATTCTGTTTGGAGCAATATATGGGGCTCATTATTCTGTATAGAGGACTATGTGGTGCCAATTATACTGTATGGAGCACTATATGGGGCCATTATACTGTATGGGACAATATATGGGGCTCATTATTCTGTTTGGAGCAATATATGGGGCTCATTATTCTGTAAAGAGGACTATACTGTCCGGTTTCTGAGCTAATGTAGAATGCACAATAGATATCACTCATGTAATGTAAGAAGTAAGTGAAATCTTTGGCATTATACTATACCTATATCTCTCTGCCGTATCCGTGCATTATGAATTGTGGTATGTGTTAAAGGGGCCCACCGGGACTCTTTCGCCCAGGGCCCATGAAAACCTGGAGCCGGCCCTGCTCTGAACTGCCACAGTAGAAACAGCTCCCCTCCAGGCGACGTGCCTCCTGGCGGTGGTTGGCCAAGCTTTCTTGATCCACTTCCATAGCCTCAGGAGAGGAGGACGACGTCAGGGAGGCTGCAGGTTTTGGAGACCTAGAAGCAGGCGGTAGGGCCTCTTATCATGTTTAATCTCCTTGGAGCGTTCCTGAAACTGTAGGTCTATCCAGACTGCCAGGGAAATCAGGTCATCTAGAGTTGTAGGCATGTCCTGTCCCGCCAGCTCATCCTTTACTCTTCCCGAAAGAACTTCCCAGAAGGCAGCCACCAAGGCCTCGCTGTTCCAGGATAATTCGGATGAAAGGGTACGAAATCGAACAGCATACTGAGCCACTGTAAGAGCCTCCTGGCTTAGCCGAAGAAGAGCCTAAGCTGTTGACATGACAAGGCCGGGTTCGTCAAAGGTCCTTCAGAATAGACTGGAGATTAGTAACCAGAGGATCCCAACTCTCTCACTGCAGATTCAGCCAGGCAAGGGCCTCTCCAGCAAGATGAGACATAATGAAGCCCACCTTGGCTCAATCAGTAGCAAACATATGCCCCAGGAGTTCAAAGTGCAGAGAGCACTGGGTAATGAACCCCCGACACTGAACGGGGTCGCCATGAAAGTGGGTGGGGGCTGGCAGGCAAGGACCTTTACTTGCTGTTCAACTAGATAACTGGATGCCGGTAGCAGAGATGGGTACAGTCGAAGAAATCAGGGAACCCATGCAGGTAGACAAGTTGCGCAGATAGGTCTTGATCATGTCTTGTTGATCCCTCAGGCTGGTAACCTCTTGACATAGCTCCACGGCCGGAGGTGCCTTGGATTCAGTGGGTTCCATGGCCAGAGCAATTAGTAACGAATGGAAGCGGAGGCACAGGTGGTGAAGTTCACATTCATTTTTCATTGATATTTTAGTGGAACCTCGGGACCATGGTTCACGGCGCTCTGAAGGGGGTGTGTCTACGTGAGCCCCAGACATCCGTGGTAAGACCCCTCGTACAGGGTCGGAATGGAATGCCTGGGGGACACAGGTGCTACCTCCAGTTAGAACCCGGACACGTGCTAGCAGTCCCAGGGGAACAGATGGACAAGCAGAGTTAACAGATGTCATGGAGCTCACACAGGTGGTACTGGCGTTGTCCAGAGGTGTGGATGGCTGAATGGCGGGGTGTGACGGGACTGGCGTAGACAGAATGGTCATCATCCAGGATACCCGGGTAACAGGTAGCTGATTGTCTGCGGAGACAAACAGTGTAAGCGGAGCACTGGAGAACACTTCAGAAGCTAAAGTACACACTAGCCAAAACCGGAAGCTAGCAACAGAGGCTAGAAATAGCAATTACTAACACGCCATTGGTCAGAAGTACTTTTTGAAAAATGTGTACTGTGTCTTTAAGATGACCTGCTGGCTGCACGCCAGGAAGTAGGAGGAAGAGAGGAAGCAGAAGCTGCAGCAGGACGGCGCGAGGCCGGCACAGAGCAGGAGTCCCGCCGGGGACCCTGCAAAGGTGCGGGACCGGGATTCGTGTAACAGATAACATCACCATTCATCATTGCACTACTCAGAATCCAGCCACCTTGTTGCTTCTGAAGGAGGTAGGGGGTCGCTGTGGTAACTTGAGTGACCTACTAGTGGAGCCAGAAGAAGAACATGACTACATACTATTAATGTCCCATGAGGGGCTTCAGTCATGCTATTGATGTCCCACTAGATAACCCAGGCCATGAGTTCTTTGTGGATGGATTACGGTATGGCGTGGATGGCCAGTTCTACCCTGGATATGCTGTTGTTTCTCATCATGAAACCATAAAAGCAGAACTGCTATCCCCATACATGTCCATCCAGGAAATCGAACTCCTTGCCCTCGACGAAGCCTACAGACATGCTAAAGACTAAACTGCCACTATTTATACAGACAGCTTCTGTGCCTTCATGACTATGGACCTATATGGAGAGCTCGATCTTTCCTTGCAGCGGCAAGTAAGCCTATCAAGAATGATAAATCTGTGCTGGACTACCAGTGTCTGCTTTGTGCATACTACTATCCACTTGGGATTCTACCTACTATGATGTTTTAATTATTGAAGATTAAAGAAACTTTTTTTAGGAGCGGGAACAACTGCCTTTGTTTCACCGTAAGTCTGTGCAATAACTGATGGAGGTCCTACTTTTTCTCGAGTTGGTTGCCATAGTGAAAGCCAAAGGCCATGCAAAGGATGACTCAACTACAGCTAAAGGCAATCAGCTGGCCGACCAGGCTGCAAAATCTGCTGCTTACCAACCAAGAGACAACCCTGCCGGGGTGGCAGCTGCACAAGTGGCCTCTGCCACAGACCAGCCTGTGACCTACGACCTTCTCCAGAAACTACAACAGACTGGTGTTGAACAATTTACCAGATGGTAAGAGAAGGGAGCTGTGCAGTCACCAGAAGGGTTGCAGCACATAGGGGACAAAGTTTGCATTCCCCGAGTTCTGTATCCCATGATGGCTAAAGTCACCCACGGCAATACCAACAAATCAAAGGCTGTCATAACAAGCCTCATACACCACCATTGGTATTCTGCTGGGTTCAGTGTCCCTGCAGCCAAACACGTTCAAGCCTATCTGACCTGTGCGCTCAGCAACATGGGAAGCACCACCAATATGCCTAGGAGACACACACCCAGGTCTCTGTACCCGTCCCAGCAACTTCAGAAAGACTGCATTCAACTTTCCAAGAATGTACTTTTGTGTTTATTTTATGAGTTGCAGTCTCCTATTTCTTTAACATTGCATGCTTTGTAATAGTGAGATCACACATGTCTATGCAAACACCGGGCGACACACGTTAGACAAGTCTAGAATGGTGGCCTGCAAAAATGGTGAAGAAGTCTCAACTTCAATATCGTCATAAGAAGCATCATCTCGAGTTTGCAAAAAAGTACAAAAAATGGACAGTAGAAGATTGGAATCAAATTATTTGGAGCAGTGGGACAAGATTCAATAGACTAGGTTCTGATGGGTGTAAATGGGTCTGCAAAAAACAAAGGGAAAAGGGATTAATCGATGGAGAAATTGATGGGACCATCAAGGTTCACAGTCAAAGGTGTTGGATACTTGATTATAATCGATGGTGGTCTCAATGCGGAGCTATGTGAGATTCCTACAAGAGTTACTTCGTAGATTTGAGTGCTATGGGTATTAAAAGGACAACATACTGTTCCAGAAGACTAACGACCTGAGGCGTAAGTCGAGATTGGCAAAGAAATTGTTCAGCGACAATGAAGTAGGGGTGCTGTTTCTTTCCCCCCCAAAAAAAGTCCCCAGACCTCAACCCAATTTAACACTTGCTGGTAGAGTTGAAGAAAAGCTGTATACATACCCAAGTGAGTCGACCAATATGCACCAACATTGGCAACATGTAAAAGAGACCCGGATCAGATTTCATTTGAGACATGCTTGAATCTAATAGAGACCATGCCTAGAAGGATTCAGGCAGCGTTGAAAGCCAAAGGTGGATTTACAAAATACTAACAAAATAATAAGTTAAACAGCGTTTTTTAGAAGCAAACAATAACAATGTAGTGAAATGTCAAGAATCTGCATAACTAATCATATGCTAAATAGTTGCAAGTCAAATTTATGAATTAGATAGCCAAGATGATTGCCTATAAAATGAAAGTAGTTTCACATACTAAGCAGTTATGGATGGTGAGATATGGAGCTTAAAAGTCAAAAGTTCAAAACATTGTTACCCTTTTGCTTGTCAGTGTATTTAAGGAATAATATTGTAATATTTTGGGATGACATAGACAGAAGTTTTTTGAGCGGGCATACAGCAAATAACTGGATTATGCAGTCTTTACTGATAAATATTTAATAATATGTTAGTAGTTTTTCAACTGGAGTTTTGATCATACAGCACTCATGTAATAATATGCATTATTAATTTATAGAACAAGTCTGGAGTTTGAAGTATTTACAGTATTTTTCAGACTATAAGACGCACTTACAAAATACTGTGGTGGCAGTCCCCGTCCAATGCTGCAGGGCGATGCAGGCTGATGCAGTGGTCATGCTCTGTGGTGCGCAGTCGTGCTCTGTGGTGTGGTGGTGGTGCTCTGTGGTGTGGCGGTGCTGCTCTTTGGTGCCGGGGGGCTCCGCCGGCATTTTCTGAAAGCCATTGCTGCCATGCAGTGGCGTCTGGGAAAATGGCCACTGGGGGCGGCACACACTCAGATACAGATCTCGGGACGAGATGCCGAGATCTGAATCTGAGCATGTGCCACCCCCGGTGTCCATTTTCCCAGAGGTCACCGCATCGCAGCAGATTGAGATCTCGGCAACAAGATTTTGTCCCGAGATCTTGGGACAAGATCTTGTTGCTGAGATCTCAATCTGAGCATGTGCCGCCCTCTGCGGTCATTTTCCCAGAAGCCACCGCATTGCAGCAATGGATCTGTGGGGGCCTCCGGGCTTTCACAAAATGCCGGCGGAGCCCCACCGCACGACAGAGCACCACCACCGCACCTTTCGCAAAATGTCAGTGGAACCATCGGGAACACCAGAGCACCACCACAGTACCAGCCTGGACCACAGAACAACCCCTGTGACCACGCTCTCTTGTGACCACTCCTCCACCTGTGCCGACACCCCCATGTAATTCAAGGGAGAAAAAAGCAGTCACTAGGGAGCGTTGTGAGGGTCACAGTTAAAAATGAAGGCTAAAGGTCCACCTCAGCTTCAGCCGTTAACCTTCTAGGAGGATACAAAATGCAGTAAAGAATAGTAATAATGGTCCTAGGTGTTAGGGGTCGAGTTCCTGCCTCTGCACAGGGGGAATCTCGGGCCATCTCCGCTGCAGTCTCCCATTCTTCTCCTGCCGCAGTGAAGCCTGCTCAGCGGAGACGTCAATCCCAGCGTCTCGCTCAGTCTGACTCTGTGCTAAGAGTTACTGCTGCGTTTCCTGCTTCTCCCATTGAAGTCAGTGCTGGGCAGCAGCGAGCGGACGCTTCTGGGGCTAAGTCCTGCTTTTCACATTCTGAGCATGCCCTGAGTAAGATCTCTCAGTGGAGATCGAGGGTCACATGATCAGATACTGCAGCTAAGGTCCTTGTAGCTGCTAGGACTAAATCCTGCTATGCACTCTGAGCATGCCCAGGGCAAGATCTCTCAGTGGAGATCCAGGGTCACATGCTCAGGTGCTGCAGCACTCCATTGGTCCTTCTTTGTAAGGTCCTAAACATGCTGCAACTATTTAAGGCTCGCATGGCCGCACGGCCATGCGCTAGTATCAAGTCATATGTGCTTTGCGCCAGTGTGGTTATGCATAAGTGTGTTCAGGGACCCGGCTGAAATAAGCCCCTAAAATACCGGCACCTCCGGTGAGGAGATTGTATGAGTGTGTTCAGGGACCCGGCTGAAATAAGCCCCTAGAATACCGGCTTCTCCGGTGAGGAGATTGCATGTTGTATAACCACAGACTGCTATCAGCTTGGCAGTAAGCTTGTGCTCCTGTGAGGCTAACAGGGCACAGTGCTTTCCTCTCGCGGCTGCTCTGTGAGGTAACAGAGCTAGTCTATACCGCCAAACAGTGCCACCATTCACTAGCAGCAGGTTCTCCCTGCACGGTGGACCCCGGGCTGCGAACGCACCATTTATAATAAATATCTATTTCTACTCGGTGCGTTCCGCTAGCCCTAACAGTATACTAGCGCCAGGGTCTGGCTAGTAAATGGCGGAAGGTCACTGTTTACAGCAGTACATCCAGCAGCTGGAGGGTAGGTTGGCGGCTCTCGAGCGCACAACCTCAGCTGTGGATGTTACCGCAGTCGCTGTTCAGGCTGCAAGTGTAGCTGCAGCCAGTTTGTCCTCTGCCACCCCTGCTCTGACTTTATCCCGTCTCCCGCTTCCAGACAAGTTTGCTGGTGACAGTAAACAATGTCGGGGATTCGTGAGTCAGTGCTCCATACATCTTGAGCTTCTGGCTGCACGTTTTCCTACGGAACGGGCGAAAGTGGAATTTATTTTATCCCTTTTATCGGGCAGGGCGTTGGAGTGGGCAACGCCGCTATGGGAGCGCAATGATCGTGTGGTACAGAGTGCTCCTCTCTTCTTGGACGCTCTGAAAGAGGTCTTTTTGGGACCTCGTGTCACCCACGATACCGCGCTCCAATTGTTGGCTACAACCCAGGGTTCGTCCATGGTCAGCCAGTTCGCCGTTCAATTCCGGACTCTGGTCTCGGAGCTGGAGTGGCCGGATAAAGTCCTTATTCCGGTGTTCTGGAGAGGACTGGCAGACCATGTGAAGGACGCATTGGCCACCAGGGAGATTCCCGCCACACTGGAGGACCTTATTTCTCTATCTACCCGCATCGATCTCGGTTTTAACGAGCGGAGGTTGGAGCGGGCCCAGTGTAGGCAGAGGTTTCGTCTGGCTCCCACCTTTGCCAGACCTCTAAAATCTTCCGTTCAGGCGTCCGACTCCCATGAGGCCATGGAGGTCTCTCGAGCGGGACCTAAGTCTCGGACCGCTCGAGTACCCGTGGTTTGCAGAAATTGCCAACAAGAGGGACATTATGCCAATAAATGTCCACGGCGGTTGGGTAAACGACCGTGTCTAGTGACCCTTGGAGGAGGTTCTCTAGACACAGCGGCTTTTTCCTCCAAGCTGTCCTTCAAGGGGACAATCATATTAGGCTCTCACTCTCTGACAGTCGAGCTTTGTGTGGACTCCGGAGCTGAGGGGAATTTCATGTCCTCGGCTTTTGCTCTGCGCCATGCAATACCTCTGGTGATGCTCGCCAAACCGGTGACTGTCAGAGTAGTGAACGGGTCAACACTTCCATCTCAGATCACACACCAGACTGTCCCTTTCACGTTAGCTATGTCCCCATCCCACCAGGAGATAGTTTCCCTTCTTGTCCTTCCCGAGGGAATGGATGAGATTCTGCTGGGAATACCCTGGCTCCGTTTCCACTCCCCACATATTGAGTGGTCCTCTGGGAGGATATTGGGTTGGAGTGAATCCTGTAAGGGCAGATGTGTGAAAGAGTGCGTTCAGGTTTCCACCACTGAGATACCCGCAGATCTCTCTTCTCTCCCCAAATACTATTGGTCCTATGCAGACGTCTTCTCCAAAAAGGCTGCGGAGACCCTTCCACCTCACCGCCCCTATGACTGTCCTATAGATCTCTTGCCTGGAGCAGAACCTCCTCGGGGACGTGTCTATCCCCTCTCTCTTCCGGAAACGGAGGCCATGTCCCAATACATCCAGGAGAATTTGGCAAGAGGGTTCATTAGGAAGTCAGTGTCACCAGCAGGGGCAGGGTTCTTCTTCGTGCAGAAGAAGAATGGAGAATTACGTCCTTGCATAGATTACAGGGGTCTTAACGCCATCACCGTTAAAAATAAGTATCCGCTGCCCCTGATTTCTGAGCTTTTTGATAGGCTAAGGGGAGCTAAGGTATTTACCAAATTGGATCTGCGGGGTGCTTATAACCTGATTCGCATCCGTGAGGGGGACGAATGGAAGACGGCGTTTAACACCAGAGATGGGCACTATGAGTATCTGGTGATGCCCTTCGGGCTCTGTAATGCCCCAGCCGTTTTCCAAGACTTTGTCAACGACATCTTCCGGGATATGCTTTCCACCTCGGTCGTAGTCTATCTGGATGATATTCTCATCTTTTCTCCAGATATTGACTCCCACCGGAGAGATGTTGGCAGAGTCTTCGACCTCTTACGGGCAAATTCTCTCTACGCAAAGTTGGAGAAGTGTATGTTTGAGCAGGAGTCTTTACCTTTCCTGGGCTATATCATCTCCGCCCAGGGATTGGCTATGGATCCTGCCAAACTACAGGCTGTGATGGACTGGCAAGAACCCCATTCTCTTAAAGCGGTGCAGCGCTTTATGGGGTTCATTAATTATTACCGCCAGTTCATTCCCCACTTCTCAACTTTGGTAGCTCCCTTGGTAGCCCTCACCAAGAAGGGAGCGAATCCCAAATTGTGGTCTGAAGAGGTCTCCAGGGCCTTTTCTTCTATTAAATCCCGTTTTGCTAGCGCTCCCATCTTGCATCATCCCGATGTTGATAAGCCGTTCATAATGGAGGTGGATGCCTCTTCCGTTGGTGCAGGAGCAGTCCTCTTCCAAAAGGATGCTCAAGGTCGGAAGCATCCGTGCTTCTTCTTCTCCAAGACCTTCACACCTGCGGAGAGGAATTATTCCATTGGGGACAGGGAGTTGCTAGCGATGAAGCTGGCTTTCTCGGAGTGGAGACATCTCTTGGAGGGGGCTCGTTTTCCCTTTCAGGTCTTCACGGACCACAAAAATTTGTTATACCTGCAGACAGCCCAGCGGCTAAATTCTCGCCAGGCCAGATGGTCCTTGTTCTTCTCCCGGTTCCACTTCACCCTTCATTATCTCGCTGGGGAGAAGAACATTCGTGCAGACGCTCTCTCTCGCTCTGTTGTGTTATCTGAGGAGGAGGAGGGGGAGCCTCGGCTTATTGTCCCTTCAGAGAGCCTGAGAACCGTAGCGCCGGTTTCGCTTGAGTCTGTGCCTCCCGGAAAGACTTTTGTGCCCATTAATTTGCGACCGGAGGTTCTCTCTTGGGCTCATTCGTCCAGGGTGGGTGGACACTTTGGGACAAAGAGGACATCTGAGCTACTGGCGAGGACGTACTGGTGGCCACATATGGTCCGGGATGTCAGAGATTATATTCAAGCGTGTGTCTCCTGCGCCAAAAATAAATCTCCTCGTCAAAGGCCAGCTGGGTTGCTCTATCCCTTGCCGGTGGCAGATAGGCCCTGGGAGATGGTCGGGATGGACTTTGTTGTGGGTTTACCCAAGTCTCGCGGCTGTACCATCATTTGGGTCATCACCGATCATTTCTCAAAAATGGTGCATTTGGTGCCGCTACCACGGTTACCTTCTGCACGGGCCTTGGCAGCGTTGTTCATAAAAAACATCTTCCGCCTACATGGTATGCCAGACAAAATTGTCAGTGCCCGGGGTCCCCAGTTTGCGTCTCGGTTCTGGAGAGAGCTTTGTCGTCTTCTCAGCATTGAGTTGAATCTCTCTTCCACATATCATCCCGAGACGAATGAGTTGGTAGAGAGGGCCAACCAGACCTTGGTCACATACCTGCGACATTTTGTTTCAGCCAGGCAGGATGACTGGGCATCCTTGCTATCGTGGGCAGAGTTTGCACTGAACAATGCCGTAGCTGACTCCACTGGACAAACGCCATTCCTCCTCAACTATGGTCAGCATCCGCGGGTACCTGTGCCTATGCCCGTGTCTTCCGCCGACTTCAGGGTGGCAGACTGGGCTGTGGAGGCACGGGATATTTGGGACCGCACTCAGGATGCCATTCGGGCCTCCAAGGAGAGAATGAGGTCCTCCGCTGATGCACATCGGTGCCCCGCTCCGACCTTTGCTCCTGGCGACTTGGTGTGGCTCTCCGCCCGTAACATCAGGCTGCGAGTTGAGTCCACTAAGTTTGCTCCTTGCTACTTGGGTCCATTCAAGGTCCTCGAACAGGTTAATCCTGTGGTCTATCGTTTGGCCCTTCCGCCACGCCTGGGTATCACCGACACCTTTCATGTGTCCCTCTTGAAACCCGTGTATATGTCCCGGTTTTCCGAGTCATCTGCTGGGACATCGGGTTCGTCTACAGACGATTACGAGGTAAACGCTATTTTGGGGTGCAAGGTGGTACGTGGCAAAAAATTTTATTTGGTGGACTGGAAGGGTTACGGCCCTGAGGATAGGTCCTGGGAGCCTGCTGAGCACATTCGGCTCCGCAGCTCATTGCTGCCTTCGAACGTAGCGAGGCCCAAGGAGGGGGGGGGCCCTAGGAGGGGGGGGTAATGTTAGGGGTCGAGTTCCTGCCTCTGCACAGGGGGAATCTCGGGCCATCTCCGCTGCAGTCTCCCATTCTTCTCCTGCCGCAGTGGAGCCTGCTCAGCGGAGACGTCGATCCCAGCGTCTCACTCAGTCTGACTCTGTGCTAAGAGTTACTGCTGCGTTTCCTGCTTCTCCCATTGAAGTCAGTGCTGGGCAGCAGCGAGCGGACGCTTCTGGGGCTAAGTCCTGCTTTTCACATTCTGAGCATGCCCTGAGTAAGATCTCTCAGTGGAGATCGAGGGTCACATGATCAGATACTGCAGCTAAGGTCCTTGTAGCTGCTAGGACTAAATCCTGCTTTGCACTCTGAGCATGCCCAGGGCGAGATCTCTCAGTGGAGATCCAGGGTCACATGCTCAGGTGCTGCAGCACTCCATTGGTCCTTCTTTGTAAGGTCCTAAACATGCTGCAACTATTTAAGGCTCGCATGGCCGCACGGCCATGCGCTAGTATCAAGTCATATGTGCTTTGCGCCAGTGTGGTTATGCATAAGTGTGTTCAGGGACCCGGCTGAAATAAGCCCCTAGAATACCAGCACCTCCGGTGAGGAGATTGTATGAGTGTGTTCAGGGACCCGGCTGAAATAAGCCCCTAGAATACCGGCTTCTCCGGTGAGGAGATTGCATGTTGTATAACCACAGACTGCTATCAGCTTGGCAGTAAGCTTGTGCTCCTGTGAGGCTAACAGGGCGCAGTGCTTTCCTCTCGCGGCTGCTCTGTGAGGTAACAGAGCTAGTCTATACCGCCAAACAGTGCCACCATTCACTAGCAGCAGGTTCTCCCTGCACGGTGGAGCCCGGGCTGCGAACGCACCATTTATAATAAATATCTATTTATACTCGGTGCGTTCCGCTAGCCCTAACACTAGGAGCACTGGAAATGAGACCAAAACAAGGATTTTAGTGTTTGAACCACAACGTGTTTCAACGGTTAAACCATCTTCATCAGGTGGAAGTTTATTAAACCCCCCTGTAAGCTGAATTTGGACTGTAAGACGGACCCCCATTTGACACATTAATTTTTTCCCTATTTTCTTTCTGAAAATTTGGGGTGCGTCTTAGGGTCCGGTGCGTCTTATAGTCCGAAAAATACGGTAATTTATTTGGTTTCATTTCTAGCTTTAGCAATTTTATTTTTTCTGTCGCTATAGTCAAACGAGAGATTATTTTTTCATGGCACATGTTTAGTTTTTGTTCTTTTTTCTTAAATGGTACCATTGTTGAAATATAAAATGCATTGATTAGCTTTTCAAAAATATTTGGGAAATGCAAAAAAGTCAGCAATTTTGCAATATTTTGTTGTTTTTTACATTTTGGTTTTATGTAATTTACTACATGGAATAAATGACACTGTCAATTTATCCTGTGGATCAACACAATTAATGTGAATGCAAATTTGCTTTGTTCTTTATATTTTATTTCAAAATAGAAAAAACTTTTTGAAAAGAAGATCATTAGTTTTTGTGTCACCCTTTTCTGACAGCCACAACTTTGTGATATCTTCCATAGTTGGCATTATTTGAAGGCATCTTATTGCAGGATGAGGTAATATTTCAATTGGTATCATTTTAGGGTACATTCTTTATATGATAGGAAGAACAAAAAACAGTAATTCTGTCAATATTTTACTTTTTTTTATAAACAACAAAACATGGTCATTTTATATTGTTGTAGAGAAAAATTGTAAAATCCATAAAGACATTTCCAGAGAGAGGACATATCATCCTCACATTCAACTATGGGATTAATTATAACTGGGGAGTGATAAACAGCTGACACTTAAAATTCCAATAAAGTAGGAGGTCCTGCCATGAACAGGTAATTAAAATAGTGGATCTATTGAGAACCAGCCACCAAGTCTAGGATTTGTATACTCAGAGGTGGATAAGTACAGGGGCTTACTCTGTTCAAAGGAATTATCTCAAACACTCTGGAGCCAGTGGTAAGGAATGAATATTGGGGTTTGCATCGTATGTTTATGGCAGATATATTTTTGGTGTCTTAGAAAAGGAATGAACATAATGCATTCTCTCACATTACCATAAGGACAGACGAACGTCTCCAATTAATATCTCTCAGATGGCTGATGCTATCCATGCCAACAATATCTCCTGTCTGGGACCTCCAGGGTTGAAGATATCTTGAAAGTTGGGACTCTCATGATCTTGTATTCTAGGCAAAAAAAAATTATTGTCATTTATTTTTCATTTTAAAATTACAAAAAGTCAAATGGACTGATGCAAAATTCTGGGCACCCTTGGAGATTTGTGTAGGGAGGAGAACCAAGTTGATGGTTTCTCCTGTGTATCTGGGCCGAAACCGTCGGGGCTGTCACCAGTGTTGCAGGGGGAAGAGATTACTGACTGGAGCAGTACAGGGCACCTGACTGATGGGGGAGGGTTGGGCTTAAATAACAGTTTGGGTGGGAAGACAGGACACTTGGCAGGGACCGAGTAGTAAGACGGTTAACTCCCTCTTCATGGACCCATGCCCGCTAGCTGTGCCTATACTACCAAGCTAGCCAGACTGCCGACGCTTACTACCCTCAGTACAGAAAGACTTCCTCACCGGGTAGTGACCAGGATAAAGTACAGATCTTCGCTCTGCTCACCACCGCGGAGGCACCGCTTAGTCCCATGTTGTGAATTCTGTTGTCGAACTCCCTCCTGTGGTCGTGAATGGTACTTCGGCGAGTTCTGTCTATAGGCTTCCTCTGGTGGCTATGAGTGAAGCTGCTGCTTCTGAGGTTCCTTACACAGGTGACGTGGTTTATCCTTTGGTTGGCTGCTCTATTTAACTTCTCTCAGATCGTTACTCCATGCCAGCTGTCAATGTTTTTGCATTTGTTCAGTTCGCTCCTGGATCTCTCTGGTGACCTGCCTTCTCCTGCTGAAGCTAAGTTCCTGATAGTCATTATTTGTTCACTGTTTTCTTGTCCAGCTGGTTATCATGATTTTGTCTTGATAGCTGGAAGCTCTGGGATGCAGAGTGGCCCCTCCGCACCGTGAGTCGGTGCGGAGGTCTTTTTTGCACACTCTGCGTGGTCTTTTGTAGGTTTTTGTGCTGATCGCAAAGTTACCTTTCCTGTCCTCTGTCTATTTAGTAAGTCTGGCCTCCCTTTGCTGAAACCTGTTTCATTTCTGCGTTTGTGACTTTCATCTTTACTCACAGTCAATATATGTGGGGGGCTTCCTTTACCTTTGGGGAATTTCTCTGAGGCAAGGTAGGCTTTATTTTCCATCTCTAGGGCTAGATAGCTCTTAGGCTGTGACGAGGCGCCTAGGTCTGGTCAGGAGCGCTCCACGGCTATTTCTAGTGTGTGTGATAGGATTAGGGTTTGCGGTCAGCAGAGTTCCCACATCCCAGAGCTCGTCCTGTATGAGGTTTAACTATCAGGTCATTCCGGGTGCTCCTAACCACCAAGTCATAACAGTCCCATCCTTGCGCTGCCTGCTGAGGAACGGCCCGTGCCTGTGGCTGTGTTTGCTGGACTGTGTGATCCTGCTGCGGCCTTGCTCACCGAAGTCTCTGCTTCTTCTTCTGTACCTCCTACCATCACCCCTGCCTCATCGTGCGCATGGATCAGTAGATCACGTGCCGAAGAACCCAGAGGATTCATCATCGCATGGAGAAAGTGCATCACTCATCTGCGGGACCGGATCGGATACATCTCGTGCTGCCTGAGATGCCGCCGTGGGATCTTACAGCCGCCTTCCTCCAGTGCACAGACTGATAAGTTAACCTGTTAAAATCTATTGCATTTGACTTTCCCCCTATTCTCCAATCACATTCCTTACCGCCTGCTTGTACCATTACTGTTCTTATACATAAAGAACCTGTTAACCCTTATTCTGCCTCCTGTACGTCACTGCATCCTACGCACATGCTAGCATCCTACATTTGTGTTCTCAGATAGCTTTGAGCAAGGTTTCAGACCTTAATTAGCATGGTAAGATTATGGGTTGTTCACCTTCACTGTTAGGCTAGGCCAGGTGATGCAAATTTCCCGGCTCAATAAAAATACAACCTTCTCTAAACTTCTGCCAACAACATCAGCCATAGGTTCTTCTAAGCAGCTACCTAGCACTCTGAAAGTGAAAATGGCGGAGGTCCACAAAGCAGGAGAAGGCTAAAAGAAGATAGCAAAGCGTTTTCAATTTGCCATTTCATCAGTTTGAAATGTAATTAAGAAATGGAAGTTATCATGAAGAGATGGAGTCAAGATAAGGTCTGGAAGACCAAGCAAAGTTTCAATGAGAGCTGATTGTAGGATTGCTAGAGAGGCAAATCAGAATCTGAACAGTAGAACAAAGTACCACAACTCCATAGTTTGCTAAATCTTTCTGAAGGTTGTTTTGCAGGCAAACGGGGGTTCTGATTTGCCTCTTTAGCAATCCTAAAGGTACTGTCACACTAGACGATATCGCTAGCGATCCGTGACGTTGCAGCGTCCTCGCTAGCGATATCGTCCAGTGTGACAGGCAGCAGCGATCAGGCCCCTGCTGTAATGTCGCTGGTCGGGGAAGAAAGTCCAGAACTTTATTTCGTCGCTGGACTCCCCGTAGACATCGCTGAATCGGCGTGTGTGACACCGATTCAGCGATGTCTTCACTGGTAACCAGGGTAAACATCGGGTAACTAAGCGCAGGGCCGCGCTTAGTAACCCGATGTTTACCCTGGTTACCAGCGTAAAAAAACAAACAGTACATACTTACATTCAGCTGTCTGTCCCTTGCCGTCTGGTTCCTGCACTGACTGCTGGCCGTAAAGTGAAAGCAGAGCACAGCCACAGCGGTGAGTCACCGCTGTGTGACTCACCGCTGTGCTGTGCTTTCACTTTCACTTTACGGCCAGCAGTCAATGCAGGAACCAGACGGCAAGGGACAGACAGCTGAATGTAAGTATGTACTGTTTGTTTTTTTACGCTGGTAACCAGGGTAAACATCGGGTTACTAAGCGCGGCCCTGCGCTTAGTTACCCGATGTTTACCCTGGTTACCGGGGACCTCGGGATCGTTGGTCGCTGGAGAGCTGTTTGTGTGACAGCTCTCCAGCGACCAAACAGCGACGCTGCAGCGATCCGGATCGTTGTCGATATCGCTGCAGCGTCGCTAAGTGTGACGGTACCTTAAGATGAGCTCACAATAACATTTTGCTTGGTCTTCCAGACCTTATCTTGACTTCCATTGTTCCTGCTAACTGACATTTCGTAATTACATTTTGATATGAGAATAGGGTAACTTGAAAATGCTTTGCTTTCTTCTCATATACTTCCCCTGCTTTCTGGGCCCCCAACATTTTCATTTTCAGAGTGCTAATCAGCTGATTAAAAGGGCACATTGCTGCTGTTTTTTTTTTTGGCTCAAGTTTAGAGGAGGTTGTTTTTTAATAGAGCTGGGAAATTTGCATCACGTGGCCTTTCGTAATGATAGTGAACAAGCCATAACTCTAATAGAGTAATTAAGGTCTAAAACCTTGGTCAATGTTTTCTGAGCAGTGAGCACACAAAATCTCCAAGGGTGAAAAACGTTTGCATTTATCCATTTTCCTTTTTTGGCATTTTTAAAATGAAAAAAAAAATTACAATATATATATTTTTCCTAAAATACAAAGAAACTGTGTCATCTTCAACTTTAGGCCTTTTGGAGATCATTTCATCTTCAACTTGCTTAACTGTTCCCAGTAACAGTAATTTTGACCAGTGGTACCCAAACTTTTGCATGTCACTGTATGTCACATGCAAATGTCAACTGTTTTTTTTTGTTCACAGTGTAAGAATAGAGTGAATATTCATATACAAACTAATTATTACAGTTAAAGTGGACCTTCAAACATAGTTGGACAGTTTATACACTTACTATGTTTTATTCCAACTCCTACCCTGAGCGTGACTTTTTTAGCAATGCTCCTCTGGGAAATTTAATATGCAAATTGCCTCTTCAGAGAAAAAGAGGACTTGAACTCTTTAGCGCCACCAGAAACACCTGTCTGCGAATTGAGGTACTGATTTGGCTTTTATCCTAAGTCACATCGCACGACTCGTTAAAAGGTTGATTGTGACTTGTAGGATCGCTACTTCCAACAGGTGGCGCTATAGAGTTTAAGTCCTCTTTTTCTCTGAAGAGGCAATTTGCATGTAGACAGGCACTTATAGTGTTAAATGAATGTAAGTAAAGATTGCTTTCATCTGCTGACTGGTACAATCAGGCTAAACATTTCCAGTGTGATTTTGGGTTAAACATAGGGTGTAAATAATTAGGTGTGTGCCATTTACCAAGCTGTGGACCAGTATTTATACTCTGCAGTAATACAATGTCAGACATCCAGCTGTGCAGCAGTAGAAATCCTTATTGCCATTAGCACATTAGAAGTAGAATGCAATCTGTCATTTTTATGTTAATGCACTTGGGGTTGTACAAACACAGCCGTGATCAATTAGATAGATTCTGGTGAAGCAACTATTGTGTGCTTTATTTAGACACTGCTAGACTATTAAGGCCCCTTCACATTTAGCGACGCTGCAGCGATACCGACAACGATCCGGATCGCTGCAGCGTCGCTGTTTGGTCGCTGGAGAGCTGTCACACAGACCGCTCTCCAGCGACCAACGATGCTGGTAACCAGGGTAAACATCGGGTAACTAAGCGCAGGGCCGCGCTTAGTAACCCGATGTTTACCCTGGATACCATGCTAAAAGTAAAAAAAAACAAACACTAGATACTTACCTACAGCCGTCTGTCCTCCAGCGCTGCGCTCTGCTTCTCTGCTCTCCTCCTGTACTGGCTGGGAGCCGGAAAGCAGAGCGGTGACGTCACCACTCTGCTTTCCGGCTCACAGCCAGTACAGGAGGAGAGCAGAGCACAGCGCTGGAGGACAGACAGCGGTAGGTAAGTATCTAGTGTTTGTTTTTTTTTTACTTTTAGCATGGTAACCAGGGTAAACATCGGGTTACTAAGCGCGGCCCTGCGCTTAGTTACCCGATGTTTACCCTGGTTACCAGTGAAGACATCGCTGGATCGGTGTCACACACGCCGATCCAGCGATGTCAGCAGGAGTCCAGCGACGAAATAAAGTTCTGGACTTTATTCAGCGACCAACGATCTCCCAGCAGGGGCCTGATCGTTGGTCGCTGTCACACAGAATGATTTCATTAACGATATCGTTGCTACGTCACAAATAGCAACGATATCGTTAACAATATCGTTATGTGTGAAGGTACCTTTAGATCGCCTGGGGGGGGGGTTGTGGGGGGGGGGCGGGTCATCCAAGAGCAGTGTCATCCAAGAGCATTTGCAGGGAAGTTTAACCCCTTAAGGCCCCTTCACATTAAGCGACGCTGCAGCGATACCGACAATGATCCAGATCGCTGCAGCGTCGCTGTTTGGTCGCTGGAGAGCTGTCACACAGACCGCTCCCCAGCGACCAACGATACCGGTAACCAGGGTAAACATCGGGTAACTAAGCGCAGGGCTGCGCTTAGTAACCCGATGTTTACCCTGGTTACCATCCTAAAAGTAAAAAAAACAAACACTACATACTTACATTCCGCTGTCTGTCCCCGGCGCTGTGCTTCTCTGCACTCCTCCTGTACTGGCTGTGAGCACAGCGGCCGGAAAGCAGAGCGGTGACGTCACCGCTCTGCTTTCCGGCTGACCGACGCTCACAGCCAGTACAGGAGGAGTGCAGAGCACAGCGCCGGGGAAAGACAGCGGTAGGTAAGTATGTACTGTTTGTTTTTTTTACTTTTAGGATGGTAACCAGGGTAAACATCGGGTTACTAAGCGCGGCCCTGCGCTTAGTTACCCGATGTTTACAAAAAGGATTTTGTAGCCCCCAAGTTTTTATTTTCACAAGGGTAACAAGAGCAATTGGACCCCAGAAGTTGTTGTCCAATTTTTCCCGAGTATGCTGATGCCAAATATGTGGGGGTAACCCACTGTTTGGGTGCACGGCAGAGCTCAGAAGGGAGGGAGCACCATTTGACTTTTTGAGCGCAAAATTGGCTGTCGTGTTTGGAGACCCCCTGATGTACCTAAACAGTGGAAACCCCCCAATTCTAGCTCCAACCCAACTCCAACACACCCCTAACCCTAATCCCAACCCGATCCATAATCCTAATCACTAACCCTAACGATAATCCCAACCCTTACCCCAAAACAACCCTGTCAACCCTAACCATAACCCTAATCAAAACCCTAAATCCAACACACCCCTAATCCTAATCTCAACACTAACCTCAAACCTAACCCTAATCCCAATACACCCCTAATCACAACCCTAACCTTAACCCTAATCCCAAACCTAACCCTAATCTCAAGCGTAACCCTAATGCCAACCCTAACCCTAATACCAACCCTAACCCTAATCCCAACTCTAACCATAACTTTAGCCCCGACCCTAACCCTAGCCCTAAGGCTACTTTCACACTTGCGTCGTTTGGCATCCGTCGCAATCCGTCATTTTGGACAAGAAATGGATCCTGCAAATGTGCCCGCAGGATGCGTTTTTTGCCCATAGACTTGTATTGCCGACGGATCGTGACGGATGGCCACACGTCGCGTCCGTAGTGCACTGGATCAGTGTTTTGGCGGACCGTCAGCACAAAAAAACGTTCAATGTAACGTTTTTTTGTATGTCGCATCCACCATTTCTGACCGTGCATGCGTAGCCGTAACTCCGCCCCCTCCTCCCCAGGACATAGATTGGGCAGCGGATGCGTTGAAAAACTACATCCGCTGCCCACGTTGTGCACAATTTTCACAACGTGCGTCGGTATGTCGGGCCGATGCATTGCAACGGCCCCGTACCGACGTAAGTGTGAAAGAAGCCTAACCCTAAATTTAGCGCCAACCCTAACTCTAAATTTAGCCCCAACCCTAACCCTAAATTTAGCCCTAACCCTAACCCTAGCCCTACCCCTAACCCTAGCCCTAACCCTACCCCTAGCCCTAACCCTACCCCTAACCCTTACCCTAACCCTAGCCCTAACCCTACCCCTAACCCTACCCCTAGCCCTAACACTACCCCTAACCCTACCCCTAGTCCTAACCCTAGCCCTAACCCTACCCCTAACCCCCTAACCCTACCCCTACCCCTAACCCTAACCCTAGACCTAACCCTAGCCCTAACCCTACCCCTAATTTTAGCCCCAACTGCTCTTCTCCTGCCGGCCGGCAGATGGAGACAGATGGCAGGCGCACTGCACATGCGCCCGCCATTTTCTTTTGCCCAGAAGATGCCGGTGGCCAGGAGGAGCAGCAGGAGGATCCAGGGACACAGGTGAGTATGATAGGGTCCCCGAATCCCCCTATTTCTCTGTCCTCTGATGTGCGATCACATCAGAGGACAGAGAATTACATTTAGCTTTTTTTTTTTGTGGTCGCCGGTAAACAGTTAATTACCGGCGATCGCAAAACAGGGGTCGCTAAAACCGACCCCCGATCATGCTCTTTGGGGTCTCGGCTACCACCGGCAGCCGAGACCCCAAAGATTCTCGCGGGGCCAGCCGGCGGGCGCACTGCGCATGCGCCCGCCATTTTCAAGATGGTGGCGCCCACCGGGAGCCACGAGGAGCATCGGGGGAGATAGGTAAGTATTGGGGGGCTACCTGGGACCCCTTTTCTCTATCCTCCGATGTGCGATCACATCGGAGGATAGAGAAATTAAAAAGAGATCGCGTTTTTTTTTTTTGCGATCGCCGGTAAACGGTTAATTACCGGCGATCGCAAATGCGGGGAGGGTAAAAAAAACCCCGAATCATGTTCTCTGGGGTCTCGGCTACCCCCGGCAGCCGAGACCCCGGAGAAAATCCGACTCTGGGGGGCGCTATTTACTTTTTCCACAGCGCCGTTAATTAACGGCGCTGTGGTTTAAGTACCCTTAGCGGCTGCCGTTAAAAGGCGTATCGGCGGTCGCTAAGGGGTTAAAGCACCCAGTGATCTCAATATTTAATCAAGTCTCAAGATAATGCTTCCTTTTCTTCAGTTTTGTTTTGCCAAATTGTACTTTTAATTTGTCAGTATTCCTATTTATGCATTTTCTAAAAATGTAGTTTCAACGTGACCAGAAGTTCTGTATTCTTATAGCTCTTTACATCGAATTTAGTAGATATTACAGTTGAATGTGCAATCCTTTGTTTCAATCTTAATTTTTTACATTTCAATTGTCTTGCAACAGCCTTGACATTTTTTTATTTTGCAGCACCCATAGTCATAGATGGGCTTGCTTCTGCAAGATGAGATGGAGCTTTGAAAGAGGCTATTTGATTTAATAAATTCGATGTACTGTGAGGTGGCTACAGGACACATAGTTGATGGGAGGTATGTATCACAGAGGTGGTTGTCATCTGTGATGTAATCCTGGAGTATTGCTCTAGTACTTATAGCACCAAAAGGTTTGTTTGGTGCATCTGGGCAATGTTTTAAGGGCAGCCTGAGATGGACAGGTAAGGATGCACACATACCTAACCTCTAATTGTGGTACACCTGTTAAAATAGAATCTGTTGTTTGACTCATGGTCTGTGTGTGTGTGTGTGGAGGAAGAAGACCTCCTATATCTGTTACAGAGGGGAAAAAAGTATTTAATCAGCCACCAATTGTGAAAGTTCTCCCACTTAAAAAGATGAGAGAGGCCTGTAATTGACATCATAGGTAGACCACAATGAGAGTTAAAATGAGAAAACAAATCCAGAAAATCACCTTGCCTGATTTGGCAAGATTTATTTTGCAAATCATGGTGGAAAATAAGTATTTGGGCATTAACAAAAGTTCATCTCAATATTTTGTTATATATCCTTTGTTGGCAATGGCAGAGATCAAACATTTTCTGTAAGTCTTCACAAGGTTGGCACACACTGTTGGTGGTATGTTGGCCCATTCCTCCATGAAGATCTCTTTCAGAGCAGTGATGTTTTGGGACTGTCGCCGTGCAACACGGATTTTCAACTCCCTTCAAAGGTTTTCTATGGGGTTGAGATCTGGAGACTGGCAAGGCCACTCCAGGACCTTCATATGCTTCTTATGAAGCTGCTCCTTTGATGCCCTGATGGTATGCTTGGGATCATTATCATGCTGAAAGATGCAATGCCTTGCTAATGGAAGGAAGTTTGCACTCAAAATCTCATGATACATGGCCCTATTCATTCTTTCATGTACACGGATCAGTCATCCTGGTCCCTTTGCAGAGAAACAGTCCCAAAGCATGATGTTGCCACCGCCATAGTTCACAGTAGGTATGGTGTTTTTGGATGCAACTCAGCATTCTGTCTCCTCCAAACACAAAGAGTTTTGCTTCTACCAAACAGTTCTACTTTGGTTTCATTAGACCATATGACATTCTCCCAATACCCTTCTGGATAATCCAAATGCTCTCTAACAAACTTCAGATGGGCCCGTATATGTACGGGCTTAAGCAGGGGGACACGTCTGGCACTGCAGGATCTGAGTCCATGGCGGTGTAGTGTGTTACTGATGGTAACCTTTGTTACGGTGGTGAGATCTTGCGTGGAGCCCCTGATCGAGAGAGATTATCAGTTACATAGTTACATAATTATTAAGGTTGAAGGAAGACTTTAAGTCCATCTAGTTCAACCCATAGCCTAACCTAACTTGCCCTAACATGTTGATCCAGAGGAAGGCAAAAAAAAACCCATGTGGCAAAGAGTAAGCTCCACCTTGGGGAAAAAAATTCCTTCCAGACTCCACATACGGCAATCAGACTAGTTCCCTGGATCAACGCCCTATCAAGGAATCTAGTGTACATACCCTGTAACATTATACTTTTCCAGAAATGTATCCAGTCCCCTCTTAAATTTAAGTAATGAATCACTCATTACAACATCATACAGCAGAGAGTTCCATAGTCTCACTGCTCTTACAGTAAAGAATCCGCGTCTGTTATTATGCTTAAACCTTTTTTCCTCCAAACGTAGGGGATGCCCCCTTGTCCCTGTTTCAGGTCTATGATTAAAAAGATCATCAGAAAGGTCTTTGTACTGTCCCCTCATATATTTATACATTAACATAAGATCACCCCTTAGTCTTCGTTTTTCCAAACTAAATAGCCCCAAGTGTAATAACCTATCTTGGTATTGCAGACCCCCCAGTCCTCTAATAACCTTGGTCGCTCTTCTCTGCACCCGTTCCAGTTCAGCTATGTCTTTCTTATACACCGGAGACCAGAACTGTGCACAGTATTCTAAGTGTGGTCGAACAAGTGACTTGTATAGAGGTAAAATTATGTTCTCCTCATGAGCATCTATGCCTCTTTTAATGCATCCCATTATTTTATTTGCCTTTGTAGCAGCTGCCTGACACTGGCCACTGAATATGAGTTTGTCATCCACCCATACACCCAGGTCTTTTTCATTGACGGTTTTGCCCAGAGTTTTAGAATTAAGCACATAATTATACATCTTATTACTTCTACCCAAGTGCATGACCTTACATTTATCCCCATTAAAGCTCTGTTGCCATTTATCAGCCCAAGCTTCTAGTTTACATAAATCATCCTGTAATATAAAATTGTCCTCCTCTGTATTGATTACCCTGCAGAGTTTAGTGTCATCTGCAAATATTGAAATTCTACTCTGAATGCCCCCTACAAGGTCATTAATAAATATGTTAAAAAGAAGAGGGCCCAATACTGACCCCTGTGGTACCCCACTGCTAACAGCTACCCAGTCCGAGTGTGTTCCATTAATAACCACCCTTTGTTTCCTATCCCTGAGCCAGCTCTCAGCCCACTTACACATATTTTCCCCTATCCCCATTATTCTCATTTTATGTATCAACCTTTTGTGTGGCACCGTATCAAAAGCTTTTGAAAAGTCCATACACACTACATCTACTGGGTTCCTTTGGTCCAGTCCGGAACTTACCTCTTCATAGAAACTAATCAAACTAGTCTGACATGAACGGTCCCTAGTAAACCCGTGCTGATACTGGGTCATGAGGTTATTCCTCTTCAGATACTCCAGTATAGCATCCCTTAGAATGCCCTCCAGGATTTTACCCACAGTAGAAGTTGAGCTTACTGGCCTATAATTTCCGAGTTCAGTTTTTGTCCCCTTTTTGAATATTGGCACCACATTTGCTATACGCCAGTCCTGTGGTACAGACCCTGTTATTATGGAGTCTTTAAAGATTAAAAATAATGGTCTATCAATGACTGTACTTAATTCCTGCAGTACTCGAGGGTGTATCCCATCCGGGCCCGGAGATTTGTCAATTTTAGTGATTTTTAGACGCCGCCGCACTTCCTGCTGGGTTAAGCAGGTGACATTTAATGGGGAATTTTTATCACTAGTCATTTTGTCTGCCATGGGATTTTCTTGTGTAAATACTGATGAAAAAAAGTCATTTAGCATATTGGCTTTTTCCTCATCCTCATCCACCATTTCACCCAGACTATTTTAAGGGGGCCAACACTATCATTTTTTAGTTTCTTACTATTTATGTAGTTAAAGAATATTTTGGGATTATTTTTACTCTCTCTGGCAATGAGTCTCTCTGTCTCAATCTTTGCTGCCTTGATTTGCTTTCTACAGAATTTATTTATTTTTTGTATTTATTTAATGCCTCATCACTACCTACTTCCTTTAATTCTCTAAATGCTTTCTTTTTGTCACTTATTGCGCCCCTTACAGCTCTATTTAGCCATATTGGTTTCCTCCTATTCCTAGTATGTTTATTCCCATACGGTATATACTGTGCACAGGTCCTATCCAGGATGTTAATAAACGTCTCCCATTTTCATTGTGTATTTTTGTGTCTCAGGATATCGTCCCATTTAATTGCACCAAGATCCTCTCTCATCCATTGGAAATTTGCCCTCCTGAAGTTTAGTGTCCTTGTAACCCCTCTATTACACATCTTTTTAAAGGATACATGAAAACTTATTATTTTGTGATCGCTATTTCCCAAGTAACCCCCAACCCTTATATTTGCTATGCGGTCTGGCCTGTTGGTTAATATTAGGTCTAGCAGAGCCCCCCTTCTTGTTGGGTCCTGAACCAGTTGTGAAAGGTAATTGTCTCTCATAGTTGTCAAAAACCGATTACCTTTGCTGGAACTGCAGGTTTCTGTTCCCCAATCTTTTTCAGGGTAGTTGAAGTCCCCCATAATAATGACTTCTCCTTGAGTCGCAGCTTCATCTATTTGCTTTACGAGGATATTCTCCATTGCTTCCATTATTTTTGGAGATTTATAACAAACCCCTATCAGTAATTTATTATTTTTTCCCCCTCCCCTTATCTCCACCCACAGGGATTCTACATTTTCATTAAATTCACCTATATTATCACGCCGGATGGGTTTTAAGGACGATTTTACATACAGACACACCGCTCCCCCTCGCTTATCTGTACGGTCATTTCTGAATAGACTATAGCCCTGCAAGTTAACAGCCCAGTCATGGCTCTCATCCAGCCACGTTTCAGATATCCCCACAATGTCATAATTATGCTCCAACAACATTAGTTCTAATTCGTCCATTTTGTTGGCGAGGATTCTGGCATTAGTATACAGGCACTTGATGTTCCTCTCTGTACCTCTACTCTTTCTTAAATTATTAACTGTTCTAACCCCACCCCCCATGCCACCGCCACCCCCAACTTCCTTATTTGTGCCCAGGTCTCTGTCTGCACTATCTTCCCCTCCTATAAATTGAATACCCTCCCCCCAATCCCTAGTTTAAACAATCCTCCAACCTTCTAGCCATTTTCTCCCCCAGCACAGCTGCACCTTCCCCATTGAGGTGCAGTCCATCCCTAGCGTAGAGCCTGTAGCCAACTGAGAAGTCGGCCCAGTTCTGCAGGAACCCAAACCCCTCCTTCCTACACCAATTCTTGAGCCACTTATTAACCTCCTAAATCTCCCGTTGCCTCTCTGGCGTGGCACGTAGTACAGGCAGTATTTCGGAGAATACCACGTTGGAGGTCCTTGCTTTCAGCTTGCAGCCTAATTTCCTGAAATCATCTTTAAGGACCTTCCACCTACCTCTAACTTTGTCATTTGTGCCTATGTGCACCATGACCGCTGGGTCCTCACCAGCCCCTCCCAGTAATCTGTCCACCCGATCAGCGATGTGTCGGACTCGAGCGCCAGGTAGGCAGCACACCGTTCGACGATCCCTGTCTTTGTGACAGATTACCCTATCTGTTCCCCTAATAATTGAGTCGCCCACTACCAGCACCTGTCTGGCCTGCCCTGCTCTCCTATTTCCCTCCTTACTGGAGCAGTCACTCCTCCGGCTTTCAGAGGACATGCCTGGCTGCAGCAGTGCTACCCCTGTACTGGCACCCCCCTCATCTGCCAACTTAGCAAACTTATTGGGGTGTTCCAGATCAGGACTAGCCTCCCTGGCACTCTTCCCTCTACCCCGCTTCCTAACTGTCACCCAGCTTGCTACTTCACCGTCCTGCAGCTCCATCCTACCATCCCCCCCCTCATCTGTCCCATTGAGCGTCTGCTCCGTGAGCAGAAGACTCCTCTCCATATTGTCAATGGATTTCAGTGTTGCCAGCTGCACATTTAGAGTCAGAATCTGGGTTTCCAAATGCACAACGTGCTCACATCTCGCACAGCACTATGCACCCTCGATCGGCCGCTCAAGGACTGCATACATGTGGCAAGATGTGCACTGGATGGCATTAACAATCGTGGAGCACATTTCCTAATGGGGATTGCACCAGACAGAAAAGTTAAATAATTAAAAAATAAATAAATAAATAAATAAGTACAAAGTATTAATACAAAACAGACAGCAATTCAGTAATTCCTCCCTTGGAAACTCCCTGACTCCAAAGTCACTGAATCACAAGTCACACTTACCGCCGTCCACACTTACGCTCAGCTCACACTCAGCTCGCTCACACTCGTTATGCTGAAGATTTATAGATTTTTTTTTCTCTAGTTCCCCTCAACAGCAATCCACCTTGCTGTTCAAATGCACTTCCAAAAAGGACTTGAGCCCCAAACAGCTGCCCCTTATAAACACTATGAGCCCCCACCCTAAGTTAACCCCTTATGAATATAGCTACTCCCAATTCAGCAACTCCCACCAATTCACACAGGTATTTGTTAAAGGCTTTCCAAATACCTCTTCACTGAATCACAAGTCACACTTACCGCCGTCCACACTTACGCTCAGATCACACTCAGCTCGCTCACACTCGCTATGCTGAAGATTTATAGATTTTTTTTCTCTAGTTCCTCTCAACAGCAATCTACCTTGCTGTTCAAATGCACTTCCAAAAAGGTCCTGTGGTCTTGTTTGTCTTCCATTTTCTTATTAGTGCTCCCACAGTTGATTTCATCATGCCAAGCTGCTTGCCTATTGCAGATTCAGTCTTCCCAGCCTGGTGCAGGGCTACAATTTTGTTTCTGGTGTCCTTTGACAGTTCTTTGGTCTTCACCATAGTGGAGTTTTGGAGTGTAACTGTTTGAGGGTGTGGACAGGTGTGTTTTATACTGATAATATGTTCAAACAGGTGCCATTACTACAGGTAATGAGTGGTGGACAAAGGAGCCTCTTAAAGAAGAAGCTATAGATCTGTGAGAGCCATAAATCTTGCATGTTTTTAGGTGACCAAATACTTATTTTTCACCATAATTTTCAAAATAAATCTTGCCAAATCAGACAAGGTGATTTTTTTTGGATTTGTTTTCTCATTTTGGCTCTGATAGTTATGGTCTACCTATGATAGCAATTACAGGCCTCTATTATCTTTTTAAGTGGGAGAACTTGCACAATTGGTATATAGAGACTGAGCTGGTATAATGGATACTATCCAGCCCGTGTGCTCTGGCAGACGTGTATCATGGTTTTCTGGAACGTGGGGCAAGAATTCAGTTTGGCGCCCCACTCACCCAAGCACATATGCGATTTGCACACTTATTCACGAGCCGACAAGCTGCTCTTCCTAACTCTCTAAATGTTCAGTGAAAAACTGAGAGAAACAGGAAGAGAAGCCAGTTGTCACGTGACCATAACACTGAAAATGCATAAGAGTGAAGGGGCCATGAGATAACTGCTGGAACCAGCAAGCAGAGCTGAATCATGACACTGACTATATTTGAGTATATTGCATGCTGTTAGGATTGATTTTATATTTAAAGGGCTTATCCAGGTTTGATATAAAAGTATACAGTCACTCTGAAATACACGAGTACAATTGTTCACTGGGACCCCCAACGCTGCACCTTCTGTGAGCAGGCTGTCAGGCTGTCACCCAGCCTGGGGGGGGCAAAATACAGGGTCCGTGGAAGACACTTTGGGTCACCACATTATGTGTCCGGCTGCCCTCTCTAGATACGCCTCTGTGATCTGGACTGGCTCTAAAGGTACCTTCACACTAAACAACTTCACAACGATATCGCTAGCGATCCGTGACGTTGCAGCGTCCTGGATAGCGATATCGTTGTGTTTGACATGCAGCAGCGATCAGGATCCTGCTGTGATGTCGTTGGTCGCTGCAGAAAGTCCAGAACTTTATTTCGTCGCTGGACTCCCTGCAGACATCGCTGAATCGGCGTGTGTGACGCCGATTCAGCGATGTCTTCACTGGTAACCAGGGTAAACATCGGGTTACTAAGCGCAGGGCCGAGCTTAGTAACCCGATGTTTAGCCTGGTTACCATCGTAAAAGTAAAAAAATAAACACTACATACTTACATTCCGGTGTCTGTCCCCGGCGCTCTGCTTCTCTGCACTCCTCCTGCATCCTGTGTCAGCGTCGGCCAGCCGGAAAGCAGAGCGGTGACGTCACCGCTGTGCTTTACAGCCGCTGTGCTCACAGTCAGTGCAGGAAAGCAGAGCGCCGGGGACAGACAGCGGAATGTAAGTATGTAGTGTTTGTTTTTTTACTTTTACGATGGTAACCAGGGTAAACATCGGGTTACTAAGCGCGGGCCTGCACTTAGTAACCCGATGTTTACCCTGGTTACCGGCATCGTTGGTCGCTGGAGAGCTGTCTGTGTGACAGCTCTCCAGTGACCAAACAGCGACGCTGCAGCGATCGACATCGTTGTCGGTATCGCTGCAGCATCGCTTAGTGTGAAGGTACCTTAAGAGACTTTTGTCAAGAACTGTTTACTTTGTTTTGCCTGTACTGAAAGCCATTTAATTTTCATTTGCTTGTGGCTGGTTAATGACACACCAATAAACCAGCACAAACATTTCAGTGGATCACTTCTTGTGCTGCCTCACGATGCACCCAAGTGAGTAGCAATCTCACAATTGGTGTTAGAAGTATGGGCAACGTTCCCAAGGAAGAGGTGTGATGGCTACAGAGCACTGCATCACCAGGGTGAAGGTGGCCATAACCCAGCAAATAACATCAGACAGCATGGAGGACCTGCTGAAAGACCTGGTGAAAGCCCAGCTGCAGCAGCACCAACAACAGCTGGCACAGCAGGAGATGAATAAACAGCTTATGCAACAGATCCAGCAGCAGAAACATCAGCACCGTCAACAGCAGCAGCAGTTTAATCTACTCACAGAGGCTATTCATGGCACAGTGGCAGCTCCAACTCCAAGGTTGACTAGTGATTTTTCCATCTGAAAAGTGGTAAGAGGAAACCTGCAGAAAATGACTGAGGGTATGACATAGAGGCATTTTTGACCTTTTTTGAAAGAATCGCCGAGAGGGAGAAACTTCTGCCAGGACAATGGGCAGATGTGTTGGAGCCATATATAACGGGGGAGCCTCAGAAGGCCTAATATGACCTAGATTTACAAGCTGCCATACAGTATGCAAAGCTAAAAGCTGAAATTTTGGTGTACCTAGGGATAAGTACTTTTAGGGCGCAGTGGGTCCACAACTGGACACATTACCGTTGCAAACTCCTTCACTCCAAAATGTTTGATCTGCTATACCTAGTCCAAAAATGGTTGCAGACGGAGTCCTCCACCTCTGTGCAGATGGTATAGCGAGTGGTGGTTGACCAATTTGTGCATTCCCTTAGAGAAATCCACATATTATGAATATGCAAGTGTGCTGTTCAGGGCTATGGGCCATATACAGATCTTCAGGAGACTCCACCTTCAGAGCTTATTTTACATGAAAGGAGGCATTACCAGCCTGGGACATGTAACCAACACTGAACAGTGAAACTGAAGTTTGACTCATTACAAACATGTTTGTAGCTGCAGCTCTCACAGCTCTGCTGTATTGCAACAATGGCTGCCTGTGGGATGGGAGCTGAAGCACTGTGATGAACCTGCAGATGTGTGTAATGTTGTACCGTCAGTTATAATCGTGCACGACTCTTAAGTGAGACCAAGAGAGCAGACTGACATTCACTTGTAATGCCTCCTTTCATTTAAAATAAGTTTTGGAGGCAGATTCTCAGAGAGATCTGTGCCCGGCCCAAAGTTCTTAACAGCTCATATACACATAATAAAAAATTGGATTTCTCTGGAGTAAGATATCGGATTACAAAAAACAGGGTATCATTTTATTCAACTTTTTAAGATCTACTTGTCCATGTAGACATCTTAATATGGTTGATCCTACTGACAGAATCATGACAGATTCTCTTTCAAGTAAGGAGGAATTTTTCCTCCTGATATGGTGAACATAATTTTGATTCAAAATATCCTAATATTCTTTTAACATTGGACTTCCTACAAGAAGGTCTAGATCTAGAGTTGACTCTGTCCCCTTTGATTTAAAGTAGCAACCCTTAGTGCCTTGCATGCTAACAGACTCTTAGAATTCAGCTGGATTTCCAGATACCTAAAGGTCTTTTGAAAGAATTAGACCGAAAATTATAAATCCAAAGTATGCTCTTCATGGGTTTCTCCTCTACTCTCTTTGAACCCTTGGAGTTTGTTTACATCAAGAACTTAACTCTTAAAGCCATCCTATTGATGGCAATAATGTCTATCCACAAAGTGAGTTAATTAAAGGAATCATCTATTCAAGAACCTTTTCTAAGGATTACAAATTATAAGCTTATCTTTAAATAATTGCCTGAGGTGGAATCCTCATTCCAGACATCTCAGGATATAATCAATTGTTTTATGGTAAACCTTGAAAGTAAGTTTCATAAATTAGACAAAAGACAGGCAGCAGTTTTCAATTATATTGATGTCTCTAGGGAGTGAAAAACTTCTGAAAACTTGTTTCTACAGATCTGTGGAAAGAACAATGGGGAAAGAGCAAATAATTTCTTCTCTGGCTAGATCAACTTAGGAAAAATCACAGGGCTCATACTAGTAGTATGGGTGTCATCAATAGCCTACAAGCTATGAACAACCTATACTATGCATCATGCATATCTGTGTGATTGATGCCCTGTGCAAGCCTCATTTGTGTGCATTTTTTTATACTAGGTTACCACCACTTCCATGAATTGGTACGTTTGTGAGTGGTTGCTCAAACAGTATTTTGCACCTGTGTTTGTCACGCTCGGACACAAGTAAGTCCAACGGAAAACACAGTATATAACTACATCTAGATGAAAAAGGAGAGGAAGGCCCTAACGGTAGGGAGCAGGGGATGGGACACCTCCTGACACCAACCTGTGCCTGTCCTTAAGCTTCCCTAACTTCCTATGTGGGTCCTTCCCCCTCATTGCTGTCACGTGCCTAGTCCCTGACTGTTACCTATATGTACCCTGGGTAGTACCCTGGCCGGCAAGGATGCTAGCCTCACCACTGCAGATGGTAACACACATGGGAAGAGATGAACAGGGAACAGACAACAATAAAACTACTCAGCTAAGGTTCTGCTGCTAAGCTCCACAGCAGCAGATTAAATGGCACCAGGAAAGCTGAACTCCCACAGCAGCAACAACACCATCACAGTATATCAGAAAAAAGCAATCAGGAAGCTTAAATGCCAATAAAAATATCAATTTTTATTCATAACAAAACATGATAAAAACCTTAACAATTCTAATAGTAACCAGTGGTGAGACATGTGACAGAATAATACTGTCTGCATACGGGAATATACCACAGAAAATAATACACATCAAAAAATGCCTAAGATAGTAACTCCAAAAATGTACAAAAAATATAGCAAAAAAGTACCTACATAGTAGTAAGTGTAGAGTAAAGCCCACATATAAATAATACTATATTAGAGAATTTATCATTAAATAATGGACAAATGAGGAGCCTAAATGGCTACAGACAGCATATAATACATGTACAAAATCGCTGTTTCTAATATATAAGGAGACCAAGTAAGTGTATGGACAAAATATCACCAGAATTACTGTCTCTGATATAGAAAAATAGTAGGCAAGTATATGGATAAAATGTCACCAATATCTATAAAGGAAAAGTTTTGGCATTTAAGCTTCCTGATTGCTTTTTTCTGATATATTATGTATTTTGGAAGTGCCGTTCTTTATTTAGGCCTAGTATTGGGTTAAACACCATCACAGGTAAGCTTCACATACCTAACTGCATAGAACAAAAACTCTATAACAGATAATCAGCTGATGGGTCAAGTGGCTATTTAAAAGTAAGGCGTTATGAAACATCAGCTGACCAGCCTAAAAAGACCATTTCCAGCAATAGAATGACATTAACTCTTGCTGGACAAAAAAGAAAAATCATTTAAATTTCAGCAGACCCAGAGCTGCTACGAATTCCTTATCGATTCATGACTGTGCTGCCTCGACTTTTATCATGGGGATCTCCTACATCCTGCTAGCCCATTATTAATTTGACATGGACATGTGACTTTTCTTAAATTTACATCCTTCTGAGAGCCATTTCTAGATCAGCTTAGCCATCTGTGAAGTCTTCAAAGTTGTAGATAAACCTATTCCTGAGAACCTTAAGGCCAATTCATCAAAAACTATATTTGCTATCTTTGCATCCAGAGCTGGAAGAGTTTCTGCTTCTGTGAATCAAATGTGTAAAGCAGCAATGTGGAAAATAATTTATTCATTAACCAAACATTACAGACTTAATGTATTGGGCATCACAAAAATATGACCATTTGACACAAAATCTTTAGTGCTGGTATTCCTAAAATGTGTTCTTTGGTATCTCTCAGGTGTGATGTCAAGGAGGAAATCAGGTATTAGACTAAGACTAAGGTCGCTTTCACACATCAGTTTTTTGCTGTTAGTCACAATCTGTTGACTCGACGGATCGGTCGCAGATTGTGAAAAACTGATGCGACGGATTCGTTTTTTCAGCGGATCCGACTAGCGTATCTGGCTAATTGGATCCTAAATAAATAGAAACAGGCTCAGTTAAAAAAAATGGAATAGGCCTCCATTCGAGCAAACGACGGACGCGACGTATCCATCGCTGTCCGATTTTTGGACGTACACAAGAAACATTAGTTTGTCTGTCGTCTCTGGCCGACATTATGGGTGTCAGGTCCAAGCATTCCTACATGAACAGTTTCCTGGAGAGTGGATTGGTGATTGTGGGCCAGTTGAATGGCCACCAAGCTCTCCCGATCTGACCCCCTTAGACTTTCATCTTTGGGGTCAGATGAAGGCTATTGTCTATGCTGTAAAGATACGAGATGTGCATCATCTGAAACAACAGATACTGGAAGCCTGTGCTAGAATTTCTTCTGCGGTGTTGCTATCAGTGTGTCAAGAGTGGGAGAAGAGGGTTGCATTGACAATCCAAAACAATGGGCAGCACTTTGAACACATTTTGTATGTGGTCATAAACTTGTAAATAACTCATGAAAGAATAAAGTTATGTTAACACTAAGCACACTATTGTTTTTCTTGTGAAATTCTCAATAAGTTTGATGTGTCACATGACCATCTTGCCATTGAAAAAATTAAAGTTGCATCCAAAATGTCAGACTTAAAAATGGCTGCCATGGTCACCACTAGGGTTGAGCGAAACGGGTCGTTCATTTTCAAAAGTCGCCGACTTTTGGCAAAGTCGGGTTTCATGAAACCCGATCCGACCCCTGTGCGGGGTCGGCCATGCGGTACGCGACTTTCGCGCCAAAGTCGCGTTTCAATGACGCGAAAAGCGCCATTTCTCAGCCAATGAAGGTAAACGCAGAGTGTGGGCAGCGTGATGACATAGGTCCTGGTCCCCACCATCTTAGAGAAGGGCATTGCAGTGATTGGCTTGCTGTCCGCGGCGTCACAGGGGCTATAAAGGGGCGTTCCCGCCGACCGCCATGTTACTGCTGCTGATCTGAGCTTAGGGAGAGGTTGCTGCCGCTTCGTCAGAAGCAGGGATAGCGTTAGGCAGGGTCCATTAACCACCAAACCGCTTGTGCTGTAGCGATTTCCACAGCCCAACACCACCTTCGGTGTGCAGGGACAGTGGAAGCTACATTTTTTTTTTCCCCTCAGCGCTGTAGCTCATTGGGCTGCCCTAGAAGGCTCCCTGATAGCTGCATTGCTGTGTGTACGCCGCTGTGCAAACCAACTGCTTTTTTCAAAGCACAAATCCTCTTGTTCCTTCCTTTCTGCACAGCTATCTTGTTTGTTTGTCCACACTTTTTATTTAATTTGTGCATCAGTCCACTCCTTATTGCTGCCTGCCATACCTGGCTGAGATTACTGCAGGGAGATAGTAATTGAAGGACAGTTCATTTTTTTTTTTTTTTTTTGTGGGAGATTAAGATTGGCATTTCTGCTAGAGTGCCATCCCTGTCTGTGTCATCTCTCACTCATTGGGCCATAGAAAGCCTATTTATTTTTTTGCTTGATTTGGGTTCTAAAATCTACCTGAAAAAATCACTACATCAATCAGTGGGAGAAAAATATTGGCCTCAGGGCTTGTGTGCCACTCCTTACTCCTGTGAGTGCCATCTCTCACTCAGTGGGCCATAGAAAGCCTATTTATTTTTTTGCTTGATTTGGGTTCCAAAATCTACCTGAAAAAATCACAACATCAATCAGTGGGAGAAAAATATTGGCCTCAGGGCTTGTGTGCCACTCCTGACTCCTGTGTGTGCCATCTCTCACTCAGTGGGCCATAGAAAGCCTATTAATTTTTTTGCTTGATTTGGGTTCTAAATTCTACCTGAAAAAATCAATAAATCAATCAGTGGGAGATTAATATTGGCCTTTGGGCTTGTGTGCCAGTCCTAAGCGTGCCATCTCTCTCTCTCAGATAGTGGGCCATAGAAAGCCTATTTATTATTTTTTTTATTGGGTTTATAAATTTTCCCTGGAAAAAAAAAAAAAAGTGGGAGATTAATATTGGCCTCTGGGCTTGTGTGCCAGTCCTGAGCGTGCCATCTCTCTCACAAATAGTGGGCCATAGAAAGCCTATTTATTTTTTGGGTTGATTTGGGTTCTAAATTCTACCTGAAAAAATCAATAAATCAATCAGTGGGAGATAAATATTGGCCTCTGGGCTTGTGTGCCACTCCTGACTCCTGTGTGCGTCATCTCTCACTCAGTGGGCCCTAGAAAGCCTATTTTTTGTTTTATTTGTTTTCTAAATTCTCCCTGAAAAAAACATTTTATTTTATTTGGTTTCTAAATTATTCCTGAAAAAATCATTTTTTTGGATTTTTTTTTTCTAAAGTCTCCCTGAAAAAAAAAAAAAAAATCAAATCAGTGGGAGATTAATATTGCCCTTTCTGCTTGTGTGCCAGTCTTGACTCCTGGGTATGCCATCTCTCTCTCTCCAATTGTGGGCCATAGAAAGCCTATTAATTTTTTTGCTTGATTTGGGTTCCAAAATCTACCTGAAAAAATCACTAAATCAATCAGTGGGAGATAAATATTGGCCTCTGGGCTTGTGTGCCACTCCTGACTCCTGTGTGCGTCCTCTCTCACTCAGTGGGCCCTACAAAGCCTATTTTTTTTATTTGTTTTCTAAATTCTCCCTGAAACAATCATTTTATTTTATTTTGTTTCTAAATTCTTCCTGAAAAATTCATTTTTTTGTATTTTTTTTTTCTAAAGTCTCCCTGAAAAAAAAAAAAAAATCAAATCAGTGGGAGATTAATATTGCCCTTTCTGCTTGTGTGCCAGTCTTGACTCCTGGGTGTGCCATCTCTCTCTCTCTCCAATTGTGGGCCATAGAAAGCCTATTAATTTTTTTGCTTGATTTGGGTTCCAAAATCTACCTGAAAAAATCACTAAATCAATCAGTGGGAGATAAATATTGGCCTCTGGGCTTGTGTGCCACTCCTGACTCCTGTGTGCGTCCTCTCTCACTCAGTGGGCCCTACAAAGCCTATTTTTTTTTATTTGTTTTCTAAATTCTCCCTGAAACAATCATTTTATTTTATTTTGTTTCTAAATTCTTCCTGAAAAATTCATTTTTTTGTATTTTTTTTTCTAAAGTCTCCCTGAAAAAAAAAAAAAAATCAAATCAGTGGGAGATTAATATTGCCCTTTCTGCTTGTGTGCCAGTCTTGACTCCTGGGTGTGCCATCTCTCTCTCTCTCTCTCTCCAATTGTGGGCCATAGAAAGCCTATTTTTTTTTTTGCTTGATTTGGGTTCCAAAATCTACCTGAAAAAATCACTAAATCAATCAGTGGGAGATAAATATTGGCCTCTGGGCTTGTGTGCCACTCCTGACTCCTGTGTGCGTACTCTCTCACTCAGTGGGCCATAGAAAGCCTATTTTTTTTTAATTTGTTTTCTAAATTCTCCCTGAAACAATCATTTCATTTTATTTGGTTTATAAATTCTTCCTTAAAAAATCATTTTTTTTTATTATTTTTTTTTTCTAAAGTCTCCCTTTTAAAAAAAAAAAAACAAATCAGTGGGAGATTAATATTTACATTTGCGCTTCAGTGACAGTCCTGCGTGTGTGGCATCTCTCTCATTTGTTGCCACCAACAACAGAGTGTGTAACATTGTGCCTGATTTTCGTTGTGGTCTCACCCACCTGTAAAGGGGTAGCTAAATCATACTGAAGTTATAGCTCACCGTGTAAGTTGTGTGACAGCAACAAATACCGTTAGTTTGGTAACGTTTTTAAAACAATGAGGAAGTCTGGTGGAAGAGGTCGTGGCCGGGGGCGTTCATTGTCAGCTGGTAATGAGGGTAGTGGTAGTGGTGGAGCATCAGGTGGTCGTGGGAAAAAAAATATTGCACCTAAGTCTGGAGCTGTGGAGCCAGGTTCGTCGTCTGGCTACACAAGGCCTCGAACGCTCCCTTTTCTGGGAGTAGGAAAACCGCTTTTAAAGCCGGAGCAGCAAGAGCAAGTTTTGGCTTATCTTGCTGACTCAGCCTCTAGCTCTTTTGCCTCCTCTCGTGAAACTGGTAAAAGTAAAAGCAGCGCGTCGTTAGTGGATGTTCACGGTCAGGGACAAGTCGCTTCCTTGTCCTCTTCAGCAAAAACAACAACAGAGAAGAATGCAGCAGGCGACACAACGGGTTACTCCATGGAGCTCTTTACACATACCGTCCCTGGCTTAGAAAGTGAAGCAGTTAACAGTCCATGCCCATTACAAGTTGAATCTGACATGGAGTGCACTGATGCACAGCCACAGCCAGACTACTATGCTGGTCCTTTGACTCAGACCACAACATTGCCCTCGCAGGGTGCTGATCAAGAATCAGACCCTGATGAGACTATGTTGCCCCATCACGAACGCTATACCACCGACCGACACGGTGACACAGACGAAGTTGCACACGAGCTACAAGAAGAGGTAATAGATGACCCAGTTCTTGACCCCGATTGGCAGCCATTGGGGGAACAGGGTGCAGGCGGCAGCAGTTCTGAAGCGGAGGAGGAGGGGCCGCAGCAGGCATCAACATCGCAATAGGTTCCATCTGCCGGGCCCGTATCTTGCCCAAAACGCGTGGCAAAGTCAAAACCTGTTGGAGGACAGAGTGGCCATCCGGTTAAAGCTCAGTCTGCAATGCCTGAAAAGGTATCCGATGCTAGAAAGAGTGCAGTCTGGCATTTTTTTAAACAACATCCAATTGATCAGCGTAAAGTCATCTGTCAAAAATGTTCAACTACCTTAAGCAGAGGGCAGAATCTGAAAAGTCTCAATACAAGTTGCATGCATAGACATTTAACCACCATGCATTTGCAAGCTTGGACTAACTACCAAACGTCCCTTAAGGTTGTAGCACCCTCGGCCAATGAAGCTAGTCATCAACGCAACATCCCTTCCGGCAGTGTAGGGCCACAATTTTCTGCACCACCTGCAGTATCTGTGCAGGTTTCTTTGCCAGGCCAAAGCAGTCAGGGTCAGGGAATCACCAGTTTCGTAGTAGGAAACACTGCATCTAGGGCACCGGCTGCAACAATACCATCTCCCACCGTCTCTCAGTCTGCCATGTCCACCGGCACCCCCGCTAGTTCCACGATCTCCAGCTCTCCAGTCCAGCTCACCCTACATGAGACTATGGTTAGAAAAAGGAAGTACTTAGCCTCTCATCCGCGTACACAGGGTTTGAACGCCCACATAGCTAGACTAATCTCGTTAGAGATGATGCCCTACCGGTTAGTTGAAAGTGAAGCTTTCAAAGCCCTGATGGACTACGCTGTACCACGCTACGAGCTACCCAGTCGACACTTTTTTTTCCAGAAAAGCCATCCCAGCCCTCCACCAGCATGTTAAAGAGCGCATCGTCCATGCACTCAGGCAATCTGTGAGCACAAAGGTGCACCTGACAACAGATGCATGGACCAGTAGGCATGGCCAGGGACGTTACGTGTCCATCACGGCACACTGGGTAAATGTGGTGGATGCAGGGTCCACAGGGGACAGCAAGTTTGGGACAGTTCTGCCTAGCCCACGGTCTAGGAAACAGTTGGCTGTAGCCATTCGCACCCCCTCCTCCTCGTCCTCCTGCAGAAGCGAGACCTCGTCCACAGACCGCAGTCGCACAACCACTCCATCCGCAGCTGCCACTGTTGCACACCAGGTCTCCCATTATGGGGCAGCTACTGGCAAACGTCAGCAGGCTGTATTGGCTATGAAGTGTTTGGGCGACAACAGACACACCGCTGAAGTTCTGTCCGAGTTCTTGCAGAAAGAAACGCAGTCGTGGCTGGGCACTGTAGATCTTGAGGCAGGCAAGGTAGTGAGTGATAACGGAAGGAATTTCATGGCTGCCATCTCCCATTCCCAACTGAAACACATTCCTTGCCTGGCTCACACCTTAAACCTGGTGGTGCAGTGCTTCCTGAAAAGTTATCCGGGGTTATCCGACCTGCTCCTCAAAGTGCGTGGACTTTGCTCACATATCCGCCGTTCGCCCGTACACTCCAGCCATATGCAGACCTATCAGCGTTCTTTGAACCTTCCCCAGCATCGCCTAATCATAGACGTTGCAACAAGGTGGAACTCAACACTGCACATGCTTCAGAGACTGTGTGAACAGAGGCGGGCTGTTATGTTTTTGTGGGAGGATACACATACACGGGCAGGCAGTAGGCTGGCAGACATGGAGTTGTCAGGTGTGCAGTGGTCGAAGATTCAAGACATGTGTCAAGTCCTTCAGTGTTTTGAGAAATGCACACGGCTGGTTAGTGCAGACAACGCCATAATAAGCATGAGCATCCCCCTAATGCGTCTGCTGATCTAAAGTTTGACGCACATAAAGGATCAGGCGTCTGCAGCTGAGGAAGAGGAAAGCCTTGATGACAGTCAGCCATTGTCTGGCCAGGGCAGTGTACAGGACGAGGTAGCGGGCGAACAGGAGGAGGAGGACGAGGAGGATGATGGGGATGATTATATTTTTAATGAGGAAGCTTTTCCGGGGCCAGTGGAAATTGTTGGCGCGGCAAGGCCGGGTTCTGGTTTTTGGAGGGACACAAGTGACGTGGATTTGCCTGAAACTGCCCCTCAACCAAGCACAACCACAGATTTGAGAACTGGAACTTTGGGCCACATGGCGGATTATGCCTTACGTATCCTCAAAAGGGACACACGCATAACAAAAATGATGAACGATGACGATTACTGGTTGGCCTGCCTCCTTGATCCTCGCTATAAAGGCAAATTGCAAAATATAATGCCACATGAGAACTTGGAACTAATATTAGCAACCAAACAATCAACTCTTGTTGACCGTTTGCTTCTGGCATTCCCTGCACACAGCGCCCGTGATCGTTCTAACACGAGCTGCAGGGGCCAGCAGACCAGAGGTGTTAGAGGGGCAGAAATCAGAAGTGGCGTTGGCCAGAGGGGTTTTCTGACCAGGTTGTGGAGTGATTTTGCTATGACCGCAGACAGGACAGGTACTGCAGCATCAATTCAAAGTGACAGGAGACAACATTTGTCCAGTATGGTTACTAACTATTTTTCATCCCTTATCGACGTTCTCCCTCAACCGTCATTCCCATTTGATTACTGGGCATCAAAATTAGACACCTGGCCAGAATTGGCAGAATATGCATTGCAGGAGCTTGCTTGCCCGGCAGCTAGTGTCCTATCAGAAAGAGTATTCAGTGCTGCAGGTTCAATACTAACAGAAAAAAGGACTCGTCTGGCTACCCAAAATGTAGATGATCTAACCTTCATTAAAATGAACCACAACTGGATTTCGAAATCTTTTGCCCCACCTTGCCCGGCTGACACCTAGCTTTCCTATGTAAAGGTCTTGCCTGTGGACTATTCTGAACGACTTTTCCAATCTCGTAATTTGCAGCACCTGATTGTCCAGCATCCGACATGTTAACACCTCCCTAAATGGCCAAAGTCCCCACACGGGGCCGTGGTATCGCCACTTGGCGCCAGCACCCGTGAGAGTACTGTTTGTCTGAAGAGGTGGGTGTGCCCGCTTTTGGTCGACGGCACTGCCACTAGGTCCCTCATAGTACAATAAAGTGTCTGGCGGTGGTGGTGCGCACCCAACGTCAGACACACCGTTGTAATATGAGGGGCCCTGGGCCTGTACCGCCGGCCACAAGACAGTCCCCCCCCCCAGGTCAAACAGTGCTCTACGACTTGCAAAATTTTCTCTCACAGCTCCACCAATGTTTAGTCTATGCGCTGACATCCTTCAATGCCTGGCACTGTCAATACCATTGTATTGACATTTTTCTTATGTTAGGCCTTCGAAGCCTGTCTGCGGTCACTCCTTCCACTAGGCCTCCACTGACCTGTCTACTGCTGCCCGTGTTCCCCTGGAACCAATTTTAAATTGCCTACAGCCCAATTTTTGTTATGTTAGGCCTTCGAAGCCTGTCTGCGGCCCGTTCTTTCCACTACTACTACACTGACCTGGCTACTGCCGCCCGTGTTCCCCTGGAACCAATTTTAAATTGCCTACAGCCAGCCCAATTTATTATGTTAGGGCTTCGAAGCCTGTCTGCGGTCCCTCCTTCCACTAGGCCTCCACTGACCTGTCTACTGCTGCCCGTGTTCCCCTGGAATCAATTTTAAATTGCCTACAGCCAGTCCAATTTATTATGTTAGGGCTTCGAAGCCTGTCTGCGGTCCCTCCTTCCACTAGGCCTCCACTGACCTGTCTACTGCCGCCCGTGTTCCCCTGGAACCAATTTTAAATTGCCTACAGCCAGCCCAATTTATTATGTTAGGGCTTCGAAGCCTGTCTGCGGTCCCTCCTTCCACTAGGCCTCCACTGACCTGTCTACTGCCGCCCGTGTTCCCCTGGAACCAATTTTAAATTGCCTACAGCCAGCCCAATTTATTATGTTAGGGCTTCGAAGCCTGTCTGTGGTCCATCCTTCCACTAGGCCTCCACTGACCTGTCTACTGCTGTCCGTGTTCCCCTGGAACCAATTGTAAATTGCCTACAGCCCAATTTATTATGTTAGGGCTTCGAAGCCTGTCTGCGGTCCCTCCTTCCACTAGGCCTCCACTGACCTGTCTACTGCCGCCCGTGTTCCCCTGGAACCAATTTTAAATTGCCTACAGCCAGCCCAATTTATTATGTTAGGGCTTCGAAGCCTGTCTGCGGTCCCTCCTTCCACTAGGCCTCCACTGACCTGTCTACTGCTGCCCGTGTACCCCTTGAACCAACATCAGAAAATATAAAAATAAGTATTTTGCTTATAAAAAAGAAAATACTGGAGAGATATCAAATGCAGACATTTTAACATTAAAAACAAACACATACAACAAAAATCTGGTACAGTACTAAAAATGGCCACCAGCTACAATAACTTTCTCCTGCAAGTAGTTAACTGAAAGTTTTTTTCAATTTAAAACACAGATATGGCATCCACCGAGTGTTGTCCTGTCGCGTCTTCTTTATATTATTGCCAAGAAGATGCAAAACAATGAAAATAATAAAATCATTATTTACCAAAAAAATAGAGTAAGTCAAAACCACATTGCAAATAAACATTCATTACAAATAAAGAAGCAGGGCGCGTCCGAGGGTGAGTATATACCTAATAAGAATATAATCACCCTCGGACGCGCCCTGCTTCTTTCCGACAGCCTTCCTTCCTAAGAATCAGCCCTTCCGTGGTGTAGAGAGAGGGTGTGTTACACTCCAAGGTGTTCCCCAGGTTGCCTTTCCTGAGCTTCGATCTTCATGCTCTCGTTTAGTACTTGTCGGAAAGTAGGCTGCATTAGGCCTACAAATTGGGTATGGGGTGGAGAGAGATGGTGTGTTACACTCCAAGGTGTTCCCCAGGTTTCCTTGCCATTGCTTCGGTCTTCCGACTCTCGTTTAGTAGTTGTAGAAAACTACACTGCATTAGGCCTACAAAATGGGTATCGGGTGGAGAGAGATGGTGTGTTACACTCCAAGGTGTTCCCCAGGTTTCCTTGCCATTGCTTCGGTCTTCCGACTCTCGTTTAGTAGATGTAGAAAACTACACTGCATTAGGCCTACAAAATGGGTATCGGGTGGAGAGAGATGGTGTGTTACACTCCAAGGTGTTCCCCAGGTTTCCTTGCCATTGCTTCGGTCTTCAGACTCTCGTTTAGTAGTTGTAGAAAACTACACTGCATTAGGCCTACAAAATGGGTATCGGGTGGAGAGAGATGGTGTGTTACACTCCAAGGTGTTCCCCAGGTTTCCTTGCCATTGCTTCGGTCTTCCGACTCTCGTTTAGTAGTTGTAGAAAACTACACTGCATTAGGCCTACAAAATGGGTATCGGGTGGAGAGAGATGGTGTGTTACACTCCAAGGTGTTCCCCAGGTTTCCTTGCCATTGCTTCGGTCTTCCGACTCTCGTTTAGTAGTTGTAGAAAACTACACTGCATTAGGCCTACAAAATGGGTATCGGGTGGAGAGAGATGGTGTGTTACACTCCAAGGTGTTCCCCAGGTTTCCTTGCCATTGCTTCGGTCTTCAGACTCTTGTTTAGTAGTTGTAGAAAACTACACTTCATTAGGCCTACAAAATGGGTATCGGGTGGAGAGAGATGGTGTGTTACACTCCAAGGTGTTCCCCAGGTTTCCTTGCCATTGCTTCGGTCTTCCGACTCTCGTTTAGTAGTTGTAGAAAACTACACTGCATTAGGCCTACAAAATGGGTATCGGGTGGAGAGAGATGGTGTGTTACACTCCAAGGTGTTCCCCAGGTTTCCTTGCCATTGCTTCGGTCTTCCGACTCTCGTTTAGTAGTTGTAGAAAACTACACTGCATTAGGCCTACAAAATGGGTATGGGGTGGAGAGAGATGGTGTGTTCCACTCCAAGGTGTTCTCCAGGTTGCCTTTCCTGAGCTTCTATCTTCAGGCTCTCGTTAAATTGTGGTTAAATGGAACAACTGCATTTGGCGTACTAGTTGGTTTGGGGCCTACTAACAGTGTCTGCCGCTCCTTGCTGTTCTCCTGGTTTCCTGTCCTGAAATTCCGTTTTCAGGCGCTCGTTAAGTAGTTGTTAATGTTAGACTGCATTTGGCCTACTAGTTGGGTTGGGGCCTACTATCGGTGTCTGCCACTCCTTGCTGTTCTCCTACACTGAACAAAGCTGTGCCGCCTGTTTACTACGGTTGCCAATTTTGAACTGCATTTCGACTACTTACTGATTTGGGCCTACTCTCTGTGTCAGCCTCTCATTCCAGTTGTCCTCCACTGCAATGCCCCCTGGTTAGTCCTGTGTTACCAATTTTGAACTGCATTTAGCTCACTTTATTCTTTGGGCCTATATCTGTGTTTCCTCCTCATCCTGCCCATTGCCCAGCCAGTGATAGATGAGTCTGCTGGTACATTGACCCATAACGCAACATTCCCCGTGCACGCTACACAACAACATTGTGACCCTGCTGAAAGTCAGGTTGCTCTTCCCGCATACCATACCACCTTACACGGGGACAAAGAGGAAGGTGCAGATGAAAGTGCAGGTTCCTTCATCAGGTGGGGGGAGGAATACTAGTTGGCGACGTCACTGGCACAGGGCCTCTTATAGTACGCAAAAGTGTTGCTGCCGGTGGGAGGCGCCCCCGCCGTGCAAACACACCGCTGTACTTTGAGGGGCCCTGTGCCAGTGCCAATGCCAACGAGTGGGCCCCCCCTGCTTGCTCAGGTTCACAGCACTTGCAAAGTTGAAATACTTACCTCTCCCTGCTCCACTGCCGTGACGTGGTCCAGATTTCCTGGGCCCACTAATTACTTGAACCAGCCCTACCCACCACAACTTTAGCCAAATGACCCCCAATTTCAAATGCCTTCCAATTATTATAAGGTAAATTACGCTTGACAAGCTTCATTAAGAAGAATGGATGGTTTTGACATTAAAATGGGCACTCTAGGTGTTTTCCTGGCCCCCACTCACTGCCGACTATGCTGCCCCATTGACTTGCATTGGGTTTCGTGTTTCGGTCGATCCCGACTTTACGTCATAATCGGCCGATTTCACTCGACCCGACTTTTGAGATAGTCGGGTTTCGCGAAACCCGGCTCGACTCTAAAAAGGTCAAGGTCGCTCAACTCTAGTCACCACCCATCTTGAAAAGTTTTCCCCTCCCATATACTAATGTGCTACAAACAGGAAGTTGATATCACCAACCATTCCCATTTTATTTAGGTGTATCCATATAAATGGCCCACCCTGTAAATACAGTATATATGCAGTACAGGCCAAAAGTTTGCATATATACTTGTTCATGCATTGCTTTTCCTTGTTCTTTTTGGAATGTGGAGATAGTAGATTCAGAATGAATGAAACGAAGCCAATAAGTAACACATAAGGAATCAAGGAGCAAACAAGCATATGTGAAACAAGGAAGAATAAGGTTAAAACCTTAAATTCCTTTAATTACCCATTTGAACTCTGATGACAACTTAACACACCATTGGCATTCTCTCAAGTATCTTAAACAGGTAATCTACTGAAATGGCTTCCAATTAACAGGTATGCCTTTTAATGAGTTCCCTAGTGGAATTACTGGCCTTCAGAAACTGCTTATGACCATCAGGTATGTCTTTTAAAGACAGTTGTTGGTACATAGTTCCATACCACATTGATCCTACTCTACAACTGTTCTAAGTGAAATATGGGATGAACTACTCAACTATTTAAAGACAAATGACAAGTCATCAATAAGTTTTAGAAATGAATGTCAGTCAATCTGGAATATAGAACTGGAATGCTAGAGCCCTGAAGCTAGCCTCAAGTGCAGTCATGAAAGCCATCAATCACTATGATGAAACTGTCTGTCATATAGACTGCCCCGGGAAAGTATACTGAGAACTACCTTTGCTGCAGAGGATAAGTTCATAAGACTTACCAGCCACAGAAGATATTAGCTGACAGCACCTCAGATAGCAGCCATGAAGAAAGATGCACAAACATCATGTACATTTTAACATCAACTGTCCAGAGGATACTGTGGCAAACAGTCCTTTATGTTTGAAATTTTGAAGAAGCCCCTACAGAGGACTACAAACAAGAAGAAGATACTTATTTTTGGCCAATCACGAGATCAGTGGCAATCTCTACTCTGGTATGAAGGTCAAAATATGAGATTTTTGGTACTATCATGTTTTTGTAAGTCACAGAAAAGGTGAGTGGATCATGCACAACATGAAGTATTGAGGAGATATAGTAGTGTGGGGATGCTTTGCAGATGACAATGTTTAATGTTTTATTCCAACTCTAAGGCTCACTTACCCAGCATTGCTAGCATATCATTTTATAAAGGTGTGTTATTAAATCTGGCTTGCACTTAGTGATGCACACGTGACATTGACCCAAAACACACCTTCAGGCACCGCTAGTGCCATGTGACCAAGAAGAAAAAAGTGGAGTGTTGGGTCAGATGACATGGACTGCACAAACATGGACTTCAACCCTATTAAGATTGTTTTGGGATGACTTGGAGTGAAGGTAAAACACCCAACAAGTGCTCAGCATTCACAGGAACTTCATAAGACTGTAGGAAAGCAATCCCAGGTGAAAGCTATTCCTTGAAACAATAAAGGTGTGTTCTGCTGTCATCAGAATAAGAGTGGGGTACTTAGAGGAATCTAAGGTTTGTTTCACATGTTCTTTACTTATTGTTGTCATATATCTTGCTTCGCGGATTTGCAGCCTTGAGTCTAAATCTACAATAGTAATATTTCTTCTGGTAAAGAATTCTCCAAATAGCAGAATTATTTATCTAATTATGTCAATCTATAAGCCCCTTTGAGAGTGTAAACAAAGTGGAAATGCATCCATCCGGTCTTGTCACCATTAGGTCACAAATCGACAACATTTTATCAATTGCCCTTCAGAACATGTTTACCAAATCATAACCCTTACCCCTAACTCCTACTACCTACTACATGCTTGCTAAGATGCTATGCCTCGATAATTCCAAACTCTTAGAATGAAGAGATGAAACGTAGATGCTACAAGGAAGGGACTACTGAGGCATGAATTTTATAGTCTATCTTACCTGATTGGAAAGGTTATTTCAAACTGAGGTTAAGAAGGTGACACCAATATAATGACATCTCCCCAAACCTTATTGTAAATGTTTTATGAAAATATATCCATTTTATTTTTTGGTTTTCTTTTATTTATTTTTAAAGGTAATCAGTAAGAGACTTGGAAAACTACAATAACTTTCCTTTCTTGTTCCTGGTACAAATGTTTCATTAGTCTAGTCAAAATAAGATTTGCCACTTATGCCTCTTTAAGATGACATATTTTAAGTTAAAGTAGGTTTATTTTGCAAATAATGAATCTAAATTCTTTGACTGATATTTTTTTCATAGATTGTATTTTTAATGTAGTATTTTTACAACATATTTAGATGATTTTAAGTCCATTTGGAGAGCACTTGGATTAAACTAACGTTTACTAAAGACAGGGCTACAAGTTTTATATGAGAGACAAAATGAATGAAGTAATGAGAAATGAGAGTAGTATGCTTAGCTCTGATGACAGGTACTCTAATCTGGAAAAAAGTACTGGAGATATTTACTGATTCCACCATTATGGATGTAAAGGTGGAGAAGATGGAATAACACCCCTCTGAAGCCCCGTGTTGTTTTAATGTTATGTAAATGTATTATATGACATATTTTACCCTCCTGGAGGCTGCAGTTCCTGTTTGTGGTATGGTTGACTGCAGGGTGATAGGGTTAACTGTCTGGCCGGCCCATAGTTGGAGAGGAGTAATAGGGACCTGTGTTTTAGTTCCTGGCTTTGGAGTTGACTGTTATTGAGCAAGAGACAAGAAACTACACATTCAGAGGAAGGTTATCATCATTGGGTGTGTATGTGGCAACCATGACATGGAAAGGGAGCAATTCTCAGCGAGAATTCTACAGTAGCGACAATTCCTCATAGCAGCACAGTCTAGGGAACTTAAGTACTGGAAAATCGAAAGAAACAGGGCATTGACAGATCTGGAGATCAGCTATGAAAGAAGGCAGTGTCAGCCAGGCTGGAACATGTCAGTAAGGTGGCAGCAAGTGAGAGCTCCCTTGCACTGTCTAACAAGAGTGCAGCAGCCACAGCAAAAAACATTGACAAGTTGGCGCTAGAGTATAGTTTGGGTGCAGAGGTCACAGCGAAACACATTGACCCATGTGGTCCTGTATTAGGAATATGGAGTTACCCAATGTGTCCTTCTGTTGATCTGTAGTGTTCACCACAAGTAGAATTGTGCCACTGTCCATGACCACCAAGATTGTGCCTCTGTATTATGCAGAAGAAAACACCAAGTTTATTTCCTGCAAACGTCTGAGCATAAGTTTTTTGTTGCCAGTAAAAAGAACTCTATTTTTACCAACTTGCCTGCTTTCCTCATCGTGGGTTTAAAGGGTTCCGGCTAATCCTGAGTTAAATGGCTATACAGCAGAGCCTTATACATGTAAATAAACATAGCTGGCAAATGCCCTTGCCTATTATCACACTCCGTGTGCCACTATCATTAGTTACTCAAGGTAGCTGGACAATTGGCTATCAAAGCCTATAATAGTTGTTTAATAAACACCTCTCTTTGAGTACTTACTTAGTGTGTGGAATTAGTGGCATGCTCCTCCACCCCGACGCTCATTTCGTGAGCACTTCTTCTGGGGGCCCCTGATTTTACTAGATATTAGCAGCGTACATGAAGTTGTTTCTCAGTACAGTTACAGATTGAGTAACCTAGGAATTTTTAGCACCAGAGTAGGAAACTTTGAATTCTCTGATATTTTTATTAAATGACAAAAGGATGTGGATCCTCAAATCCTCAAAATAACCAACATGGCACAGATCCTCTGCTATCTCTACAGAGCCTTTGACTTTAGATGCTTTGTCTATTTGTCTGTTTCATAATTTCTTAAGTGCTATCAATCAACTTCAATGGCAGAAGAAAGTAATCATAATAATTCTCTTCTGATTGTGGTTGAGATGAGCTAGAGTCAATATTGGTGGCTTCTCTCAGTAAAGGAATCTATTATCTTCAATAGATGCAATCTTTTTCACTAGGCATTCAGATGTCTATACTGATATGGTGTAAAGAGGGTAAACTACTGAGCTAGTTAAAGTGAACCTGTTAGCAGGATTTTGCTAAGTAACCTACAGACACTGTTAGGTTGGCAGTGTTAAATTGATTACATTGATACCTGGGATGAAGAAATCCAACTTGTAGTTCTTGTGTAATCTGTGTTAGAAGTACAAGTTTTCAGTTAATGAGAAGCCCATGTTCAGGGGCAGGACTGTAGACAGAGTCTTATCTTCCTGCTCTAAGCCAGAGAAACCAAGGAAAGAACTGCCTACAGGCCACCCTGAAGCACAGTCTGTCTCTATGATGAGGAACATGTCTGTGCTTAGGGGCAGCCTGTGGGCAGGTCTTTCCTTGGTTTCTCTGGATTATAGCAGGAAGATAAGACTCTGCCTACAGTCCTGGCCTGGAGCACAGGCATATCAATAACTGAAAACTTCTAACACTGCTTACACAAGAACCACAAGATGGATTTCTTCACCCCTAGTATCAATTTAATCAGTTTAACAGTGCCAACCTGACAACATCTGTAGGTTACTTAGTAAAATCCTTCGCTTTAAGCAACTATCTCACAAGAAATCTGCTCTGGTAGGTTATGTCCCTGTTCATGGTTATCTGAAAAACTAATTTATACACTGATCCTTTAAGAAACCAGGCATTTGCTAAAAAATACCTAACTATTGCACTTCTACATATATATGGCCAGATTCATCAAAGCTTTTTGAGCACTATTCTAGTATAAAAAGTTGTGAAAAGTCACATAAGCGGCATATCCCTCTTCATGAATCAGGAGCATCTGACTCCAGGACATCTCCTTATCAAAAATCAAGACTGGCATAAACAATGCCAGTCTTGATGAATAGGGCCCATAGGGAACCAGGCAAATCACCATTGTGAGTCAGTGACCCCTGTTACAGCTAGGGGTCGCTGTTTGTGCTTCCCAAGATACGCACAGAGGCATACTGAGGCTATGGGAATGCATTGCGGTCACAAGCGTAGCTGGGATTGCAATGGTGAAGCAGTGACTGATGTCACAGGTAGGGGTTGCTGTGTAGTCTCCCCAGGATATGCACGGAGGCATAGGAAGGCCATAGGAGTGCATGGCAGTCACAGGCGTAGCTGTGACTGCAAAGCAGATTGATAATAAAAAGTACCGTATATACTCGAGTATAAGCCGACCGAGTATAAGCCGACCCCCCCCCCCTAATTTTGCCACAAAAAACTGGGAAAACTTAATGACTTGAGTATAAGCCTAGGCTGGAAAATGCAGCAGCTACCGGTAAATTTCAAAAGTAAAAATACATACCAATAAAAGTAAAATTAATTGAGACATCAGTAGGTTAAGAGTTTTTGAATATCCATATTGAATCTGGAGCCCCATATAATGCTCCATAAAGTTTATGATGGCCCCATAAGATGCTCCATATTAAAATATGCCCCATATAATCCTGCATAAAGGTTAATAATGGCCCCATAAGATGCTCCATAGAGATATTTGCCCTATATAGTGCTGCACAAGCGTTATGGCTCCATCAGATGCTCCGTACAGTCACTTGCCCCATTTAGTGCTGCACAAGTATGGCCCCATAAGATGCTCTGCACAGCCACTTGCCCCTTATAATGCTGCACAAGTATGGCCCCATAAGATGCTCTGCACAGTCACTTGCCCCTTATAATGCTGGACAAGTATGGCCCCATAAGATGCTCTGCACAGTCACTTGCCCCTTATAATGCTGCACAAGTATGGCCCCATAAGATGCTCTGCACAGTCACTTGCCCCATTTGCTTTTGCTGCCATAAAAAAAAAATCACATACTCACCTCTCTTCGCTCAGGACCCCGGCACTTTTACCTGCTCCTCGTGCGGCTCCGTCTTCGGCACTGATGTTCAGCAGAGGGCGCGCACTGACTACGTCACCGCGCCCTCTCATCTGAGCGTCACTACTGAAGACAGAGCGACACCCGGACCGAGGAGCAGGTGACTATCACGCAGCGCAGTGCTCCCCCTCCCCGTATACTTACCTGGTCCTGGCGCTGCGTCCCTGCTTCTTCCCCGGCGCTGCATTTTCTTCCTGTATTGAGCGGGCAGCGTTACCTCTATGGGAGGTGGAGCCGCATATTCATTTCTGTAATGAGCGGTGCCATGTGACCGCTCAGTACAGGAAGAAGCTGCAGCGCCGGGGAAGAAGCAGGGACGTCCAGGGAGCACGCCGGGAGCAGGTAAGTATAATTACACAGCCCCCGCTCCCCCTCCCGTGCCAACCCCCGGGTATGACTCGAGTATAAGCCGAGAGGGGGACTTTCAGCCCCAAAAAATGGGCTGAAAATCTCGGCTTATACTCGAGTATATACGGTAAGTGTTAATCTTGGACATGCTGGTCCGAGACAGATGTAGGGAAAACCTGCTCTGGAATGGGTGTTTTGAAACTGACTGCAGTACGTTAGTGGTGCAGATCTGTTTCATTTCCGGTCTGGGCTTTCGATGTGGCTTGAGGCCACAGGATTCTTTGTTAAAAGCCCTGCAAGGAAGGGTATGGGTGTGTCAGTGTCAGGTGTAACATCAGTGTCAGTTTGGTGTGTGCTGTTGTGCAGAGCAGAGGCCTGCAGTGTGCTGGCTGTGTGTGTGAAGCAGCACAGGCCAGCGGAGCCAGCTGCCGGGGCAGCTGAATAGCCTGGCACTCACAGTGTGCACAGCGATGCAAGTCGTGCACGGTAACTGGTCTTGGTTGTGGATGTCATGTGCCCGGAGGTGAACCAGAGGTGGATGTCCTGTGCCCAAAAAAAGACTGGCGTGTGTAACGATTGCAAACAGGTGGATATGGTGCTCGACTGTGATGCGGAGGATATCATGGACTGTGTACGGCTGTGTGAGTAAAGAGACTTTAACACAGAGGTGCGATCGCCCGCTGTAATTAGTCAGAGGAAGACTGGCAAACTGACATGTGTAGTGATCTGCAAAACTATTGAAGCAAAGATGTGTATAAGAGACCTTGATACGGCATGCAATCGCCAAATGGAAACTGGACAAAGGGAAGTCCGACGTGTTTAGGGACTGTGACTTGAAAGATGCTGTGTCCTATGTAGTGCTATGTGCAGCGCCCCAGAGACCTGGTCGTTGCAGTATGACGCTCTGCCGCTAAGGGGAGTGAGGGTACGTCTGATGGCACTAAAGTAGTTCTACTGACCAGGTATCACCAGCACACATTACACTTCACACTCCGGCCACTAGGGGGAGAAAAAGACTTTATTTATTGGGCCACTCCTCACACTGGTAAAACCAGGGGTTGGATAGGAAGTTAGTCAGAAGCTGACTGGGTTGGATTCAGGCAACATCCCGTGGCAGGGGGTGTTGCAGGGAGAAGATTCAGAGGGGTCCCTGTCAGGCGTGGGAACCTGGCAGGTACCTAGCGACCAGAATAGAACGTTACGGAACCGCGCCTGCACTACCTTGTGGCGGTATCCTAAGAAAGAGACACGAAGCGAAGGATATTGTGGAACAGTCAGAAGCAAGATCAAGCACAAAGGAGAACCAGTAGGAGTCATGCCCCGAGAACGGCAACATCCTACTGAGGCGCGTGGCCGGAACACCGAGGAAGTAACTGACTCTATGCCTTACTTTAAACTCCGCAGGACAGTTAATTATAGGTTGGCTGTCTACCTTAAATTTCCTACGCAGACATAGGGGGCAACGAGTGGAGAGGGGCGTCTCTAGGGTCCCGGAAGAGCTCCGAGCCTTCCCGTCATACGGGTGCGTCCTAGCCATAACATACCTGGGGGACGAGAAACTAGAAACATCTGGAACGAAAAAGAAAGAATTAGAAAGAACTAGAACGAACGAACGAGAACAAAAGTTGTGAGGACTATTCCGAATGCTCAGCAGGGTAGCACTACATCACACAGGCGCTATTGGTAGGCAACGATTTCCACCTGTAAAGGGAACTCTGGATGTGCCCATCGGACTGGCCGGTCTCAGACAGCTCTGTTAACCGTGCTCTAGATTGAGGATCCTGAGGTCTTCAGTAAAGAGGTAAAGAGACTGCAACCTGGTGTCCTCGTTATTGACTGCACCTCACACCATCGGCATCTACATTACTGGGAAGCCCTGGGGACACACTTCACCTGTGGGAAGGTTCACCATCTAGCTGCCATTCCATCACCACAGCGGACCCCAAGCAGCGTCGGTCACCCTCACCGAACACCAAAGGTGGCGTCACGAAACCTTGACAAACTACCATCACCCCTTTTATTGGACGCCCCTTAGCAGGGTCACGGACCGGGTCCAGCCACCGTGACAACCCCAGAACTGAGACAGAAAGGACCGGTACTGAGAAACCTGTGGCCCTGTGTCTGGGGGCGCTCCACTATGCACTTGTGAGAAATGGACTTTTATGTGCGAATTAACACAGTAAAGAGACTTTTGCTTTGAATTTTGTGGGTCACTGTCTCATCACTGCTTAACGGTGCTACTGCTGCACTACACCATGTATGATTTATATCTTGAAAAACACAATAGATTTACATTCTTTACAACAGAATTATAATACCAGACACATCAATATCTATTGGTAGAGCAACAATACAGTAGACTAAGTTATGCAACCTTATAAAATAATTTAACATTTGTCCTTGGCAAATGTTAAAGGGAGCGTGTCATCAGTTTCATGATACTGAACTGTAGGCAGGATGACATCCCGTCAGACTCCCACATTACAGACAGCTATGTCGCACTCTACAACACTGCAGAGTTTCCAAGAAACTTAGGTTTACAAACTATTCAATTGAGACAAACTGGATATGTCCTTGTTTGGAAGGTAGTAGAGTCTGCTAATTCCCTTTTCAACATACTCGGCTTAATTCGCCAGTCTTTTACTATTTGCATTAAGGCAGAAACCTGTCAATTAAAGCAAGTGGAATATTTGGCGCCATTGCATGGAATAGTCTACAGTAAAAGGTGCTAAACTTGAATTTATTTAATAGTTAAAAGGGCAATTTACCAACAACAGTGACCAATATTTCAATTGGTCACTGAGGTTGGTAAATTGTCCTTTTGCTGGGAACCCAATAACATGTAAAATGAAGATGGGTTTCACTGGAATACATTGAGGACTTGTGGTTGGAGTTTGTCCATCCTAAATTCAGACTGAAAAAGTTAATTGTCTTAGGTATAAGGGGTAGCATCTTTCCTTGTGGAGAAAGACATGCCTGACATTCCAGTATAAAGAGATTTATAGGCCATGCAGTGCTCCGCTGGGAAATGAATTAGCAAATAGCTTCTTCAGAGAGAAGGAGGACTTGAACTGTAGCGCCACCTATTGGAAGTAGCAATCCTAGAAGTCAACATCAACCCATTAATGAGCCTTGCCACATCACTTAAGATAAAAACCAAACTAGAATCTCAAATTGCAGGCATGTATTTCAGGGTGTTGACCCAAGTTCTGCCAAGTGAATCATAAAAGTAACTTACGGTACTTGCCAGACAGAAAAAGGGGGTCCAGTAGGAACCATGCCTGCCAGAGATTTGTGAGGGCTGCCATGGAACTGGGGATGACATTAATTTAATACTAAAGGTTTCTGGGCTCTACTTTTCTATTTTTATTATTGTATTTTTTTTCTATTTTTTTCTTCTCTTTTGACTGAGGAATGTAATATAAATATTATATTTATAATATAATAAAAAACCACAGTAAAATATTCTGTATCTGTAAAGTGTACCATGTTTTAGTCTATGATGGTTTGGCTACTCTCTCATATTATAGCTATAGTAAAAATACAGCGGTTCCTGCTAAGGAGAAATGCTAAATATATCCACAAGAAGTTTTGTGCTGACATCCTCATTGTACAACAATTTCACAATGGCCTCATAGCAAAAAAGATGCATTTTATTCTATTCGAAAGTCATATTTTCATGTCAATAGACAAACGTGTAATTGTAAAAAGACTTTAACAGGGAAAAGGCAGAAAATGTTCTACTCCTTTGAGTAGGAACAGCCCAAAGCAATTACTCATTTTCCCGCATGGCAGTAAGTACACCAACATGTACACTCAGTTTATTGTAGCTTCAGCTGTTGAACTAATTAAAACCTTCCGCGATCTGACTCCTGTTGATGTCATGATGCTGAAAAGATCGTTGAATTTATGTAAAACTAATCTACCTAAACCAAAGTTGCACAATTCTACTTCTGCTCAGCATCATGGAACACTCTGGGGGGTGAAGGAATCTCATAGTGGGAAGTCTGTCCGGAGGTTCATGGTCTGTGAAATCTAAAAGTAAATCTTTGGGTCAGAAAATGTGCTATATTACATATCTTGCCCTCTGGTGGTAACAAGTCACAGTACTCCTGGATGTCCTGTATTAAAACCTAATAATCTAATCTACATATATCTAATCTACAATAATCTAATTAATAGTGTTGAGCATTCCGATACTGCAAGTATCGGGTATCGGCCGATACTTGCTGTATCGGAATTCCGATACCGAGTTCCGATATTTTTGTGATATCGGAAATCGGTATCGGAGTGTGCGGTGCGTATGGTTCCAAGGGTCTGGAGGAGAGGAAACTCTCCTTCAGGCCCTGGGATCCATATTAATGTAAATAATAAAGAATAAAAATAAAAAATATAGCTATACTCACCCCTCCGAAGAACCCTGGCTGTCACCGCTGCAAGCGTCCGCCTCCGTTCCTGAGAATGCAGAGAGTGAAGGACCTTCGATGATGTCGCGGTCAGGTGAGCGGTCACGTGAGCGGTGACCCTGGGAACCATCGAGGATACATTCGATATTTGTGTCCCATTGACTTGTATTGGTATCAGGTATCGGTATCGGCGAAATCCGATATTTTGCCGGTATCGGCCGATACCATCCGATACTTTCAAATATCGGAAGGTATCGCTCAACACTACTAATTAACTTATCCAAGGTGTCACATTACGTTATGTGAACCCGTTTAACGGACTACGTTACACCGCGGCATAACGCGGTGTAACGTAGTCCGTTAACGCCGCCATTGTTTGTAATGGCAAACGCATCGCTAGCGTACGCCCACATTTGGCGTGCACTAGCGATGTGCCGTCATTTGAGTAACGGACCGCGAACGTTGCTTGCAGCATTCACAGTCCGTTCCTCGCTGGCGCAGATCGGGCATCTGCACTAGCGGGATCGGCAAACACGATCCCTTTTGGGACATTGCGTTAGCGCAGTCCGTAGCGCTATGCACTAAACGGACTGCCCTAACGCAATGTGACCCTAGCCTAATAGAAAAAGGAGCAGATTGCGATGGACAGAAACTGCAAGAATTTCTTTACCCTTGCGGATCTCAAGCTCAGATTATGACTATTTGGACTGGAAGATGTCATCTGTATTAGAAAGAAAGAAAATTTGGAGCAACACAATCCAAATAATAGTTAAAAGGGTATACATTTATTGCATCAAGCATCATCAATACAGTCATGTATATCCATGTAACAAAAATTCCATATAAAACAGTACAAGAGACAATTAAAGCTAAGAGATCAGGTAGAGAATGGCATCTGCAACCTGATGACATTGAGCAATTACATAGTAAAGTGTATAGTGCAGTTCAGTGGTATGAAGGACAGGAGTAGGCACATAAAAAAGTCATTACTGTATAACACATTAGTGATAGTGTCAGTAAACAAAGCGTCCATAACACCTATGCCTCCCCCTGTCCTAAAGGTGCTTACCCATGCTGAAATGTAGCAGGGCACACGCCACACAACCCCAACGCGCGTTTCGCGATTGCTTCCTCAGGGTGCTATAGACTGGCTGTACATGGCAGCAGGTTTACTAGTCCTCTAATGAAAATCTCCTGATGATCAAACAGTGATTTTACAAAAACTACAGCAAGCAGCCCAGTAAGTGACACATTACTGGAATCAGAATCTGTCTGTACGTTATGCTGCTTTCACCTTAGGTGGCAAAAACCTAGTAACAGATTCACTTTGATGACATTCAATATGATGATCTTATGAAGATTAGGGAAGAGAAAAACTGACACTGCTTATCTTTTATGAAACATCGACTATTAAAAATGTTTTCCCATAATCTAAATATAATTCCAATGTATAGGATCAGGCATACATATCAGATCACTAAGACACAAGGGCCCCACTGCTTATATTCCACTGATCACAAGAACAGGGAATTTGAATGATGCAAGAACAAAAAATGCCCAAAGTACCTTGGGCTTTTATCCAATATACTTTGATTGGAGTAAATGAATAATTCTGGGAGATAAGGTAACAATGCACTTGAGTATTGCAGCAGTACTCCTCATAGATAAAGACATGCAGTGACACCACCAGTACCACATAGATAATAAAGGTAAAAAACAACTGTGGCCATGAGTGGTTCCTGGAAGACCACTGGCCGGTGCTGTCAGTTTTATATCCAGGTGACAGAAGCAGTAATAGAGTAGTCATGTCATCTGGCCAGGCAATGGTTTTCAACAAAAACTACTCATTGTAACATCCGTGTCGGTACCTGCCCCATTTCTGGTTCTGCTAAACCCTCATTGCAGGTTGTGCAGGGCGACAACATGTCAATCCTGTTTAATCCTCTGGGACTTGTGGTTCCATCCAAGTGGAGCCTGGCAGGTTAATGCATAACTTTATTTATTGTTAATTGCCTGCTGTGAGCCCTGGGTGTGGCTGCTATCTATATAATATCCTGAATCCCTGTGTCCCACTGCCAGTTATAAATTCTGCTTTATCTGGTTTGCACCCCTGTTCTCTGCTTCTGTTGTGCTAGCATCGATTCCTATTTCTGACCTTTACTCGTTTTCTCACTATTTCTCTTGCTGATGATTTTGTTCTTTATCCTTACATTCTGGTTGTGATCTGACAACTTGATCATTCCCTGCAGTACATGCTGCAACAAAATGGACAACAGCAAGAAAGAAAACTTTAATATAGCAATACCTTATGCCAGCGCCAAAGGGGAACCGTTCCAACACCTCACATAATCATTGATCAGTAGTTAGCAAAGTATGACATAATCAAATAAATAAATCATTATACTTATCTGACTTTTGTGACCTAACTGCCTTTGTCAACTGTCCCCCTGTAGGTAAATAGCATTTTCTGTAAAAGAGTATTTAACTATGTTAATTTGTGGACAAAAATTATGTCTTATGACAATTTCATCAGGCAAACTATTTAGTCCCTGGATATCGAGCTTTTTATATATGTTTAGTTAAGGCCCTAATCAACATTGGAAAGCTATGTTCACCTTTTTATTCTTTTACAGGAAGAAACAAGGGAAAAGATACTTCAATTTCAATGTTTCCGCTTCTGTGATCCATTACCGTTTTATGATTAAAGGAGTGTTGTTATTATTTGTGTAATGAAAAGTTAATACATTTTCCAAAATCATTTTCGTATTAATTCCTCCTAGTTTTAAGGTCTCGTCTGGACTAGTTAGAGCGATCGGCGTACACTGCAGTTGAGTGACAGCTGGAGGTCAGGGTTATGCAGTATGTAGTCGGCACACCTTGACTGAACCTATTCATTGCTTCTCCTCTGCTGGGATGCTCAGGTCGAGCCTGCCAGGCCGTGTAACGTGGAGTCAGCAACAGGGAGTTGGCTCCTAATAGCCGAATTCATTCCTGCTCTGTAGTAGTCACAAAGGGGCATTTCTCTATCATCTGCAACTGATTCCAAGCCAAGCCCCTCTCAGACAGGACTCCTTTGTGTGCCGCGCAGAGCTAATAAACTATGAAGCACTCCACATAGAGTGAGGGGCTGTTCCTGGGTGACAACTGTATCAGAAGATGAAATGGCGCTGTGCACACAGGACAATCCAATCTCAGCCTCAGTCGAAAATTATGCATTACGTCTTTTGTCGAAAAAAACAAGAATTATAAAGATGAAAGAGAATTGGATTAGTTCACAAAAAACATCAGTTGTCAGTTACATCGTGGTTTGGTTATTGATATTTACATGATATATTGGTAAATTGCATATTTGTACATACATATAAAATACAATTTATTATCATTTGCAGTGAAGGAAATAAGTATTTGATCCCTTGCTGATTTTGTAAGTGTCAAAGTCATGAACAATCGATAATTTTAAGGGTAGGTTAATTTTAACATTGAGAGATAGAATATCGAAAATAAAATCCAGAAAATTACACTGTCGTAATTATATAAATGTATTCTGCAAATAAATATTTGATCCCCTAGCAACCTTTAAGAGCTCTGGCTCCTACAGACCAGTTAGACGCTCCTAATCAACTCGTTACCTGCATTAGCCCCTTTCTGCCATCGGACAGAATAGTGCGTCCGATGGCAGAATCCCCGCTTTGATGTGGGCTCCAGCCCGCAATAGGCGTGGGTGAAAATCGCAATCCGCCCACACCTATTAACAAGCGCTTTCCGCCATCCTTCCGGAAATGCGCGCAGCGGTGACCCCGTCATGTGATCAGGGGTCATCGGTGCGTCGGCATGACCACCCTGTGGTCGGCGCTCATAGCAATGCTGTAATTCTACTACATAGAAGCAATGGAGGCTATTGAAGCATGCCAAAATTTACAGAAAAAATATTTTAAAAACCCCCCTTTCGCCCCATTCAAAATAAAATAAAAAAAAATAAACCTACACATATTTAGTATTGCCATGTTCAGAATCGCCCGATCTATCAATAAAAAAAGGATTAACCTGATTGCTATACGGTGTAGTGAGAAAAAAAGTTAAAACACCAGAATTACCTTTTTTTTGGTTGCATTAAAATGCAATAACGGGTGATCAAAAGATCTTATCTGCACCAAAATGGTATCATTAAAAACATCAGCTCGACATGCAAAAAATAAGCCCTCACCCGTCTCCAGATCACGAAAATGGAGACGTTACAGGTAATGGAAAATTGCACTTTTATTTTTTTAGCAAATTTTGGAATTGTTTTTTCACCTCTTATATAAAAAAGAACCTAGACATGTTTGGCATCTATGAACTCGTAATGACGTGGAGAATCATAATGGCCGGTCAGTTTTAGCATTTAGCGAACCAAGCAAAAAAGCCAAACAAAAAAAACAAGTGTGGGATTGCACTTTTTATGCAATTTTAGCGCACTTGGAATGTTTTTCCCATTTTCTAGTACAAGACAGGGTAAAACCATTGGTGTTGTTCCAAAGTACAGCTCGTCCTGCAAAAAATATGCAAAAAATCACATGGCCATATTGACGGAAAAATAGAAAAGTTATGACTCTGGGAAGGAGGGGAGCGAAAAATGAAAACACAAAACCACAAGAAGCTCCGGAGGTTAAGGGGTTAAAGACAGCTGTCTTACATAGTCACCTTTATAAAAGACTCCTGTCCACAGACTCAATTAATCAGTCAGACTCTAACCTCTACAACATGGGCAAGACCAAAGAGCTTTATAAGGGTATGTGCACACGTAGAATGGTCCACTGCGGATTTTTCCACAGTGGATTTGATAAATCTGCAGGGAAAAAACGCTGCGGTTTTCCAACTGCGGTTTTCTACTGGAGCAGTTGTAAAACCGCTGCGGAATCCGCAGAAAGAAGTGACATGCTGCGGAATTTAAACCACTGCGTTTCCGCGTGTTTTTTTCCGCAGCATGTGCACAGCGTTTTTTTGTTTCCCATAGGTTTACATGTAAACTCATGGGAAACTGCTGTGGACCCGCAGCTGCGGAAACGCTGTGGATCCACTGCATTTTCCGCATCGTGTGCACATACCCTAAGGATGTCAGGGACAAGATCATAGACATGCACAAAGCTGGAATGGGCTACAAAACCATAAGTAAAATTCTGGGTGAGAAGGAGACAACTGTTAGTGCAATAGTAAGAAAATGGAAGAAATACAAAATGACTGCCAATCGACATCGATCTGGGGCACCAGGTAAAGTCTCACCTCGTGGGGTATATTTTATTAAGAGGAAGGTGAGATATCAGCCTAAAACTGCATGGGGGAACTTGTTAATGATCTCAAGGCAGCTGGGACCACAGTCACCAAGAAAACCATTGATAACACATTACGCCATAAAGGTTTAAAATCCTGCAGTGCCCGCAAGGTCCCCCTGCTCAAGAAGTCACATGTGCAGGCCCATCTGAAGTTTGCTAATGAACACCTGTAAGAAGGTGCTGTGGTCAGATGAGACAAAAATTGATGTCTTTGGCATTAACTCATCTTGCTGTGTTTGGATGAAGAGAAATGTTGACTATGGCCCAAAGAACACAGTCCCCACTGTCAAGCATGGAGGTGGAAAAATTATGTTTTGGGATTTTTTTTCTCTGCTAAGGGCTCAGGGCTACTTCACTGTATTAACCCCTTCCCGACCCATGACGCCACGTAGGCGTCATAAAAGTCGGTGCCAATCCGACCCATGACGCCTATGTGGCGTCATGGAAAGATCGCGTCCCTGCAGATCGGGTGAAAGGGTTAACTCCCATTTCACCCGATCTGCAGGGACAGGAGGAGTGGTAGTTTAGCCTAGGGGGGGTGGCTTCACCCCCTCGTGGCTACGATCGCTCTGATTGGCTGTTGAAAGTGAAACTGCCAATCAGAGCGATTTGTAATATTTCACCTAAAAAACTGGTGAAATATTACAATCCAGCCATGGCCGATGCTGCAATATCATCGGCCATGGCTGGAAACACTTATGTGCCCCCACCCCACCCCACCGATCGCCCCCCCAGCCCCCCGATCTGTGGTCCGCTCCCCTCCGTCCTGTGCTCCGCTCCCCCGTCCTCCTGCCCGCTCCCCCGTGCTCCAATCACACACCCCGTGCTCCAATCCCACCCCCCGCACTCCAATCCCCCCCTGCACTTCGATCCCCCGCACAGCGATCCCCCCCGTGCTCCGATCCACCCCCCTGCACAGCGATCCCCCACCCCGTGCTCCAATCCACCCCCTGTGTTCCGATCCACCCCCCCATGCTCCGATCCACCCCCCCGTGCTCCGACGCCCCCCCCCCGTGCCCTCATCTCCCCCCCCTTATACTTACCGAGCCTCTCGGGGTCCGTCCATCTTCTTTCCTGGGCGCCGCCATCTTCCAAAATGGCGGGCGCATGTGCAGTGCGCCCGCCGAATCTGCCGGCTGGCAGATTCGTTCCAGAGTGAATTTTGATCACTGAGATATAACCTATCTCAGTGATCAAAATAAAAAAAATAGTAAATGAGCCCCCCCCCCCCCCCCATAGGTAGGGACAATAAAAAAAATAAAGATTTTTTTTTTTCCACTAAGGTTGGGGTAAGAACTTGGGGGTAGGGTTAGGGGTAGGGTTAGGGTTAGGGGTAGGGTTAGGGGTAGGGTTAGGGGTAGGGTTAGGGGTAGGGGTAGGGTTAGGGTTCGGGATGTGCACACGTATTCTGGTCCTCTGCGGATTTTTCCGCAGAGGATTTGATAAATCCGCAGTGCTAAACCGCTGTGGATTTACCACGGTTTTTCTGTGCATTTCACTGCGGTTTTACAAATGCGATTTTCTATTGGAGCAGTTGTAAAACCGCTGCGGAATCCGCAGAAAGAAGTGATATGCTGCGGAATGTAAACCGCTGCGTTTCCGTGCAGTTTTTCCGCAGCATGTGTACAGCGATTTTTGTTTGCCATAGGTTCACATTGAACTATAAACTCATGGGAAACTGCTGCGGATCCGCAGCGTTTTCCGCAGCGTGTGCACATACCTTTAGAATTAGGCTATGTGTACACGGTGCAGATTTGGCTGCGGATCCGCAGCAGCGTTCCATCAGGTTTACAGTACCATGTAAACATATGGAAAACCAAATCCGCTGTGCCCATGGTGCGGAAAATACCGCGCGGAAACGCAGCGTTGTATTTTCCGCAGCATGTCAATTCTTTGTGCGGATTCCACAGCGTTTTACACCTGTTCCTCAATAGGAATCCACAGGTGAAATCCGCACAAAAAACATTGGAAATCCGCGGTAAATCCGCGGTAAATCCGCAGGTAAAACGCAGTGCCTTTTACCCGCGGATTTTTCAAAAATGGTGCTGAAAAATCTCATGCGAATCCGCAACGTTGGCACATAGCCTTAGGGTTAGGGTTGGGTTGGAATTAGGGTTGTGGTTAGGGTTAGGGGTGTGTTGGGGTTAGGGTTGTGGTTAGGGGTGTGTTGGGGTTAGGGTTGTGATTAGGGTTACGGCTACAGTTGGGATAAGGGTTAGGGGTGTGTTGGAGTTAGAATTGAGGGGTTTCCACTGTTTAGGCACATCAGGGGGTCTCCAAACGCAACATGGCGCCACCATTGATTCCAGCCAATCTTGTATTCAAAAAGTCAAATGGTGCTCCCTCACTTCCGAGCCCCGACGTGTGCCCAAACAGTGGTTTACCCCCACATATGGGGTATCAGCATACTCAGGACAAACTGCGCAACAATTACTGGGGTCCAATTTCTCCTGTTACCCTTGAGAAAATAAAAAATTGCTTGCTAAAACATAATTTTTGAGGAAAGAAAACGTATTTATTATTTTCACGGCTCTGCGTTATAAACTTCTGTAGAGCACTTGGGGGTTGAAAGTGCTCACCACATATCTAGATAAGTTCCTCTGGGGGTCTAGTTTCCAAAATGGGGTCACTTGTGGGGGGTTTCTACTGTTTAGTCACATCAGGGGCTCTGCAAACACAAAGTGACGCCCGTAAAGCATTCCATCAAAGTCTGTATTTCAAAACGTCACTACTTCACTTCCGAGTCCCGGCAAGTGCCCAAATAGTAGTTTACCCCCACATATGGGGTATCACCGTACTCAGGAGAAACTGGACAACAAATATTGGGGTCAAATTTCTCCTGTTACCCTTGGGAAAATTTAAAAATTCTGGGCTAAAAAATTATTTTTGAGGAAAGAAAACGTATTTATTATTTTCACTGCTCTGTGTTATGAACTTCTGTGAAGCACTTGGGGGTTCAAAGTGCTCACCTCACATCTAGATAAGTTCCTTTCAGGGTCTAGTTTCCAAAATGGGGTCAATTGTGGGGGGTTTCTACTTTTTAGCCACATCAGGGGCTCTGCAAACGCAACGTGACGCCCGCAGAGCATTCCATCAAAGTCTGCATTTCAAAACGTCACTACTTCACTTCCGAGCCCCAGCATGTGCCTAAACAGTGGTTTACCCCCACATATGGGGTATCAGTGTACTCAGGAGAAACTGGACAACAACTTTTGGGGTCAAATTTCTCCTGTTATCCTTGGGAAAATAAAAAATTGCGGGCTAAAAAATCATTTTTGAGAAAAGAAATTTTTTTTTTTATTTTCATGGCTCTGCGTTATAAACTTCTGTGAAGCACTTGAGGGTTCAAAGTGCTCACCACACATCTAGATTAGTTCCTTTGGGGGTCTAGTTTCCAAAATTGGGTCATTTGTGGGGGATCTCCAATGTTTAGGCACACAGGGGCTCTCCAAACGCGACATGGTGTCCGCTAATGATTGGAGCTAATTTTCCATTTAAAAAGCCAAATGGCGTGCCTTCCCTTCTGAGCCCTGCCGTGCGCCCAAACAGTGGTTTACCCCCACATATGTGGTATCTGCGTACTCAGGACAAACTGGACAACAACATTTGTGGTCCAATTTCTCCTATTACCATTGGCAAAATAGGAAATTCCAGGCTAAAAAATCATTTTTGAGAAAAAAAAAAATATTTTTTATTTTCATGGCTCTGCATTATAAACTTCTGTGAAGCACCTTGGGGTTTAAAGTGCTCAGTATGCATCTAGATAAGTTCCTTGGGGGGTCTAGTTTCCAAAATGGGGTCACTTGTGGGGGAGCTCCAATGCATAGGCACACAAGGGCTCTCCAAACGCGACATGGTGTCCGCTAACAATTGGAGCTAATTTTCCATTCAAAAAGTCAAATGGCGCGCCTTCCCTTCCGAGCCCTGCCGTGTGCCCAAACAGTGGTTTACCCCCACATATGAGGTATCGGTGTACTCGGGAGAAATTGCTCAACAAATTTTAGGATCCATTTTATCCTATTGCCCATGTGAAAATGAAAAAAAAGGGGGAAAAAACTTTTTTGTGAAAAAAAAGTACTTTTTCATTTTTACGGATCAATTTGTGAAGCACCTCGGGGTTTAAAGTGCTCACTAGGCATCTAGATAAGTTCCTTGGGGGGTCCAGTTTCCAAAATGGGGTCACTTGTGGGGGAGCTCCAATGTTTAGGCACACAGGAGCTTTCCAAAGGCGACATGGTGTCCGCTAACGATGGAGATAATTTTTCATTCAAAAAGTCAAATGGCACTCCTTCCCTTCCGAGCCTTACCATGTGCCCAAACAGTAGTTTACCCCCACATGTGAGGTATCGGTGTACTCAGGAGAAATTGCACAACAAATTTTAGGATCCATTTTATTCTGTTGTCCATGTGAAAATGAAAAAAATTAAGGCTAAAAGAATTTTTTTGTGAAAAAAAAGTACTTTTTCATTTTTACGGATCAATTTGTGAAGCACCTGGGGGTTTAAAGGGCTCACTATGCATCTAGATAAGTTCCTTGGGGCGTCTAGTTTCCAAAATGGGGTCACTTGTGGGGGAGCTCCAATTTTTAGGCACACGGGGGCTCTCCAAACGTGACATGGTGTCCGCTAAAGAGTGCAGCCAATTTTTCATTCAAAAAGTCAAATGGCGCTCCTTCCCTTTCAAGCCCTGCCGTGCGCCCAAACAGTGGTTTACCCCCACATATGAGGTATCAGCGTACTCAGGACAAATTGGATAACAACTTTCGTTGTTCAGTTTCTCCTTTTACCATTGGGAAAATAAAAAAATTGTTGCTGAAAAATCATTTTTGTGACTAAAAAGTTAAATGTTCATTTTTTCCTTCCATATTGCTTCTGCTGCTGTGAAGCACCTGAAGGGTTAATAAACTTCTTGAATGTGGTTTTGTGCACCTTGAGGGGTGCAGTTTTTAGAATGGTGTCACTTTTGGGTATTTTCAGCCATATAGACCCCTCAAACTGACTTCAAATGTGAGGTGGTCCCTAAAAAAAATGGTTTTGTAAATTTCGTTGTAAAAATGAGAAATCGCTGGTCAAATTTTAACCCTTCCGTTTTTATCACAAATAAACACAGAATTTATTGACCTAAATTTACCACTATCATGAAGCCCAATATGTCACGAAAAAACAATCTCAGAACCGCTAGGATCCGTTGAAGCGTTCCTGAGTTATTACCTCATAAAGGGACACTGGTCAGAATTGCAAAAAACGGCAAGGTCTTTAAGGTCAAAATAGGCTGGGTCATGAAGGGGTTAATGGGAGAATGCATGGAGCATGTACTGTACAATCCTGAGTAACAACCTCCTTCCCTCCGCCAGGAAATTAAAAATGGGTTGTGGCTTGGTCTTCCAGCAAAGCACAAAACATACAGCCAAGGCAACAAAGGAGTGGCTCAAAAAGAAACACAGTAAGGTCATGGAGCAGCCTAGCCAGACTCCAGACCTTAATCCCGTAGAAAACTTATGGAGGGGGTTGAAGCTCCGAGTTGCCAACCGACAGCCTCAAAATCTTAATGATTTAGAAATGATCTACAAAGAGAAGTGGACCCAAATTCTTTCTGACATGTGCGCAAACCTCATCATCAACTACAAACAACGTCTGACTGCTGTGCTTGCCAGCAAGGGTTTTGCCACTGAGTATTAAGTCTTGCTTGCCAGAGGGATCAAATACTTATTTTTCACTGCAAAATGCAAATACATTTATATAATTTATACAATGTGATTTTCTAGATTTTATCTTTGATATTCTATCTCTCAATGTTAAAATTAGCCTACCCTTAAAATAATAGACTTCATGTATTTGTCAGAGGGCAAATTTACAAAATCAGCAAGGGATCAAATACTTGTTTCCTTCACTGTATATATACAGAGTGCAGATATATTCAGTATACTAAAATTTCTTTTTGTCACTTTTTTGAAACACAGACAAAAATATAAAGTTTTTCTGGAAAATGTTGAAAAGTTTTGCTCAAATTGTTGATGCAAAAAAAAAGAAAGCTTACTTTTTACCTGTTCGCTTCATACTTAAGGACTCACATCATCTGCGTTTATAAAATTGGTCCGATGTTGGTCTTGAAAAGTGAAATGAGTGTCATGCAACTCCAATGCAATATTTCTCACCTAGCATCCATATGACATCCGTATGCAATGCGTTTTTAACATCAGCTTTTACTTACAGTAATTCTCTGTCATTTCAAGCTAGTTTACTAACCAAGAAAACAATCTTAGATAGAGATATAGAAATGATGCATCCGTAAGACTCACCAAATCTGGTGCTTAGCCTCGATCTTCCCACTTGCACTGGTGTGGTGGCAAGTGGGTTAATAGTGTTGGGGTTGATGTCAGCTTTGTATTTTCAGCTGACATCAAGCCCAGGGGTTAGTAATGGTGCGGCATCCATAAGATGACCCCATTAGTCATATTGTACAAAATACACAGTTAGAATAAGGTCCTTTAATTGAAAGAAAGACACAGATGCCTTTATTTTAAAGGGAACCTGTCACCACTTTTTTGCTCTATCAGCTAAAAATATAATTTAATTGCTTGTCAGGTATGCATTCTACAACTACATTTGAAAGCCCCCGACACCCCATGCATCAACCATAGAAACCTTTTTAATGTGTCTCGCGCTGTATGTTAATCTGTTCAGTCCGGTCCGATGGGCGTTGCCTCTGTTCCCTCACTCCACCCCTCCTCGGCTTGCTGTATGCATTCTTCGCCGTGAATCGCACAGAGCGTGTACAGATTTTGCGTGTGAGCATTGCAATGTGACCTCGCGTGTGCGCAATATGCTTGCCCAAAGGCGGGCAAAGCAGTTTGTCCAATGAAGAACTCCAGCTCTGCTACATCCGGCTGGTTCGTTGAGCTGTGGCATGATGTGACCAGACTGAACACACTGACACATGAGCATGAGAATGCTCCTGCAGTGTGTAGAACTGATGTGAGAAAGTTCCTAGCTGATGAACCCCCGTCACCTTACTGATGGCACCACTCGCTGCGTGAGAACTTTCATTGTATTGGCAAGTGCACTCGCATTGGCGAGTCTCATCTGATATACGCAGCCATTTGCAGCATGCTGCTATTTTTTTCTCAGTCCGATCCGAGCTGACGAAAAATGGCAGATGAGCACTGAATCATTGACTAACATAAGTCAGAGTGCAATCCGATTTCCTATTGGATTGCACTCGTCCATTTTTAACACAGATGAATATGAGCCCTAAAACTTAGACTTGACCATCAGACTGCCAGACAGAAAAGTGTCATTCTTCACTCCACAAAATGTGGCTCCACTGCTACAAAGACCCATAGCAGTGGTGATTTACACCACACTCTCCAATGTCTGACATTAGTGATATAATGCGCATAGGTGATTGTGGCACATTTCAGAGGGAAGAATTTCCATGGACTAAGTTATTACAACGGTGGCATCCTATTACTAGACTCATTACTCATTAAAAACTCAGCGAGCTCTTTAGAATAACCAAATCTATTACAAACTTTAGTAAATGCTGACTGCATGGTGAGGGGCTAGATTTACACAACTGTAGCACTACAACTGTGGCATTGGGACTGAATGCAACTTTTAATTGTTTCCCAGTACTTTTGTTGCTCTGCCTATCTAGAAGCAAAAAATGGAAGAAGCACTCCAAAAATAGTGCAAATTATAGGACTTTAATGGCCCCATGTGAAGACATTTTGGTTCATAGTGTGAAACTTTCTCAGGCGAAGTTCATATTATGAACCAAAACTTTGCCACATGGGCCATTAAACTCATATATTATGCACTATATTTCGCGTGCTGCTTCCACTTTTTGTTTCTACTATTCAGGTTGGGCTCATGCCTGGCAAGCCTTGCACCCCCATTTTCTCTCTTTTTATATAAGTGGTGCTGCTTTTTTCTCTATCTATCCATCCTTCCTCAGTCCGTAAGTCCATCCATCCATCTGTCCATCTATCCATCCAACCATCAATCCATTCATCTGTCCAGCTATCCATCCATTTGTCCATCCATCCAACATCCATCTATCTATCTATCTATCTATCTATCTATCTATCTATCTATCTATCTATCTATCTATCTATCTCTCAACAGCATGTACAACTGAGCTAAATGTCAATAAAAGAACCTCCTCTCCTCCTATTACTCAAGCTTGCAATAAAATTAACATGCAAAATGTCTATTCAAATCTTGATCCTAGCCCTTTGCGGATTTTGATTCTTGGGTTCAGACCTTTGGTGTTGTCTCAAAGCAGACGGCTTGGCAGATTGCAAAGAGAATGTTAAAATACATAACATATGTGGAGTACATCCATGCAGAAATACAAATTTTATAGCCTGAAGGAGTTCTCTGATTAAACTGTCTTAGTAGCTCAGTTCATTGGCAGGTCGCATATTGTCTGCTTTAAAAGACATAATCTTTGTTTATCTGCGGAACCGAGTGGCATATTATTTCCACAGATTATAAAATTGGAGTGAAGATATATTCTACATTTCTCCAGATACATCAGGATTATAGTGAAGTCACAATACAAAGTGTATTAGCAAATGGCATAATTCTAACAAATATTTACATAAGTCTAATTATCAATTCATTGATATACAGTAAGGCGATGATACTGTAAATCTCTCGCTGTGAATGAATGGGGTGATAATGATGACAGAAAAACGACTGGCACATCCAAACTAGTGTGAATAGGTGCATACCAGGAGCAGCTACCTCCATATACAATATGCAAAAAAAGGTTGCACTCTATAGTGCCAAAGCATGTCGAATATGAAATACATGAAATATGAAGAGCAAAATGGCTTTTTGAACATTAGGAAAAATATTTGTGAGACACTTTGCACAGAATTTGGCCAAATAGTGTGAGCCCATCAACCATTGTCAAGGTGGTCTCATTAATCTGATCGGACCCTTCTAGATCAACAAGTCAGGGGAGAGAAGAATAACAGCTCCTTGTTGCAATCTGCCTTCCTTTACTGAGTCCTCTCCTTTGTGACTCTTTTCAGCTTCAGTCATTGACTGACTGCCCAGGGGAAGCTTGTTCTAGTTCTTTCCAGAAGCTTCTGCATACAAAGTAGAGCTGAATCATATGAACAAGCCCCTGAGAGGGAAAATTAAACCTTTGAGTTCTGCCTGTCAGCAAGTCTCATAAAATGTTACAACATACAGTTTACTCAGGAATCACAGTATTTGCATGGAACACAGTATACATCTGGTATCTCATGGAGATGGCCACTTTGGAGGATATCATGAAAAAAAAACAAAATACAAAGTTATGTTTGCATGATTCAGATAATGCTGTAAGTGCCAGGATATAAGGAATGCTTCAATGTAGTGTTTTGATGAGGCAACAGGTATACACTTTATGAAGACAGATGCAGGAACTGGTGGAGCAAAGTACAGCTCTGAGATCCGTGGTAAGGTAACTAATTGGCATTGCTCTACACATGTGCTGAGGAAATGGGAATTGGGAAGACACCATAATAACTAGAAGTTCAGGTGTCTGATAGGTAACTGAGGTTATTTGAATACATATTGTGCGAGATAATCAATCATATATGACAGGCAGTGAGCCTAATGCAGGTTTTAATGTTGAGTTCTTTCCATATTACAATATGTTTCTACAAAGCGTTGTAAATAATAGTACATTACCTTTGGTGTTCACCACTGCGGAAATAAGTATTCTTTTTATGTGAAAAACAGCCTTCTTACAGGAGTTGTGCCACTATCATATATTTATTTAAGAAGAACACTGTATCATAGACATTTCTTCAGTGTACTTCTATAAAAAATATTGAATGGTGATAAAGATATTTATGCTTCGTTCAAAGATGGTGCCCTATAGTAAAATAGTCTCTTGGCTCTTTGTATGTAACTGATATTTGATGGCCAAGCATGCACAGTAAATACTTAGTCTCCTGTCCCTATCACTGCCCTGAGCTGTAAAAGTATAATCCTCTATACCGACAGACTTCATACTAGAACAGTAAAAACTGGATAGTATATACAAAGCCAACCAACATTCCTCGGCCATCTGTCTTCTGTCACGGTAGGTGCAAAAAATTAGATTCCTCTATCACCTGGCCAGCTCTGTATATACTATCCATTGTTTTAACTTCTCTAGAAGAGAGCCGGCCTGGACAGAGGATTATACCTTTACAGCTAAGATAGAAATAGTACCTAAAGATTTACTGCGCATGCTCAGCCACCAAATAACAATTACATGCAAAGATAGCCAAAACTACCATTCAATATTTCTAATAGGAATAAAGTGAAAAAATGTACACTACCGTTCAAAAGTTTAGGGTCACCCAGACAATTTTGTGTTTTCCATGAAGACGCATACTTTTATTAATCAAATGAGTTGCCAAATTAATTGAAAATCTAGTCCAGACATTGAAAAGGTTCGAAAAAAAAGATTTTTATTTGAAATAATCTGGAGAAATTTCACCCCATGCTTCTAGAAGCCCCTTACACAAGTTGGTTTGGCTTGATGGGCACTTTTTGCGTACCATACGGTCAAGCTGCTCCCACAACAGCTCAATGGGGTTGAAGATCTGGTGACTGCGCTGGCCACTCCATTACAGATAGAATACCAGCTGCCTGCTTCTTCCCTAAATAGTTCTTCCATAATTTGGAGGTGTGCTTTGGGTCATTATCCTGTTGTAGGGTGAAATTGGCTCCAATCAAGCGCTGTCCACAGGATATGGCATGACGTTGCAAAATGGAGTGATAGCCTTCCATATTCAATATCCCTTTTACCTTGTACAAATCTCCCACTTTACCAGCACCAAAGCAACCCCAGACCATCACATTACCTCCACCATGCTTGACAGATGGCATCAGGCACTCTTCCAGCATCTTTTGAGTTGTTCTGCATCTCACAAATGTTCTTCTGTGTGATCCAAGCACGTCAAACTTGGATTGGTCTGTCCATAACACTATTTTCCTCTTTCCAATATCTGTGATCTTTTGCCCATATTAATTTTTTCCTTTTATTAGCCAGTCTCAGATATGGCTTTTCCTTTGCCACTCTGTCCTGAAATCACCTCTTCACTGTAGATGCTGACACTGGCATTTTGTGTGTACTATTTAATGAAGCTGCAAGTTGAGGACCTGTGTGGCATCGATTTCTCAAACTACAGACTCTAATGCACTTGTCTTGTTGCTCAGTTGTGCAGCGGGGCCTCCCACTTTATTTTTTCTACTCAGGTTAGAGTCTGTTTGTGCTCTCCTCTGAAGGGAGTAGTACACACTGTTGTAGGAAATCTTCAGTTTCTTGGCAATTTCTCACATGGAATAGACTGTCGAGTTTCAAATGAAAGTTATTTTTTTCTGGCCATTTTGAGAGTTTAATGGAACCAAGAAATGTAATGCTCCAGATTAGCTTAAAGGAAGGTCAGGTTTATAGGTTCTCTAATCAGCCAAACTGTTCTCAGCTGTGCTAACATACTTGCACAAGGGTTTTCAAGGGTATTTTAACCATCCATTAGTCTTCTTACACACTTAGCAAACATAAAGTACCATAAGAACACTGGAGTGATGGTTGTTGAAAAAGAGCCTCTATGCCCCTATAAAGATATTGCATTACAAACCAAACGTTTGCAGCTAGAATAGTCATTTACCACATTAACAATATATAGAGTATATTTCTGAATCATTTAATGTTAGCTTCATTGGAAAAAACTGTGCTTTTCTTTCAAAAATAAGGAAATTTCTAAGTGACCCTAAGCTTTTGAACGGTAGTGAATATAATACAATTTTCTTCATAAACAATATATAGCTGTATATATGTATATATATATATATATATATATATATATATATACCTCTCAACCTCTACAAAACTGAACTTCTTCTGCTCCCGCCATCTACTATCCTCCCTAAATCTGACATTTCCCTCTCCATGGGTGGCACCATAATACCACCCCGGCAGCAGGCGCACTGTCTGGGTGTTATGTTTGACTCCGATTTCTCCTTCACCTCTCATATACAATCTCTTGCCCGCTCGTGCCGCTTACACCTAAAGAACATCTCCAGAATCCGTCTTTTTCTCATCATGGAAACAAGAAAAACCCTCACTGTCGCCTTGATCCACTCCCATCTGGATTACTGTAACGCTCTATTAATTGGCTTCCCCCTTACTCGACTTTCCCCTCTCCAGTTCATCCTTAATGCAGCAGCCAGGGTCGTCCATCTAGCTAATCGGTATTCAGACGTGTCCACTCTTTGCCAGTCGTTACACTGGCTGCCCATTCATTAGAGGATACAATTCAAAGTACTTGTTCTCACCCACAAAGCTCTCCACAGTGCGGCACCCCCTTACATCTCCTGCCTCATTTCGGTCTATCAGCCTAACCGACCGCTGCTCTCTGCAAATGTCTTTCGACTAACCTCTGCACTAATCCGTACCTCCCACTCTCGACTCCAAGACTTCTCCCAAACTGCGTCAATCCTCTGGAATGCTCTACCCCAAGATATTAGGACAATCCACAATTTGCATAGTTTTAGGCGCTCCCGCAAAACACGTTTGTTCAGAGCGGCCTATCACATTCAGTAATCAAAGTCATTTTATGTTTGTGTGTGTGTGTAGCCCATTCACTATCCCCATCTATCCCCCACCCTCTGAAGATGGCTGGACCATCATTATAAATACATCATTGTAAATACACACCTGTGCTTTGTATTTCCCCCACCTTATTGTTGATTGCAAACTTTCACGAGCAGGGTCTTCTTATTTTGCTTTAATTATTGTACTGTTAACGTTGTTACTTATGACTGTTGAGTTTGAAACTGTTAAACTGTAAAACGCTGCGAAATATGTTGGCGCTATATAAATATAGATAATTATTATTATTATATACAGTGGGTACAGAAAGTATTCAGATCCTTTTAAATTTTTCACTCTTTGTTTCATTGCAGCCTTTCGGTAAATTCAAAAAAGTTCATTTTTTTCTCATTAACCCCTATCTGACCTCGGACGGGATAGTACGTCCGAGGTCAGATCCCCTGCTTTGATGCAGGGCTCCGCGGTGAGCCCGCATCAAAGCCGGGACATGTCAGCTGTTTTGAACAGCTGACATGTGCCCGTAATAGGCGCGGGCAGAATCGCGATCTGCCCGCACCTATTAACTAGTTAAATGCCGCTGTCAAACGCAGACAGCGGCACTTAACTACCGCATCCGGCCGGGCGGCCGGAAATGACGTCATCGCCGACCCCGTCACATGATCGGGGGTCGGCGATGCGTCTCCATTGTAACCATAGAGGTCCTTGAGCCTTCTATGGTTACTGATCGCCGGTGGCTGTGAGCGCCACCCTGTGGTCGGCGCTCACAGCACACCTGCAATTCTGCTACATAGCAGCGATCAGCAGATCGCTGCTATGTATCAGAGCCGATCGCGTTGTGCCTGCTTCTAGCCTCCCATGGAGGCTATTGAAGCATGGCAAAAGTAAAAAAAGAAAGTTGAAAAAAATGTTAAAAAAATAAAAAAAATATAAAAGTTTAAATCACCCCCCTTTCGCCCCAATCAAAATAAATCAATAAAAAAAATATAAAATCTACACATATTTGGTATCGCCGCGCTCAGAATCGCCCGATCTATCAACTAAAAAAAAGCATTAACCTGATCGCTAAACAGCGTAGCGGGAAAAAAAGTCAAAATGCCAGAATTACGTTTTTTTGGTCGCCGCAACATTGAATTAAAATGCAATAACGGGCGATCAAAAGAACGTATCTGCACCGAAATGCTATCTTTAAAAACGTCATCTCAGCACGCAAAAAATAAGCCCTCAACCGACCCCAGATCACGAAAACTGGAGACGCTACGAGTATCGGAAAATGGCGCAATATTTTTTTTTTTTTTAGCAAAGTTTGGAATTTTTTTTCACCAATTAGATAAAAAATAACCTAGTCATGTTTGGTGTCTATGAACTCGTACTCACCTGGAAAATCATACTGGCAGGTCAGTTTTAGCATTTAGTGAACCTAGCAAAAAAGCCAAACAAAAAACAAGTGTGGGATTGCACTTTTTTTGCAATTTCACCGCACTTGGAATTTTTTTCCCGTTTTCTTGTACACGACATGCTAAAACCAATGATGTCGTTCAAAAGTACAACTCGTCCCGCAAAAAATAAGCCTTCACATGGCCAAATTGACGGAAAAATAAAAAAGTTATGGCTCTGGGAAGGAGGGGAGTGAAAAACAAACACGGAAAAACGAAAAATCCCAAGGTCATGAAGGGGTTAAAGGGACTCTGTCACCTGAATTTGGAGGGAACAATTTTCAGCCATAGAGGCGGGGTTTTCGGGTGTTTGCCTTGTGCAGGCATGTACTACGGAGGACAGAGAATGAACTTCAATCCAATATTGCAGCTAGCATGCAGCCAGCGGGTAAGGAAAGGGTGAATCAAACACCCAAAAACCCCGCCTCCATGGCTGAAGATTGTTCCCTCCAAATTCAGGTGACAGAGTCCCTTTAATGTACACTCTGCACCCTATCTTGACTGAAAAAAACAGAAATGTAGTAATTTTTGTTAATTTATTAAAAAATAAAAACCTGAAATATCACATGGTTAGAAGAATTCAGACCCTTTGCTCAGTATGGAGCAGAAGCAACCTTTTGAGCTAGTACAGCCATGAGCGTTCATGGGAATGATGCAACAAGTTCTTCACACCTGGATTTGGGAATCCTCTGCCATTCTTCCTTTCAGGATGGTGAACGTTGGGGGACAGCCATTTTTAGGTGTCTTCAGAGATGCTCAATTGATGATGATGATGCTGCCACCACCACCATGTTTCGCTGTTGGGTGTTGGGATTATATTGGGCAGGTGATGAGCAGTGCCTGATTTTCTCCATACATACCCATTAGAATTATCACCAACAAGGTCTATATTCATCTCATCAGACCAGAGAATCATATTTCTCATAGTCTGGGAGTCCTTCATGTGTTTTTTAGCAAACTCTATGCAGGCTTTCATATGTCTTGCACTGAGGAAAGGCTTCTGTGGGGCCACTCTGCCATAAAGGTCCAACTGGTGGAGGGCTGCTGTGATCGTTGACTTTGCGGAACCTTCTCCCACCTCCCTACTGCATTTCAAGAGCTCAGCCACAGTGATCTTGGGGTTCTTCTTTACCTCTCTCACCAAGGCTCTTCTCCCACGATTGCTCAGTTTGGCTGGACGGCCAGGTCTAGGAAGACTTCTGGTGGTCCCAAACTTCTTCCATTCAATGATTATGGAGGCCACTGTGCTCTTAGAAACCTTGAGTAATGCAGAAATTCTGTTGTAACCTTGGCCAGTCTGTGCCTTGCCACAATTCTGTCTCTGAGCTCCTTGGCCAGTTCTTTTGACTTCATAATTCTCATTTGGTCTGACATGTACTGTGAGCTGTGAGGTCTTATATAGACAGGTGTGCGCCTTTCCAAATCAAGTCCTATCAGTTTAATTAAACACAGCTGGACTCCAATGAAGTAGAACCCTCTCAAGGAGGATCACAAGGAAATTGACAGCATGTGACTTAAATATCAGTGTCTGAGCAAAGGGTTTGAATATTTATGAGCATGTGATATTTCAGTTTTTCTTTATTATTAAATTTGCAAAAAATTCTACATTTCTGTTTTTTTCAGTCAAGGTGGGATGCAGAGTGTACATTAATGTGAAAAAATTAACTTTTTTGAATTTACCAAATGGTTGCAATGAAACAAAGAGTGAAAAATTTAAAGGAGTCTGAATACTTTCCATACCCACTACATATATATGCATATACTGTACCTATATAGTTTGTTAAAGAAACATCCATAGACCAAAACTGTGCTGCTAACAACAGACCTGTATCTATGTTTCTCTTCATCTATAAACTGTAACGCTTGGTCCACTCTTGCCTAATCCACTCTCTCTCCGACAATTCTCTTCCTGACCCACTACAATCCTTTTTCCACTCTTTTCACTTGACTGAAACTGCCCTCACTTAACAACTAAATCTAATGATCACTACTCTCTGCTTATTCTCCTGGATCTCTCTGCAGCATTCGACTGTGGGTCACCAGCTCTTCCTCACTATGCTTTGCTCTATCAGGCTCAAGGACACCATTCTCTCCTGGTTCTCCTCCTACCTCTCTGACTGCTGTTATGACCTGGTGGTCAAGACAATAATGGACCTGGTGGTTAAGAGCACACGGAATGACCTGATAGTTACTGATAATAAAGGACGAGCTCTGGGACGTGGGAACTCTGCTGACCGCAATCCCTAAACCTACCAACCACACTAGAAATAGCCGTGGATTGCGCCTAACGCTCCCTATGCAACTCGGCACAGCCTAAGAAACTAGCTAGCCCTGAAGATAGGAAAATAAAGCCTAAAAAAAAGGGAAGAAGCCAGCACTGCTTATGGTCAGAACGCAATAACTGAAGTGCAATTGCACATAAATTCTAACTGTATTTCAAATATGAGACATTTAGCAAACAATTGATCAATTCTTTGAGCTACCCCGCCACTTCACGGCAATCTCATAATGGGGCAGTCCTAATCTTCGTATTTTATTTACGTTGTGCCATTAAGGCTTCCTGAATGTATAAAAAAAAAAAAAAAGGACCACATTAAATGCGAACTGTACCTGGAGCATTTTCAGAATCACTCCCTTGGTGCCAGGAAAGGCAAGCGCAGGTAAAGGCCGATCAGGTCCAGTGCGGACATTTCAGATCTGGCTTCCACACTGCCAAACCCGCACCAAAGATGAAGGGTGAAACAGGCTGAGACACAGGTGCACAATTAACTTGAGCCTGAGGCGGGGCAGGGCTGCTGTATGTGTGCACAGCAGCCTATCAATCACAGTGAACACAGAAAGAATGGCGCACATAACCCAGCGTGCGCGGCAACAGTGGTGGTCAGCCACATACCAATGCAAAGCAAAAAAAAAGGGAAGAAGCCAGCACTGCTTATGGTCAGAACGCAATAACTGAAGTGCAATTGCACATAAATTCTAACTGTATTTCAAATATGAGACATTTAGCAAACAATTGATCAATTCTTTGAGCTACCCCGCCACTTCACGGCAATCTCATAATGGGGCAGTCCTAATCTTCGTATTTTATTTACGTTGTGCCATTAAGGCTTCCTGAATGTATAAAAAAAAAAAAAAAAAAAAAAAAGGACCACATTAAATGCGAACTGTACCTGGAGCATTTTCAGAATCACTCCCTTGGTGCCAGGAAAGGCAAGCGCAGGTAAAGGCCGATCAGGTCCAGTGCGGACATTTCAGATCTGGCTTCCACACTGCCAAACCCGCACCAAAGATGAAGGGTGAAACAGGCTGAGACACAGGTGCACAATTAACTTGAGCCTAAGGCGGGGCAGGGCTGCTGTGTGTGTGCACAGCAGCCTATCAATCACAGTGAACACAGAAAGAATGGCGCACATAACCCAGCGTGCGCGGCAACAGTGGTGGTCAGCCACATACCAATGCAAAGCAAAAAAAAAGGGAAGAAGCCAGCACTGCTTATGGTCAGAACGCAATAACTGAAGTGCAATTGCACATAAATTCTAACTGTATTTCAAATATGAGACATTTAGCAAACAATTGATCAATTCTTTGAGCTACCCCGCCACTTCACGGCAATCTCATAATGGGGCAGTCCTAATCTTTGTATTTTATTTACGTTGTGCCATTAAGGCTTCCTGAATGTATAAAAAAAAAAAAAAAAAAAAAAGGACCACATTAAATGCGAACTGTACCTGGAGCATTTTCAGAATCACTCCCTTGGTGCCAGGAAAGGCAAGCGCAGGTAAAGGCCGATCAGGTCCAGTGCGGACATTTCAGATCTGGCTTCCACACTGCCAAACCCGCACCAAAGATGAAGGGTGAAACAGGCTGAGACACAGGTGCACAATTAACTTGAGCCTACCTTGCCTCAGAGAAATTCCTCAAAGGAAAAGGCAGCCCCCCACATATTATGACTGTGAGTAAAGATGAAAATACAAACACAGAGATGAAATAGATTAAGCAAAGTGAGGCCCGACTTACTGAACAGACCGAGGATAGGAAAGGTTACTTTGCGGTCAGCACAAAAACCTACAAAAAGACCACACAGAGGGCGCAAAAAGACCCTCCGCACCGACTCACGGTGCGGAGGCGCTCCCTCTGCGTCCCAGAGCTTCCAACAAGCAAGACAACAAATAAATAGCAAGCTGGACAGAAAAATAGCAAACCAAAGAAATACAAGCTGGAACTTAGCTTCTGATGGGAAGACAGGTCACAAGAACGATCCAGGAGTGAACTAGACCAATACTGAAACATTGACAGGTGGCGTGGAGCAAAGATCTAAGTGGAGTTAAATAGAGCAGCAGCTAACGAATTAACCTCGTCACCTGTGAAAGGAAACTCAGAAACACCCACCAGAGGAAGTCCATGGACAGAACCAGCCGAAGTACCATTCATGACCACAGGAGGGAGCCCGACAACAGAATTCACAACAGTACCCCCCCTTGAGGAGGGGTCACCGAACCCTCACCAGAGCCCCCAGGCCGACCAGGATGAGCCAAATGAAAGGCACGAACCAGATCGGCAGCATGAATATCAGAGGCAAAAACCCAGGAATTATCTTCCTGACCATAACCCTTCCACTTGACCAGGTACTGGAGTTTCCGTCTCGAAACACGAGAATCCAAAATCTTCTCCACCACATACTCCAACTCCCCCTCGACTAACACCGGGGCAGGAGGATCAACGGATGGAACCACAGGCACCACGTATCTCCACAATAACGACCTATGGAACACATTATGGATGGCAAAAGAAGCAGGAAGGGCCAAACGAAATGACACAGGATTGATAACCTCAGAAATCTTATACGGACCAATGAAACGAGGCTTAAACTTAGGAGAGGAAACCTTCATAGGAACATAACGAGACGACAACCAAACCAAATCCCCAACACGAAGTCGGGGACCCACACAGCGCCGGCAGTTAGCGAAACGTTGAGCCTTCTCCTGGGATAATGTCAAATTGTCCACCACATGAGTCCAAATCTGCTGCAACCTATCCACCACAGTATCTACACCAGGACAGTCTGAAGGCTCAACCTGCCCTGAAGAGAAACGAGGATGGAAACCAGAATTGCAGAAAAACGGCGAAACCAAAGTAGCCGAGCTGGCCCGATTATTAAGGGTGAACTCAGCCAACGGCAAAAAGAACACCCAATCATCCTGATCAGCAGAAACAAACCATCTCAGAAATGTTTCCAAAGTTTGATTAGTTCGTTCGGTTTGGCCATTTGTCTGAGGATGGAAAGCCGAGGAAAAAGACAAATCAATGCCCATCCTAGCACAAAAGGATCGCCAAAACCTTGAAACAAACTGGGAACCTCTGTCAGAAACGATGTTCTCTGGGATACCATGTAAACGAACCACATGCTGGAAAAATAATGGCACCAAATCAGAGGAGGAAGGCAATTTAGACAAAGGTACCAAATGGACCATCTTAGAAAAGCGATCACAAACCACCCAAATGACCGACATCTTTTGAGAGACGGGGAGATCCGAAATAAAATCCATAGAAATATGCGTCCAGGGCCTCTTCGGGACCGGCAAGGGCAAAAGCAACCCACAGGAACGAGAACAGCAGGGCTTAGCCCGAGCACAAGTCCCACAGGACTTCACAAAAGAACGCACATCCCGTGACAAAGACGGCCACCAGAAGGATCTAGCCACCAAATCTCTGGTACCGAAGATTCCAGGATCCCCAGCCAACACAGAACAATGAATCTCAGAGATAACTCTACTAGTCCATCTATCAGGGACAAACAGTTTCTCCACTGGGCAACGGTCAGGTCTATCAGCCTGAAATTTTTGCAGCACCCACCGCAAATCAGGGGAGATGGCAGACAAAATTACCCCCTCTTTGAGAATACCCGCCGGCTCAGGAACACCCGGAGAGTCAGGCACAAAACTCCTTGACAGGGCATCAGCCTTCACATTCTTAGAGCCCGGAAGGTACGAAACCACAAAATCAAAACGGGAGAAAAATAACGACCATCGAGCCTGTCTCAGATTCAACCGTTTGGCAGACTCAAGATAAGTCAAATTCTTGTGATCTGTCAAGACCACCACGCGATGCTTGGCTCCTTCCAGCCAATGACGCCACACATCGTAGTTACGCTCAGCAGGTGAAAACTTTCTAGAAAAGAAAGCACATGGCTTCATCACCGAGCCATCAGAACTTCTTTGCAACAAAACAGCCCCTGCTCCAATCTCAGAAGCATCAACCTCAACCTGAAACGGAAGCGAAACATCTGGCTGGCACAACACAGGGGCAGAAGAAAAACGACGCTTCAACTCCTGAAAAGCCTCCACAGCCGCAGAAGACGAATTGACCACATCAGCACCCTTCTTGGTCAAATCAGTCAACGGTTTAGCAACAGTAGAAAAATTAGCGATGAAGCGCCGATAATAATTAGCAAAGCCCAGGAACTTCTGCATGCTCTTCACAGATGTCGGTTGAGTCCAATCGTAAATGGCCTGGACTTTAACAGGGTCCATCTCGATAGTAGAAGGGGAAAAAATGAAACCCAAAAATGAAACCTTCTGAACTCCAAAGAGGCACTTTGACCCCTTCACAAACAAGGAATTCGCACGAAGGTCCTGGAACACCATTCTGACCTGCTTCACATGAGACTCCCAATCATCCGAAAAGACCAAAATATCATCCAAATACACAATCAGGAATTTATCCAGGTACTCTCGGAAGATGTCATGCATAAAGGACTGAAATACTGATAGAGCATTGGAAAGCCCGAATGGCATAACCAGGTACTCAAAATGGCCCTCGGGCGTATTAAATGCTGTTTTCCATTCATCGCCTTGTTTAATACGCACAAGATTATACGCCCCTCGAAGATCTATCTTGGTGAACCAACTATCCCCTTTAATACGAGCAAACAAATCAGACAGCAACGGCAAAGGATACTGAAATTTGACTGTAATTTTATTAAGAAGGCGGTAATCAATGCAAGGTCTCAAAGAACCATCCTTCTTGGCCACAAAAAAGAACCCTGCTCCTAACGGTGATGACGACGGGCGAATATGGCCTTTCTCCAAGGATTCCTTTATATAACTCCGCATAGCGACGTGTTCTGGCACAGATAAATTGAACAATCGGCCCTTAGGAAACTTACTACCAGGAATCAAATTAATTGCACAATCACAATCTCTATGAGGAGGTAGGGCACTGGCTTTGGGCTCATCAAATACATCCCGATAATCCGACAAAAACTCTGGAACTTCAGAAGGAGTGGAAGACTAAATAGACAAAAATGGAACATCACCATGTACCCCCTGGCAACCCCAGCTGGACACAGACATAGATTTCCAGTCCAATACTGGATTATGAACCTGTAGCCATGGCAACCCCAAAACGACCACATCATGCAGATTATGCAACACCAGAAAGCGGATATCCTCCTGATGTGCAGGAGCCATGCACATGGTCAATTGGGTCCAATACTGAGGCTTATTCTTGGCCAAAGGCGTAGCATCAATTCCTCTCAATGGAATAGGATACTGCAAGGGCTCCAAGAAAAAACTACAGCACCTAGCATACTCCAAGTCCATCAAATTCAGGGCAGCGCCTGAATCCACAAATGCCATAACAGAATAGGATGACAAAGAGCAAATCAGAGTAACAGACAATAGAAATTTAGACTGTACCGTACCAATGGTGGCAGACCTAGCGAACCGCTTAGTGCGCTTATGACAATCGGAGATAGCATGAGTGGATTCACCACAGTAAAAACACAGCCCATTCCGACGTCTGTGTTCTTGCCGTTCAGCTCTGGTCAAAGTCCTATCACATTGCATAGGCTCAGGCCCATGCTCAGATAGTACCGCCAAATGGTGCACAGCTTTACGCTCACGCAAGCGTCGATCAATCTGAATGGCCAAGGACATAGACTCATTCAGACCAGCAGGCATGGGAAACCCCACCATGACATCCTTAAGGGCTTCAGAGAGACACTTTCTGAAGATTGCTGCCAGGGCGCATTCATTCCACTGAGTGAGCACAGACCACTTTCTAAACTTCTGACAATATATCTCCGCTTCATCCTGACCCTGACACAGAGCCAGCAAGATTTTCTCTGCCTGATCCACTGAATTAGGTTCGTCATAAAGCAATCCAAGCGCCAGGAAAAACGCATCAACATCACGCAATGCCGGATCTCCTGGCGCAAGGGAAAATGCCCAGTCTTGAGGGTCACCACGTAACAAAGAAATAATTATCTTTACTTGTTGAACAGGGTCACCTGAGGAGCGAGGTTTCAAGGCAAGAAACAATTTACAATTATTTTTGAAATTCAAGAACTTAGATCTATCACCAAAAAACAAATCATGAATTGGAATCCTAGGCTCTGACATCGGATTCTGAACCACAAAATCTTGAATGTTTTGTACCCTTGTAGTGAGATTATCCATCCAAGAGGACAGACCTTGAATGTCCATGTTTACACCAGTGTCCTGAACCACCCAGAGGTAAAGGGGAAGAGAGAGACAAAACACACTGCAAGGAAAAAAAATGGTCTCAGAACTTCTCTTATCCCTCTATTGAGATGCATTAGTACTTTGTGCCACCTGTACTGTTATGACCTGGTGGTCAGGACAATAAAGGACCTGGTGGTGAAAAGCACACGGAATGACCTGATAGTTTCTGATAATAAAGGACGAGCTCTGGGACGTGGGAACTCTGCTGACCGCAATCCCTAATCCTATCAAACACACTAGAAATAGCCGTGGATTGCGCCTAACGCTCCCTATGCAACTCGGCACAGCCTAAGGAACTAGCTAGCCCTGAAGATAGAAAAATAAAGCCTACCTTGCCTCAGAGAAATTCCCCAAAGGAAAAGGCAGCCCCCCACATATAATGACTGTGAGTAAAGATGAAAATACAAACACAGAGATGAAATAGATTTAGCAAAGTGAGGCCCGACTTACTGAACAGACCGAGGATAGGAAAGGTTACTTTGCGGTCAGCACAAAAACCTACAAAAAGACCACGCAGAGGGCGCAAAAAGACCCTCCGCACCGACTCACGGTGCGGAGGCGCTCCCTCTGCGTCCCAGAGCTTCCAACAAGCAAGACAACAAATAAATAGCAAGCTGGACAGAAAAATAGCAAACCAAAGAAATACAAGCTGGAACTTAGCTTCTGATGGGAAGACAGGTCACAAGAACGATCCAGGAGTGAACTAGACCAATACTGAAACATTGACAGGTGGCGTGGAGCAAAGATCTAAGTGGAGTTAAATAGAGCAGCAGCTAACGAATTAACCTCGTCGGCGACGCAACGCACAACGCATGCAAAACGCATGCAAAAACGCATTGTTTTGTGACGCATGCGTCCTTTTTTGGCCGATTTTGGACACAAAAAAAATGCAACTTGCTGCGTCCTCTGCTCCCTGACGCTTGCGCCAAAAAAGACGCATGCGTCACAAAACGCAAGACAACGCATGTCCATGTGCCCCCATGTTAAATATAGGGGCGCATGACGCATGCGTCGCCGCGGTTGCGCCCGACGCACCGCAAATGTGAACGTAGCCTTAGAGAACCAAAAAGCTGCTGGGGTGCATGTCCCACTTTCTCATCTTTCAATCTCGATATCTGGATCCACGTATATTCATATAAATTAGAATATTAATATTATTTTTATATTAGCTGGTTATAGAGACTACTGTTATATTGTGAGACCATGAGTGACCATAGGCGCCTGTATATTACACAAGTATCAGTGACACTGGCAGATGATCACAATTGCTTTTTAGAAATTAACCATTGGAGTTTTCTACTTTCCAGGTATATAAACATGAGTAGAATGAGTCAGGATTTTCATAGCGCAGACGGAGGATGAGACTGACACCTGATTGCACGCTGTCTGAATGACTTGGGATGCGCAAAGCTATAGTTATACCGGAAGACTTGGTTTAGTAAAGGACAGAAACCTCAAACTTGGCATCCTGCAATATAATAGCGACATCTAGTGAAAAGGCTGCATATTTTTAATATGCCAAAACTTGCTTCATCTGTATAGGTCTCTAGAATTTAATTTAGATCTGTTTGAAAACCTTTCACCTTAGGTCCTATGTAATACCAATGACCATACAAATGAAACTGACTCTGGCAAATAAAAAATATGCAGAATGTGTACTAGATGTTAGTAATATAATTGCATGATTCTAACAGACAAATAATGAAGCCCAGAAAAATAAGACTAGGGTTCTGCATGAAGTCACGCAAATAAAACTTGATAAAACTAAGTTTGCAACTTTTATGATGGTGTCAAGAATATTGACCAAAGTGTGTAAATGAGACTCAAAAACCACAAACTATTGAAATACATCACTTTTCAAGCTCCTCTCTGTGGGTGACAGGTCTTCTTGGCTCAGTGTGCTGCTCAGAACATGGCACTGCTATGGAGGAAAGTTGGCACTATGGAGGAAAAGTTTGCAATTTCTGGTTCTCTTGATGGACAGCCTCAAAGTCTTGTGAAGTAAGCGGGTCAAGTAAAATCAATCTCCCAGAAGGTGGAGTGAGTCATTTCATCCATAGAATATAAAGACTCATCGCAAGTGTTAAAAGAGCCTTATACAATAAACATAAAGGAACTGAGCAAGCAAAGTAACAACTAACTAGAAATATGTGAATATCCTGAAATTCCTTTCATGTTCAACTTGGTCAAATTGCTGGACATTTTAGTTCCGCACCAATCAAAGGTACTCTAAAGCCACAAATTGCCCTGAAAAGATGTTCAAGACACCGAGATCTATTAGGATTTGATCCACTCCAAAATTCACATTCAAAACTGCTTCAAACAATAAAAAAAAAACATTTTGATGAGATTTTTAGGAGACAATCCGCTTCAAGCCCATCATTATAATAAACTCTCTCTGAACAAACAATAAGTAATGACAAAGTGACCTTAACATACTGGTTATCGATAAATGGATGGTAAAAGTGGTAACCAATAGCCTCTTTAATAAATCTCTGCACTGTTGGACCCTTTTGTGTATTTTTTACTCAAAATGGCACATTAAATTATTACATTTTTTATTGTTAAAAATTAAGCCTTAATAAAAAATTAAACATTTTGCCTATATGTAACACACACAGTGAGACCCATGTGTGTAATTTCAGCTGTTCCAGTCTTTGTATAGACATTTACAGCTGCAGACCTTAATGAATCTCTTGATGCATTACCCTGGACTTCAATTCCCAGTAGACATTGCCTCTCTTTGCATCATAGGGGAGGAGGAGAAGCCAAGGAAGAGAATGATTGGCTGAGTGCACTGGAGAAAAAGGGAGGAGGGGTCAAAACCAGTAGAGAAGAGGGTGGTCAGCCATTACTGAGCAGAGACCAGAACACCACAGGAGCAGAGCCCAGTGTGCAGACTGATGCTGCTGTTAATCCCTGGGGAAGGACTGTGAGCAGTGACGTTGCACCATAACTAAAGACTAGCCAAATGATCTGGGAATACCCTCCACCCCCTGGCTTCACAGAAAGAGGGAGAATTCTTCCTCCCATTCCTAGAGCAGTGAATCCTGAAACCCCAGGCTTGGAACCGGTGTGACTACAGAACAGCTAATTCAAAGAGTGAGTAGCTTGCTGGGGCATGTGACTCTACTGTGGATAAATGTATAAACACTTTATAGAAAGGAGCCTTGCTGACACTGGTGGTTCTGTGGCACCCCGGGAGTCCGGTTGCCACAGTGGCTCACAGGGGGTGATGCCATGCCTGGAAGCAAGGAGGGATCCCCTTTCCAGGTACATCAGCATGCAACACCTTTCTTACTCCAGACCAGAAAGGGAAGCTCTAACACCAGATTTCAGGGGAGCTTCCCTATAAGTTCTGGCCTGGAAGTGGGGTTAGTTAGTTAGTCTGAGATAGTGAAGGAGGAAGAGGCAAGTGAGGAGAAGCTGGGGGATTGGAGCTGCAACTGAGCTCACTTCAGGACTGAGCACTGAGACTGGATACCGGAGTCAGTGGTTGTATGGGAACTGCAGGCCCAGCAACTAGAACTGGAGGGCAGGAGATTGCAGGTCTCCTGGCCCCAGCTGACACCCTGAGGTACAGCAGCACATGAGAGCCCGGAGTCACCACGAGGGTGTGACACCTGGAACAGGCTCAAGCTGCCTGCCATGCGGGTAGTGTTCCATTTAGTGGACAGACTGAGAAAGGGACTTGAATAGAGCATAAAGCATTAAGAACCCAGAGAGCAGCACAGTAGGGGGGCCTCCAACCCCACCTGGCTAGGTAAATTCTAAATTGCTTCCAGGCTGCCTGGATCTCCAATACCACCTGTTACCTGTGCTCTAGACTGCACCTTCAACCAGGAATTAATGCTAAAGAAAACTGCAGCCCTTGTGTCCTCTAGTCCGTTGCCGCACCCTCAGTCCTGCACCCCAACATCCACGATCCCTGATAGACTGTACTCGTAACCCTGGGCCCTTGCTCCACCTATGGGAAGCAGAACCATCTCAGCTGCGACACCATCGGCCCCAGCGGTCCCCTTAACCAGCGTTGGCTACCTATTGCCGAACAACACAGGTGGAGTCATGTGAAATCCCCTAACAACATTCCCTCATTACTTTTATTGCATGCCCAGGGCCACGGATCGGGTCACCACTGCTGTGACCACCCCTTTAAGAATCCTCCAACCCGGTTCCAAGTACCCCATGGCCCTAGAGGGTGTCACACTTCTGGCTCACAAACATTTCCCCTATACCCTACAAATATACAGTGCCTTTCGAAAGTATTCGGCCCCCTGGAACTTTTCAACCTATTCCCACATATCATGCTTCACACATAAAGATACCAAATGTAAATTTTTGGTGAAGAATCAACAACAAGTGGAACACAATTGTGAAGTTGAACGAATTTTATTGGTTATTTTAAATTTTTGTGGAAAGTCAAAATCTGAAAAGTGGGGCGTGCAATATTATTTGGCCCCTTTAGCTTACAGTAATACTTTGTTGCGCCACCTTTTGCTGCGATTACAGCTGCAAGTCGCTTGGGGTTTGTCTCTATCACTTTTGTACATCGAGAGACTGAAATTCTTGCCCATTCTTCCCTCCAAACAGCTTGAGCTCAGTGAGGTTTGATGGAAATCATTTGTGAACAGCAGTTTTCAGCTCTTTCCACAGATTCTCGATTGGATTGAGGTCTGGACTTTGACTTGGCCATTCTAACACCTGGATACGTTTATTTGTGAACCATTCCATTGTAGATTTTGCTTTATGTTTGGGGATCATTGTCTTGTTGGAAGACAAATCTCCGTCCAAGATCTTTCCCAGACTCTAACAGGTTTTCTTCAAGAATGGTCCTGTATTTGGCTTTGCATTAATTTTAACCATCTTTCCTGTCCCTGCTGAAGAAAAGCAGACCCAAACCATGATGCTGCCATCACCATGTTTGACAGTGGAGATGGTGTGTTCAGGGTGTTGAGCTGTGTTGCCTTTACGCCAAACATATCGTTTGGCATTGTTGCCAAAAAGTTAAATTTTGGTTTCATCTGACCAGAGCACCTTCTTCCACATGTTTGGTGTGTGTCTCCCAGGTGGCTTGTTGCAAACTTTAAACAACACTTTTTACGGATATCTTTGAGAAATGGCTTTCTTCTTGCCACTCTTCCATAAAGGCCATATTTGTGCAGTGTACGACTGATTGCTGTCCTATGGACAGACTGTCCCACCTCAGCTGTAGATCTCTGCAGTTCATCCAGAGTGTTCATGGGCCTCTTGGCTACATCTCTGATCAGTCTTCTCCTTGTTTGAGATGAAAGTTTAGAGGGACGGTCAGGTCTTGGTAGATTTGCAGTGGTATGATACTCCTTCCTTTTCAATATGATTGCTTGCACAATGCTCCTTGGGATGTTTAAAGGTTTGGAAATCATTTTGAATCCAAATCCGGCTTTGAACTTCTCCACAACAGTATCACAGACCTGCCTGTTGTGTTCCTTGGTCTTCATGATGCTCTCTGTGCTTCAAACAGAACCCTGAGACTATCACAGAGCAGGTGCATTTATACAGAGACTTGATTACACACAGGTGGATTATATTTATCATCATTAGTAGTGTTGAGCGATACCGTCCGATATTTGAAAGTATCGGTATCGGATGGTATCGGCCGATATCCAAAAAACATCAGATATCGCCGATACCGATATCCGATACCAATACAAGTCAATGGGACACAAATATCGGAAGGTATCTTGTAATGGATCCCAGGGTCTGAAGGAGAGGAAACTCTCCTTCAGGCCCTGGGATCCATATTCATGTGTAAAATAAAGAATAAAAATAAAAAATATTGATATACTTACCCTCTGACGCGCCCTGGTCGTCACCGCTGCAACCGCCTTGCTTTCGTTCCGAAGAATGAGTGCGTAAAGGGCCTTCAATGACGTCGCGGCTTGTGATTTGTCGCTGAGCGGTCATGTGACCGCTCACGCGACCAATCACAAGCCGCGACGTCATTCTTAGGAATGAGCGCGTTAATGACCTTCGATGACGTCGCGGCTTGTGATTGGTCGCGTGAGCGGTCACATGACCGCTCAGCGACCAATCACAAGCCGCGACGTCATCGAAGGCCCTTTACGCGCTCATTCTTCGGAACGAAAGCAAGGCGGTTGCAGCGGTGACGACCAGGGCGCGTCATAGGGTAAGTATATCAATATTTTTTATTTTTATTCTTTATTTTACACATCAATCTTAATCCCGATACCGATTCCCGATATCACAAAAATATCGGAACTCGGTATCGGAATTCCGATACCGCAAATATCGGCCGATACCCGATACTTACGGTATCGGAATGCTCAACACTAATCATTAGTCATTTAGGACAACATTGGATCATTCAGAGATCCACAATGAACTTCTGGAGTGAGTTTGCTACACTGAAAGCAATGGGGCCGAATAATATTGCACACCCCACTATTCAGTTTTTGAATTTCCACAAAAAATTAAAATAACCAATAAATATTCAACTTCACAATTGAGTTCCACTTGTTGCTGATTCTTCACCAAAAATTTACAGTTGGTATCTTTATGTTTGAAGCATGATATGTGGGAAAAAGTTGAAAAGTTCCAGGGGGCCGAATACTTTCGCAAGGCACTGTAATTTCCTCATCCCTTTTATTGCGCACCCAGGGCCACGGACCAGGTCACCGCTACCGTGATCACCCCTTTAAGAACCATCTGACCCGGTTCTGAGTACCCCACAGCCCTAGCAGGTGTCGCATTCCTGGCATCACGAGCAGGATGGACTGGCCCATCAAACTGGGTCCTGTGCGTCAGGGACTTTGTTGAACTCTTTAATCATGGCCATTGTTGTACCGCGTGGTGTGCAAAAAATGGAGATGAGTTGTTATGGGCAGAGCCCAAGAAATGGCGCGAGTGCTGTACCTGCCCACTGTAAAGACTTGAATGCAGAGAAAACTTATCCGTCAGGGGGACAGATCTGCCTCCTGATATGGCCGGCAGGAAAGGAGAGAAGGGACTGCCCATGAAAGAGAACGCAGGAGAAAAAGCACACGGGAAAGCGTGGGACATGCCTGGTGGAACGCTACCAGGTCAACACGATTTGCGGACGAAGGTCCAGAACCACGGGAGCGTACAGGGAGAGAAGTAGGTTCCCCCGCCAATGAGATGAAGCCCCAGACCAGCTGCCATTGGTGGACTCAGAGCTCCTCGGTGTTGAAGTGGAGGAGCTGACACACCAACTTCTGTGGTCGTAGCTAGCTGAGGCAACAACATGGAAGGATGCCCTACTGAAAAGGGAGGATGCACAGAGAAAGACCTCACAACCAGCATTCTCATCCCCAGCGGTGGCAGAGGAGAGGACCGACCCCGGAGGAGCAGGTATGAATATTGCCCTGGTAGCGGAGGAGAACCTGGTGGGACCTTTAAGACCCCTGCCGACCATAGAACCCGGCCAGGTAGTGATAGATGTGGCCTGAGACCAGATGGCAGACCTGGGGGGGTGCACTGGTGGATCCGCTGCTACCTGAACCCTTGTCCCTGGGGCTGTGCAGCGAAGGAGAGGCAATCTGCTGGAAGCACCAGGAGACAGACTTGATGGGGGTTCAGGAGGAGGCACAAGCAGGGGCAAACCATGTGGAGACCATTAGCAGGGAGGACTTCTGCCAGTGGCGGTGCTGAAGTTAGAGGCAGAGGAGCAGGAGCGTAGAGCCTGGTGGGAGGCGATGGAGGAGCACAACATGAGGGCAAAGGCCCAGCCTGCAAGGTCGGACCTGCTGATCAGGGTCCACTAAGGCAGGGCACTGTGGTCTATTTCAACCTCAACAAGGGCTGGGGATTCATCAGGGAGCCTGGAGAGTCTTAAGAGCTCTTTGTGACCTGCCGGGATGTAAAATCACATCTCTTAAAGGGACACCTGTACCATGGCCTATCCCCGGGGGATCAGGTGACATTCACCCAGCATAGAGGTGAAAGGGGATGGTATGCCCTTAACGTAAAAAGATGCACAGGAGAGCATGCTGATTCAGCTGAAACAACCGAAACCGCAGCACAGTCACAGGCAACGCAGACCTCAGCTGCTGGACTAGCCCCATTAGAGTCACCTGCTGTGATATCTGGAAAAAAATCCCCGGACAGGAGATTGCAGACCTGAGGATCTGCCCTGGAAGAGGAAATAAAGTGAATAAGATGACAGAAACACAATGTTAAAAGTTAATAGTTGGTTAACCTGGTTATGTTTGTTCAGTAAAGTTTTGTTAACTTAAAGAAATGATGATCATTGAACAGTGAGTGATCTGAACTTCATTGTAAATAGTTAGTACTTAAAGTGCTTCTTATTGGTTTACCTCACATTGTCAGTGTGAGTAGAACCTCCTTTGTTAACTTCGGACCAAGGACAAAAACCATCTGGCGTGGCCGAAGAACGGTCTAACAACTTTACAAGTTATGCTTTCTAGCCACGCCCAGGGCCTATGTTGGGGGTTCGAGATGGGTTTCCCCATGTTACCATTAGTGAGAACGACACCCTAGTTCGGGATCTCACAACCTGTTTTACTTAAGTGGATGTTTTGTACTTTTAATATGTGCTGCACTTTTAATACTTTGAATACAATGTTTAAGAAAAGTGCCTCATAAAGGGAGCCCAGGGACGTGCTGTGTTTAATGTGGGGGGTAAGTGGCGCCCCTGAGGGTCCAGTCGCCACAGAGGTACTGCACTTCAGCCAGAGGTGTGGTGCCCCAACTCTCTGGTAAGGAAGGGACACTGCTCAGAACCCTAAAGGTACCGTCACACTAGACGATATCGCTAGCGATCCGTGACGTTGCAGCGTCCTGGCTAGCGATATCGTCCAGTGTGACAGGCAGCAGCGATCAGGCCCCTGCTGTGCTGTCGCTGGTCGGGGAAGAAAGTCCAGAACTTTATTTCGTCGCTGGACTCCCCGCAGACATCGCTGAATCGGCGTGTGTGACACCGATTCAGCGATGTCTTCACTGGTAACCAGGGTAAACATCGGGTAACTAAGCGCAGGGCCGCGCTTAGTAACCCGATGTTTACCCTGGTTACCATCCTAAAAGTAAAAAAAACAAACAGTACATACTTACCTACAGCCGTCTGTCCTCCAGCGCTGTGCTCTCCTCTCCTCCTGTACTGTCTGTGAGCGTCGGTCAGCCGGAAAGCAGAGCGGTGACGTCACCGCTCTGCTTTCCGGCCGCTGTGCTCACACAGACAGTACAGGAGGAGTGCAGAGCACAGCGCTGGAGGACAGACGGCTGTAGGTAAGTATGTACTGTTTGTTTTTTTTACTTTTAGGATGGTAACCAGGGTAAACATCGGGTTACTAAGCGCGGCCCTGCGCTTAGTTACCCGATGTTTACCCTGGTTACCGGCATCGTTGGTCGCTGGAGAGCGGTCTGTGTGACAGCTCTCCAGCGACCAAACAGCGACGCTGCAGCGATCCGGATCCTTGTCGGTATCGCTGCAGCATCGCTAAGTGTGACGGTACCTTAACACTTGCACCCATCACTAGACCTCTCAAGGCCAAGGAGGAATTAGGTAGATGGTGTGGGTGGAGAAAGTGAACAAAGGGAGGAGAGAATGAGGAAATCAGGAGTCTGTGAAGAGAAGTGGAGCAGAGCAGACATGTGGGTCTGAGGCTCCGGACAGTCTGAAGAGAGAGAGAGAAGGGAGGGATGCTCCCAGAAGGAAGAAGGAATGAAGGAGGTCCTACGGGCACGGGAAGTGTGGAAACCACCCGTGGGCCCGCATTCACACTGACCATTGCCAGGTGGAGGGACCAGGTCGCAGTAGAGGAACTGTACCCTGATCTAGTGGAGGAACTACAAGTCCCAGCTAGGAACCCGGAGGCTGTCATGTCTGCAAGTACAACAACAACATGTACATCTAGCTCGCTAAAAAGGGAGTCACAGAGGGTCAAGGGGACAGTGATGACGTCGCCGACAGGACTCGCGACTACTGGCATGGGAAACTGGGTGTGGAGAGCAGGGAAGGAAAGGTGAGAGCCAGCACAGTGAGTCGGCCAGGAAGGGCACATACTAAGGGGGTCCAGGACAAGTGCCCCAAGTTTCTGGAGAGTTGGCTAGACCACTAACCTAGAGGACACAGCACCCGGCTGGATACCGTACTCGAACTGTGAGTAAAACGTGAAGACTGCACCTTGCTGTGTCCTTTCTCTTTATTGCGCTACATCCACCATCACCATCTTTAACTTCAGAGAGCTATGCCAACTATGCTGCATCACCATCAGCCCCAGCGGTCTCCTTAAGCAGCGTCGGATATCCCTAGCCGAGTACCACAGGTGGTGTCACGAACAATTCCCCTATCCCTTACAAACATCATTTTCTCATCCCTTTTATTGCACGCCCAGGGCCACGGACCGGGTCACCGATGCCGTGACCACCCTTTTAAGACCCGTCCGACCCGGCTCTGAGTACACCACAGCCCTAGCGGGTGTCGCAGTTCCACACTTGAAGCTACAATAGGACTATCTGTGAAGGAAGTTTTGTTTTGTTATGTGCACCAAAAATGTCTTAAAGAGCTCCATCATCCGCGGCAACCGGGCCCCAACGGTGAACTGTGTTGCTTTCTTAGGTTGCAGCCATTCATAGTTAAGCAGTTTTAGCTTGGATTGTTTGTTGCTATTTAAAGGGAAAGTGCCATCCCTCACTTTCAAGTTAACTGCAAATCCTTAAGGCCGGGGTCAGACCTAATGTATAAAAATACGGTCCGTTTTTTTACGGCTGAGATACGCAGAAAAGTTCCTGAGTAGTGATCCGTATTCAATGCGAGGATGAGATTTTTTTCTCCAAAAATTATTCGTGTTTCATCCATATGGCATCGATTTTCTCGCCGGCTTGCAAAATGGACATAGGATGGATCCATGGGCTCAAATATTTGTGAAAACATATATACAGTCTATATATATATATATATATATATATATATATATATATATATATATATATACACACACATATACAATGCCTTGCGAAAGTATTTGGCTCCCTGGAACTTTTCAACCTTTTCCCCCATATCATGCTTCAAATATAAAGATACCAAATGCACATTTTTGGTGAAGAATCAACAAGTGGAAAACAATTGTGGAGTTGAACGAAATTTATTGGTTATTTTAAATTTTTGTTGAAATTCAAAATTTTCGCCAAATTTCAGATTTTTTTCACAAATAAACGTGTCATATCAAATTAATTTTACGAGTATCATGAACTAGAATATGTCACAAAAAAGAGTCTGAGAATCAGTGGGATCCATCAAAGTATTCCAGAATTATGACCTCATAAATTGACAGTGGTCAGAATTGAAAAAAAAATTGCCTGGTGAGGAAGGTGAAATCAGGCTTCAGGGTATGTGCACACGTCAGGTTTTTTTCTCGCGCAATTTGCGCATTTTTTGCGCGTTTTTTGCGCGGATTTTTTGCGGAATTTTTGCTCATTTTTTTTTTTTTCCTGAATTTCCTTTTTGACATGGAATCCGCAAAAAATCCGCAAAAAGAATGAGCATGTCCGTTCTTTTTGCGGAATGCGTTTTTTTTGCGGAAAAAAAACGCTAACATATGCACAAAAAATGCGGAATGCATTCTAAAAGATAGGATGCATAATGTTAGCGTTTTTTTACCGGATTTATAGCGTTTTTATAGCGAAATTCCGCAAAAAAAAACGCTAAAAATCCGGACGTGTGCACATACCCTCAGGGTGAAGGGATTAAAGGGGTTGTTCAGCCTTGGGCTACTAGTCTGTAGTCACTGCAAATTGCATACGGATGCGGTCACATGACCACGGCTACAGGTGCAGGCACCAGCATCGGAGAATCCTTGCAAGGTCGTAAACAGCATTTACCTCCAAATTACTTTATTTTTTGCTGACAGATTTTTTTTAAAGCTATATTCATGTGACAAAAAAACAAAGTCCAAATTATTTAAAAATGAAAAAAATAGATTTATATTAATATTGAAGTGGTATTTTAAGGTGCACATTCACGTTAAGCAGCATAAAATTTCATTTTCAGGTCAATGGTCAAACTTTACTTATACGTAGATAATTATTTTGATAATTTGCTTTGATAAGACTGTAAACAGTATACAGTTGAAAAATGTAAAACTGCCATAATTACCCTCCCCCCACAATACAGTACTGACAAGGGTTGATAGGTGTCAGAATTTGTGAACCCGCTGAAATAATACATTTCAGCATGTAGTAAACTTTTCTTGCTAAACGGGCCCAAACGTTCTTCTGTACAGATATTAAGAAATTGATGCAAAAGCAATTTTGTGAAAAGTTAAATTTTCATGTTAAACTTTACCGGAAGACTATGAATTTAGCAAATTTCTGTTTTACTGCAAATGTTTTGGCTTAAAAGAAAAAAAAAAGAAACTGCATCAAAATTGCACTTTGTGACCACTTGAAATTCAATTTCACTCAATTTCTAAAGAAAATGCCACCAAACGAAGCCAATTTAACCCACCGCATTTATTTTCTTTATATGTAGGTTCAGTCTCGTCTTCTACTAACCTTGGAATTTTAATTTTGCCAAGGGAAAATGAATCGTGAGTCGTGACTGCTACAAGAGTTTCTTTCTAGCTCATGAAAAATCAGACTTAATTCCCCTATCAACAGAAGATGTGTTAGCAGAAAGCAGAGTTTGAACGCCTCCGTTGTGATCTGCAATTAGTTCAGAAGAAGCGCACACTAAAGGTCATTTCTCATAGACAAAATAACAATAATGGTGATTGCTGAGCATCATGGAAATATTTCACTGTAATTAATTTTCTTTTTTTGCTATTATTGTATATTACTTAGTAGTTTAAAGGGATCCTGTAGCAATCTGCAGATAAATAGCATTTAAATCGTGTCTGCCTGCCTCAGGCCTCATTATCATGCCTGTTTTTGCCAACGAATACGATCCTTGGTTTTCATGGTTAGATCTCGTAACTGCATATAATAGTGAATGGAGTGATTCACATATCTGTGATTTTCCACCAAAAATCGCAGAAATACGTTCGATTTTTATCCGAGTATCAGATCAAAATCGGCAATGAAGTCTATGGGCCCATGAAAAAAATCGGACAATACTTGGATGCCATCTGAGTGTGGTCAGATTTTCATGGGCTATTAGATAGGAGAAGGTAACATAGTAACATAGTAACATAGTTAGTAAGGCCGAAAAAAGACATTTGTCCATCCAGTTCAGCCTATATTCCATCATAATAAATACCCAGATCTACGTCCTTCTACAGAACCTAATAATTGTATGATACAATATTGTTCTGCTCCAGGAAGACATCCAGGCCTCTCTTGAACCCCTCGACTGAGTTCGCCATCACCACCTCCTCAGGCAAGCAATTCCAGATTCTCACTGCCCTAACAGTAAAGAATCCTCTTCTATGTTGGTGGAAAAACCTTCTCTCCTCCAGACGCAAAGAATGCCCCCTTGTGCCCGTCACCTTCCTTGGTATAAACAGATCCTCAGCGAGATATTTGTATTGTCCCCTTATATACTTATACATGGTTATTAGATCGCCCCTCAGTCGTCTTTTTTCTAGACTAAATAATCCTAATTTCGCTAATCTATCTGGGTATTGTAGTTCTCCCATCCCCTTTATTAATTTTGTTGCCCTCCTTTGTACTCTCTCTAGTTCCATTATATCCTTCCTGAGCACCGGTGCCCAAAACTGGACACAGTACTCCATGTGCGGTCTAACTAGGGATTTGTACAGAGGCAGTATAATGCTCTCATCATGTGTATCCAGACCTCTTTTAATGCACCCCATGATCCTGTTTGCCTTGGCAGCTGCTGCCTGGCACTGGCTGCTCCAGGTAAGTTTATCATTAACTAGGATCCCCAAGTCCTTCTCCCTGTCAGATTTACCCAGTGGTTTCCCGTTCAGTGTGTAATGGTGATATTGATTCCCTCTTCCCATGTGTATAACCTTACATTTATCATTGTTAAACCTCATCTGCCACCTTTCAGCCCAAGTTTCCAACTTATCCAGATCCATCTGTAGCAGAATACTATCTTCTCTTGTATTAACTGCTTTACATAGTTTTGTATCATCTGCAAATATCGATATTTTACTGTGTAAACCTTCTACCAGATCATTAATGAATATGTTGAAGAGAACAGGTCCCAATACTGACCCCTGTGGTACCCCACTGGTCACAGCGACCCAGTTAGAGACTATACCATTTATAACCACCCTCTGCTTTCTATCACTAAGCCAGTTACTAACCCATTTACACACATTTTCCCCCAGACCAAGCATTCTCATTTTGTGTACCAACCTCTTGTGCGGCACGGTATCAAACGCTTTGGAAAAATCGAGATATACCACGTCCAATGACTCACCATGGTCCAGTCTATAGCTTACCTCTTCATAAAAACTGATTAGATTGGTTTGACAGGAGCGATTTCTCATAAACCCATGCTGATATGGAGTTAAACAGTTATTCTCATTGAGATAATCCAGAATAACATCCCTCAGAAACCCTTCAAATATTTTACCAACAATAGAGGTTAGACTTACTGGCCTATAATTTCCAGGTTCACTTTTAGAGCCCTTTTTGAATATTGGCACCACATTTGCTATGCGCCAATCCTGCGGAACAGACCCTGTCTCTATAGAGTCCCTAAAAATAAGAAATAATGGTTTATCTATTACATTACTTAGTTCTCTTAGTACTCGTGGGTGTATGCCATCCGGACCCGGAGATTTATCTATTTTAATCTTATTTAGCCGGTTTCGCACCTCTTCTTGGGTTAGATTGGTGACCCTTAATATAGGGTTTTCATTGTTTCTTGGGATTTCACCTAGCATTTCATTTTCCACCGTGAATACAGTGGAGAAGAAGGAGTTTAATATGTTAGCTTTTTCCTCGTCATCTACAACCATTCTTTCCTCACTATTTTTTAAGGGGCCTACATTTTCAGTTTTTATTCTTTTACTATTGATATAGTTGAAGAACAGTTTGGGATTAGTTTTACTCTCCTTAGCAATGTGCTTCTCTGTTTCCTTTTTGGCAGCTTTAATTAGTTTTTTAGATAAAGTATTTTTCTCCCTATAGTTTTTTAGAGCTTCAATGGTGCCATCCTGCTTTAATAGTGCAAATGCTTTCTTTTTACTGTTAATTGCCTGTCTTACTTCTTTGTTTAGCCAAGGTGAACTTTTCTTTTTTACATGTATGAGAAAAACTGATGAAACTCAAGCCAAACTCTGATCAGATAAAACTTCAATGAAACTCTGACCAAAATTACTGGTGAATTCTCTTCCAGGAAAAAAATTCCCTGTGAATGAGGTGTTATGGAAAGCGCGGCTAAACACCTCTGCAATACATGCTGCGGAACAGACTGTCAATCGATGTTTCTATCCGGGGAGTGATTATATCTGACCTCACTGCATAGTGAGCAGTTACTGTAACTCCTCATATCACCGCTCCGATGACTTGAAGCAAGCAGCTGCAGATAGAATATACCTTTATTTTCTCCCTGCAGCCGCTGTTCCAGCAGAGCAGCCAGACATGCTTTAAGCACTATTTATCTGCAGATATTATTATTTTACATGTATTTAATGTATTAACCCCTTCACGACACACGCCGTACTAGTACTGCGCATGTCGTGCCTCCCCCTTTGAGGTGGGCTTCGGCGCTGAGCCCACATCAAAGTCGCGACATGTCAGCTGTTTTGTACAGCTGACATGTGAGTGCAATAGCGGCAGGTGGAATCGCTATCCACCTGCCGCTATTAACTAGTTAAATGCCGCTGTCAAACGCTGACAGCGGCAATTAACTACCGCTTCCGGCCACGCGGCCGGAAATGCTCGCATCGCCGACCCCTGTCACATGATCCGGGATTGGTGATGCATCGGCATGACAACCTGAGGTCTCCTTGAGACCTCTATGGTTGTTGATGCCGGCTTGCTGTGAGCGCCACCCTGTGGTCAGCGCTCATAGCAAGCCTGTAATTCAGCAACATAGGAGTGATCTGATGAGCCAATCAGGCTATTGAAGGCATGGCAAAAGTAAAAAAAAAATGTTTTAAAAAATATGAAAAAAAAATAAAAAAAAATAAAAAAGTTTAAATCACCCCCCTTTCGCCCTATTCAAAATAAAACAATAAAAAAATCAAGCCTACACATATTTGGTATCACCACGTTCAGAATCGCCCGATCTATCAATGAAAAAAAGGATTAACCTGATCGCTAAACGGCGTAGCAACAAAAAAATTCAAAACGCCAGAATTACGTTTTTTTAGTCGCCGCGACATTGCATTTACATACAATAACAGACGATCAAAAGAACGTATCTGCACAAACGTGGTATCATTAAAAATGCCAGCTCGGCACACAAAAAATAAGCCCTCACCTGACCCGAGATCCTGAAAAATGGAAACGCTAGGGATATCGGAAAATGGCCCCTTTTTGTTTTTGTTTTTTAGCAAAGTTTGGGATTTTTTTCACCACTTAGATAAAAAATAACGTAGACATGTTTGGTGTCTATGAACTCATAATGACCTGGAGAATGATAATGGCAGGTCAGTTTTAGCATTTAGTGGGATTGCACTTTTTTGCAATTTCACCGCACTTGGAATTTTTTTCCCGTTTTCTAGTACAAGACATGGTAAAACCAATGATGTCGTTCAAAAGTACAACCCGTGCCGCAAAAAATAAGCCTTCACATGGCCAAATTGACAGAAAAATAAAAAGGTTATGGCTCTGGGAAGGAGGGGAGCGAAAAACGAAAAAGGGCTGCTTCTTGAAGGGGTTAATTGATTTATTAGTGTTAACCCCTTTCTGACATCGGACGTGCTATCCCGTCCATGTGGGGTGGGCCCCTATGACCATGGACGGGATAGTACGTCCAGCGCGATCGGCGGCGCTCACGGGGGGAGCGCCGCCGATCGCGGCCGGGTGTCAGCTGCCTATCGCAGCTGACATCCGGCACTATGTGCCAGGAGCGGTCACGGACCGCCCCCGGCACATTAACCCCTGGCACACCGCGATCAAAGATGATCGCGATGTGCCGGCGGTGCAGGGAAGCACCGCGCAGGGAGGGGGCTCCCTGCGGGCTTCCCTGAGCCCCCCGCAGCAACGCGATGTGATCGCGTTGCTGCGAGGGTCTTACCTCCCTCCCTCCCTGCTCGAGCCCCGGATCCAAGATGGCCGCGGATCCGGGTCCTGCAGGGAGGGAGGTGGCTTCACAGAAGCCTGCTCAGAGCAGGCACTGTGAAGCAGCCTGCACTGCAATCAGATCAGTGATCTGACAGAGTGCTATGCAAACTGTCAGATCACCGATCTGCGATGTCCCCCCCTGGGACAAAGTAAAAAAATTAAAAAAAAAAAAATTTCAAATGTGTAAAAAAAAATTAAAAAAAATATTCCAAAATATTGAAAAATTAAAAAAATATTAATCCCATAAATACATTTCTTTATCTAAATAAAAAAAAAACAATAAAAGTACACATATTTAGTATCGTCGCGTCCGTAACGGCCCGACCTATAAAACTGGCCCACTAGTTAACCACTTCAGTAAACACCGTAAGAAAAAAAAAAAAACGAGGCAAAAAACAACGCTTTATTATCATACCGCCGAACAAAAAGTGGAATAACACGCGATCAAAAAGACAGATATAAATAACCATGGTACCGCTGAAAACGTCATCTTGTCCCGCAAGAAACGAGCCGCCATACAGCATCATCAGCAAAAAAATAAAAAAGTTATAGTCCTGAGAATAAAGCGATGCCAAAATAATTATTTTTTCTATAAAATAGTTTTTATCGTATAAAAGCGCCAAAACATAAAAAAATGATATAAATGAGGTGTCGCTGTAATCGTACTGACCCGAAGAATAAAACTGCTTTATCAATTTTACCAAACGCGGAACGGTATAAACGCCTCCCCCAAAAGAAATTCATGAATAGCTGGTTTTTGGTCATTCTGCCTCCCAAAAATCGGAATAAAAAGCGATCAAAAAATGTCACGTGCCCGAAAATGTTACCAATAAAAACGTCAACTCGTCCCGCAAAAAACAAGACCTCACATGACTCTGTGGACCAAAATATAGAAAAATTATAGCTCTCAAAATGTGGTAACGCCAAAAATATTTTTTGCAATAAAAAGCGTCTTTCAGTGTGTGACGGCTGCCAATCATAAAAATCCGCTAAAAAACCCGCTATGAAAGTAAATCAAACCCCCCTTCATCACCCCCTTAGTTAGGGAAAAATTAAAAAAATGTATTTATTTCCATTTTCCCATTAGGGCTAGGGTTAGAGTTAGGGCTAGGGTTAGGGCTAGGGTTAGGGCTAGGGTTAGGGCTAGGGCTAGGGTTAGGGTTAGGGCTAGGGTTAGGGTTAGGGCTAGGGCTAGGGCTAGGGTTAGGGCTAGGGTTAGGGCTAGGGTTAGCGCTAGGGTTAGGGCTAGGGTTAGGGCTAGGGTTAGGGTTAGGGCTAGGGTTAGGGCTAGGGTTAGGGCTAGGGTTAGGGCTAGGGCTAGGGTTAGGGCTAGGGTTAGGGCTAGGGTTAGGGCTAGGGTTAGGATTAGGGCTAGGGTTAGGGCTAGGGTTAGGGCTAGGGTTAGGGCTAGGGTTAGGGCTAGGGTTAGGGCTAGGGCTACAGTTTGGGTTGGGGCTAAAGTTACAGTTAGGGTTTAGATTACATTTACGGTTGGGAATAGGGTTGGGATTAGGGTTATGGGTGTGTCTGGGTTAGAGGTGTGGTTAGGGTTACTGTTGGGATTAGGGTTAGGGATGTGTTTTGATTAGGGTTTCAGTTATAATTGTGGGGTTTCCACTGTTTAGGCACATCAGGGGCTCTCCAAACGCGACATGGCGTCCGATCTCAATTCCAGCCAATTCTGCATTGAAAAAGTAAAACAGTGCTTCTTCCCTTCCGAGCTCTCCCGTGTGCCCAAACAGGGGTTTACCCCAACATATGGGGTATCAGCGTACTCAGGACAAATAGGACAACAACGTTTGGGGTCCAATTTCTCCTGTTACCCTTGGGAAAATACAAAACTCGGGGCTAAAACATATTTTTTGTGGAAAAAAAAAAGATTTTTTATTTTCACGGCTCTGCGTTATAAACTGTAGTGAAACACTTGGGGGTTCAAAGTTCTCACAACACATCTAGATTAGTTCCCTGGGGGGTCTAGTTTCCAATATGGGGTCACTTGTGGGGGGTTTCTACTGTTTAGGTACATTAGGGGTTCTGCAAACGCAATGTGACGTCTGCAGACCATTCCATCTAAGTCTGCATTCCAAATGGCGCTCCTTCCCTTCCGAGCTCTGCCATGCGCTCAAACGGTGGTTTCCCCCAACATACGGGGTATCAGCGTACTCAGGACAAATTGGACAACAACTTTTGGCGTCGAATTTCTCCTCTTACCCTCGGGAAAATACAAAACTGGGGGCTAAAAAATAATTTTGGGGGGAAAGGATTTTTTTTTTTAATTTTCACGGCTCTGCGTTACAAACTGTAGTGAAACACTTGGGGGTTCAAAGCTATCACAACACATCTAGATGAGTTCCTTAGGGGGTCTAGTTTCCAAAATGGTGTCATTTGTGGGAGATTTCTACTGTTTAGGTACATTAGGGGCTCTGCAAATGCAATGTGACACCTGCAGACCATTCCATCTAAGTCCTCATTCCAAATGGAGCTCCTTCCCTTCCGAGCCCTCCCATGCGCCCAAACAGTGGTTCCCCCCACATATGGGGTATCAGCGCACTCAGGACAAATTGGACAACAAATTGTGGGGTCGAATTTCTCCTGTTACCCTCGGGAAAATACAAAACTGGGGGTTAAAAAATAATTTTTGTGGGAAAAAATTTTTGTTTTATTTTTACGGCTCTGCATTATAAACTTCTGTGAAGCACTTGGTGGGTCAAAGTGCTCACCACACCTCTAGATAAGTTCTTTAGGGGGTCTACTTTCCAAAATGGTGTCACTTGTGGGGGGTTTCAATGTTTAGGCACATCAGTGGCTCTTCAAACGCAACATGGCGTTCTATCTCAATTCCTGTCAATTTTGCTTTGAAAAGTCAAACGGCGCTCCTTCCCTTCCGAGCTCTCCCATCCGCCCAAACAGTGGTTTACCCCCACATATGGGGTATCAGCGTACTCAGGACAAATTGTACAACAACTTTTGGGGTCCAATTTCTTCTCTTACCCTTGGGAAAATAAAAAATTGGGGGCGAAAAGATAATTTTTGTGAAAAAATATGATTTTTTATTTTTACGGTTCTACATTATAAACTTCTGTGAAGCACTTGGTGGGTCAAAGTGCTCACCACACCTCTAGATAAGTTCCTTAGGGGGTCTACTTTCCAAAATGGTGTCACTTGGGGGTTTCAATGTTTAGGCACATCAGTGGTTCTTCAAACGCAACATGGCGTCCCATCTCAATTCCTGTCAATTTTGCATTGAAAAGTCAAACGGCGCTCCTTCCCTTCCGAGCTCTCCCATCCGCCCAAACAGTGGTTTACCCCCACATATGGGCTATCAGCGTACTCAGGACAAATTGTACAACAACTTTTGGGGTCCAATTTCTTCTCTTACCCTTGGGAAAATAAAAAATTGGGGGCGAAAATATAATTTTTGTGAAAAAATATGATTTTTTATTTTTACGGTTCTACATTATAAACTTCTGTGAAGCACTTGGTGGGTCAAAGTGCTCACCACACCTCTAGATAAGTTCCTTAGGGGGTCTACTTTCCAAAATGGTGTCACTTGTGGGGGTTTCAATGTTTAGCCACATCAGGGGCTCTCCAAACGAAACATGGCGTCCCATCTCAATTCCAGTCAATTTTGCATTGAAAAGTCAAATGGCGCTCCTTCGCTTCCGAGCTCTGCCATGCGCCCAAACAGTGGTTTACCCCCACATGTGGGGTATTGGCATACTCAGGACAAATTGTACAACAATGTTTGGGGTCCATTTTCTCCTGTTACCCTTGGTAAAATAAAACAAATTGGAGCTGAATTACATTTTTTGTGAAAAAAAGTTAAATGTTCATTTTTATTTAAACATTCAAAAAATTCCTGTGAAGTACCAGAAGGGTTAATAAACTTCTTGAATATGGTTTTGAGCACCTTGAGGGGTGTAGTTTTTAGAATGGTGTCACACTTGGGTATTTTCTATCATATAGACCCCTCAAAATGACTTCAAATGAGATGTGGTCCCTAAAATAAAATGGTGTTGTAGAAATGAGAAATTGCTGGTCAACTTTTAACCCTTATAACTCCCTAACAAAAAAAAATTTTGGTTCCAAAATTGTGCTGATGTAAAGTAGACATGTGGGAAATGTTACTTATTAAGTATTTTGTGTGACATATCTCTGTGATTTAATTGCATAAAAATTCAAAGTTGGAAAATTGCGAAATTTTCATAATTTTCGCCAAATTTCTGTTTTTTTCACAAATAAACGCAGGTACTATCAAAGAATTTTTACCATTGTCATGAAGTACAATATGTCACGAGAAAACAATGTCAGAATCACCAGGATCCATTGAAGCGTTCCAGAGTTATAACCTCATAAAGGGACAGTGGTCAGAATTGTAAAAATTGGCCCGGTCATTAACGTGCAAACCACCCTTGGGGGTAAAGGGGTTAATATGTCATGTGAGTAGTGCATAGTGCAGGGTAAGCACAGGATTAGATTAGGAATAAGAGAGGTACTGTTTATATTGTAAGTGGTTTAGTAATGGTATAGGACATAGGATAAAAAATAGGTTTAGTGTATAGGATAGGACATAATTAATAATAGAGCTATTCTAGTGGGTGGGGAATAGTGTTAAAAGGTTTGCACTTCCTGATAATAATGAAGGTAAAGAAGGTTAGTCACAAGTCCAAGTTCAAGCTCAAGTCTGATGTGCTGCTACGGCTAGCATGTGTCTACGACTTGAGGCAGTGGGACACCAAATTGGAATCCTGGGCATACTCTCCTGTCGTGTCTGGAGCCCAAGATCTGGCATAGGGGCTACCGGGCACATCATATCCTTTGGCATACAGGAGAAGATGCACATGGGCCCACCAAGAAGGAAGGTAACGGACCCCAGGGTACTGGAGTTCCCTGGGGTTAACAGAGCCAGTGGGCAAAGGGATGTTCAAGGAAGAACAAATGTTAGGGCTGAAGATGTGCTTTGCTAAAAAAGTAAGGAATTTGAAGTGCTGTGCCCTATTCCACGTGTTACCACTTGATAAACTTGAACTGACTAGTAAGTGTTTGCTTGTTGCAATGAACTTGGTGTTCCTTGAATTGTGTGCAGTGGCTCATGAGGATGGAGGCCTGGAAGCAGCAGAAGGGTATGTGCACACGTTGCGGATTCTCTGCGGATCCGCAGCGTTTTTTGAGGTGCAGAAACGCTGCAGATCCGCAATTGATTTACAGTACAAAGTAAATCAATGAGAAAAAAAAATGCTGTGCACACTTTGCGGAAAATCCGCTGCGGAAAAGCTGCAGTTTAAAAGAAGTAGCATGTCACTTCTTTTTTGTGAATCTGCAGCATTTTTGTACCCATTCCATTATAGAAAACCGCAGGGGTAAAAAACAAAGCAAATCCGCAAGAAAACCGCAGCAAAAACGCACAAAAAACGCTGCGGAACCGCACAAAAAACGCGACTATCTCGCAGTTGTGTTTTCTGCCAGGGGAGGCAGAATCCGCACCAGAAATTCCTAAGCCTAATCGGCAACGTGTGCACATAGCCAAAGACTGCGGTCTATAATTGAGTTTGATGCACTCCACACCTCACAGCACACATTTGACTGTGACACCTGTGAAGAAGTGCTAGATCAAAACCGAACAGCATATCCGCTCAGTCGTGACTACAGCTCTTGTGCACATTACACATGCACAGACATAGGCCGGCGTCACACACAGCGTAAAACAATACGGTCCAAATATTACGGCCGTAATACGCTGAAAAGTCCCCAAAATAGTGGTCCGTAGCTCCTCCGTAGGCAGGGTGTGTCAGCGTTTTTTGCGCATGGCATCCTCCGTATGTAATCCGTATGGCATCCGTACTGCGTGTTTTTCTCGCAGGCTTGCAAAACCAACATACCGCTATAGAAGAGATCCATGGGTCACCAAAAAAAAAAAAAAAAAAAAAAATATATATATATATATATATATATATATATATATATATACTGTCTATATACAGTGGGGCAAAAAAGTATTTAGTCAGTCAGCAATAGTGCAAGTTCCACCACTTAAAAAGATGAGAGGCGTCTGTAATTTACATCATAGGTAGACCTCAACTATGGGAGACAAACTGAGAAAAAAAAATCCAGAAAATCACATTGTCTGTTTTTTTAACATTTTATTTGCATATTATGGTGGAAAATAAGTATTTGGTCAGAAACAACATTTCATCTCAATACTTTGTAATATATCCTTTGTTGGCAATGACAGAGGTCAAACGTTTTCTGTAAGTCTTCACAAGGTTGCCACACACTGTTGTTGGTATGTTGGCCCATTCCTCCATGCAGATCTCCTCTAGAGCAGTGATGTCTTTGGCTTTTCGCTTGGCAACACAGACTTTCAACTCCCTCCAAAAGTTTTCTATAGGGTTGAGATCTGGAGACTGGCTAGGCCACTCCAGGACCTTGAAATGCTTCTTACGAAGCCACTCCTTCGTTGCCCTGGTGGTGTACTTTGGATCATTGTCATGTTGAAAGACCCAGCCACCTTTCATCTTTAATGCCCTTGCTGATGGAAGGAGGTTTGCACTCAAAATCTCACGATACATGGCCCCATTCATTCTTTCATGTACCCGGATCAGTCGTCCTGGCCCCTTTGCAGAGAAACAGCCCCAAAGGATGATGTTTCCACCACCATGCTTTACAGTAGGTATGGTGTTTGATGGATGCAACTCAGTATTCTTTTTCCTCCAAACACGACAAGTTGTGTTCCTACCAAACAGTTCCAGTTTGGTTTCATCAGACCATAGGACATTCTCCCAAAACTCCTCTGGATCATCCAAATGCTCTCTAGCAAACTTCAGACGGGCCCGGACATGTACTGGCTTAAGCAGTGGGACACGTCTGGCACTGCAGGATCTGAGTCCATGGTGGCGTAGTGTGTTACTTATGGTAGGCCTTGTTACATTGGTCCCAGCTCTCTGCAGTTCATTCACTAGGTCCCCCTGCGTGGTTCTGGGATTTTTGCTCACTGTTCTTGTGATCATTCTGACCCCACGGGGTGGGATTTTGCGTGGAGCCCCAGATCGAGGGAGATTATCAGTGGTCTTGTATGTCTTCCATTTTCTAATTATTGCTCCCACTGTTGATTTCTTCACTCCAAGCTGGTTGGCTATTGCAGATTCAGTCTTCCCAGCCTGGTGCAGGGCTACAATTTTGTTTCTGGTGTCCTTTGACAGCTCTTTGGTCTTCACCATAGTGGAGTTTGGAGTCAGACTGTTTGAGGGTGTGCACATGTGTCTTTTTAAACTGATAACAAGTTTAAACAGGTGCCATTACTACAGGTAATGAGTGGAGGAAAGAGGAGACTCTTAAAGAAGAAGTTACAGGTCTGTGAGAGCCAGAAATCTTGATTGTTTGTTTCTGACCAAATACTTATTTTCCACCATAATATGCAAAAAAAATGATAAAAAAACAGACAATGTGATTTTCTGGATTTTTTTTTCTCAGTTTGTCTCCCATAGTTGAGGTCTACCTATGTTGTAAATTACAGACGCCTCTCATCTTTTTAAGTGGTGGAACTTGCACTATTGCTGACTGACTAAATACTTTTTTGCCCCACTGTATATATATATATATGTATATATATATATATGTATGTATATATATATATATATATATATATATATATATATGTCAGTAGACACATATATATATATATATATATATATTAATATTTATTCCAGCGCGAGATAGCTTTAAAGCCGGTAATTCAATTACCGGCTTTTGCTCTCTCCTTCCTAAACCCGACATCCCCCTTTTTTTTGCATATTCCACACTACTAATGTTAGTGGTGTGTATATGCAAAATTTGGCCGTTCTATCTACTAAATTAAAGGATTAAATGGCGGAAAAAATTGGCGTGGGCTCCCGCGCAATTTTCTCCGCCAGAGTAGTAAAGCCAGTGACTGAGGGCAGATATTAATAGCCTGGAGAGGGTCCACAGTTATTGGCCCCCCCCTGGCTAAAAACACCTGCCCCCAGCCACCACAGAAAAGGCCCATCTGTAAGATGCGCCTATTCTGGCACTTGGCCACTCTCTTCCCATTCCCGTGTAGCGGTGGGATATGGGGTAATGAAGGGTTAATGCCACCTTGCTATTGTAAGGTGACATTAAGCCAAATTAATAATGGAGAGGCGTCAGTTATGACACCTATCCATTATTAATCCAATACTAGTAAAGGGTTAAAAAAATACACAAACACATTATTAAAAATTATTTTAATGAAATAAAAACAAAGGTTGTTGTAATATTTTATTCAACGCCCAATCCAATCACTGAAGACCCTCGTTCTGTAACAAAAAAAACATAATAAACCAACAATATCCTTACCTTCCGCAGATCTGTAAAGTCCAACGATGTAAATCCATCTGAAGGGGTTAAAATATTTTGCAGCCTCGAGCTTTGCTAATGCAACGTTGTTCGTGGCTGCAAAACCCCGGGGAATGAAGGTAAAGTAGATCAATGACCTATATTTACCTTCATTTGCGGTGAGGCGCCCTCTGCTGGTTGTTCCTAGATCGTGGGAATTTTCCTAGAAAGCCCCCAGGCTCGACTTCATAAGAGGCGCCCTCTGCTGGTTGTCCTCATATGAACTCGAGCCTGGGAGCTTTCTCGGAAAGTTCCCACGATCTAGGAACAACCAGCAGAGGGCGCCTCACCGCAAATGAAGGTAAATATTGGTCATTGACCTACTTTACCTTCATTCCCCGGGGTTTTGCAGCCACGGACAACGTTGCATTAGCAAAGCTCGTGGCTGCAAAATTTTTTAACCCCTTCAGATGGATTTACATCGTTGGACTTTATAGATCTGCGGAAGGTATGGATATTGTTAGTTTATTATGTTTTTTTTGTTACAGAACGAGGGTCTTCAGTGATTGGATTGGGTGTTGAATAAAATATTACAACAACCTTTGTTTTTATTTCATTAAAATAATTTTTAATAATGTGTTTGTGTATTTTTTTAACCCTTTACTAGTATTGGATTAATAATGGATAGGTGTCATAATTGACGCCTCTCCATTATTAATTTGGCTTAATGTCACCTTACAATAGCAAGGTGGCATTAACCCTTCATTACCCCATATCCCACCGCTACACGGGAATGGGAAGAGAGTGGCCAAGTGCCAGAATAGGCGCATCTTACAGATGGGCCTTTTCTGGGGTGGCTGGGGGCAGGTGTTTTTAGCCAGGGGGGGGGGCAATAACCGTGGACCCTCTCCAGGCTATTAATATCTGCCCTCAGTCACTGGCTTTACTACTCTGGCGGAGAAAATTGCGCGGGAGCCCACGCCATTTTTTTCCGCTATTTAACCCTTTAATTTAGTAGATAGAACGGCCAAATTTTGCATATACACACCACTAACATTAGTAGTGTGCAATATGCAAAAAAAAGGGGGATATGTCTCAGATCATGTCGGATTTAGGAAGCAGAGAGCAAAAGCCGGTAATTGAATTACCGGCTTTAAAGCTATCTCGCGCTGGAAGAAATATTAATATATATATATATATATGTGTTTCACTGACATATATATATACCTATTCTATGTGTACACATTTATTCTACCTATTCTTCTGTAAGCTGTCAGTGTGATTTTACTGTACACCGCAATGAATTACCGGCTTTTCTCTCTAACACCGCTGCGTATTTCTCGCAAGTCACACTGCTGGTCCGTGTGTGATCCGTATTTTTCAGGCTTCCATAGACTTTCATTGGCGTATTTCTTGCGCAGTACGGTGACAAACGCAGCTTGCTGCGATTTTCTACGGCCGTAGAAAGCCGTATAATACGGATCAGTAAAATACGGCAGATAGGAGCAGGGGCATAGAGAATAATTGTGCCGTTTGATTTGCGAGTTTTATGGACGTATTTTCTGCGCTCATACGTCCGTAAAACTCGCAAGTGTGACGCCGGCCATACAGGGAAGACTTTCAGTCCCTGAGTAGGACTACCCACTGGACTCATATGTGCAGATACCAGGGGTGTCAATAAATAAAACTTAGGTTATACAGAATCTTTCCCAGCAAAAATGTGTATCAGCCTGATCAGCTCCTCCTGCTCTATCACATCCTGCCTGTAGATCAGACACCATATTCAACAAAAAGGTTTCTTTTTAAAGTATAAAATATATCCTAGATAAAATATCACAATCCTGTGAACAACTAAAGGAAAAGTCTAGGCATAATTGATGCACTGCATTATCCTTAATTTCAGGGCCTGAGGAGGTGATGTATGCCATAGAAATTCAAACAACACCAATGAAAGAATCCTTGTATTCCCAGGGTATTTGCACTTGGTAAAAACTCAATATATAATTGCCCAAGTTTCTTACTTTAGCGGAAAATGAAAAATCAAAATGAACTAAAATAAATGTGAAAGCGTTTCTATCTAAAATAAAAAATGCTAATTATTTTTTTTATTTCAGGTTTAGCCTTAATTCAAGTTGCAAAACAATTTAGTTGCTTCTCCTTACGATTTTAGATACTGCATGTAAAACCCATGGACATCTTTGAGAAGGAAGAAAAAATGTATTACTTGTATAATAAAACGGCACCAACTTTCAGCCTGCAATCTTCATTTATGCATTAATTTTCTAATCCTCAGATATGCACTTTTATCCAAGTTTCAGAATTTTTCTCATTGAAATGCCGCCCCACACTATCATAGGCTGAATGTGAGCACCACGCGTATTGAGGGTGCTGAAGTCTTCAGTATTCATATGTATGGATGTGGACTGTACTGTTGCATTACTGCCCCTGAAGACATCTATCATGACATGTGGATAGTGTCATGCATCTTTTATATATTGTGCCATATGAAGTGTAAATTATATTCGTTTTATCACGTGGCTAGTGGTGATCTCATTGAGGTCAGAGCAGTTCACCATGAATCCTGCTCTCAGTGCAGTGAGTCATTCTCTCCTGCTCTTCAGAGTGAGCAGTAGCATCAGGCCACCGCTCATGCTGATGAGCAAATATTGCACAGATGGATTACGGCGTGGGACACTTTGGATTCTTTCAACTTCCGACAGGTGAGATATATTGTTGTTTTTTATTTTTGTTTGTGTAAAGGGGACACTGACTTCAGGGGATTCGATGTTAAGGTGAGTATATTGTGATTTTTATTTTATTCTTAATTTTACACTTGATGTAGACAATAAGGGCTAAATACAATGCTCAACATTGTCCCTTGCTCTAGCTGATCTCAGTGCGAGCAGAGGACAAAGATGTGAGCTATCTTCAGCACCCACCGCCGGGGATCAGCGTGAACAGTATCACTGATTCCCAGACTCCAGTACTTGTCACACTGTTTACACGCAGATGCCATCCTTGTGATGTTTTGCGGCCTATGTTACTGCTAAAAAATGGACATGGCAGAGTGTTTTGCCCACAGTGACATGGTCTATGGGAACACATTGAAATGTGCGCAGACCCATTCAAATGAATGGGTCTATGTGTGTAAGTGTCTCCGGTATGTGTGAAAACTGTCAACACATGTACCTCAGACACTGACATGTGAAGGGGGCCTAAGGGTACCGTCACACTATACGATTTACCAACAATCACGACCAGCGATACGACCTGGCCGTGATCGTTGGTAAGTCGTTGTGTGGTCGCTGGAGAGCTGTCACACAGACAGCTCTCCAGCGACCAACGATGCCGAGGTCCCCGGGTAACCAGGGTAAACATCGGGTTACTAAGCGCAGGGCCGCGCTTAGTAACCCAATGTTTATCCTGGTTACCAGCGTAAAAAAAAACAAACACTTCATACTTACATTCCGGTGTCTGTCCCTTGCCGTCTGCTTCCCGCACTGACTGACTGCCGGCCGTAAAGTGAAAGCACAGCACAGCGCGCTGTGCTCTGCTTTCACTTTACGGCCGGCAGTCAGTCAGTGCGGGAAGCAGACGGCAAGGGACCTGACAGACACTGGAATGTAAGTATGTACTGTTTTTTTTTTTACATTTACGATGGTAACCAGGATAAACATCGGGTTACTAAGCGCGGCCCTGCGCTTATTAACCCGATGTTTACCCTGGTTACAAGCGAATGCATCGCTGGATCGGTGTCACACACACCGATCCAGCGATGACAGCGGGAGATCCAGCGACGAAAGAATGTTCCCAACGATCTGCTACGACGTACGATTCTCAGCAGGGTCCCTGATCGCTGCTGCGTGTCAGACACAGCGATATCGTATGGATATCGCTGGAACATCACGAATCGTACCGTCGTAGCGACAAAAGTGCCACTGTGAGACGGTACCCTTACTCGATCTGTGATATCTAAAAGTGAGCAAAAGGTTTTAAAAATTTTGTAGGCTTTCATTTCTCAAACACAAAATGTTACGTGGTCTGTAAACATTTCTGTGATCTCTAAAACTGCTAAAAAGTGTATAAAAATTACCATATCCCACTAAGAGTCATTCCTTGGCTGACTGATCCGAACTATGTTGACATCTATGGACTGTGGGATTTTTTACCGAACCTGCCAATCTCACACCTTCTCTCCAACCAGGTCCCCTGCATAGAAGACTGGCCAGTAGAAGCCAGAAAACAACCTCGGGACCTCTTACAAAAACTTCATGTATGTTTTATTATTTCCAAACTTAGGTCGGGATATAGACATGGTTCGGATTGGCTATGGCTGGAATTTTTGGTGGATCTCCGATCTATACCCCCTAAACTCATCTCTAAATTGTATGTTAATCTGGTCAATCCGCTCTCTCAATTTAAGCCACTTTATTTATTCTCATGGGAATCTGAACTAAATCTGTCTCTATCGCCCCAAGAATCTAGCCAAATCTTAGGCAACTCCCATGGCTTCTCAAGGTGTATTCTATTACAGGAAAATGCCTTTAAAATCCTTTCATGCTGGTACCGAACTCCGGATAAACTGTTTCACATGGGTTTAGCTTCCTCTCCCCTATGTTGGAGGTGCTCTGGTGCGGTCAGAACACCGACTCATATCTTTTGGACATGCCCTGCTATCTCCGCATACTGGTCAGGAATTGATAGTTCTCTTCACCAATTAGGATTAACTAAACGGAACCTAACTCCTCAAGAAGTTCTTCTATCACTACCTACTAGTGAGTTTAAGCCCAAGAAGCATAATTCACTACCCCTTTTGTTAGCGGCTGCTAATCACCTAATCTCCATACATTGGAGACAACCCTCCCCCCTCCCCCCCCACTATTGCCGAGTGGTTAACTAAAGTTCAAGATATCTACAGAATGGAAGAGCTGTCAAGTTGGGAGTCGCGCTCACATAGCAATTTTTTATCAACTTGGCATCTGTGGATAAATAGACCCTCTCTCGATTCTTGATAGCTCTCAGTTGTTGTCATACCTCCACACTCCCCCTCTCCCTTTCAAAGTCCTGCTGCCGAGTTTTTGCTTTCTCGCAGTGCCGGAGTGACAGAGCCCGACCTCAAAACTGCCTCAAATTACTTCAAACATATCCAATTTAGATAGAGCTAATTACCCATCTTTTGACTTATTTGACTACTTTACCTCTTGCACTCTCTACTTCTAATGTCTCATCTTTGCAGGTCTCCAGAAGGAGTGAGTATGTTCTTTTGGAGCCGTTACTACAATCACTAAGTTAATACTACCTGAAATTAGTTTCTTATATTGTTTAGTTCCTTTTATTGTTTACCTGTTTTATGGTCTCTACCAGTACGACCTCATTGGATTGTAACTGACGCTCTATCTAGTTGTTATTTTCTGGCTTATGGAGCATATGTTGATTAACTGGCTTAACCATAACTTTCTTGTGTTGTATTGTATACAAAAATTCTTTTAAATAAAGAATTACAAAAAAAGCGTATAAAAATGTTGTAGGCCTCCATTTCTGAGACATATAGTGTTATGTGGTCTCTGAACATTTCTGTGATCTTTAACAATTTTGTCGGCTTCCATTTCTGAGACAAACAATGTTACTTGGTCTGTGAATATTTCTGCGATCTCTTAAACTGAGAAAAAGCATTGAAACATTTTTCTGAATTGAATTTGATTGTCATACATACACTTTTGTGTTCTGTTATATTACGGTGAAGTAAACTCACAAAAACCGCTTTGATTGTTGCAGGTGACAATATTTTTCTTTCATTAAAAATAAACTTGGTTTCATGAGACCTAGCAATTACAAAATGTGTAAGGAGTGCATTAAGGGATGAGGAAATGGAAGTGCTGATGACAGTGCATACAGATGACAAAGACATGGGGCAGTTGCATCTATGCCTTTTGCTGGAGCACAAGAAACATGCCCATCCACGACACATAGGTTCCTGTTCCACTTTGCAGACAGGCACGGTACACCACTTCTGAAGCCAGAGCAGTGCGAACTGTTGCCGAGGGCGTTGGGCAGTTGCAACTATGCCTTGTCCTGGAGCACAAGAAACATGCCCATCCATTACAGATAGGTTCCTGTCCCACTTTACAGGGAGGCATGGTATACCACTTCTGAAGCCAGAGCAGTGCGAACATCTGGTCAGTTGGATAGCTGATAATGCTACCAGCAGGCTTGGCAGCACCACACAGTCTTCCACACTGTCCAGTCAAATCAGGCTAAAGTCTGGATCACTTAATCCTCACCCTATTTGTCCTTCCTCCCATCGTGTTAAGTCCGAGGAGACTAGTGACCTACACTAGGATACTCCGAGGAGCTCTTTACCACAACATTTCTTGACTGTTGCCTCTCAACCTGCATGCTCCAAGAGGGACAGGAAGACATGCTGTTTTCTGATGCACATACTTGGAGAACCCTCAGCCACAAGAACATTATGGTGGGGAATGGCAAATTTTGGAAAAGGAGGAGGAAGATGATGAGACACAGTTGCCGGTAAGTTTTGTTGTTGTTAAGTCACAAAGTTAGGAGGAACAGGGTGCAGAGGTGCAAGACAAGGTGGTCGATAACGAAGACACTGACCTAACCTGGGAAGCTGGCCTTCAGATCAAGGCTAGCAGCGCTGAGGAAGAGAGACATGAAGGATTTTACTGACTCATGGGGGAAGCTGTTTCTCGGTACTTGGTCTCAAGACTCCACTTTTTCTCCCAGTGTGACCTCCCCATTTTGTACCAGCACGTGTCCAGGAACATCCCCTGTACCATTACCAATGCACTTACTGTCGTTGCCCACTTAATGACCAACACTAGGACAAGCACTTGTGGCCAGCTACATTTCCCTGACAGCACACTAAGTGATCATTTTGAAGGTGGGGCTGAGTCGCATCCTGGAATGGCACATGTGCTCCTGATGCTGAGGATTGTTGGCCCCACATCTATCAGGATTTCGTCCACCTCCTAAACCTGTTCCTGCACCTCCTCATCCTCCATCTCCGATGTGGTATGCATGTTGTCCACATCAGCCAAAAACTGGAATCTCGGCAGCACTGCCTCAGGAAAGTGGCAACAGGCCCTGCTGAAGCTAATTTATCTAGGAGACAAACCGTACACCATGGCAGACTTGATTAAAGGAATAACATACCAGATAGATCTGTGTTTTTTGCTGCAGAACCTCCAACCAGGGTCATGGTGATAATGGGCATAACCTGGTGGTGACTGTGAAGTTTGGCAAGCTCACACACATAATTTGCTTGGCATATGTGCTCAACTTGGTAGTTCAGCAGTTTCTGAAAACATATCCTTATTTGCCAAAGCTTCTGGTCAAGGTATGCCGCATCAGAGCCCATTTCGCAAGTTGGCTACAGCTTCCGTCGCTCGGACAGTGCTGCAGCAGCACATGCAAGTGTCAGCTAACCGACTGGTGTGCAACATCACCATGTACTGGGACTAAACACTGCACATGCTGGCAAGGATTTGTAAGCAGAAGAGGCCAGTGGCTGAGTACCAGCTCCAACACGCCAGTCTGTATTCCGGTCAACTTCTGCACATAATAACTGAAGAGTGGGCATGGATGTTTGAAATTTGTTTGGTTCACCAAGACTTTAAGGACTCCCACTTCTGTGCCTTCTTAAACAGTTGCTCTTCACAATTAAACATGAAGCTTTGCATGTGGACCAGGTGGGGATGGAGGAAGACATAACACAGAGAGATTGTAGCTAGACCATCCTCATCTCATCTGCTCAGTGCTGTTTGGGTAACAATGAGGAGGTGGATGATGAGGAGGAGGAACAGGAGCTGGAGGCTAACGCAACAGAGGCTAGTAGCTGCACAACCTTCGTCAGGTCTCTCCTATGTCAATGGGCTGAGGATGGGAATGAGGAGGAAGAAAGGGTGGAGGAAGAAAGGGAGGAGGAGATGGAGAGTCGTCATTATGCTGGAGATAGGGAAGTTGTTGACTGTATGGAGCTTGGCACATATGGCTGACTTTATGTACCACTGCCTTTCCTGTTATCCTTGTGTTGCATTCATCTTGGCTAGTGATCAGCGAATTCATTTGGCACTATTCGTTACTCGCATGAAGAGTACGCTATTTTTCATATTCGTTACTCGGCGAGTAATTTGGTATTCGCCTTGATATATTCAGGTGACCTGCCCAGCATGTTTGGTGCTTTATTTGCTTGCTAATCACAGTAATGCCAGCACCATCTTTGGGGGGGCACTACTGTGATTGGCTGCCCAAACACTGGGTGTTTGTTGTGCTGCCATGTGCATGACAGAGCGGCCAACACCACCTCTGATTGGCGATGAAATCATCCCCGCCGGTCGGAGAGCCACGGTTCCCACACTGTCAAAAGACAGCGTGAGTGCGCAGCTGTGATCAAAGGTATAAAGTTTACCTCCGGTCACTGATGGGACTACAGCTACCATCAGCCAACACCTGATGCCGCTAATAACAATGAGAGCAGGAGTGGCTGATGGGTGTATTCATCAGCCTGCTCCTGCGCTGTAAATAAATAATTTAAAAGAAACTGGCGTGGGTTCCCCTGTATTTTGATAACCAGACAGGTCAAACTCACAGCTGGGGGCTGCAACCCTCAGCTGTCAGCTTCAACAAGGCTGGTTATCGAGAGGGGTCACCACACTGTATTCTTTAATTATTTAAATTAATAATAAATAAAAGGTGTGGGGTCCCCCAAATTTTTTACAACCAGCCTTGTTAAAGCAGACAACTGGGGGTTGGTATTCTCAGGCTGGTAAGGGGCCATGAATATTGCCACCCCAGACTAAAAATAGCAGCCCACAGCTGCCTAGAAAAGGCATATCTATCAGATGCGCCAATTCTGGAGCTTTGCCCGGCTCTTCCCACTTGCACTGTAGCGGTGGCAAGTGGGGTTCATATTTGTGGGGTTGAAGTCACATTTGTATTGTCAGGTGACATCAAGGCGAAAGCTTAGTAATGGAGAGGTGTCTATAAGACAGACACATCTCCATTACTAATCCTATTGTTATCTGGTAAATAAAGACACAGCAAAAATAAAGTCCTTTATTAGAAATAAAACAAAACACTTTTCCATTTTTATTTAAAAATAACACAGTTATACTCACCTAACACCTAATTCCACTGAATCCCTCATCTCCTGTAAGAAAACAAAAATTAAAAAGAATATTATTAATATCTCTCACCTCTCTGTTGTTCTATCCCACGCCGTAATCCATGTCTGAGGGATAAACAGTTTTCAACCTGGACAGGGTCAAAATGCGACCGTCCAGGCTGAGAACCACTGCAAGTGCAGCCTCAGTGACCGGCGGTGACGTCATCAAGATAACCTCCAGTCACTGAGCCTGCGTAACCAACCGGGATGAATTGCGGTGACCTCTGACCTGCGGTGATTTCACCGCAGATAAGAAGAGGTGTTTGCCACGCTGTCATGCACAGAATAACTGTGATAGGCAAGAAAGCCGAGCATGTTTATTGGCTGCTGTCATGCCGCTGCCGCCGCTTGCTGTGTCCTCTCATACTTACCTGTCCTCTGCATCCCGGCGCGGCTCCTCCTCTGCAGCATCTTCTCTTCGGCGTCCGCTTCCGCCCTCTGCTGCTAATCGAGTGCGCGCACACGGCAGGTTCAGTTCTGCGCGTGCGCACTTCTAGTTTCCCTCCTGCGCTTCCTGCCTTGTCCTCTCTATCATTCTGGAGGACTCTCACCCAGAGGTAATGCGCAGTGCTGCTATATATACCCGCCTCTTCCTCTCTCCTGTGCCTATGGTCATTTGTGCATACTATTGCCCTAGGCTGCCCATGGTCTCTGTGCATTCTCCTGCTCTCTGCCTTTTGGTTTCTGTCTCCGTCTCTGTAGTACCCTGTCCGTTCCTGTGTCCCTGCGTTGTTCCTGCCAGCCTCTCCGTCACTCTTGTACCTCGTCCGTTCCTGTGTTCCTGCCTAGTTCCAGCCAGCTCCTGCATCTCTGTAGTACCCTGCCGGTTCCTGTGTCCCTGCGGTGTACCAGTCAGCTCCTGTGTCTCTGCAGTACTCCTGTCTCTCTTTGTCCTTGCATCACCTGTGTCTTCTGTTGGGTCTTTGCCATTTCCCTAGCCTTTCGCTCTCGTCAGCCTAGTGTTCCTTCTTTTCCGTCTTGGTCCCCCAGCTCCCGTGGCGATAGTCCCTCACGGGCCTGCCCCTAACTCTCCCTGTATAGGGGGTGGTCCATCTGGTTAGCTCGTCAGTGAGGGGTTCGTTGCCATGGTCCGAAGGGTCCACTTTTTCACCCTAAGTTGCAAATAAAGCGCCAAACATGCTGAGTAGGTCACTCGAACATACCGAAGTGAATAGCAAATTACTCACCGAGTAACGATTATCCCTAATACTATTTGTGTGATAAATCACTATTATTAATCCATTAAGTGCTTGACAGAAATTAATGGAATGTGGAAAAAAAATAAACATTCAACTCTTTTTCTCAAAAATTTTAATTTAGACCTATTTTTTTACTTTCACAAGGGTAACATGAGAAAATGGACCATACAATTTGTTGTGCAACTTCCCCTGAGCATGGTCATACCCAATATGTGGGGGAAAACCACTGTTTGGGTTCACAACAGGGCTTGGAAGAGAGGGAGTGCTAGTCACTGAGGATGTGCTCGCAGCCGCTCATTCTCCAGTCGCATCTTGGCACCGTCAATCCCCCAGACATGAATTATGGCGTGGAACAAAACGATGGAGATGTGAGTGATATTGTTGTTTTTTATTTTTGTTTTCTTACAGGAGATGAGGGATTCATTGGAATTAGGCGTTAGGTGAACATAACAGTGTTTGTTATTTTTAAGTAAAAAAGGAAAAGTGTGTTTTGTTTTATTATAAATAAAGGACTTTATTCTTGTTGTGTCTTTATTTACCATATAACTATAGGATTAGTAATGGAGCGGTGTCTTATAGACACCTCTCGATTACTAAGCCAAGGGCTTGATGCCACCTAAGAATACAAAGGTAACATCAACCCCACAAATATGAACCCCACTTGCCACCTCTACAGGCAAGTGGGAACAGTCGGGCAAATCGCTAGAATTGGCACATCTAATAGATGTGCCTTTTCTAGTCCACTTCGGGCTGTAATTTTTAGGCTGGGGGGTCAATATCTATGGCCCCTTACCAGCCTGAGAATACCAGCCTCCAGCTGTCTGCTTTAGCAAGGCTGGCTGTCAAAAACGGGGGGACCCCACGCCGTTTTTATAATTTATTTAAATAATTAAAAAATATGGTGTGGGGGCCCCTATATTCTTGATAACCAGCCTTGCTAACACTGACAGCTGAGGGTTGCAGCCCACAGCTGTCAATTTTGTCTGGCTGGTTATAGAAAATACAGGGGAAACTATGCCATTTTTTCATTCATTAATTTACTTATTTATAGGGCAGGAGACAGCTGATGAATACTCCCATCAGCCTCTCCTGCTCTCACTGTTATTAGTAGCAGCATGTGTAGGCTGATGGGAGTAATAGTGCCATCAGCCACCGCCTGCTGTCATTGTTCTCACTTGAATACAACTCTCATCATTCTCCCCAGCTCATGTTGATCGCCAGCAGATCAGGGGAGAATGATAAGAGTCATCTTCAGCACCTGGCGTCGGTACTTACTGTACCGTTGCTTCCCTGGTGCCCACTGTGTGGTACTGATACAGCACACGGTTGTTACATTTGTGCTACACGTATTACACACACGGACACTGACATCTTCAGTACTGATTTGACATTAGCATGAGCGCCGTGGGAAAATTTCTAATGGCACTCACACTACCATCAGAAAGGTGAAGTGAGTTAATTGGTTGTGAACTCACAAGACCTTTTTGATGGCACCAGGAGTGTGAGAACTTTCTCATGCTCGTGGTTATGTCAGACAGGTTCTACCAGTTCACCGTGAGACACTGGGTAGTGGTAACAGACACTGCTTATTGTCTCAGCTGGATGGAAGGCTGTATGGTTGCATCATGCAACCATGCAGCCTGCCATCTAGATGTATCAGAGCTAGACCAATTGTAGGACAAATGGATTATTATCTTCTCTGTGGAAAGGATAAGGAATATTGTTTTTTATTTTAACTCTTTTGCACAAGACAATGGCATCGGTGGTATGGGCGTAGTCGTAAGTATGGTTTAATTAAGATTTATTAATGGAATATGTGTCATTCTTTCAATTAAGGGACTTTTTCTGGGTGTGTGTTTTTGTACAATATGACTATGGGGTTAGTAATGGGGGCGTCGAGAGCCGTGTGGAAAGGATATAATTTTGTGCCATTTTAGCTCTCAGGGCCTGTGCCTAAACTCTTCCCGGTTTATTTCCATAGTCGTACAACTTGCCATGACCTAATTGTAAAAAGTGGTCACATGAGCTCTCTATCATGCATTTAACTTCCAGTCTGGTCTTAAGAAGATCTCAGTAGTATGGGTACAGAGAGGGCACATTTATGCAATTGTTCAAGTTTTGTGAAATTTTGCAGGGCCTGTTTAAGAGCCTGGGATCTCTCCTTTTTAATCCTTGTGCCATGTTTAATGAACACACTCATCTCATACACTTCAAAGTCTCCGAATTGATAGGCGTGGAAGTACCAATGGAGGAATGAGCTAATATAAAATTGTCTATGTTTAATTGGATGTCCGATTTGCAGAGTGGATCCAGAAGTAAAGATTCATTCAGTCACGAGAACCACATGGTCTTAGCAGGACCTGAGGGGATTTTTAGTAAGCAGTATGCAGAAGCATGGTTTGACCAGAGGATGTTTCTTATGCTGGTAGAAGCCAACCATGGTAGAGCACCCTGTTGCAATAAGATGTAATCCAGGTGACTGTATGAGTCATGTAAGACTGAATCAAAACTATTGTCTCTGTCGGAGGGATGGTGTAATTTCCAGGTATCAAATAATTGCACTTGAGAGAAGGCTTTTTTGACACATTTTATAGCTGCATAGGATAGATGAGATTTGCCCTTAGATTTGTCTAAAGTTGGGTTTAAGGTGATGTAAAGATCACCACATAGCACCATAGAGCCTTTTACTAGTGGAATGGAATGGTCAATTAACTTAGACAAGAAGGCTACTTGGTCTTGATTGGGGGAATAGGCATTGATAATTGTTAAGAATTAACCCTCTATTGATATGGAGGGAATTATGAACCTGGCGTCAGGGTATTACATGTTCTTGGATACATTTAAGTTGCTATATAAGCCGTAAATTTTTTTGGGGGTCCCCATTTTAATAATCAGGAAAAGCTAAGTACACAGCTGTGAGCTTAAAATAATAGCCTTGGAAGCTCCATGGGTATTACCCCCTTCCCAAGCTATAAACATCTATGCCCTGCTGTCCGCTTTCCCTCTGCTGGTTAATAAAATGTTGGGGATCCACACCTTTTTTTTCTGAAAGGAATTTACTTACTTTAAAAAAAAAGCACAGTAACCTACATAGACCAAGCTCACTTATTTACATATATGTTTTTGTATTTATCTGTATATCTATCTAATCTATTTCTCTCTCTCTCTCTGTCTCTCTCTCTCTCTATCTATCTATCTATCTATATATACACATATCTTGAAGAATATTTCCTTGGAAAACTGTGTAAATTACATAGAGAACTGCACTATTTAAAAGCTCATGTTAAAATTGCAATCAGATCGCATGTAAATTGAATGTAAATCGGATGCTAGGTGCTAAAACCTGGATTGCACTTGCATGAAAATCACATGGCACTTGCATGACACTTGTCACACCTTTTTGGACCAAAATCGGACCGTTTTTTTCACAGTGATGGGTATGAGCCCAAATACTGGGTGAATCTGAGTCCCTCTGAATACCTAATTTTTGGCACTTTTAGCTTCCTTCGTAAATTCAACTGAAATTTCCTATTTTTTAAATTAAAAAAACAGTTTTGGTTTACTAAAATCATGATCCTTTTTTAATCCTTTTTAAATGTTGACTTATGTACAGGTAATTATACAGGACAAAAGTTCCTTAATTTTTTTTTTCCTGCAAAATGCAATTTCTTGTTGGTTTGGAATGTTTTATTGTCACTCCTTACAGTGGAGTAAAAGTGTGACACCATTGTTTTCCGCAGCGGTCTAGGAGTCAGAGATGCTTCCAGGGGTCTTCCAAATGATGTTCTTTCATTCAGTAGTTTTCCCATCCATTTGAACATTTTCACTGCCCCCACACCTTTTTGTAGAGTAACGATCACCCGAGCATTTTTGTGCTTGCTCATGCCTTTCGCTACAATGTGGTCATTTAGGTTTCTGTCTACATCTGATATTTTTGGCAGAATCCGTAAAGTGAACAAAAAAGTAAATAATACAGTTACAACAAAAGTGCATGTAAATTTACTGGATGTCAGTAAGGGCTCATTCAGACATCACTGGTTTCTCTCATACGCAAAAAATGGTGATTTTCATTCATATCTTCTATCAGCTTTTGATCAGAGTTTGATCCATGTGTTAGTTTTTACCATCAAAGTTTCAAAAAAAAAAAGTGATGGAGGCTTCTCAAGTTTCTCTCAGAAAACACTCAGTGAAAAATGGACAACAGATGAATGGCATCCGAGTGCTGGCCTAATTTTTCATGAACCCACAAACTTGGATTGGTGAGATTGATCAGTGGCATATTTAAATTAGCCTTGTCTCCTTTTTTTAGGCTATGTGCACACATTGCGGACTTTGCTGTGGGTCCGCAGCAGCTTTCCATGCGTTTACAGTACAATGTAGATCTATTGAAAACGCAATCCGCAGTGCCCATGCTGTGGAAAATACCGCGCGGTTTACATTACGCAGCATGTCAATTCTTTGTGTGGATTCCGCAGCGGTTTACACCTGCTCCACAATAGGAATCCACAGGTGTAAAACCGCAGGTGGAATCCGCACAAAATCTGCGGTAAATCCGCAGGTAAAACGCAGTGCCTTTTACCTGCGGATTTCTCAAATCCGCTGCGGAAAAATCCGCAGAGCTCAAAACTTTGCGTGCACATAGCCTTAGTGATCAGGTAGAAGTCAGGAAGACATTCAGCAACCGCAATGGAAAGGACTATAAAAACATTATTTATTAGTAATGATTAAAATATCAAAGGAGAAAAGGTAAAAATAAACACTGGGCCTACGTGCTACGTGTGTCGAGCACTAAGGCTCTTAATCATAAGTATGGTTAAGAGCCTTAGTGCTTGAAACACGTAGGCCCAATGTGTTTATTTTTATTTTTTCCTCTTTGATATTTTAATAGTTACTAATAAGTAATATTTTATAGGCCTTTCCTTTGCGGTTGCTGAATGTCTTCCTGCCTTCCACCTAATCCTTTTCACCGGAGAGCTGTCCCGTGGTCTCTATCTGTGCACCGAACCATTATTAGATTGAATGATATCTGGACAGGGTGAGCTGATGTGATATTTTTTCTTTGCCTTCGTTCCATGTTTTAGTGCAGCCCTATAGAATAAAATAGGTATGAGATCTGTTGTGAATTCTGTGGCAGAGCTCCCTCCTGTGGTCACAAGTGGTACTTCGGCTGATTCTCTCTGTGAGCTTCCGTTGGTGGAGGAAAGTGGTACTGCGGCTTCTGAGTTTCCTTCCTCAGGTGATGTGGTGGAGTTGTTAGGTGCTGCTCTATTTGACTCCACCTGGTGCTTTGATCCTGGCCTCCAGTCAATGTTCTAGTATTGGACCTGTTTCCTCCTGGATCGTTCCTGTGGCCTGCTTCTCTGCATATCTAAGTTCCGCTTTGCTATTTTGTTTGCTGTTTTTTTCTTTCCAGCTTGTCTATTTGTTTTTTCCTGCTTGCTGGAAGCTCTGGGACGCAGAGGGTGTACCTCCGTGCCGTTAGTTCGGTACAGAGGGTCTTTTTGCCCCCTTTGCGTGGTTTTTGTAGGGTTTTGTGTTGACCGCAAAGTTACCTTTCCTATCCTCGCTCTGTTCAGAAAGTCGGGCCTCACTTTGCTAAATCTATTTCATCTCTACGTTTGTCTTTTCATCTTAACTCACAGTCATTATATGTGGGGGCTGCCTTTTCCTTTGGGGTATTTCTCTGAGGCAAGGTAGGCTTATTTTCTATCTTCAGGCTAGCTAGTTTCTCAGGCTGTGCCGAGTTGCATAGGGAGCATTAGGCGCAATCCACGGCTGCCTCTAGTGTGGTTGGAGAGGATTAGGGATTGCGGTCAGCAGAGTTCCCACGTCTCAGAGCTCGTTCTATGTTTTTGGGTTATTGTCAGGTCACTGTATGTGCTCTGACCTCTATGTCCATTGTGGTACTGAATTACCTTATCATAACAGTACTGGAGGCCCAAAGTACTAATGATTCTCAATAGAGGGAAAAAAGAAGTTCTGAGACCATTTTTTTTTCTCTGTACTGTGTTTTGCCTTTTTTTTCCCCTAGACATTTGGGTGGTTCAGGACACAGGTTTAGCGATGGACACTAAAGGTCTGTCTTCATGTGTGGATCAGCTCACGGCAAGAGTACAAAATATTCAAGACTTTGTGGTTCAGAATTCTATGTTAGAACCAAGAATTCCTATTCCTGATTTGTTTTTTGGAGATAGAACTAAATTTCTGAGTTTCAAAAATAATTGTAAACTATTTCTGGCTTTGAAACCTCGCTCCTCTGGTGACCCAGTTCAACAAGTTAGGATCATTATTTCTTTTTTAAGTGGCGACCCTCAGGACTGGGCATTTTCTCTTGCGTCAGGAGATCCTGCATTAAGTAATATCGATGCGTTTTTCCTGGCGCTCGGATTGCTGTACGATGAACCTAATTCAGTGGATCAGGCAGAGAAAAATTTGCTGGCTCTGTGTCAGGGTCAGGATGAGATAGAGGTATATTGTCAGAAATTTAGAAAGTGGTCCGTACTCACTCAATGGAATGAAGGTGCGCTCGCAGCTATTTTCAGAAAGGGTCTCTCTGAAGCCCTTAAGGATGTCATGGTGGGATTTCCTATGCCTGCTGGTCTGAATGAGTCTATGTCTTTGGCCATTCAGATCGGTCGACGCTTGCGTGAGCGTAAATCTGTGCACCATTTGGCGGTATTACCTGAGCTTAAACCTGAGCCTATGCAGTGCGATAGGACTTTGACCAGAGTTGAACGGCAAGAACACAGACGTCTGAATGGGCTGTGTTTCTACTGTGGTGATTCCACTCATGCTATCTCTGATTGTCCTAAGCGCACTAAGCGGTTCGCTAGGTCTGCCACCATTGGTACGGTACAGTCAAAATTTCTTCTGTCCGTTACCTTGATCTGCTCTTTGTCATCGTATTCTGTCATGGCATTTGTGGATTCAGGCGCTGCCCTGAATTTGATGGACTTGGAGTATGCTAGGCGTTGTGGGTTTTTCTTGGAGCCCTTGCAGTGTCCTATTCCATTGAGAGGAATTGATGCTACGCCTTTGGCCAAGAATAAGCCTCAGTACTGGACCCAGCTGACCATGTACATGGCTCCTGTACATCAGGAGGTTATTCGCTTTCTGGTGTTGCATAATCTGCATGATGTGGTCGTGTTGGGGTTGCCATGGCTACAAGTCCATAATCCAGAATTAGATTGGAAATCCATGTCTGTGTCCAGCTGGGGTTGTCGGGGGGTACATGGTGATGTCCCATTTCTGACTATTTCGTCATCCACCTGTGAAGAGCAGAACAAAAATGATTACCTCAATGAACAAAAATAAAAAAAAAGAATTTGTGATAAATATTGACCTGTCCATTCAAGGACATTTTAGCTATAGTATGAAATCCTGTTTTTCTTGTCTGTGGAATTGCCTTTGTACTGTTTGTTGTGAAACTGCCGCCCACGAAACTGTTTTCTTTTCTTTTCTTTCTTTCCTGTTTTGTCTCTTTGTTTAAACATGCAAAACTTGTATAACCACTAAACCTACTGAAACAACTATATAAAGAAGGGATAGCACCTTGAAGGCAGGCGTGCTTCAGAGACTTCCCAGTGATACACTATACAAGACGTGTCTTGTGTATTATTTCTGGTGATTCCCCACTTCCAAAGGCTGCTCCGACTGAGTGTGATCCCGACATTTCCTGGCGCCTGAACAGGGACCCGAGGTCTGTGTATTCCTTCAAGAACACCGGCAGAATACGAACGAAAAGAGAATCTGGGATAATGGACGGCAGATGAACAAAAACCTGGCCAGGTAAGAGACACTGTTAGATCTCTTATATCTGCCCTGCACTGTCCGTAAGATTTTCTGTGTCGTGTTCTTTAGCGGGTAGTTCTAGTAGAGGAGGATACCTATAGCGCGGGTTCTTGAACTATTTAGGAATTGATCACCTCACGGAGTACGGCATTGAATGAGAGTGAATGTGAATAGAAGGTGTGTGGAAGTTGGGAATAGCCCTATAAGCCGCCCAGGGGGTTGAAACAGAAGAAGTGACTGTCCCACTGGGCAACGTGGTTGCGTCCTTTCGGGGAGACCTCCGCGCCTATGTTCAATCTCTGATCCTGTCTTTGACAAAAACCTGGTGACGGATAAGTGTATGATAGTATGAGCCCAGGACAGATAAATTAGCCTGGGACAAGAATACGTTGTATGTGATAGTATAAGCCCAGGACAGATAAATTAGCCTGGGACAAGATACGTTGTATGTTCTTTTTCTTTTTCTGTCTGGTTGCATTTGTGTTGTTTGCTATAGGTGTAGGAATCAGGATTTTCTTACATCAACACAGTTTAAACATCCTAGCTCCTTAGGAAGAAGGTAACGAGGTATTCTCATACCCAAACGCCACCTAGGGCAAGAAAAAGACATCCTAGCTCCTTAGGAAGAAGGTAACGAGGTATTCTCATACCCAAACGCCACCTAGGGCAAGAAAGCTCAGGATAAGAAAATGGGGAATAAGCAAACAAAGTCGGAACCAGAAGAATTAGATATCTATACTATCATAAAGGAGAGAAGTGGTGAAGATGCCACTAAGGGGCTGAAAAAGATTTTTAGTAAGTTTGGAGTTACTAGGGCAGAAGCTTTTAGTAGAAAACTATGGGAAGGAATTCAGGAAAGGAAAAAAGGCATAATCAGAGACAAGAAATGGATAGATCAGATCCAAGCATTGATTGATGTCTCTAGGGTAGCAGAAAATGAGGGATGGACATATAATCAACAGAGTAAAAAGTGGTGTATTAGACCCACAGGCTGTGGAGAAAAACAAAATGTGGAATCTAAAAATACCCCACCCCCATACCTTAACCCACATGCCCCATCTTTTCTCCAAACACCACCTCAAAGTTTAGCCGGACCAGGAGGATGGGTATGTCCGCACTGTGGACAACAAAATCCAGACTGGAGAAATGATTGCCTAGCCTGTGGTACACCTAGACATGGCGCTGTACTTGCCCCTGTTAGGGTAGTACCAAGACCCTTTAGGGAACCTGGTGCTGACGGAGTAATGGGAACTAGATATCACCAAACTCGACAATATTTCCCTTGGTCCCCCGCTGAAGGCATGTCTCTCTTGCATAACGCACCAGATCCCACCCAGTGTCCAGTTAGATTTGCACAATATATACAGCAAATTATGCAGACTCACGCTGGAGTTTGGGCAGATGGAGAAGAATTATGTAGAATGAAAATGACTCCTGGACTCTTCCAGGAGCTATTAGCAAATCTACAGGTACATAGGCCCCAAGCAGGAGATGGTGCCTTACAAACGATAGAATCAGGTACACAATTTGTAGATCACTTAATGGTTTTCATGAGGGAGAGACAGAGGCAGAGAGGAACAACGGGAGTGGTGGCTCAGAAATCTGGACAATCAGTAGACGAATATTATCTAAGTGTAGAAAATAATTTCAGAGATGAAGGCATGGATCTAACCGCTCCAGGAATGATGAGGTTAGTTACAAAAACCTTTATAGATGGATTGTCTCCAAAAGTGAAGGAAAAGCTTAAGGCCGCAACCCCTGATTGGAGAACCTTGGAAGACCCACACCTGGCTAGACAGAAAGCTGTAGGGATAGAAATGGACTTAAGAGAAAATTCTAAGCCAGTAAGAATTGCACAGGCTAATACTGGCTCTGCTAATCAAAAGTTTACTTGTCATTACTGTAAGAAGCCAGGACATTTCCAAAGGGAATGTAGGAAGAGAAAAGCAGATATAGATTCAGGAACCTTTGTACCCAAAAATAGGATAAATAACCCAGTGCCTGATCAAACAGACAGCTCAGAATGACTGAAAGTTATGCAGGTCTCTCTTCCTTCTAGAAGACCAATAATACAAGTTGAAGTTGAGGGTAAAAATGTACCTTTTCTGATAGATACGGGAGCAATATCCTCCATTTTAAATCAGGACTTTTTACCATATCCTGACAATATATCCTCAAAGGTTACATATGCAGAAGGGTATGATGGTAAAATTCAGGCGTTGCCCTTTACAAAACCTTTAAATGTGAGCTTTGGCCCTAAAACTTTTGTATCCAAATTTTTATTTGCTAAAGGTGCACCTACCTGCTTGTTGGGTACTGATGTCTTAAGTAAAATGCATGCAAACATCCATTTTAGAGAAGATGGCACAGTTATGCTGACCATCCCTGAAGATGCAGAAACTCTGGAACCATATGTTAGAATACAGGCAATGGAGGATTTTCCCGAAATTTACACTCAACAAGCAAAAATTGACTTGTCTCGGGTTCCTGACAGCCTATGGGCAAAAGGAGACACTGATGTAGGATTTTTATCAGTAGCTCCTATACTGTTAGAAACTGCCCCGGGAACCATATTACCTCAGCTTAGGCAATACCCCATCAGCGCCCAGCAAGAACAGGCGATTTCTCAACAAATTCAGGATTATGTGTTACAAGGTGTTTTGGTAGAAATCAGGTCACCCGCCAATACACCCTTATATCCTGTTAAAAAGAAAGTGTCCTCCAAAGAAACTATGGTGAAATATCGCATGGTGCACGACTTACGGGAAATCAATAAGGTTTTGGCACCGGTCACCCCTGTGGTACCGAATCCTCATACCTTACTGTCTCAAATTCCCAGCACTGCTGCATATTTTACGGTAATTGACTTATCAAACGCATTTTTTTCTGTGCCACTACATAAGAACTGTTGGCATTTGTTTGCCTTTACATTCAAGGGTAAACAATTAGCATGGACAAGATTGCCACAAGGTATGGTACACTCACCAACTTTGTACTCTGAAGCAATGCAGACCGTGCTAAAAAATTTCATCCCAGAACCAGGAGTAGTCATTCTACAGTATGTAGATGACTTACTTATTTGTTGCCCTGATGAGCAGACGGCAGTTACCTCAACTGTTAATTTCTTAATTTTCCTAGCGCAAGAAGGCTGTAAAGTAAATAGACAGAAACTCCAGGCTTGTCAACAAACAGTCGTGTTTTTAGGTCACTGCATATCACAGGGCATCAGACACCTCACACCTCAACGTACGGAAGCCATACGTAACATGCTTGAACCCAGGAATCACAAACAGCTGCGTGCTTTCCTAGGTATTGTTTCACACTGTAGACAGTGGATCATACATGCAAGTCAACTCATGCAGCCTTTATATGACTGTATTGCCAACACACCATATTCACTCAGTGAAGAGGCTAAACAGTCATTTTCCTCTTTGAAAACAGCACTGGTATCAGCTCCGGCTTTGGGACTCCCAGACTACACTAAACCTTTTCAATTGATGGCAGCTGAGATATCCTCACATGCTACAGGGGTGCTCACACAAAAACATGGAAACAAACAGAGACCTGTGGCATACATATCAGCTCATCTGGACCCTGTAGCTAGAGCCGCACCTTCTTGTGTAAGAGTAGTAGCCGCAATTTCACTGTTATTAGATAAAGCTTCTGAGATTGTTCTTGATCACCCACTTCTAGTTCAGACCACTCATGATGTACATGGCATTCTTAACCAGGTCCAACCTAAACATATTTCAATGGCCAGACACCTCCGTCTCCAATGTTCCCTACTACTGCCGCCCAACATTTCCTTTACCAGGATTCAGACTCTTAATCTCGCGTCTTTGCTCCCTTTAGAGTCTGAGGGGGGTACCATACCTGAGGAAACTGCACTCTCCAACTCCTTTGACCCATCAAAGTCAATGCATGATTGTGTACAATTAATGGAACAAGAGACTCAGGGCTTATGTAATGTACGTGACAAGCCACTCTGTAATGCTACATTTGAACTTTTCATAGATGGCAGTAGATATGCAGATATGAATGGACAATTTCATACAGGTTATGCGGTAGTAACTCAGCATGAAGTGCTGAAAGCAGAACCTCTCCCTGCTAATCAGTCTGCACAAGAAGCAGAACTTACAGCATTAGTTGAAGCTCTAAAAATAGCCAAAGATCAGACAGCAAACATATACACTGATTCTAGATATGCACATGGCATTATTTTCGATTTTGGCGTAATATGGAGAGCCAGAGGTTATATGACTGCTTCAGGCCAACCTGTTAAACATGCCTCCCTCATTAGACAGATTCTGGAGGCAGCACAAGAAACTAAAGAAATAGCGGTGATAAAGATAGCTGCACATGTGAGACTCGACACCGAGGAAGCCAGGGGTAACGATAAAGCCGATAAGGCAGCAAAACAGGCAGCACGTAAACCCTTACATCATGCCCACACACTAGATAGCTCTGAAGATGATGAGGAAAGATTGAAGGAAGCTCAGAAACAGGTAGACGACGAAGAACGAGGGCAGTGGCAGAAAAAAGGGGCAGAAGATCAGCAAGGATTATGGAAAAAAGGAACTTTGTTGTGTTTACCCAGAGCCTGGTACCCCGCAGTGGCAAGTGACCTCCACCTACCCACGCATGTGTCGGCAAATGGTATGACGCTCAAGGTAAAAGAAAGGTGGTTGGCTCCAGGCTTTGGTAATTTTGCTCGGAACATGTGTGCTGCATGCGCTATATGCCTGGCACACAATCCAGGTCAGGCCATTAAAACCCCAACCAAGCATCATGTAAGACCACTGTATCCCTTTCAAAGACTCCAGATCGACTACATCCAACTTCCTAGGTACAATGGATACGAATATGTGCTTGTGTGTGTGGACATGTTCTCAGGGTGGCCAGAGGCTTATCCAGTTCGTAAAGCCTCAGCAAAAACTACTGCCATTAAAATAGCACATGAACTGATACCCCGTTACGGCATGCCTGTGGTGATCGAGTCAGATAGGGGTACCCATTTTACTGGGGAAATATTCCAGAATGTTATGAAAATGTTGGGAGTAGAAAACCAGTTTCACACTCCATATCATCCACAGAGTTCAGGTAAAGTGGAAAGATTAAATGGGACAATAAAATTAAAAATCCAGAAGGCCATGGCAGAAACAGGAAAGCCTTGGACCGAGTGTCTACCACTTGCCCTGTATTCCATCCGAAACACCCCAAGGGGGAAGGCTAAGCTGTCACCACATGAGATTCTTTTTGGTATAGCAGCAAATTTGGGTTGTTATTTTCCACAACAACTGATGTTGAATACTGAGACTTTAACTGCTTATGTACAAGAATTACAAAAACGTTTAACTAAAGTGCATTCGCAAGTTTTTGCTTCCCTTCCAGATCCAGAAAATCTCGAAGGAGGCCACAAGTTGGAACCTGGTGATCAAGTCTACGTGAAAAGACACACCAGAAAGACTCTGGAACCGAGATTTGACGGACCTTTCCAAGTCCTGTTAACAACTCCAACAGCAGTCAAGCTTGAAGGAAAGGCATCATGGATACATGCAAGCCATTGCAAAAAAGCAGTATAAGACTCATGATATTGATGTTAATAATGTTAACCTCAACGGAGGCATGGGAAAGACTGAATTCTCTAGCCCCTTTGAACAATAGATTCGTACAACATCATAGAAAATTAGTGCATGACTTGTTAAATAATACGCAACCCCTGGCAGATTGTTGGATCTGTACCCATTCACCAGTATCAGCCACAAGTATACCTTTTCTAGCAGTTCCCGTGTCAGCTGAAGAAATATTCGCTTGGCCTAATTGTTCAGACAACCTGGCCAACAACCAACCTGGCAATACTAGACTATGGAATACTACAATCGCCATACCAATTGTGGGATGGGTAGAATTTCCTTGGTGGCAGGGCAATCTTACAGGAAAAATAGACAACTTACAATATTTAGCATTCAAGGGAGGAAAATGGGTACCTAGGAATAAGACTGGATTAACTGATTTAGGACAGGTCCCCACTGAAAATCTACAGCTCAGTTTCAGTACAACCACCCCTTTCTCTGATGCTTTCAAACCTACAGTATTGGAAAGATACATACATAATAGAAAATGGGAACATTCTGAGTTGTTCCCCCAAGGTGATGCAAACAGTTGTACAAGTAAGCCGGGGAACCTGGTTTGTAATGAATCCAATGAGTATGTCAACGGAATGCATGTATGTGGGAATCCCGCAGCCGGGTACTGTAGCCCCTTGGGACAAAAACCCTCTTGGTGTATGCTTCAGAATGTATCTAGTTTTGTGGATTTGGCTCACAGATTGGTATTGCAGCACTCAGCTTTGTGGGATCTGCCTGAGGGTACATTTTGGATATGCGGAGGAGCATATAAATGGCTTCCCGTAGGTATAAAGGGTACTTGTACATTAGGACGCCTAACCCCGGCTACTTTCATAATTTCAAATAAAAAAGTGAATATGCAAGCCGTGCCCAAGCACACACTGTATAAAAGAGCTGCAGATAACTCACCACGTCCCTCGGGGAGGCCGCATATAGTACAAATGGGAATTCCCAACAAAATTGCTAGTACCATTTTTATTTATCCTATGTTAACACAAATGTGGGATAAATTAGTTAGAGCCACGGATTATCTAGATGATCAGATTTGGGATATATTGGACATATTAAATACTAGTATAGCTGTACAGAATCAGCTTATAATAGTCACTAACCAACATACCCTGGTATTGGATTACCTAACTGCCTCACAAGGGGGTATGTGTCAAATCATCGGACCCACCTGCTGTCATTATATAGACCCGAATAGTACTATGAGTATGAGATTTAAATTAAAAGACGTACAACGACTCAGGGATCAGTATGACAAAGACAATGACCAAAATAAGGATAGCTGGTGGTCAGATACCTTTTCTTTTCTTAACCCGGCCAATTGGTTCAGAGGGATCGGTGGGTGGGTTACCGGGATTATGCAAAGCCTAATACATACAGTTATGGTTATTGTAATTATATATGTATTATTCAAGGTTGTACTCAAGGGTATCTCGGTATGCACAAATAAATTTTGTGTAATGGATGCGAGAATATAAAGTTTTTTTTTGTAATATCACAAAAAGAATGACTAAAATGATCGACAAGGTTTTGAATGGAATATGTCAAAGGGGGGATTGTGAAGAGCAGAACAAAAATGATTACCTCAATGAACAAAAATAAAAAAAAAGAATTTGTGATAAATATTGACCTGTCCATTCAAGGACATTTTAGCTATAGTATGAAATCCTGTTTTTCTTGTCTGTGGAATTGCCTTTGTACTGTTTGTTGTGAAACTGCCGCCCACGAAACTGTTTTCTTTTCTTTTCTTTCTTTCCTGTTTTGTCTCTTTGTTTAAACATGCAAAACTTGTATAACCACTAAACCTACTGAAACAACTATATAAAGAAGGGATAGCACCTTGAAGGCAGGCGTGCTTCAGAGACTTCCCAGTGATACACTATACAAGACGTGTCTTGTGTATTATTTCTGGTGATTCCCCACTTCCAAAGGCTGCTCCAACTGAGTGTGATCCCGACACACCCCTTCTGAGGTTCCAGAGTTCTTGTCTGATTACCGGGATGTATTTGATGAGCCCAAGTCCGATACCCTACCTCCACATAGGGATTGTGATTGTGCTATCGATTTGATTCCTGGTAGTAAATTCCCAAAAGGTCGACTGTTTAATTTATCTGTGCCTGAGCACGCCGCTATGCGGAGTTATGTGAAGGAGTCCTTGGAGAAGGGGCATATTCGCCCGTCATCGTCGCCATTAGGAGCAGGGTTCTTTTTTGTAGCCAAGAAGGATGGTTCACTGAGACCTTGTATAGATTACCGCCTTCTAAATAAGATCACGGTTAAATATCAGTACCCCTTGCCGTTGTTATCTGATTTGTTTGCTCGGATTAAGGGGGCTAGTTGGTTCACCAAGATAGATCTTCGTGGTGCGTATAATCTTGTGCGTATTAAGCGAGGCGATGAATGGAAAACTGCATTTAATACGCCCGAGGGCCATTTTGAGTATCTAGTAATGCCATTCGGACTTGCCAATGCTCCATCAGTGTTTCAGTCCATTATGCATGACATCTTCCGAGAGTACCTGGATAAATTCCTGATTGTGTACTTCGATGACATTTTGATCTTCTCGGATGATTGGGAGTCTCATGTGAAGCAGGTCAGAACGGTGTTTCAGGTCCTGCGTGCTAATTCTTTGTTTGTGAAGGGATCAAAGTGTCTCTTTGGTGTTCAGAAGGTTTCATTTTTGGGGTTCATCTTTTCCCCTTCTACTATCGAGATGGACCCTGTTAAGGTCCAAGCCATCCATGATTGGACTCAGCCGACATCTCTGAAAAGTCTGCAAAAGTTCCTGGGCTTTGCTAATTTTTATCGTCGCTTCATCTGCAATTTTTCTAGTATTGCTAAACCATTGACCGATTTGACCAAGAAGGGTGCTGATGTGGTCAATTGGTCTTCTGCTGCTGTGGAAGCTTTTCAAGAGTTGAAGCATCGTTTTTCTTCTGCCCCTGTGTTGTGTCAACCAGATGTTTCGCTTCCGTTCCAGGTCGAGGTTGATGCTTCTGAGATTGGAGAAGGCTGTTTTGTCGCAGAGAAGTTCTGATTGCTCGGTGATGAAACCATGCGCCTTCTTTTCCAGGAAGTTTTCGCCTGCTGAGCGAAATTATGATGTGGGCAATCGAGAGTTGCTGGCCATGAAGTGGGCATTCGAGGAGTGGCGTCATTGGCTTGAAGGAGCTAAGCATCGCGTGGTGGTCTTGACTGATCATAAGAACTTGACTTATCTCGAGTCTGCCAAGCGGTTGAATCCCAGACAGGCTCGTTGGTCGCTGTTTTTTGCCCGTTTTGACTTTGTGATTTCGTACCTTCCGGGCTCTAAAAATGTGAAGGCGGATGCTCTGTCTAGGAGTTTTGTGCCCGACTCTCCGGGTTTATCTGAGCCGGCGGATATCCTCAAAGAGGGAGTAATTGTGTCTGCCATCTCCCCTGATTTGCGGCAGGTGCTGCAAAAATTTCAGGCTAATAAACCTGATCGTTGCCCAGCGGAGAAACTGTTTGTCCCTGATAGGTGGACGAATAAAGTTATCTCTGAGGTTCATTGTTCGGTGTTGGCTGGTCATCCTGGAATCTTTGGTACCAGAGAGTTAGTGACTAGATCCTTTTGGTGGCCATCTCTGTCGCGGGATGTGCGTACTTTTGTGCAGTCCTGTGGGATTTGTGCTCGGGCTAAGCCCTGCTGTTCTCGTGCCAGTGGGTTCGTTTTGCCCTTGCCGGTTCCGAAGAGGCCTTGGACACATATCTCTATGGATTTTATTTCAGATCTTCCCGTCTCTCAAAAGATGTCAGTCATTTGGGTGGTCTGTGATCGCTTCTCTAAGATGGTCCATTTGGTACCCTTGTCTAAATTACCTTCCTCCTCTGATTTGGTGCCATTGTTCTTCCAGCATGTGGTTCGTTTACATGGCATTTCGGAGAATATCGTTTCTGACAGAGGTTCCCAGTTTGTTTCGAGGTTTTGGCGAGCTTTTTGTGGTAGGATGGGCATTGACTTGTCTTTTTCCTCGGCTTTCCATCCTCAGACTAATGGCCAGACCGAACGAACCAATCAGACCTTGGAAACATATCTGAGATGCTTTGTTTCTGCTGATCAGGATGACTGGGTGTCCTTTTTGCCTTTGGCTGAGTTCGCCCTTAATAATCGGGCCAGCTCGGCTACCTTGGTTTCGCCGTTTTTCTGCAACTCTGGGTTCCATCCTCGTTTCTCTTCAGGGCAGGTTGAGTCTTCGGACTGTCCTGGTGTGGATACTGTGGTGGACAGGTTGCAGCACATTTGGACTCATGTAGTGGACAATTTGACCTTGTCCCAGGAGAAGGCTCAACATTTTGCTAATCGCAGACGCTGTGTGGGTCCCCGACTTCGTGTTGGGGATTTGGTTTGGTTATCTTCTCGTCATATTCCTATGAAGGTTTCCTCTCCTAAGTTTAAACCTCGTTTCATTGGTCCATATAGGATTTCTGAGGTTCTTAATCCTGTGTCTTTTCGTCTGACCCTTCCAGATTCTTTTTCCATACATAACGTATTCCATAGGTCATTGTTGCGGAGATACGTGGCACCTATGGTTCCATCTGTTGATCCTCCTGCCCCGGTTATGGTGGAGGGGGAATTGGAGTATATTGTGGAGAAGATTTTGGATTCTCGTGTTTCAAGACGGAAACTCCAGTATCTGGTTAAGTGGAAGGGTTATGCTCAGGAAGATAATTCCTGGGTCTTTGCCTCTGATGTCCATGCTCCAGATCTTGTTCGTGCCTTTCATATGGCTCATCCTGGTCGTCCTGGGGGCTCTGGTGAGGGTTCGGTGACCCCTCCTCAAGGGGGGGTACTGTTGTGAATTCTGTGGCAGAGCTCCCTCCTGTGGTCACAAGTGGTACTTCGGCTGATTCTCTCTGTGAGCTTCCGTTGGTGGAGGAAAGTGGTACTGTGGCTTCTGAGTTTCCTTCCTCAGGTGATGTGGTGGAGTCGTTAGGTGCTGCTCTATTTGACTCCACCTGGTGCTTTGATCCTGGCCTCCAGTCAATGTTCTAGTATTGGACCTGTTTCCTCCTGGATCGTTCCTGTGGCCTGCTGCTCTGCATAGCTAAGTTCCGCTTTGCTATTTTGTTTGCTGTTTTTTTCTTTCCAGCTTGTCTATTTGTTTTTTCCTGCTTGCTGGAAGCTCTGGGACGCAGAGGGTGTACCTCCGTGCCGTTAGTTCGGTACGGAGGGTCTTTTTGCCCCCTTTGCGTGGTTTTTGTAGGGTTTTGTGTTGACCGCAAAGTTACCTTTCCTATCCTCGCTCTGTTCAGAAAGTCGGGCCTCACTTTGCTAAATCTATTTCATCTCTACGTTTGTCTTTTCATCTTAACTCACAGTCATTATATGTGGGGGCTGCCTTTTCCTTTGGGGTATTTCTCTGAGGCAAGGTAGGCTTATTTTCTATCTTCAGGCTAGCTAGTTTCTCAAAGAAATCCTATATAGAAAAGAAATACCAAATAATATTGAAAAATATCCAAAGGAGTAAATATTCCACAATAAGTAAATACCCAAAAGAAAATATTTACTAACCACAAATACCAAGACAATTTTTTAGAAATTCAATAAATTTTATTATAAAAAAGACATAGCACAATCAATAACATTTTTATTAAAATATATCCATATATTAGAATATGTATAATCTAAAATAGAGACAAAATATGTATGCATGTGCAATATAGATCAGCATGTGGGGGGGCCAGGGCGTACTATACCTGATCGGCAAAAAATAAAAAATAAATTAAATAATGCCACGGCTCAAGAAAAAAACAACCATTCACATTGAAATGTATAAGCACTATATATATGTAATATTAAATAAGTAATATTTCATGTGATGGTATAAACAAATAATAAATAAATAAATTAAATAATTGTGGATGAAATATAAAAATAAAAAATAAAAATTATCCAATTACAATTATGCGCATATCCATATATAATGAGTCTGTATTTGATATATGGTTGATGAAATAACAAAAACTATCAAAAAATATAAAGATGAATAAATAAACCAGTGATATTGTAAATGATTAACGTGATATATGAAAAAAATATGTGTTACAAACTATATAATTACAAAAATTGTGTGTAAAAAAATAAGTGTCAAAAAATATATGTGTCAATTACTTAAGAAAAATAAAAAATAAAAACCGTGAAATATGTGTATTAGTGTTTAATATCTGTATATATATTATATATTGCAGTGATAAATTTAATAAAATGGACAATATACATATAATCAGTATTGAAATGTGGAAAGGTATATATAGACTATATCAATCATCAACCATATATCAAAAAACAACAAGTGTGGCAAGCGGTTTTAATTCCACTTTGACGTGAGTGTCACAATGGACATGCACACAAGTATCCAAAGTGATAAGTAATGAATAATGCACAAAGAAAAAATTAGATAAATAAATAAAAATAAACCGTGAATACCGACCAGGAATGCGCGCCTCAGCTCCCCCACACACCACTCCAACGCACGTTTCGCAACCGCTTCGTCAGGGAGTGGTGTGTGTAGGGTGCGACCGCATTATATAGTGTGCTAACAGCTGCAGACCATTCCATAATCCGGGACGCCATAATTACATGGCGCCGAGACAAGGCACACGTCCGCTTCCATCACTAAAGCCGGAGACCGGAAGTACGTCACTGAGTGCGACCGTACAGTCACAGTCAGCGACGCACCGAGTCACCAGCATCAGGACGGAGCGCACGCATGCGCAGCTCGGCGCTCGACGTACCGGCAGCCATGTTAGTATAGGGAACAACTCCGGGCACAGTGAAACAGTAATATTGACTGCAAAGCCCATTAAAATACCCCACCTAGCTAAAACATTCATTCATAATAGACACATTGTGCCATAGGAAAATACAAAAAGATGACAACATAACATAAATAATATATGAAATAAATAAATTATAACAAATAACTAGTACAAACACTTCTTTATATATATACAAACATAGGAAGAACACAGAGGATATTAGCAATTTATTGAAAATAAAGATAAAGATGAAAATAAAAATAAAAAATGGGAAAAGGATTTTTATTTGTATATATGATAAAAAATAATGATAAAAAAAGAAAAAAATAAATAAAAAATAAAAAATATATATGTGAAATCAAAAATGAAAAAAGAAAAAAGAGAAATTATTGAAAAGTATATATATATATAATAAAATATTGATAAAAAAATAATAATAAACAATAATAAGGAAAATAAGAGAAAAAAATATAAGAGAAAAAATAAAATGAAAAAATATAATAAAAAAATATAATAAATAGACAATTGAATAATATAATTACTGAATAAATTAAATAATAATAAATGGAAAAACAATCAATAGTGTAAATAGATGAGTAGGAAAACCCAACCAAAAGATATATAGATGGATACTGGGAACAACTCCACTATCCCTAGAAACCCATAAGGGCAGTAGCATATATAACAACAATACAATATTGTTGATACTAAAGGGATCCAAACAAGAGATTATCAGAAAATTTAATCCAACTAAAAAATGAGTTGAATGATATGGGAGAAGATCCACAAGCCATAGAAACCCATAAAGGCAATAGATGTCAGCAATATATATAAATGACAATGACCTATTGCTAATGGATCTAAGCCAAAAAAATCCTAGAAAGAGCCATCCATCCAAAAAAATAAATAAATGGTATGGAAGAAAAATCCATGGAGACCAATAGAAGCTATAAGTGGCAGCAATATACACAGGCCACAAAATACTATTCCTGATGCCTACGGGATCAAAACAAGAAGATACTAGAAGAGTCATAAGAAGGCTATAGAAAGCTAGAAAAACCCCATTGTTCATTAAGGCCTATGGGATTCATACTCTGTAATAAGGTGATCCACTTACACTCCTTCTGTGCGAGTCTCTTACTGGCATCCCCCCTTCTATTGCCCAAATGTAACCGATCTATCCCCTTAACTTGGAGTAAATGGGATTGGTTAGGGTGATGTTTGCGAAAATGTCTCGCTAAAGGTTTTAATTTTGATATAGCGTTAATATCACTCATCTCAATCTTTTCTGCTGCTTTGATATCCTTAATATGCTCCAAAACCCGGACACGCAGTTCTCTTGTCGTCATACCCACATATATGCGGTCACAGGGACAAGTGGCAGAGTTACCATCATATATTAGGGATACCACTGAGGCCCTCCAGAGGTTAGACGGTGTACATATGAATTCTGACATGCACATTATTACATGTGATGTTGAATCATTATACACGTCAATACCACATGAATTTGGCCTAATAGCAGCGAGACGATATTTGTCTAGTCGCAATCTTGATAGATCGCTGATTGAATTTTTGATGGAACTCTTAGAGTACGCATTATCTCACAACTATTTCGTCTTCAAAGACCGATTCTATCTACAAAAAAGAGGCGTGGCTATGGGGGCAGCTTTTGCGCCGTCATACGCAAATCTTTTTATGGGATCGTGGGAACATGATTATGTTCAGAATGAGGATTATACTATGACTGGTGCAGTGATATTGTGGATGAGATTTATAGACGACATCTTGTTTATTTGGCAGGGCCCACGAGATGAACTGGACAATTATCTTCAATATTTGAACAGGAATGATAACAATATAAGACTTACCTGGATGGTGAAGCAGGATTCCATCAACTTCTTGGACCTGGGAATCAGAATTGATGAATTGGGTCATCTCCATACTTCTATATACCGAAAAGAAACCAGTGTTAATGCACTTCTCCATGCTCAATCTGCCCATCCTGCGCATGTCATCCGTGCAATTCCTACGGGTTAGTTCCTCAGAACAAGGCGTATTTGTGATCAAGATACAATGTTTGAACAAGAAGCCAAAGATCTTACCAATAGATTTTTGAAACGGGGATATAAGAATGATGTTGTACATAGAGCTTATATGAGAGCAAAAAATACTGATCGACAGACCTTAATTACGTCCCGGAAGAAAATTAAGGAAACAGATGGACAAATACGCTTTGTTACTGACTACCATTCGAGATGGAAAGAAATGACTGGTATATTTACAAAGTTCTGGCCTATCCTTTTACAGGATCCAAACATATCCAAATTGACACCTAAAAAACCTCTTATCGTTGCAAGACGTTGCAAGACTCTGGGTGAGTCATTGGTACACAGTCATTATGTTCCTCCAGTATCCAATTTCATCTTTAATTCGAAGGGTCCGAGATGGGGTTCATTTAGTTGTGGTTCCTGCAAGGCCTGTAAATACATAACAAAAACAGACGTTTTTCATAATTCAACGAGATCTCGTGAATACAAAATCTTACATCATTTAAATTGTCGCACGTCAATGGTGATCTATCAAGCCACTTGTCCCTGTGACCGCATATATGTGGGTATGACGACAAGAGAACTGCGTGTCCGGGTTTTGGAGCATATTAAGGATATCAAAGCAGCAGAAAAGATTGAGATGAGTGATATTAACGCTATATCAAAATTAAAACCTTTAGCGAGACATTTTCGCAAACATCACCCTAACCAATCCCATTTACTCCAAGTTAAGGGGATAGATCGGTTACATTTGGGCAATAGAAGGGGGGATGCCAGTAAGAGACTCGCACAGAAGGAGTGTAAGTGGATCACCTTATTACAGAGTATGAATCCCATAGGCCTTAATGAACAATGGGGTTTTTCTAGCTTTCTATAGCCTTCTTATGACTCTTCTAGTATCTTCTTGTTTTAACCCCGTAGGCATCAGGAATAGTATTTTGTGGCCTGTGTATATTGCTGCCACTTATAGCTTCTATTGGTCTCCATGGATTTTTCTTCCATACCATTTATTTATTTTTTTGGATGGATGACTCTTTCTAGGATTTTTTTGGCTTAGATCCATTAGCAATAGGTCATTGTCATTTATATATATTGCTGACATCTATTGCCTTTATGGGTTTCTATGGCTTGTGGATCTTCTCCCATATCATTCAACTCATTTTTTAGTTGGATTAAATTTTCTGATAATCTCGTTTGGATCCCTTTAGTATCAACAATATTGTATTGTTGTTATATATGCTACTGCCCTTATGGGTTTCTAGGGATAGTGGAGTTGTTCCCAGTATCCATCTATATATCTTTTGGTTGGGTTTTCCTACTCATCTATTTACACTATTGATTGTTTTTCCATTTATTATTATTTAATTTATTGAGTAATTATATTATTCAATTGTCTATTTATTATATTTTTTTATTATATTTTTTCATTTTATTCTTTCTCTTATATTTTTTTCTCTTATTTTCCTTATTATTGTTTATTATTATTATTTTTTTATCAATATTTTATTATATATATATATACTTTTCAATAATTTCTCTTTTTTCTTTTTTCATTTTTGATTTCACATATATATTTTTTATTTTTTATTTATTTTTTTATTTTTTTATCATTATTTTTTATCATATATACAAATAAAAATCCTTTTCCCATTTTTTATTTTTATTTTTATTTTCATCTTTATCTTTATTTTCAATAAATTGCTAATATCCTCTGTGTTCTTCCTATGTTTGTAGGGTTAATTTTTGCTTTTTATCGCATTAATACAACATTTATTTACAGGTTTTTATTGATTTGATATATCCTTTTAGTGTCATCTCTGGGTCATTATTTTACAATAAATACAGGATTATCTAGGTTGTCCTACTGAAATAAATAATACAAAATTAAAAAATTATTATTTTATTTTTTAGCTCCCTCCTTTTTTGAATCATTCTTTATATATACGTTTTTCTTTTTGTCTCCATGTATTATTTTTATATTTTATAATTTTTCTTATTCAACATTTCATATACATTTTTTACAATAAAATACTATATGCATAAATAAAAGTGCTTAAATATTTTATATTATTTTTTTTAATTCATACAATTATTCATGTGATTCTTCTTTGGTATTGTTTTTAAATACTTTCTATCTTATTGGATAGTGGATTAATTTTGTATATATATAAAGAAGTGTTTGTACTAGTTATTTGTTATTATTTATTTATTTCATATATTATTTATGTTATGTTGTCATCTTTTTGTATTTTCCTATGGCACAATGTGTCTATTATGAATGAATGTTTTAGCTAGGTGGGGTATTAATGGGCTTTGCAGTCAATATTACTGTTTCACTGTGCCCGGAGTTGTTCCCTATACTAAAATGGCTGCCGGTACGTCGAGCGCTGAGCTGCGCATGCGTGCGCTCCGTCCTGATGCTGGTGACTCGGTGCGTCGCTGACTGTGACTGTACGGTCGCACTCGGTGACGTACTTCCGGTCTCCGGCTTTAGTGATGGAAGCGGACGTTTGCCTTGTCTCGGCGCCATGTAATTATGGCGTCCCGGATTATGGAATGGTCTGCAGCTGTTAGCACACTATATAATGCGGTCGCACCCTACACACACCACTCCCTGACGAAGCGGTTGCGAAACGTGCGTTGGAGTGGTGTGTGGGGGAGCTGAGGCGCGCATTCCTGGTCGGTATTCACGGTTTATTTTTATTTATTTATCTAATTTTTTCTTTGTGCATTATTCATTACTTATCACTTTGGATACTTGTGTGCATGTCCATTGTGACACTCACGTCAAAGTGGAATTAAAACCGCTTGCCACACTTGTTGTTTTTTGATATATGGTTGATGATTGATATAGTCTATATATACCTTTCCACATTTCAATACTGATTATATGTATATTGTCCATTTTATTAAATTTATCACTGCAATATATAATATATATACAGATATTAAACACTAATACACATATTTCACGGTTTTTATTTTTTATTTTTCTTAAGTAATTGACACATATATTTTTTGACACTTATTTTTTTTACACACAATTTTTGTAATTATATAGTTTGTAACACATATTTTTTTCATATATCACGTTAATCATTTACAATATCACTGGTTTATTTATTCATCTTTATATTTTTTGATATTTTTTGTTATTTCATCAACCATATATCAAATACAGACTCATTATATATGGATATGCGCATAATTGTAATTGGATAATTTTTATTTTTTATTTTTATTTTTCATCTACAATTATTTAATTTATTTATTTATTATTTGTTTATACCATCACATGAAATATTACTTATTTAATATTACATATATATAGTGCTTATACATTTCAATGTGAATGGTTGTTTTTTTCTTGAGCCGAGGCATTATTTAATTTATTTTTTATTTTTTGCCGATCAGGTATAGTACGCCCTGGCCCCCCCACATGCTGATCTATATTGCACATGCATACATATTTTGTCTCTATTTTAGATTATACATATTCGAATATATGGATATAATTTTAATAAAAATGTTATTGATTGTGCTATGTCTTTTTTATAATAAAATGTATTGAATTTCTAAAAAATTGTCTTGGTATTTGTGGTTAGTAAATATTTTCTTTTGGGTATTTAGCTAGTTTCTCAGGCTGTGCCGAGTTGCATAGGTAGCGTTAGGCGCAATCCACGGCTGCCTCTAGTGTGGTTGGAGAGGATTAGGGATTGCGGTCAGCAGAGTTCCCACGTCTCAGAGCTCGTTCTATGTTTTTGGGTTATTGTCAGGTCACTGTATGTGCTCTGACCTCTATGTCCATTGTGGTCCTGAATTACCTTATCATAACAGAGATCTATCTGCGAAAAATGTGCAAAGTACCCATACGTGAAAAACTGATTTCTGAGAGATTTTATGATCACCACCCGGACATCCACTGTTCAGGGAACTGCATCACAATCCAGAAGTCAGATCATCATCAGTATCAATGTGATGCCATTTCTTATTCATTTTCCATCACTTTATGAAACGAGGGTAAATTGTGTTTTGATTTCCCTTACCTCTGTCAAAGTAAACTAGCATTTATATGACGCCAGGTTTTTTTTAACATCCGTAGAGACGGTATGCACACTGATGTGTAAGCTGAAATGCCAATTTGGGCTACTCCAATTTTCCCTTCCGTAGATTTCCTCCAGAGTTTGGTACAATTTCTATGTTAAACACCTGACAGTAATAAATTGTGCTTGCTGCAGTCTGAACATAGAGCTTAATTGTACATTTAATATCCACCTACATCATAAGATGCTGGTCCCGAAAATGAATGGAAATACAATGATGTCATATCAGTCGGTGGCTGCAGGCTCATTAGCCGTTCTGCGCGAAATACAAACATTTCATAGAAATTATGTTATAAAACGTAGCAAAATGGATTCACAAAGTATGAAGTGAAAAAATATATGTGTAGTTCAGCAAGAAGCTGAAGATCTATGAGCACTTTAATATTCTGTTTGCACTGCATAGGAAAATCTATATAAATGTTTAAGCTTGTTCTAGGAGTATATCCAAGTGGACTTCTGGATTGCATTAAGTATGGAAAACTTATTTTGGCTTTTTGCCTCGGAGCTTCTGTGTTTAGTCATAAATTTAGACCAAATGCACTTTACTTTTCTAAGTTTATAGAGCTGACCTTAAATGACCCCTTAAATAGAAAAGTACAATCTCTGAGAATTTATACATAATGCTATGGCCTCCTACGTAGGAAATAAAACATTGAAATGTTAAAAATGTGACTATATCTGAAAACTGTGAAGTGGTCACAGAGCTAAACCAATGATAGGGCAATTTCACTGTGAATATTAGCGAGGCTCCTACTGATTTGCTCCATTACTTTCTGTGAAAACTCCTTTTGTCCTAACATCAATGGTGATCTTGTTTATTGAAGAGATTAAAGAGCATCTGTCAACAGGTCAAATTCCTACCGCTACCCTGAATTTTTCTATTTTTTCTTTTTACAAACTCTGCCTGGACATATCGGCCTTTTTATTTAGTTCTGCTAATTTTTATTGCCTTTACCAAGAGGACAACATTGCTCACAAGGTGATAATACAGAGCACCATAACACGCCCCCACAGAATCATGTGAGCCATGCCCCCTTGTAAAGACCATGAAAATTAGCACTAGAGAAAAAAAGGCCCATATCTCGATAATTGTATGATGGATTAAAAACCAAAAAACACACAAACAAAATATAACAAAATAGTACAGTCGGGGGAAAGGCAGGAAAAAAATAAAAGTAAAAACTGTCCAATCTTGAACTGGTGACAGGTCCTCTTTAATGTAACTGGGACAACTCTGTTGTTGGGTGTCCCGGGACCAAGGACTCCTTCCTTGTTCCTAACGCTAGGGGCATCTTAGCTCACCCTGTTCCCCGGGTTACTTCTGATGGTGAAAATGCCAGGGTCACGTACCTTGCCTTAGCTCCTGAATCCGCCCTTAGTTTGTACCCTTCCCCCACCAAGGGGAGACAGGAGTAGAAGTGTATTGTAATACACCAACCAGACTAACAAGGTAAAACAAACAGGGGGAACGAAAAATACCCAACATACAAATATATACACACATATAACAGAGGTATGAAAGGGGAGTGGAGGATGGGGTTAAACGAAAGAAGGAGAAGAAAGGGAATTATCACACACTCAAAACCTAGCAATAGTCAAAGATAAATCCACCAACCACCTTCTCAATGAACCACCAACAACCTCCAGCCATACAGCAAAAGTTACTGTACCCCTTCCATTGTAATAGGTACTGTTCAGGGCAATGAACCATACGGAAATCAATGATTTTCATTACCTGAAATTCTAAGTTGCCACCAATAATAATCGGTTGCGGTAATAAAGGTGACTGTTCCACAGGCGGAACAAATTTTTGAGTAAAGATCTGTGGAAAACATTATGGATCTAGAGTCTCAGAGGACGCTGGAGACGAAAAGCTACAGGTTTGATTACAGCGAAAGCTTGGCCAGTTTTTATAGACGTCAAAAACCAAGGCTCTAATTTTAACAAAAAAACAAATTTTCTTATATGCAACAGCAGGTTTTTTGAAGAGTGAAAATATGTATAAAACTTAGCTTTTATTAATACTAAAATCCTCAAAGGTGCAGACAATAGTGCAGAAAAGGTGCAGAAAAGAAAACAAGAAAACACAATACCGCAGCTAAAAATATTATTGCTGCCACCGTCTCATATCCAGCATCTCATATTATTTGATATCGGCACGAGCTGTGATGATTACTTTAATATAGGGGGTTTGAAGAAGCATCCCCCATTTTTTATACGTGTTGATGAGTTATATCTGGGATGGCATATAGTTTAAGACTAACTGTGTGATGGATCACTATCGCCATCCAGAAATTTAAAACACAGCAGTTTAAATTGATTGACAACACTAGGATAGGTTACCCTCTGTAAGTTGTGGTGAACCGAATAGGAGTGTTATATTTTTTTCTAATGATATAATCACAAGCCGATATCAAATAGTATGAGATGCTGGATATGAGACGGTGGCAGTAATAATATTTTTAGCTGCGGTATTGTGTTTTCTTTTGGTTGTTGTCATTTGCACTAAGCACCTTTTCTGCACTATTGTTTGCACCTTTGAGGATTTTACTGTAGTATTAATAAAAGCTAAGTTTTATACATATTTTCACTCTTCAAAAAACCTGCTGTTGCATACCAGTTTTTATAGAGCTGAGAGATGGAGCTGCATGTTTCTAACCAGCATAAAAAGGGTTGTTAACCTCTTCAGCACCAAAAGAAACAAAATCCATTTAATATGGGACACTAAACACTCAGGCTAAATGGATGACCTGAGATTAACAATATGTAATGACTTTCTAACTCCGGATCTCCCAGTAGGACATGACACACTTGTGACATAGTGCCCTCCCACTGGGATAATCCTAACTTTAACCATTTCCTATCTACATGCTAAATTGTTCTATATCCTATCCTGTCCTAAGCTTATTCTTATAATATATATTCACATTATGCTACTAATACTAGTAATATAGTGTATATATAATACTATATATACTATACATCACCATAATACATTACATTAAACACAAGTTTCTTCACATATAAAACTGCATGATGATATTCACATAGTGCGTATGTTGTCTTCAGGGGCAGGAACAGGGTAAGACAGTCCACATTCCTACATTCCACCCCTTTTTAAACATGGTCGTCCTTGATCATTTTGGGACCTGGAAGACAACGCAGCATGCAACAATCACATAAAACATTTAAACTGTTAGTCTCCTCTCTTCTGGGGTTATAGAGGGTCCATTGTTGGTGAGTACACTGACCCCAAAAACAAAGAGCACAAGTTCCTGGACCCGTAGGCCAACTCAACAAGCATCCAACAGTCCTTGGGTGCATACCATGTCCTTCTCCTGCACAAGACATTAAATATGTGGTCCTTTCGTTCAGAATGGCAGATCATTGGTCAATGTTCAAGAAAAACAATGGACTTTAGGCCCACACATTAACAGTTACCCAACAGTCCAAGGGCATTGTCCAGTTCCTTAGTCAGTCCTGTGTCCCTGGTCTCACCAACTTGAAGACCATGATATAGCGTGTCTAAGTTCATTGTACTCATAGGCCCATTGGCCAAGACAGCAACAGCTCCACTAGTTCTGGAGCAGAGTCCACACAGTCCCTTATCCATCTTTTAAGCTATGGGTGCAATTAGCACAATGCTGACATGGCTCAATTCTTGGGTTGTCCATTTCCTATCCTCCTCTCCCATTTTGTGCACAGCAGTCCCTTTAAGTTACACAGTCCATAGGGACAGAAAAGGGTTGATGGCCCTTAAAAGTTCACAGTCCAGCAATTCATCAGGAGGATACGCAAAGTGCGTGAAACAAATTTGGAGGGGGGGGGGGAACACAAATCATTTTGGCCTTCCTGGCCAGCACCAGGGTTTCTCTGCACACTTTGGGTCCTCCTGCCCTGGAATAATTCCTTATAAGTAGCTCTACTCCGATGCATCAACCACAACTGAACCTTTTCCTTTTTTGGGCCGCATTTTCACTTGCGGCCACCTTACACCATGGTATTTCTGGCTCTAGCCTGTGCAACACAGATTGTTGATTGAGGGCCCTCGGATACTATCACGGTGGCTGGAGCTCTGGCTACCTCGGTCAGGGCCGAGCCTTTGGTACTGATGGTGAAGGATGCACTGCTGGACCCGGATTCTCTGGTATCTTTCCAGGTTCGTTCAATAGCGCTGGAGAGCATAGGTCTGGGGGCATCAGGACCCCAGTTGAAGCTGAGTGGTGCCCGATGGTCCACTCTCCCTGTCCGGGGAGCGATAAATCAACAGGAGGGCGGCATCGCAAGAAGATGGGAGGCACCAGACTCAGACCTGCGACACCCATCAGACTGGACCTCCCCCCGGGTGAGTATAATGAAACTTATTTTTCTTATCTTTCAGGTCGGACCGAGGGCTTATCTACAGCATTGTAGAATGCTGTAGATAAGCCCTGAAAGGCAGTGGCCGTATCTTATATCCCTTTATGGGGTCCGGGGACTGTTCTTCATAAACCTGGGGCAAGAGGACTGTGGCCACAGTTTGAGGTGGAACTACTTGAGGGGGCCAAAATGTACTTAATGCTAAGGCCGCCAATATTGCCTTCAGCTGCGCCTTTTAGCCACAGGGTTTTGGCCTCTCTGATGTGACCGCTTCCACCGGGACCTCAGGGACCCGCAGAGGATCCTCGATCTCGGGGTTTGGTTCCGGATGTTGAAGCTTCACAAAGGGCTCTGGTAGATCCTGTAGTGGCTGCAGTCCTCCTGGCCACATCTCCTGCTCCAATAGCTTGACTTTCCTTTGACATTCAGCTCACCCGGGCCCGCTAATATGTGCGATGCCATGGAGCTCCATTTTCTACAGCTGCATGCTTCCACTTCTTTTCACCAACAATGGCACAGGGCTGTTTTCCTCATGATTTACTTTTCCCTGGCTCTGTCCTTCTTTGGGTGAGTCAATTTCCGGCTGTCCCTCCCATTTTACAGCTATTATAGCCAGTTCTCTTTTGACTGGCTGTGACGGGCGTGGTTTATTTTTCTTTCTAAACTAATCTGTGTGGTAACACGATTTTTTCATTATTAAATTTGATGTGATTTTTATTTAACTGTAGAGAAGGTCTAGGTGCATGTAAAATTATGAATGTTATCAATTACTTTGGAAGACAGAATGGCATTAGGATTTGTTGCTGTGACAACTGCACAACTTTTGTCTGCTGGGTTGATTTCTTTTAATAAAATTTCTGGGTAACTTATAAAATAAATCACGGACAGCTGACACATTTGAAAACGATAATGAATTATAAAGATTTGATATGATATACTGTACAGAGCAAAAGTTTGGACACACCTTCTCATTTAAAGATTTTTCTGTATTTTCATGACTATGAAAATTGTACATTCACACTGAAGGCATCAAAACTATGAATTAACACATGTGGAATTATATACTTAACAAAACAGTGTGAAACAACTGAAAATATGTTTTATATTCTAGGTTCTACAAAGTAGCCACCTTTTGCTTTGATGACTGCTTTCCACACTCTTGTCATTCTCTTGATGAGCTTCAAGAGGTAGGCACCGGGAATGGTCTTCTAACAATCTTGAAGGAGTTCCCAGAGATGCTTAGCACTTGTTGGCCCTTTTGCCTTCACTCTGCGGTCCAGCTCACCCCAAACCATCTCGATTGGATTCAGGTCTGGTGACTGTGGAGGCCAGGTCATCTGGGGTAGCACCCCATCACTCTCCTTCTTGGTCAAATAGCCCTTACACAGCCTGGAGGTGTGTTTGTGGTCATTGTCCTGTTGAAAAATAAATGATGGTCCAACTAAACGCAAACCGGATGGAATAGCATGCCGCTGTAAGATGCTGTGGTAGCCATGCTGGTTCAGTATGCCTTCAATTTTGAATAAATCCCCAACAGTGTCACCAGCAAAGCACCCCCACACATCACACCTCCTCCTCCATGCTTCACGGTGGGAACCAGGCATGTAGAGTCCATCCGTTCACCTTTTCTGCGTCGCACAAAGACACGGTGGTTGGAATCAAAGATCTCAAATTTGGACCCATCAGACCAAAGCACAGATTTCCACTGGTGTAATGTCCATTCCTTGTGTTCTTTAGCCCAATCAAGTCTCTTCTGCTTGTTGTCTGTCCTTAGCAGTGGTTTCCTAGCAGCTATTTTACCATGAAGGCCTGCTGCACAAAGTCTCCTCTTAACAGTTGTAGAGATGTGTCTGCTGCTAGAACTCTGTGTGGCATTGACCTGGTCTCTAATCTGAGCTGCTGTTACCTGCGATTTCTGAGGCTGGTGACTCGGATAAACTTATCCTCAGAAGCAGAGGTGACTCTTGGTCTTCCTTTCCTGGGGCGGTCCTCATGTGAGCCAGTATCCAAAATAACTTGGCACTCAATTGTTTATGAAGAGAAAAAAATTCTATTTATTTTGTGTCCAGACACAGAACCAGTTGTTGAACGTTTTCGGTCCAAAGTGGACCTTCCTCAGAACAGTTCAGTTTATCTAATGCAGAAATGTTTACAAAACAAAATAAATATATAAATAAAAATAGAAGCGAAACAGAAAATCAACAATAGAAACTAAAACCCTAGTGCTTGTCTGATGCCATACAGTGATCAATATACTTGTAGACTTAATATGGTCTATACATGTCAAAACTCGGTAATGTATAAATAGCTATTGCAGCATCAAACGCAACCAAGGTACAAATACTGCTTTGATAATTATGGAAATTTGAAAACAAGGTTCAAGAGGCATCCATGATAAGAACATAGTGAGAGGGAAGCCATAATGGAAAAGGATATAAGTGCTCCTTAATGGAAGAAGTGAAGTTTCCGTGTAGACTTAGTTTGGTGTTGTGGATGATTTCTTCCTTATAATATAGATACATTAGTGCATAGTATAACGTGCCTGAGGATAAAAATACAATTGTGGTGTTTAACCCCTTAATCCCATATGACATACTATCCCATCGAGGTGACCTGGGACTTAATTCCCAGTGACGGGATAGTATGTCATATGCGATCGGCTGAGCTGACTATCGCAGCTGACATCTGGCACTATGTGCCAGGAGCTGTCAGGAACCCCCCAACACATTAACCCCCGACTCACTGCGATCAAACATGATCGCAGTGTTCCGGCGGTGTAGGGAAGCATCGCGCAGGGAGGGGGCTCCCTGCGTGCTTCCCTGAGACCCTCGGAGCAACGCGATGTGATCGCGTTGCTCCGAGGGTCTCCTACCTCCTTCTCCCTACAGGCCCCGGATCCAAAATGGCCGCGGGGCTGCATCCGGGTCCTGCAGGGAGGTGGCTTACCAGCGCCTGCTCAGAGCAAGAGCTGGTAAGCCTGCAGCTATGCATGTCAGATCGCTGATCTGACACAGTGCTGTGCAAAGCGTCAGATGAGCGATCTGAACCTATAGCATGATGCCCCCCGGGGGGCAATGTTGTAAAGTATAAAAAAAATATTCACGTGTAAAAAAAAGAAAAAAATCCTAAATAAAGAAAAAAAAAATATTGTTCCCATAAATCTCTTTATCTAAATAATAAATAAAAAATAAAAGTACACATATTTAGTATCGCCGCATCCGTAACGACCCCACCTATAAATCGGTCCCATTAGTTAACCCCTTCAGTGAACGCAGTAAAAAAAAAAAAAAAACGAGGCAAAAAACAGCGCTTTTATTATCATACCGCCGAACAAAAAGTGGAATAACACGCGATCAAAAAGACGGATATAAATAACCATGGTACCGCTGAAAACGTCATCTTGTCCCGCAAAAAAAGAGCCACCATACAGCATCGCCAGCGAAAAAATAAAAAAGTTATAGTCCACAGAATAAAGCGATGCAAAATAATTATTTTTTCTATAAAATAGATTTTATCGTATAAAAGCACCAAAACCATACCTCCCAACTTTTGAAGCTGGGAAAGAGGGAAAAAGTTTGCAAATTTTAGGCCACGCCTCTGACCACACCCATTCACTAGTCCCACCCATATCCATGTCTCAACCACACCCATTTAGCACTGCTGATCACACTGTTCAGAAAGAATAATTATAAACAAAAAAATATGGCCACACAGTGCTCCATACTGTATAATAGCCCCACAATGCTCCATACTGTATAATGGCCCCACATGATGCTCAATACTGTATAATGGCCACACATGATGCTCCATACTGTATAATGACCCCACATGATGCTCAATACTGTATAATGACCCCACATGATGCTCAATACTGTATAATGACCCCACATGATGCTCAATACTGTATAATGGCCCCACATGATGCTCCATACTGTATAATGGCCCCACATGATGCTCCATACTGTATAATGGCCCCACATGATGCTCAATACTGTATAATGACCCCACATGATGCTCAATACTGTATAATGACCCCACATGATGCTCAATACTGTATAATGGCCCCACATGATGCTCCATACTGTATAATGGCCCCACATGATGCTCCATACTGTATAATGACCCCACATGATGCTCAATACTGTATAATGACACCACATGATGCTCAATACTGTATAATGACCCCACATGATGCTCAATACTGTATAATGACCCCACATGATGCTCAATACTGTATAATGGCCCCACATGATGCTCCATACTGTATAATGGCCCTACATGATGCTCAATACTGTATAATGGCCACACATGATGCTGCGTACTGTATAATGGCCCCACATGATGCTCAATACTGTATAATGACTGCACATGATGCTCCATACTGTATAATAGCCGCACATGATGCTCAATACTGTATAATGACCGCACATGATGCTCCATACTGTATAATGACCCCACATGATGCTCAATACTGTATAATGACCGCACATGATGCTGCATACTGTATAATGACCCCACATGATGCTCAATACTGTATAATGACCGCACATGATGCTCCATACTGTATAATGGCCACACATGATGCTCCATACTGTACAATGACCGCACATGATGCTCCATACTGTACAATGACCGCACATGATGCTCCATACTGTATAATGACCGCACATGATGCTCCATACTGTATAATGACCGCACATGATGCTGCATACTGTATAATGACCCCACATGATGCTCAATACTGTATAATGACCGCACATGATGCTCCATACTGTATAATGGCCGCACATGATGCTCCATACTGTATAATGACCGCACATGATGCTGCATACTGTATAATGACCCCACATGATGCTCAATACTGTATAATGACCGCACATGATGCTCCATACCTTATAATGGCCACACATGATGCTCCATAGTGTATAATGACCGCACATAATGCTCCATACTGTATAATGACCGCACATGATGCTCCATACTGTACAATGACCGCACATGATGCTCCATACTGTATAATGACCGCACATGATGCTCCATACTGTATAATGACCGCACATGATGCTCCATACTGTATATTGGCCGCACATGATACTTCGTACCGTATAATGGCCACACATAGCTACTCCTACACACGCGGCTGCGCTCCGTACACTTTGCACACACGGCTCCGCTCCGTTCACACGGCTCCACTCCATACATCTCATACACACGGCTCCGCTCCGTACACCTCGTACACATTCAGCTCCGCTCCATACACCTCATACACGGCTCCGCTCCATACACCTCATACACACACGGCTCCACTCCATACATCTCGTACACACACGGCACTACTCCGTACACACACGGCTCCGCTCTATACACATTGCACACGCTGCTCCGCACACCTTGTACACACATGGCTCTGCTCCGTACACCTCGTACACACGGCTCCGTACACCTCTTACACACGACTCCACTACGTACACCTCATACACACGACTACGCTCCGTACACCTCGTACACATGCGGCTGTGCTCCGTACACCTCGTACACATGCGGCTGTGCTCCGTACACCTCGTACACACGGCTCCGTACACCTCTTACACACAACTCTGCTCCGTAAACCTTTCACATGCTGCTCCGCTCCGTACACCTCGTACACACGCGGCTGTGCTCCGTACACCTTGTACACACGCGGCTGTGCTCCGTACACCTCGTACACACGACTCCGCTCCGTACACCTTTCACATGCTGCTCCGCTCCGTACACCTCGTACACACGACTCTGCTCCGTAAACCTTTCACATGCTGCTCCGCTCCGTACACCTCGTACACACGCGGCTGTGCTCCGTACACCTTGTACACACGCGGCTGTGCTCTGTACACCTCGTACACACGACTCCGCTCCGTACACCTTTCACATGCTGCTCCGCTCCGTACACCTCGTACACACGCGGCTGTGCTCCGTACACCTCGTACACACGCGGCTGTGCTCCGTACACCTCGTACACACGACTCCGCTCCGTACACCTTTCACATGCTGCTCCGCTCCGTACACCTCGTACACACGCGGCTGTGCTCCGTACACCTCGTACACACGCGGCTGTGCTCCGTACACCTCGTACACATGCGGCTGTGCTCTGTACACCTTGTACACACGCGGCTGTGCTCCGTACACACGGCTCCATACACCTCTTACACACGACTCTGCTCTGTACACCTTTCACATGCTGCTCCGCTCCGTACACCTCGTACACACGCGGCTGTGCTCCGTACACCTCGTACACACGCGGCTGTGCTCCGTACACCTCGTACACACGCGGCTGTGCTCCGTACACCTCGTACACACGACTCCGCTCCGTACACCTTTCACATGCTGCTCCGCTCCGTACACCTCGTACACACGCGGCTGTGCTCCGTACACCTTGTACACACGCGGCTGTGCTCCGTACACCTCGTACACACGACTCCGCTCCGTACACCTTTCACATGCTGCTCCGCTCCGTACACCTCGTACACACGACTCTGCTCCGTAAACCTTTCACATGCTGCTCCGCTCCGTACACCTCGTACACACGCGGCTGTGCTCCGTACACCTTGTACACACGCGGCTGTGCTCTGTACACCTCGTACACACGACTCCGCTCCGTACACCTTTCACATGCTGCTCCGCTCCGTACACCTCGTACACACGCGGCTGTGCTCCGTACACCTCGTACACACGCGGCTGTGCTCCGTACACCTCGTACACACGACTCCGCTCCGTACACCTTTCACATGCTGCTCCGCTCCGTACACCTCGTACACACGCGGCTGTGCTCCGTACACCTCGTACACACGCGGCTGTGCTCCGTACACCTCGTACACATGCGGCTGTGCTCTGTACACCTTGTACACACGCGGCTGTGCTCCGTACACACGGCTCCATACACCTCTTACACACGACTCTGCTCTGTACACCTTTCACATGCTGCTCCGCTCCGTACACCTCGTACACACGCGGCTGTGCTCCGTACACCTCGTACACACGCGGCTGTGCTCCGTACACCTCGTACACACGCGGCTGTGCTCCGTACACCTCGTACACACGACTCCGCTCCGTACACCTTTCACATGCTGCTCCGCTCCGTACACCTCGTACACACGCGGCTGTGCTCCGTACACCTCGTACACATGCGGCTGTGCTCCGTACACCTCGTACACATGCGGCTGTGCTCTGTACACCTTGTACACACGCGGCTGTGCTCCGTACACACGGCTCCGTACACCTCTTACACACGACTCTGCTCTGTACACCTTTCACATGCTGCTCCGCTCCGTACACCTCGTACACACGCGGCTGTGCTCCGTACACCTTGTACACACGCGGCTGTGCTCCGTACACCTCGTACACACGACTCCGCTCCGTACACCTTTCACATGCTGCTCCGCTCCGTACACCTCGTACACACGACTCTGCTCCGTAAACCTTTCACATGCTGCTCCTCTCCGTACACCTCGTACACACGCGGCTGTGCTCCGTACACCTCGTACACATGCGGCTGTGCTCCGTACACCTCGTACACATGCGGCTGTGCTCTGTACACCTTGTACACACGCGGCTGTGCTCCGTACACACGGCTCCGTACACCTCTTACACACGACTCTGCTCTGTACACCTTTCACATGCTGCTCCGCTCCGTACACCTCGTACACACGCGGCTGTGCTCCGTACACCTCGTACACACGCGGCTGTGCTCCGTACACCTCGTACACACGCGGCTGTACTCCGTACACCTCGTACACATGCGGCTGTGCTCCGTACACCTCGTACACACGCGGCTGTGCTCCGTACACCTCGTACACATGGCTCCGTACACCTCTTACACACGACTCTGCTCTGTACACCTTTCACATGCTGCTCCGCTCCGTACACCTCGTACAAACGTGGCTGTGCTCCGTACACCTCGTACACACGCGGCTGTGCTCCGTACACCTCGTACACATGGCTCCGCTCTGTACACCTTTCACATGCTGCTCCGCTTTGTACACCTCGTACACATGCGGCTGTGCTCCGTACACCTCGTACACACGGCTCCGTACACCTCTTACACATGACTCTGCTCTGTACACCTTTCACATGCTGCTCCGCTCCGTACACCCGCGGCTGTGCTCCGTACACCTCGTACACACGCGGCTGTGCTCCGTACACCTCGTACACACGACTCCGCTCCGTACACCTTTCACATGCTGCTCCGCTCCGTACACCTCGTACACATGCGGCTGTGCTCCGTACACCTCGTACACACGCGGCTGTGCTCCGTACACCTCGTACACATGCGGCTGTGCTCCGTACACCTCATACACACGCGGCTGTGCTCCGTACACCTCGTACACACGACTCCACTCCGTACACCTTTCACATGCTGCTCCGCTCCGTACACCTCGTACACATGCGGCTGTGCTCCGTACACCTCGTACACACGACTCCACTCCGTACACCTTTCACATGCTGCTCCGCTCCGTACACCTCGTACACATGCGGCTGTGCTCCGTACACCTCGTACACACGCGGCTGTGCTCCGTACACCTCGTACACATGCGGCTGTGCTCCGTACACCTCGTACACACGCGGCTGTGCTCCATACACCTCGTACACATGCGGCTGTGCTCCGTACACCTCGTACACACGGCTCCACTACGTACACCTCGTACACACGACTACGCTCCGTACATCTCGTACACATGCGGCTGTGCTCCGTATACCTCGTACACACGGCTCCGTACACCTCTTACACACGACTCTGCTCCGTACACCTTTCACATGCTGCTCCGCTCCGTACACCTCGTACACACGCTGCTCTACTCCGTACACCTCGTACACCCGCGGCTGCGCTCCGTACACCTCATGCACACGGCTCCGTACACCTCATGCACACGGCTCCGTACACCTCGTACACCCGCGGCTGCGCTCCGTACACCTCATGCACACGGCTCCATACACCTCGTACACCCGCGGCTGCGCTCCGTACACCTCATGCACACGGCTCCGTACACCTCGTACACCCGCGGCTGCGCTCCGTACACCTCATGCACACGGCTCCGTACACCTCTTAGGCCGGAGTCACACGTGCGAGAAACACGTCCGTGTCTCGCATGTGAACAGCAAGCTCTGGCGCCGGCACTTCGGAGCGGACCGTGCGGCCGCATAGGAACACATGGAGCCGCACGCTCCGCTCACATGTTCACATGCGAGACACGGACGTGTTTCTCGCATGTGACTCCGGCCTTACACACACGACTCCGCTCCATACACCTTTCACACGCTGCCCTGATCCATACACCTCGTACACACGCGGCTCCGCTACATCCACACTATAAACACCTCGGCTCCTGACCTCACACATACGCTGCCTTACTCTCCTCCGGCGCCATGGCAACCAGCAAAGTCCTGTACACGGAGGTCCTCCTCCCGATCATGTGACACCTGACTCCTCCCATCCTGTGACCTCATCACAGGTCCTGTGCACAGAGCAGCCATTATGTGGTTTGCTGCTGTGCGGGCTGGGTGCAGGGACTCAGGGAGCTCTCAGCTGACCGGCTGATACACACACCTCCCAACCAGTGCGGGACAATTAATGTCCCGCCCGGGATCGCGGGACTGACTGTCAAAATCAGGACAGTCCCGCTGGATCCGGGACGGTTGGGAGGTATGCCAAAACATAAAAAAATGATATAAATGAGGTGTCGCTGTAATCGTACTGACCCGAAGAATAAAACTGCTTTATCCATTTTACCAAATGTGGAACGGTATAAATGCCTCCCCCCCAAAAAAAATAAATAAAATGAAGTTCAGCAGGCGTGTACTACGGAGGACAGAGAATGAACTTCAATCCAATATTGCAGCCAGCATGCAGCCAGCGGGTAAGGAAAGGGTGAATCAACAGCCGAAAACCGATCCCGCCAAATTCAGGTGACAGGTTCCCTTTAATGACCGCCCCTCGTATCTGTGTCTTATAACTTCCATAGAAATATACTGACTACAGTCACAAGTTCTTGAAGCCGCAGTACAGTGTGAGCTCTAAGTAACTGTACGGCTTTCCATTGCATTCTCTATTGCAGCCATTAGGTGGCGATGTTGCGCTGAATTTTATACGGCGCTGGTTGGCAGCAGACATGGCGGTAGTGATATCATGACGGCACTGAACTGGCAGTAGAGAAGTTAGGCGGAAATGACGTTTTTAGGGAGCTGGTTGGCAGCTAGGATGTCGGAAGTGACGTTTTTAAGGGAAGAGTGTTAAAACGTCACTGGTTGGCAGCAGTGAGGGGAAGTGATGTAATTACGGCGCCGGTTGGCAACCAGGATGTGGAAGTGACGTTGGCTGGCAGCAGAGATGCCGGAAGTCACGTTGTTACGGCGTTGGTTGGCAGCAGGTACTGTGTCATTACGTCGCTGGTTGGCATCTGGGATCGCGGAAGTGACGATATGACGGCGCTGGTTGGCAACATGTATTGCGGCAGCCAAGTGATTTCGCCCTGATTGGCTGCAGGTGTAGAGACATCTTTGCGGCGCTAGGTGGCAGTATGTTTGGTGGTATTGGTGCGGGATCTCGCGGAATTACATTGGCGGCCTCCAGTAATGCGAGAATGGAGTCTGTGGGCAGGAAAACGCTGCTTGTCCGGCATCTCCCTGCTGAACTAAGTCCGGAGGAGCAAAGACAGCTGCTGGAGAAGAGCGGCGCGGAAAGCGTGCGGCTGTGTTCCGGGAGGACGCGCGGGATATTGGTAAAAGACACCGTCACCGGGTACAGAGGGTCCGTGTACACTGAATGGGCGCAGGCAGGGCTGAGCAGTGCGCCTACTAGGGGGGAGCGCAGGATACGGCAGGGCTGTGACTGCACATAATGGGCTGTTATATGGGGGTGGGGAAGAATGGGGCAGTAGGAAGGAACTATTGTATGGGGTGGGGGGGATAGTAGGAAGGAACTATTGTATGGGGTGGGGGGGATAGTAGGAAGGAACTATTGTATGGGGTGGGGGGGATAGTAGGAAGGAACTATTGTATGGGATGGGGGATAGTAGGAAGGAACTATTGTATGGGATGGGGGATAGTAGGAAAGAACTATTGTATGGGGTGGGGGGGATAGTAGGAAGGAACTATTGTATGGGGTGGGGGGATAGTAGGAAGGAACTATTGTATGGGGTGGGGGGATAGTAGGAAGGAACTATTGTATGGGGTGGGGGGGATAGTAGAAAGGAACTATTGTATGGGGTGGGGGGATAGTAGGAAGGAACTATTGTATGGGGTGGGGGGATAGTAGGAAGGAACTATTGTATGGGATGGGGGGATAGTAGGAAGGAACTATTGTATGGGGTGGGGGGATAGTAGGAAGGAACTATTGTATGGGGTGGGGGATAGTAGGAAGGAACTATTGTATGGGGTGGGGGGATAGTAGGAAGGAACTATTGTATGGGGTGGGGGGATAGTAGGAAGGAACTATTGTATGGGGTGGGGGGATAGTAGGAAGGAACTATTGTATGGGGTGGGGGATAGTAGGAAGGAACTATTGTATGGGGTGGGGGGATAGTAGGAAGGAACTATTGTATGGGGTGGGGGGGATAGTAGAAAGGAACTATTGTATGGGGTGGGGGGATAGTAGGAAGGAACTATTGTATGGGGTGGGGGGATAGTAGGAAGGAACTATTGTATGGGATGGGGGGATAGTAGGAAGGAACTATTGTATGGGGTGGGGGGATAGTAGGAAGGAACTATTGTATGGGGTGGGGGGGATAGTAGAAAGGAACTATTGTATGGGGTGGGGGGATAGTAGGAAGGAACTATTGTATGGGGTGGGGGGATAGTAGGAAGGAACTATTGTATGGGATGGGGGGATAGTAGGAAGGAACTATTGTATGGGGTGGGGGGATAGTAGGAAGGAACTATTGTATGGGGTGGGGGATAGTAGGAAGGAACTATTGTATGGGGTGGGGGGATAGTAGGAAGGAACTATTGTATGGGGTGGGGGGATAGTAGGAAGGAACTATTGTATGGGGTGGGGGGATAGTAGGAAGGAACTATTGTATGGGGTGGGGGATAGTAGGAAGGAACTATTGTATGGGGTGGGGGGATAGTAGGAAGGAACTATTGTATGGGGTGGGGGGATAGTAGGAAGGAACTATTGTATGGGGTGGGGGATAGTAGGAAGGAACTATTGTATGGGGTGGGGGATAGTAGGAAGGAACTATTGTATGGGGTGGGGGAGAGTAGGAAGGAACTATTGTATGGGGGTATGCAGAAGGAGGACCTAATATGGGGGGAGATGCAGAAGGAAGGACCTAATTTGGGGGGAGATGCAGAAGGAAGGACCTAATATGGAGGGAGATGCAGAAGGAAGGACCTAATATAGTAACATAGTAACATAGTTAGTAAGGCCGAAAAAAGACATTTGTCCATCCAGTTCAGCCTATATTCCATCATAATAAATCCCCAGATCTACGTCCTTCTACAGAACCTAATTGTATGATACAATATTGTTCTGCTCCAGGAAGACATCCAGGCCTCTCTTGAACCCCTCGACTGAGTTCGCCATCACCACCTCCTCAGGCAAGCAATTCCAGATTCTCACTGCCCTAACAGTAAAGAATCCTCTTCTATGTTGGTGGAAAAACCTTCTCTCCTCCAGACGCAAAGAATGCCCCCTTGTGCCCGTCACCTTCCTTGGTATAAACAGATCCTCAGTGAGATATTTGTATTGTCCCCTTATATACTTATACATGGTTATTAGATCGCCCCTCAGTCGTCTTTTTTCTAGACTAAATAATCCTAATTTCGCTAATCTATCTGGGTATTGTAGTTCTCCCATCCCCTTTATTAATTTTGTTGCCCTCCTTTGTACTCTCTCTAGTTCCATTATATCCTTCCTGAGCACCGGTGCCCAAAACTGGACACAGTACTCCATGTGCGGTCTAACTAGGGATTTGTACAGAGGCAGTATAATGCTCTCATCATGTGTATCCAGACCTCTTTTAATGCACCCCATGATCCTGTTTGCCTTGGCAGCTGCTGCCTGGCACTGGCTGCTCCAGGTAAGTTTATCATTAACTAGGATCCCCAAGTCCTTCTCCCTGTCAGATTTACCCAGTGGTTTCCCGTTCAGTGTGTAATGGTGATATTGATTCCCTCTTCCCATGTGTATAACCTTACATTTATCATTGTTAAACCTCATCTGCCACCTTTCAGCCCAAGTTTCCAACTTATCCAGATCCATCTGTAGCAGAATACTATCTTCTCTTGTATTAACTGCTTTACATAGTTTTGTATCATCTGCAAATATCGATATTTTACTGTGTAAACCTTCTACCAGATCATTAATGAATATGTTGAAGAGAACAGGTCCCAATACTGACCCCTGCGGTACCCCACTGGTCACAGCGACCCAGTTAGAGACTATACCATTTATAACCACCCTCTGCTTTCTATCACTAAGCCGGTTACTAACCCATTTACACACATTTTCCCCCAGACCAAGCATTCTCATTTTGTGTATCAACCTCTTGTGCGGCACGGTATCAAACGCTTTGGAAAAATCGAGATATACCACGTCCAATGACTCACCGTGGTCCAGCCTATAGCTTACCTCTTCATAAAAACTGATTAGATTGGTTTGACAGGAGCGATTTCTCATAAACCCATGCTGATATGGAGTTAACCAGTTATTCTCATTGAGATAATCCAGAATAACATCCCTCAGAAACCCTTCAAATATTTTACCAACAATAGAGGTTAGACTTACTGGCCTATAATTTCCAGGTTCACTTTTAGAGCCCTTTTTGAATATTGGCACCACATTTGCTCTGCGCCAGTCCTGCGGAACAGACCCTGTCGCTATAGAGTCACTAAAAGTCACTAAATATGGGGGGAGATGCAGAAGGAAGGACCTAATATGGAGGGAGATGCAGAAGGAAGGACCTAATATGGGGGGAGATGCAGAAGGAAAGACCTAATATGGGGGGAGATGCAGAAGGAAGGACCTAATATGGGGGGAGATGCAGAAGGAAGGACCTAATATGGGGGGAGATGCAGAAGGAAGGACCTAATATGGGGGGAGATGCAGAAGGAAGGACCTAATATGGGGGGAGATGCAGAAGGAAGGACCTAATATGGGGGGAGATGCAGAAGGAAGGACCTAATATGGGGGGAGATGCAGAAGGAAGGACCTAATATGGGGGGAGATGCAGAAGGAAGGACCTAATATGGGGGGAGATGCAGAAGGAAGGACCTAATATGGGGGGAGATGCAGAAGGAAGGACCTACTATGGGGGGAGATGCAGAAGGAAGGACCTACTATGGGGGGAGATGCAGAAGGAAGGACCTAATATGGGGGGTGCTGTAGTAATATATTACCTTTTCTTTCAGAGGAATGTGGCTTTTGCATCATATCCGAACGACTATGCGGCAGGAAAGGTAAGTGCCACTATGTGCTAATTGGCCAGAGCGGGTCACCTGACTGCGACACCAGCGAGGGGACACTATGTGACTGGTGCGGTCACCTCATCATTACGGACACCTCTGGGGCTTTCTTCTCTCGTGGTGTGTGAGTTGGTATCTTTGGATGCGGCTTTGATAACTGATGTCCATTGCTTCGTGTTCTCAGCTCATATACAAGCTGATCCATCTCCATAGCAACTGACCCTGCAGAGTCTAATGTTTGCAGTGATTTCCACTCTCATCTTTCCCAGACTTCTTGCTAATTACTCTCGTGCTGGCAGCTTTGGTGAAGAGTTGTATATTTGGGCAATATGTGATGTATTAAAGATTTACTGCAGTACATACGGTATATAGTGATGGCCTATCCCTATTGTAGAGAGTATAATGTGTGTATATAATATTCACACTGTGGTTGTGCATCCTTCCTTTATACTATTCATGAAGGCTACGTGTACTAACTTTCCTTTCCTGTCTCCAGGCGCTATCCGTTCTTCACCAGCTCAAAGTGCTCGGCCATACACTTATTGTAGAATATGCAAAGGAGGATCGCATTCACCTGCCTGACCAGCCGGCCTATTCCGAGAAGAGGAAGAGGTGATCCTTAATCCATTCTGGCCTATAGGAGCATAAGATCAGCACACCTATAATAGTACTACAGTGTGTATGTGTATATATATAAATTGTCTAAGGGTTACTTCCGTCTGTCCTTCTGTCTGTCTGTCACGGATATTCATTGGTCGCGGCGTCTGTCTGTCATGGAAATCCAATTCGCTGATTGGTCTCGCCAGCTGCCTGTCATGGCTGCTGCGACCAATCAGCGATGGCCACAGTCCGATTAGTCCCTCCCTATTCCCCTGCAGTCAGTGCCCGGCACCTGCTCCATACTCTCCGCAGTCAGTGCCCGCTCCATACTCCCCTCCAGTCACCGCTCACACAGGGTTAATCCCGGCGGTAACGGACCGCGTTATGCCGCGGGTAACTCACTCTGTTACCGCCGCTATTAACCCTGTGTGGCCAAGTTTTTACTATTGATGCTGCCTATGCAGCATCAATAGTAAAAAGATTTAATGTTAAAAATAGTAAAAAAAAAAAAAAAAAGCAAAAAACCTGCTATTCTCACCTTCCGTAGCCTGACGATGCGCTCGCGCCTGCCGCCAGTTTCCGTTCCCAGAGATGCATTGTAAAATTACCCAGAAGACTTAGCGGTCTCGCGAGACCGCTAAGTGATGTGGGTAATTTCGCAATGCATCCTGGGAACGCAAGTGTTGTGAATTCTGTTATCGAACTCCCTCCTGTGGTCATGAATGGTACTTCGGCGAGTTCTGTCCGTGGGCTCCCTCTGGTGGCTGTGAGTGGAGCTGCTGCTTCTGAGGTTCCTTCCACAGGTGACGTAGTTTGTTCTTTGGCTGGCTGCTCTATTTAACTCCACTCAGATCGTTACTCCATGCCAGCTGTCAATGTTCTTGTACTGGTTCAGTTTGCTCTTGAATCTGTCGGGTGTCCTGTCTACTCCAGCAGAAGCTAAGTCCCTGCTTGTTTATTATTTGTTCTTTGTTTTCTTGTCCAGCTTGCTATCATGATTTTGCTTTGCTAGCTGGAAGCTCTGGGATGCAGAGTGGCATCTCCGCACCGTGAGTCGGTGCAGAGGTCTTTTTGCACACTCTGCGTGGTCTTTTTGTAGTTTTTTGTGCTGACCGCAAAGTTACCTTTCCTATCTTCAGTCTGTTTAGTAAGTCTGGCCTCCCTTTGCTGAAACCTGTTTCATTTCTGTGTTTGTGACTTTCATCTTAACTCACAGTCAATATATGTGGGGGGCTGCCTTTTTCTTTGGGGAATTTCTCTGAGGCAAGGTAGGCTTTATTTTCTATCTCTAGGGCTAGTTAGCTCTTAGGCTGTGTAGAGGCGTCTAGGGAGAGTCAGGAACGCTCCACGGCTATTTCTAGTGTGTGTGATAGGATTAGGGGTTGCGGTCAGCAGAGCTCCCACTTCCCAGAGCTTGTCCTTTGTTGGTTTAACCATCAGGTCTTTTCGGGTGCTCCTAACCACCAGGTCATAACACGCAAGATGGCAGCAGCCGCGCACATCGCCAGAGGTTCGCTGGATCCCAGGGGGTGAGTATATAACTATTTTTTATTATAATTATTTTTTTTAACAGGGATATTGTGCCCACACTGCTATATACTTCGTGGGCAGTGTTATATACCACGTGGCTGCTATATACTACCTGCCCAGTGTTATATACTATGTGGGCTGTGTTCTATACTGCGTGGGCTGCGTTATATACTACATGGATGTTATATACTACGTGGCTGTGTTCTATACTGCGTGCTATATACTACGTGGCCACTGTTAGATACTATGTGGGCTGTTGTTGTGAATTCTGTGGCAGAGTTCACTCCTGTGGTCACAAGCGGTACTTCGGCTGATTCTCTCTGGGATCTTCCGTTTGTGGAGGAAAGTGGTACTGCAGCTTCTGAGTTTCCTCCCTCAGGTGATCTGGTGAGCTCGTTAGCTTCTTCTCTACTTAACTCCACCTGATGCTTTGATCTATGCTTCCTGTCAATGTTTCAGTGTGGGACTTGTTTTTTCCCTGGATCATTCCTGTGGCCTGCTGCTCTGCAAAGCTAAGTTTTGCTTATGTTATTTTGTTGCTATTTTTCTGTCCAGCTTGCTTTATTATAATAATAATAATAATAATAATAATTTTTATTTATATAGCGCCAACATATTCCGCAGCGCTTTACAAATTATAGAGGGGACTTGCACAGACAATAGACATTACAGCATAACAGGAATACAGTTCAAAACAGATACCAGGAGGAATGAGGGCCCTGCTCGCAAGCTTACAGACTATGAGGAAAAGGGGAGACACGAGAGGTGGATGGTAACAAATGCTATAGTTATTCGGACCGGCCATAGTGTAAGGCTCGGGTGTTCATGTAAAGCTGCATGAACCAGTTAACTGCCTAAGTATGTAACAGTACAGACACAGAGGGCTATTAACTGCATAAAGTGAATGAGAACAATTTTTTTTTTTTTTTTTTTTTTAAATAGGCCACACAGGGATCCTTACATTAATGCATTGAGGCGGTAGGCCAGTCTGAACAAATGAGTTTTTAGGGCACGCTTAAAACTGTGGGGATTGATCGCATTAACCTAGGTAGTGCATTCCAAAGAATCGGCGCAGCACGTGTAAAGTCTTGGAGACGGGAGTGGGAGGTTCTGATTATTGAGGATGCTAACCTGAGGTCATTAGCGGAGCGGAGGCAACGGGTAGGGTGGTAGACCGAGACCAGAGAGGAGATATAGGGTGGTGCTGAGCCATGGAGTGCTTTGTGGATAAGGGTAGTAGTTTTGTACTGGATTCTGGAGTGGATGGGTAACCAGTGTAATGACTGGCACAAGGTAGAGGCATCGGTGTACCGATTGGTGAGGAATATGATCCTGGCAGCAGCATTCAGGACAGATTGGAGCGGGGAGAGTTTGGTAAGAGGGAGGCCGATTAGTAGAGAGTTACAATAGTCCAGACGAGAATGAATAAGTGAAACAGTAAGAGTTTTTGCAGAGTTGAAAGTAAGAAAAGGGCGAATTCTAGAAATGTTTTCGAGATGCAGATAAGAGCGAGCGAGCCAGTGATCGGATGTGGGGGGTGAATGAAAGGTCAGAATCAAGGATGACCCCAAGGCAGCGGGCATGTTGCTTTGGAGTAATGGTGGAACCGCACACGGAGATGGCAATGTCAGGCAAAGGTAGGTTAGTAGAAGGAGAGAACACGAGGAGTTCAGTTTTTGACAGGTTTAGTTTCAGATAGAGGGAGGACATGATGTTAGAGACAGCGGTAAGACAATCACTGGTGTTTTCTAATAAGGCAGGCGAGATATCAAGAGCAGAAGTGTATAATTGGGTGTCATCAGCATAGAGATGGTACTGGAAACCAAATCTACTGATTGTTTGTCCAATAGGGGCAGTATACAAAGAGAAGAGAAGGGGGCCTAGGACTGATCCTTGAGGAACCTCAACAGTAAGGGGAAGGTGAGAGGAGGAGGAACCAGCAAAACATACAGTGAAGGATCGGTCAGAGAGATAGGAGGAGAACCAGGAGAGAACGGTGTCCTTGAGGCCGATGGAGCGGAGCATAGTGAGGAGGTTTTTCTCGCCTGCTGGAAGCTCTGAGACGCAGAGGGACCACCTCCGTACCGTTAGTCGGTGCGGAGGGTCTTTTTGTCCCCTCTGCGTGGTTTTTTATAGGTTTTTGTGCTGACCGCAAAGTTATCTTCCCTATCCTCGTTCTGTTCAGCTAGTCGGGCCTCACTTTGCTAAATCTGTTTCATCTCTATGTTTGTGTTTTCATCTTACTCACAGTCATTATATGTGGGGGGCTGCCTTTTCCTTTGGGGAATTTCTCTGAGGCAAGGTAGGCTTATTTTTCTATCTTCAGGATTAGCTAGTTTCTCAGGCTGTGACGAGGCGCCTAGGTTCTGGTCAGGAGCGCTCCACGGCTACCTTTAGTGTGGTTTGATAGGCTTAGGGATTGCGGTCTGCAGAGTTCCCACGTCTCAGAGCTCGTTCTATTATTTTGGGTTATTGTCAGTTCACTGTATGTGCTCTGACCTCCATGTCCATTGTGATTCTGAATTGCCTTTCATAACAGGCTGTGCTATATATTACGTGGCCAGTGATACATACTACGTGGGCTGTGTTATATACTGTGTGGCTGCTATATACTGTGTGGGCTGTGTTATATACTACGTGGGCTGTGTTATTTACTGCGTGGCCTATATTAACGCATCGGGTATTCTACAATATGCATGTATGTATATAGCAGCCACATGGTATATACCATATACTACGTGGCCTGTGCTATATACTATGTGGCTGCTATATACATACATACATATTCTAGTATACCCGATGCATTAGAATTGGGCCACCATCTAATATATATATATATATATATATATATATATATATATATATATATATATATATATATATATATATATATATATATATATATATATATATATATATATATCTCTTACACTTTGTCACTATTAGCCTCTTTGAGTCATATGTCATGTCCCTGACTTTGATGCAGGCTCACATTGCCAAGCCCGGATCTTTCCTGGCCGACGATGGCTTGTTTAACCCTTTTCTGCCATTAGACGTACTATTCCGTCCATGTGGGGTGGGCCCTACTTCCCAAGGACGGAATAGTATGTCCAGCGCGATCAGCCGCGCTCACGGGGGGAGCGCGGCCGGGTGTCAGCTGACGATCTGACTAAAAAATTTTAATGATGGAGGCAACATGACACTCACTGTATCCCTCTTCTAGTAAAGCCAGAATTGAGCCATTCTTTTCCTCACTCAAGACTTTTCAACTCCTTTGGCATGGCTAAAAGTTATTTTTTCATTCCTATTACTTTTGGGATATTACTAGCACTTGTTTTGCCATCCAGCTTGTCCTATTGCAAGAGGATTGTGAACACGACAGTAGTGTTTTTTATACTTTCTTTTGTTAAATAAGATTTGGTTCAGGTGATCACCTAATCAGAAGCACATTAAAGGGACTCTGTCACCTGAATTTGGCGGGACTGGTTTTGGGTCATATGGGCAGAGTTTTCGGGTATTTGATTCACCCTTTCCTTACCCGCTGGCTGCATGCTGGCTGCAATATTGGATTGAAGTTCATTCTCTGTCCTCCATAGTACACGCCTGCGCAAGGATAGATTGCACTGTGCAGGCATGTACTACGGAGGACAGAGAATGAACTTCAATCCAATATTGCAGCCAGCATGCAGCCAGCGAGTAAGGAAAGGGTGTATCAAACACCCGAAAACTCCGCCCATATGACCCAAAACCAGTCCCGCCAAATTCAGGTGACAGGTTCCCTTTAAGTAGAATGAGGTGTACTCTGGTTGGAATTCAACTGACACTGGAATGGAATGGCTGTCAGACATGTAGAGAAGCTGGTTTTTATAAAACTCTGCAGTGGCCTCTTAATTTTCACAACGTGCGTAGGTACGCTAGTGTGAAAGTAGCCTAATTTCTCCTTGACCTTATTGGGGGACACAGCCCGTGGGTGTATGCTGCTGCTACCACTAGGAGGCTGTCACTAAGTGATACAAAGAAAGCTCTCTCCTCCCCTGCAGTATACACCCTCCTTCTGGCTCCCAGCTAACCAGTTCTTGCTTAGTTTCTGTTGGCACATGGGTCTGGTTCAGACCCCAACGTTTTTATTTTATTTTTTACTTTTTCTGTAAATTTTTATTTTTTAATTAACGGAGTGAAGGGGCGACTGATGCTTTCAAGGTTCCAATCTCCCCCGAATCATCAGCAGGCGAGAACGCAGAGTATACCTCCCCGTACCCTTTCCTGCGACGTGGGAAGCCATGCCTGAGCTCACTTCAGGGGCGACGGTTCCTTCGAGTCCCGCTCTCCCCACACCAGCAGCAGGCGACCACATGGAGTGTCACCTCCATGTATCCTCTCCTGGAGCCAGCCTATTGCCGGACAACTTGCCCAATCCACCCAGGGGCTTGAACTCCGTGGATGTACAGAGGCCCCTCTCTATGGTGTCCGAGCAGCCCCCACTGTCCCACCACTGTGATAGCGGATGGCACAAGGAGGCGGACGGTTCCTCTCCACCTCCCTAACAAGGGGATGATGGATTACGGTTTATCCCTGCACCGTCCACGCTGCAATACCTGACTGAAACCCACATCTGCGGCGGCTCCATGCCGGGACGCACACCGATGGTGAGTGGATCAGCGATGGGTCTCTGCAGTGGGATATCCACATGCTGACAGGGCCTCAGCCACTTCCCTGTGGCCCACCTCCCTGAGGTAACGCTCCGGCCGGCTGCAAAAATTTAGCCCCCGGCCGATGTGTAGGCCGGAAGCCCCGCCCGCACTATGGAGCGCTAAGGCGGCTTCGCCCGCTTTTCTGGCGCGCCTGGCAACAACGCCCCTCACTTCTACCGCTGGTGTCGCCCGCCAACTGCTGAAATTTAGGCCCCGGCTTGGGCCTATTCATGGAAGTCTCGAGTCTCCGCCCACATTGTCCATGGCTCCGCCCCCCAAATTGGCGCTTCTCGCTCTCTGCGAGATTTTATCAACTCTGCAACTCCCGGTGGCCATCTTGGTCCACCCGGCCGGCTCACACAGGGGCGACGTTTTTTTGCATTAAAGCGGCACAATGACTCTACATCAGTACCCGGGCAAGGAAGTACCTGACCAGTTGGTCTTAAAGCCGCACGACCAGTATTCCCTGGCATTAGAGGCACACAACCAGTATTCCCTGGCATTAGAGGCACACGACCAGTATTCCCTGGTCTTTAATGGTGCATGACCAGTATTCCCTGGTCTTAAGGGCACATGTTCAATCAGAAGCCGGTCACCTAAATGAGCTCAGGAGCCCTCCGCCACTGATCCCAGTTTATCCCAGAGTACCTAGTTCCCCTCAGTGGACTTCGTCACTGACCGCAATCCATGGTTCTTTGACCAAGAGATTGAATCCCTCCGTGTACCCTCTGTGGCTCGGAGTGCTCGTAGGACCGATATACATGGTCCCTATCCTACATTGGAGCCGTCGGCTAGCAGCGGCCGCAAATATTCTAGAAATGTGCAGGCGTCTAGAAACATACAGGCATCTAGAAAACAGAAGATTTCATTTCCTGATCTCTCACCAATGATTTGATGACGACATGGCTCTGAATATGGATCGGATATTGCCTAGGTCCTGGACTTGCCAGAGCTTCAGAAAAGGATGAACTTGCCCATTTATACCATCAACCAATCTCGGTACATTAACGAGGACTCTGGTTCTACTATAGACTACGCAGTGTCCCTCATAAGGAGACTAAACTCCCTCGTAGAGCATTTGCCATTCAGTCCGGATAAGCAATTCACTGGACAGAAGCCTCCTACGTGGGATGCCATGCCTGGTCTGATTTTTAAGGGCGACTGGTCCTTTAAAGGGCACTGATCTCCCCACAACATCAACAGACGAGCACATGGAGTGTCGCCTCAATGTATCCTCTACTGCATCCAGACCTAACGCCAGACAACCTGCCCTGTCCACCCGGGGACCTGAACTCTGGGGATGTACAGAGGCACCCCTTTTTGATGTCCGAGCACCCCCTTTGCAACACCACTATTTAGCGGCTGATGCAAGAAGGCGGACGATTCCTCTCCACTTCCCTGTTAAGATGGTGGATCGAGGGTTCCTAATTTTCTACTCTGCACTGTCAAAAGAGAGCAACGATGGCATGAGACGGCATTTTCCTGACCTGCTGGATGCAGACCTGCTTTCTGCCTCTTGGTAGATTAACCGGGTAGAATCTCCTATGGTATACCTACCAGTATCCCTGCCCGATGTATCATCAATTGAAACCGTCTTGCGGCTTCGGGTTCAGCGCTCTACCCTTCCTTAGCCGCCATTGCTTGAGCAATGGTCTCCTGGTCGGAGACCTTAACTACTTCGATTCACACAAGTAACCTTTCCCTTAAGACAGTACAGCTGGCCAATCAAATCTTCCGAGCGGCAGACTAACAATGGATCGTATTTTTTTTTTTTCTACAGACCCAAACAACAGTGGACGGGTTGTCCAGGACAGTCTAGATATAAGGGATCTTTGTTCCAAAAAGGGGGAATAAAAAGTGAGACCAATTCTAGACCTCAAACTTCTAACAACCTTTGACAAGGTCCTCCTTTTTCGGATGGAGTTCCTACGCTCAGCCATTACTTCAACAGAAAAAGGTGGAGTTTCTGGCATCCATAGACATTCGGGATTCTTACCCTCACATTCCTATTTTTCCCCTCTACAAAAATCCCTTCGCCTTTCCATTCGCGAACAGCATTTTCAAGTCACGACCTTGCCCTTCGGCCTGGCTACCCCAATGCCAGTCTTCTTCTCCCGATCATTGCTCTTGGGATCCCAACGGTACGGCTTATCCTACAGCAGATCCACTGCCTTCAGGCGGGTCACCCCATCCGACTTCAATTGGATAATGCTACGGCTGTGCCATACGTCAATCATCTAGCAGGTACCCACAGTCAAGCGCCATGGCCGAGTTAACTCACACTCTCTGATGGGCCGAGAGCTATGATTCGGTGATCTCGGCAGTACATGTCCCTGGAGTAGAACACTGGGCGGCAGACATATTCAGCTGTCAGGGTTTCTCCTCAAGTGAGTGGGAACTTCACCCGGAAGTCTTCCATCAGATCTGCCTTCACTGGAGTACTCCAGATGTAGGTCGGATGGCATCCAAACTGAATGCCAATGTACAGTACTTGAGTTCATGGTTCGGCCTCGAGATCCAAGAGCATCGCAGTGCATGGTCTGTTCTTCCATGGTACCAATTTCCATAACCCCTCATCCACTACGTCCGAGATCTTTTTGGAAGCAGGAAGGGCCCCAGTGATCCTGGGAGACCATCACTGACCATGTCAAGATTTTTCGTTTGCGGTACTAGTATTTTTCCATCTTATTGCAACAAAACTGCAAATATGGACTTCCTCACAGGGAGTCTTCACCTGTGGTTCTTCCCTATCGCATACCGTTAGATCTTTGGGACCTTAATGGTCCTAGTGGTCTTACAGTAGACTCATTTTTTGATCCGGACAGACTTTACTATCAGGGAAGGTTGCTCCCTTTTTTTTCTCTGCGATCTTGTCATCCTGATGAGTCTTCAGAGCTTGCCGCTCTGTTCTTTCAGACTTTTTTCCTTATTACCAACAAGGCAAGGTTGTCCTCAGGCCATCCCCTTCCCTTGTTACCATGGTGGTATTGTATTCCCACTGGTACAGGGGCATCGTCCTTCCCTCATCTTTCGGCTCCAGTCCACAAAACGGAATGGGTTCTCCATAATCTGGACGAAGTGAGTGCTCCGAGTAAGTACGTATCGAGGACGGCGTCTTTCCGAAGGTTGGACACTTTATTTGGGCTTCCTAACGGTAAGAAGGTTTCCTGACGATTACAGGAAGGGTTTAGCCGTTTCATCGGCTGTGTTTGCCTGGTGGATTCGTTTCACCATCCAGGAGTCCTTCCGTGCTAGATGTCAGCCTATCTCCCTGTCTGAGGACTCTGGAGGTAGCCGAGACCCCGGAGAACCTGATTCGGATTGTTTTTTTTCCGTCCGCAGTGTTGCGATCACTGTTATTCACGGAATAACTATGACTGCAAAAAAAAAAAAAAGTCCCATTTAATTTCTCTCTTCTGATATGATCTAACACATCAGAGGAGAGAGAAATTGGGTCCCCCCGGTACCTAAGGTGTCCCTGTACCCTCCTGCATCCCCCGGCCATCGGTGTCTTCTTCTGGGATGAAAATGGCAAGCGCTTGCGCAGTGCACCCGCTGAGATCTGCCGGCAACAATAGGAAATATCACAGTGATCAAAATAATATAGTAAATCAACCCCCCCCCCCTTTATCACCCCCTTAGGTAAAAATAATTTAAAAAGGATTGGGGTTGGTCTTAGGGTTGAGTTAGTATTGGGGGCTTTCCACTGTTTAGGTACATCAGGGGGTCTCCAAACGTGACACGGCGCCCACCATTGATTCCAGCCAATTTTGCGTTCTAAAAGTCAAACAGTGCTCCCTCCCTTCTGAGCTCTGCCATGCACCCAAGCAGTGGCTTTCCCCCACATATGGAGTATCGACGTACTCAGGAGAAATTGCACAACACATTTTGAGGTCCATTTTCTCCTGATACCCTCGTGAAAGTTCTCGTGAAGCACCTGAAGGGTTAATAAACTTCTTGATTGTGGTTTTGCGCATTTTGCATGGTGCAGTTGTTAGAATGGTGTCACTTTTGGGTATTTTCTGTTATATTGACCCCCAAGCTCACTTCAAACGTGATGTGGTCCCTAAAAAAAAAAAAGTTTTGTAAATTTTGTTGGTGCTGATGTAAAGTAGACATGTGGGAAATGTAATTTTTTAACTGTTCTGCGTGACATATCACTCTCTGATTTAAGGACATAAAAAAACAGTTTGTAAATTGCAAAATCTAAAAAAAATGGATTTAACCTGATTGCTAAACGGCAAAACAAGAAAAAAAAAATCAAAATGCCAGAATTACTTTTTTTGGTCGCCTGGACATTGCATTAAAATGCAATAACGCGATCAAAAGATCGTATCAGTGCCAAAATGGTATAATTTAAAAACGTCAGCTTGGCGCATAGAAAAAAAAAAAAGCCCTCGCCCAATCCGAGATCACATAAAATGGAAACACTACAGGTATCAAATAATGGGACTTTGTTTATTAAAAAAAAAAAGTTTGGAATTGTTTTCACCACTTAAATAAAAAATAACCTAGACATGTTTGGTGTCTATGAACTCGTAATGACCTGGAGAATCATAATGGCAGGTCAGTTTTAGCATTTAGTGAACCTAGCAAAAAAGCCAAACAAAAAACAAGTGTGGGATTGCACTTTGTTTGCAATTTTTTTTTCCAGTTTTCAAGTACACAACATGGTAAAAGCAATTGTCATTCAAATTTTTATGTTTTTAGAAATCTGGAAAAATATTTTTTTATTTTTTCTTAGTCCCCTTAGGGGACTTTTGAGCCTGTTATCTTTTGCTAGTTTCCTCTACGTTCTGGAGAACAACAGTATTGCAGCATGTAGTTAATATCACATTTTTCTGTAAAGCTCAGCCGCAGTCTGGGCTTCATAAGAGACAAATATTATAGCAAAAAAATGGAGTAAGAAAGTCCCAGATATCATAATAAAAACAAATAGCTTTATTAACATACAAAAATTACAAAAAATTGGACAACAATAAAATTGCAAATATGCACCATAACAGATGGAACTAAGGAGAAAAACTCAAGCAGTACAGGTGTGCATGGTGAACACAACGTATTTCCGGGGGTAAAGATATAGCTAGTAGTATACGGCCATAGACCTAATCATATAATAGGAGTGAGTCCTGCATATATCCCCCGCTGCCACAAACAGCACCTTATGGGGTGAATACTAAAACCGTCAACAAGTCAATAGTGACCACTGCGTGCTTACCCATATATAAACCGGACAGCTCACCCACTGCACACCAGGAACCCCTTGACGTACGTTTCGCCGCCAAGCTTTTTCAGTTCCATCTGTTATGGTGCATATTTGCAATTTTATTGTTGTCCAATTTTTTGTAATTTTTGTATGTTAATAAAGCGATTTGTTTTTATTATGATATCTGGGACTTTCTTACTCCATTTTTTTGCTATAATATATGATTCCTGGAGTGGCCCCGCTAAACCAGTTTATCTGGGTATTACGAGTGGGAGAGGTACACTATACTACTCTCGGCCTTGTGACATTGTTATGCTTCATGATTCTCTGTTGAATTCATAAGAGACAAAGATGGCAGCTGTGGGGGCATTCAGCAGGTGCCAATTTCCATTAAAAAAAATCCCACCGGCTCCATAAGTTGGTGTTATGGTAGGCTGATGGGAATTGTTGCACGTACGCCCTTGTGATGGTGCTGGTGTAACCGTAAGATATCTGCTGTAACAGTCGTCAATGCACTATTGCGGTGCTTCCTCTCTACCTGGGGACCTATCCTGCGATGTACTATAACATCACATTTTGGGAAGGTCCATTCTTATGCTAAAGCCTCTGAATCCTCATAGCATGCATACCGCACACTGTTGGCATTCTCTGGCATAGCCATGTGATTGTAAGGATGTGATTAGCATACTTCGGGCCACATTCGGACTAGTCTTGTGCAGCCTCACTCAATCACTTGCATTGAGTTATCCTATGCACGTCTAGTCGAAATGTGGCCAAAAGTATACCCACTTTGGCCACCAACTCTGGAGAAGCCTGACTTCTTACGGTGTGCACACTGTGAGGATTTAGAAGTCTGCAGTCATCTAAAGTGACTGCAGACTTTTGGCGAAAGATTGGACAAACCCTTTAAATGAATAAGTTACTAGTTATACTGAATGTATTACTAAAACATTCTATATCGATCTGCTGAGACACATTTTGAACAGCGTGGATTTACCAAATATGAAATGTATACATATTTTTAAAGCCTACTGTCACCAGGTTTTCGACACCTAATCTGAGATCAACGTAATGTAGCGATGGAGACCTTGGTTTCCGCTATGTAACACGTAATGGAGGAGACGGAGGACTACTTGACCTTCCAACCCCGCCCCCACCACTGATTGGCAGGTTTCTGTGTACACTCTCTATAGGTGGAAAGCTGCCAATCAGTGCTGGGGGGCGGGATTAGGAAACTGGTAGATCAGCAGGAAAAACTGATTTTTATCAAAACTGCAGCAAGCATCCCATTAGGTGACACATTGCTGGAATGAAGGTCCATGCTGCTTTCGGATGTGATGGCATAAACCTATTGACAGTTTCCCTTTACGCTGCCACACATGCTATTAGGCGTAATATTCTATTTTTTTTTTTTCTTATTTGCTCTTTTATCAGGGAAGAAAAAGCAGATGAAAGTAAAGACTCGAAACTTCCAGACCAAGTGACCATCGAGAGAGGCATTGCACCAAATCACGGGTATGTGATGGTAATTGTGCCTATATTTGTATTTTTGTCCCATGATTGGGGGACGATCTTATCCTGGGTCACACCGTGATGGCCTAGAATTCCCCAAAAATGAGCCAAGTTGAGGTCAGGCTTTGGTTACACGGGCTTGTGTGTACCCTGGTATGGCATCGTATGACTGACCGGTGTGAGAAATGGCAGGAGCCTTGTTTTGCCGTTAGAGGGTTTAAAAATGATCCCCAGTTAAATATTAATGTAATTTTTTTATTTTTTTTTCCCTGAAATTTTTCAAAACATCTTGGTTTTGTAACTTTTTTTTTTTTTTTAGAATGTAGATTTCTGCATGGTATTTTGTCGGGGTGGTACACCGGGTTACAGTATGGACCCATATCAAGGCATGGGCTTTGTGATCCTTGTGTTACTTCTTTGATTGGAAAATGTATGTAGTAAACAGCTAATTGCTTAGGGGTTGTCGATTTTTGAGGACCTTTTTTTTTCTAAATTATTTTAAATGCATGTATTTAGGATTTTTTTTTTTTTAAAAATGGCTTTTATGGGCATTTTACAATGCTACAAACTCGAGCATCAATACTGGGGACCGGAGCGTTCCGCTGTGCATGTATTTCTATACAGGACCAGCGGCAGTGCCGGGTGTTGATGCTCGAGTTTCTAGCATTGCACACACAAGTGTGACCCCGGCCTTAAACTCCCAATTAGACTGACCTAGCCGGCAGCCTAATTCTCATTTAAAGGGAACCTGTCGCCTGATAACGGTGCCCAAACTGCGGCAGCATGAATCCGAGCCTGGAGGCACGACTGCAGACCGCTGCAACCAGTCCTGCGTTTCGGAGATAATGTTCTGTAAAAATCCTTCACTGCAGGTGGATGACAAGTCTCTGTTGTGTGCACGTCAGGAGATGCCTGTCAATCACTATCTGCAGCGCTGGGAAAATATCTCGTAAAGTACACCTTCTCTGACATGCCCAAGTGTTTCTGAGAAACATATACGGATGCAATTGTGTATTCAGGTTCTGATTCACGCAGCGATTTTTGCAGCATGAATTAATGACAGGTCCCCTTTAGGTTATTCTGCCAATGAAGCAGTAGACCGCGTAACACCAAGGCTATAGGTGGCAAGTGGTGCACAATTTTTTAATGAATGGAAAAAAGGACTCTTAGACTCGAATAAATGCATTTAAATAAAAAATACATAAATTGTCTCGCAAAGTGGGCATCCCCTTTAATATACAGTGGCGTGTAAAAAGTTTGGGCACCCCTGGTGCTGGAAATGTCTTTAACTTTTGATCTTTTAGAGATCATTTCATCTTCAGCCTGCTTAACTCTTCACAGTAACAGTAATTTTGACCCGGGGTGTCCAAACTTTTACATGCATACAGTGGTATGTTGTACTTGCGTAGAAATCGGACAAATCCTGCAGTTTAATATTAAAGTAGCTAATTTTCATTGTGTTTCCTTTTTCAGACTTGTCTATCCCATAAGATCCAGTCTTAAGTATTTATATCCTCCTCCAACAAGCAGCATATTGACCAACATTGCACATGCCATGTTAAGTGTTCCCAAGTTCTATGTCCAGGTAAGTATTTTATACATTATAACACGACGGTTCTGTACCATGCATCAATGTCCTGTCCATGCAATGAGCAGGTATCTGCCGACTTTTGTGAGCTGTGTATAGGGCTGTTCACATGTCTGTTCATGGATCAAAATCACCGACACAGGTCTTTGGGTTCCATCTTTGTGCTGGCTGTTTTAGCATTGTAACCTGGTGTGTGTGTATTTAACCCCTTTCTGACCTCAGACAGGATAGTACGTCCGAGGTCAGATCCCCTGCTTTGATGCGGGCTCCGGCGGTGAGCCTGCATCAAAGCCGGGACATGTCAGCTGTTTTGTACAGCTGACGTGTGCCCGCAATAGCAACGGGTGGAATCGCAATCCACCCGCCGCTATTAACTAGTTAAATGCCGCTGACAGCGGCATTTAACTAGCGCTTCTGGCCATCGGGCCGGAAATGAGCGCATCGCTGACCCCTGTCACCTGATTGGGGGTCAGCAATGTGTCGGCATAACAACCAGAGGTCTCCTTGAGACCTCTATGGTTGTTGCCAGATTGCTATGAGCGCCACCCTGTGGCTCATAACAATGCAGGAATTCTGCTACATAGTAGCGATCTGACCTTCGCTCTTATGTAGCAGAGGCAATCGAGTTGTGCCAGCTTCTAGTCTCTGAAGCATGGCAAAAGTAAAAAAAAAAAAAAAAAAAAGTTTTAAAAAATATGAAAAAAAAGAAAAAAAAAATTATATATATATATATTTTTTTTTTTTTAAATCACCCCCATTTTGCCCCATTCAAAATAATAATAAAAAAAATTCAAACATACACCTATTTGGTATCGCCGCGTTCAGAGTCGCCCGATCTATCAATAAAAAAAGGATTAACCTGATTGCTAAACGGCGTAGCAAGAAAAACCTTTGAAACAGCAGAATTACGTTTTTTTGGTCACCACGACATTGCATTTAAATGCAATAACCGGCGATCAAAAGAACGTATCTGCACTGAAATGGTATCTTTAAAAATGTCATCTCGGCACACAAAAAATAAGCCCTTGCCTGACCCCAGATCACGAAACATGGAGACACTACGGGTATCCGAAAATTGCGCTTTTTTTTTTTTTTTTTTTTTTTTTTTTTTTAGCAAAGTTTTGGATTTTTTTTTACCACTTAGATAAAAAATGACTTGGACATGTTTGGTGTCTATGACCTGGAGAATCACAATGGCAGGTCAGTTTTAGCATTTAGTGAGCATAGCAAAAAAGCCAAACAAAAAACAAGTGTGGGACTGCACTTTTTTTGCAATTTCACCGCACTTGGAATTTTATTCCCATTTTCTAGTACACGACATGGTAAAACAAGTGATGTCGTTCAAAAGCACAGCTCGTCCTGCAAAAAACAAGCCCGCACATGGCCATATTGATGGAAAAATAAAAAAAGTTATGGCTCTGGGAAGGAGGGGAGCTAAAAATGAAAACGCGAAACCGAAAAAAGCTGGGGTCATGAAGGGGTTAATAGACATGATACATTATTTTTTTTTTCAAAGAAACGTTAAACTCTGCCAAAATCTAAAGGATGTAAATAATGTGTTTAAAAATAAATAAATAATTGGCCTTTTTAATGAAAAAAAAAATTACTGATGGACGAATGCACAATTGAGTTAGCTCTGTAAGGTGTAGGGTTTCATACCGTAGACTTAAATGTTTTTTTTTGTTTTTGTTTTTTTTAGGTTTTACATTTAATGAATAAAATGAATTTGCCTGCCCCTTTTGGAATGCTGACCGCACAGCCTCCCTTGGTGAGTATACAAGTTGCTGTTGTAGTAAGCAAGGAATGAAGGTATTCTAGAAAAGCAGAAAATGGTGACACATCTTTCTGAAACTTATGGCATGTCCTTTGAATATCCTATGAACTTATGAATAGAAAAAACGCACACAGGAGGCACACAGACCCATTCATAAAATGGTTTTTTCTCCAGTAGCCGTTCACTGAGTACATATCGACACAATGCGAGTATTTGTTAGACGTAGATCTTTAAGACAGTCCAATGAGCAAGCCTTAAAGTAATCCAGTGCGTAACGATCTCTAGTCTGTGCGATGACTGCACCTCCGACAAAAGTGACCTGTTAAAGGGGGTTATCCACTACTAGGACAACCCATTCTTGAACTAAATATTTGGCCCCAATAAAATAAAAACTAAACTCGCCTCCTGTGCTAGCGCCGTTCAAGTGGTGTCATCGCTCTCGTGCGGATTGAGAAGTCTGGGATCCGCTGTAGCCTGAACTTCCTTTTCATGTTCAAACTATACGAAGGTGGAGACAGTGACACCAGCTCTGATTGCACCACAATGCCGCACGAGAAACCCCGTGAACACGAGTGATGACACCGCTGGAACAGCGCCGCCACGAAGGTGAGTACTGTGATTTGTTAGTTTTTTTTTATTTTATCGGGGCCAAACATTTAGTTCAAGAAAGGGTTGTCCTAGTAGATGACAACGCCTTTATGTCAACACGATGGTTGGAGAAAGAGGCGGAGAGGCAGGAGAACTAAGTGCAGTGCCATACCTGCTACACTTTTAGCTCATTAGCATAAACCGTGTCAGGCCTTTAGCAAAAAAAAAGGAAAATCACTTCTACAAGAAAGTACATTGAATGGCCTATTAAAGTAATGTTGCTTAGATGTCATGGTAGAAAAGCCTGTGGACAGGTTTCCTTTTAAGTAACATTGCAATGCTTGATCCTGAGGATGGATCCGATTCCTGGCAGTTTGATCCCAAATGACTAGAACCTGGTGACGTATACTGGCAATGCACAATCACTTCTTCCAGTGGGAACACATTTAGTCTAACCATACAGTTCACCTGTTGACTCGTTGGGTCAGTTGACTCGTCCATAAAGCTGATTAGCTGAGTATGATTATTGCCATAATGAGGGCTATATCCAGGTCGATCACATATCTCTGGTATCAGTTGTCACTTAATAGGGAATGTGTACATTTTGCATGGTCCATCCTCATTGTTCCTGGAGAACCAGTGATTTACCCTGTTCATAAAATACATTACACTGGGGAACACAATTTTTTAAGAGTTAGGCCAGACAACTGTTCTTAATTAATTTTTGGATGCTGAATCCAGAAATGATCTCAGTTTTTCTCTATCACGTCAAGTTTTTGAACTATAGGATTTTTGTCTTCTCAAAACTATGTAAACTACTGTACCTAAAAAGTGTTGTTTTTTTTTTGTAAATAGTACAAATATGAACAAAAAATGGAATATATAAGAAGTAGGCATGACAAAGTTGTGACTACTCTTACAAGTGGCCACGTAGCTCTATATGAGTCAAATTGTAATCAGATAAGTCTTATTACAGATATCAGTGCAATTGTGCTTCTCTGGCAGGTAAGTTGTGTAGGAAAAACTTGACGTGCTAGAAAAAAACTGACTACATTTTTGGAATCAGTATGCCAATTTTAGTATAAATCAGCTCAAAAACCTAACTCAACAGAAATGTTTTTCAAATTGTTCCCCTGTGTTATTTATGACCTGCAGACATTGGCACATGTAACCTTGGCTTTGTATGTTTAATATAATGTATCCTATACAGCATGCGGACCTTTTGACAGTGCCATCACCATACCCCCCAGTTCCACCGGACCTCCCCGAGAACCCTCCACTGCCGGAGTTGGATGATGATTACGATATGGAGGTTTCCAGCAGAGAAGAGTCAGAATATGAAAGTGGAGATGAGGAGGATAAAGAGAGGTCTGTTCCAAATCTCTATACACCAAATCTTAAAAAAATGCATTTCAGTATAGTTGTCCACTCTGATGACATAAATCATAGTCACCATAGTTGGACTTCAGTTTTTCTTCACTTTTTTTTGTAGATTTTCTTAAGTGCAGCCTCCGTTGACTGTATGAAGGGGTTGAGGGTTTCTTGGCTGAGTCCCTTGTGATTGATCATATTTTGTATGCATGTAGGGCTGCTCGGCTGAAAGAGCTGGCAGATCTGCTGCCCAAGAGACCAAGGATCAAAAAACCATCTCGTCCTCGGAAAAAGCTGAAGATAAAAAACCTACTATCGGCTCCTGCAGTGCAGCCCAGGTTAGCTGTTCGTATTTAATAACTACAATCAGATTGGACACTTCTGCGGTGTGTGACTAACTATTTATTATTCCATCAGACACTACTCGTTCTGGAAATTGCCGTGCCTGTTGCAGCCCAAGATGTATTATGCATTGCATCTGTATAGATGACTTTTTGCACGATAATGCCTCTAAAACAGCCATTGTGCCTTATGGTGCCTTCACTACAAGTTATGGCACGATCATCACATGTGGAAAGAACGCCTTGAGACAGACATAATGGATGTAGATTGCGAGTCCCCATTGGTGACAACGATGATGATGGCTGTAAAGCGCTGCGGAATGTGTATACGCATGATTCATAGAATAAATCCCTCTGTAAACTGCTGCTTTTGGTAGAAATTTTGCATTAAGCACATAGAATGATCGATAATGTAATTGTGCCTCTGGCGAGACTCTAATTCAATGTATGAGAGGTATTAAAATCATTTAGAAGGTAGCCGTTTGTATAATGTTGTGTTAAAATGTTACTAATAATAATAATCTTTATATAGCGCTAACATATTCCGCAGCGCTTTACAGTTTTGCACACATTATCATCACTGTCCCCGATGGGGCTCACAATCTAGAATCCCTATCAGTATGTCTTTGGAATGTGGGAGGAAACCGGAGAACCCGGAGGAAACCACCAAATATCCAAGAATGAATCTAAGTGCAAGATACTGAATTTAATAAGCATTATTATTTTGATTCCAGCCATCCCCACGCACCTTTGTTGCCGTCTGAGGTTTTTGAGCAGTCCCGTGCAATTTGGTCAAAGAGAATGGAAATTCACATTCCTGCTGACATAACCACAGCTGCCGATGGTAAGCAAGTTGGAGGATTTCCGATGTCAAAAAATCTAATGCAGCAGTGGTGCCTAGGATTGGAGAACCACGCTATGCTGCTTTATATTAGTCCCTTAATGGCCTATGATGTATATTTGCATTATCTTCAGCTAAGGAAGGCATGCAGCGGGCTCAGAAGTTGAGCCTGCTTCATACCAGGCAGTTGCCAGCTGTAGTACATACCTGGCATCTGCCTGCAACTCCAGCAACCAGAGATTGCTCAGTTTTTTTTACGTCAGCATTTAAATGACGTCATTGCTCGCACCACTCGCCTTTCCGCTGGGAACCTATTGGGGCTGCAACACTGTCCTATTGAAGTTTGTATTATAAGCGATCCAACAATCACAGGCTCAAGTTCTGAATGAGTCCTCTCTGAGGTCTAAAACTAAAGTAAAGAATAAAAAAAAAAAAAAAGTCTTTAAACGTAAGAATTCTGATTTATTCTCCCCCTTTTTCCTTATTAAAATTAAACATATTTGTATTGTGATTCCTAAAAATGTCCTATCTATCAAATTATAAAAATTTAAACTGTTTGTTTAAATCCACTCAAAAAAATTGAGCTGCTATTTTTCAGTCTCTGCTTGTTCCAACAAAATATTATAAAATATATAATTATAAATTATATTTATAAAAAAATATATATATTTTATTATATAATAATAAATATAATAAAAGCTATCAAAACTTCATGTGTATCCCAAGGTGTTATCACTAAAAATGTCACCTCGGGGAAGAAAAAAACAATCCCTCACTCACCTCCATGGATGTAAAAGTAATAAAGTTACAGATCTCAGAAAATGGCTGCAAACATTTTTTTTGTGTAGATTTTCTTAAATACTAGAAACATATATATGGCAGATTCATAGTTATGAATTTCTGCATTGCTTATTCCACAGGGATTCCCAGCTGTAGAAGAGTTTGCCTTTAGACATCATTATCCTTGATTCATGTGCTCAGATGTAGAAGCATCAGGCTCATGGGGATACGTGATTAGCCCCTTTCCGACCTTAGATGTATAGGTGCGCCTAAGGTCTTTTTCCCCGTGTCTGCTGCGGGCTCCGGCGATGAGCCCTCAACTTTTCCTGCACATGTCAGCTGATATATCATTAGCCGACGTGTCCTTAACAGCCATGGGTGGAATCGTGATCCACCCATGGCTGTTAACATATTAAATGCCTCTGTCAATCTCTGACAGGAGCATTTATCATGCTCACAAACTCTGCTCATCGGCGCCCTGTGGTTGTCATTGCCAGATAGCTATGAGTGCTGCCCTATACCCAAAAACAATTGTGGAATTGCACTTTTTTTTTTTTTTTTTTTTGCAATTTCGCCGCACTTTTTAGAATTTTTTTTCCAGTACGTTGTATGGTAAAATCAATGGTATCGTTCAAAAGTGCAACTCTTCCCACAAAAAAACAAGCCCTTTAATAACCATATTGTCAGAATAATAAAAGTCATGGCTCTGGGAAGAAGGGGAACAAAATACGGAAAAACCCAAGGTGGTGAAGGTGTTAATTCTGATTCTCACAGATGTCCTTATTTTTCCTAATAAATTGTCCAGTTCACTGATCATGTATTTTGATTCCTCCAGCCACTGCTTATCTTTCGGACCCCGAAGTGGAGCCTGGGAGAGACGGAGAAGTTTTTGGGTTTGGAAAGATTTATCCAACTACTGAGCCCAAGGATGAGGAGGAGAATGAGGAGGAGGATGATGATTTGCTAAAGGAGTTTATCTCCAGGAGGGAGCTGGAGAAGGGAAGGGTTTCTAAAGAAGGTACGTGTGTGATGACCGTTATTAGTAATAGTGTGACAGGTATACGGTGTATTTGGCTGACCAAAGATGGGTCTTCTCTTCTGGGAGACACTCTTCATAAAATCAATTGCAAAGCTTAGAAAGAAGAATAACTATTACTCCTTTTGGTAATCGGCCCTTGTATAATGATGACACCGAGATCTATACTGTGGTCTGACATGAACTCTTTAAAAGGGAACAGAAGTTTCATCAAACTTTGTATATTTACTGGCGAATATAAGCAACTTTGTAGTAAATCTTATTGGGGAAATCATCTTTCTTCGCCACTGCCTCCTGGACTTGTCAGCCACAGCCTGGTCTTCATAGGAGAGCTTGCATGGCAGACATGAGGGGGTGGCAGTAAGGGCCCCCACTTAGATGGGAACAGATTGCCAACCCGTCATTCCGTTAGGTGACCGCCATCTTGAAGGCTTAAATTCTATTGCCATGCTTGACAGCAGTATTTTCAGAGGTTAAAGGTTAATGTTCGGGGCGTGGCCTGAGTGTCCATGTGAGCGGACGTGCGGCAGAGAGCTCCCGCTGCTGTGCATTATAAAATCCTGTATAGCCGCCGCTGAACGGCTCCAGGGGAGGCTTACCGGCTGCGGGGTGACCCAGAGAGCTCGGCGGTGCTGAGCGGTAGCGCCGTGAACGGAGAGAATGACTAGGAGAAGGCAGAAGGACGCGGGAGCCGGGGATGCAGGCGCAAGCCAAGATGGCGCCGATGCAAGGGAGATGGCGGATAAAGAGAACGCCGCATGTAAGAAACGCATGGAGGTGGCGGCAAAGCTTCAGCAGTTTGTAAGAGTGGAGGCTGCAGAGGAGGAAACCGGAGCTGATACAGAGGAGGAGGAAGAGAACTCAGCAGGAGAGCATGAGGTACAACAGGGGAGACAGGAGAACAATATGGCGGTGGCAGTAGGGGGATCTGAGGACATGGCGCCAGAAGCTGAGCCTACCCTGAGAGACGTTTTTGCGTTGGTTTCTTCATGTAAACAGTCTCTGACCCAACAGATACAGGAGGTTAAGGGGGACACAGCCCAGATAAACGCAGCCATGCAGAAGATTGACAAACGTGTGGGGGAGGTAGAGGAGAGAGTGAGCACTGCAGAAGATCATATAGTGCAGCTGCAAAAGGCTGAGAAGAAGTTCACTCAAGCAATAGCTGAATTGGCGGCAAAAAATGAGGATCTTGAGAATAGGTCCAGAAGAAATAATATACGCATAGTGGGCATCCCTGAAAAAGCTGAAGGAAGGAATCCAACTGAGTATATTGAAAAATGGCTGTTAGAGACTTTTGGAGATACGGTGCTGACAAAAGTGTTCGCGTGGAGAGAGCGCATAGGGTCCCACCGAAACCACCTGTCCCTGGAGCGAATCTCCGTACCATGCTCGCCAAAATCCTAAATTACAGAGACAGAGACATTATCCTGAGGAAGGCCAGAGACATGACGGATCTCACAGTTGAAGGCCAAAGAATTGCGATTTACCCAGACTATTCTGCCCTGGTTCAGAAACAACGGATGATGTTCACGAGTATCAAGAGACGGCTGAGGGAGTTGGGAGTGCAGTACTCCATGATGTTTCCAGCAAGACTGAGGGTGGTGGCGTTTGAGAAAATTCACTTTTTTCAGAAGCCGGAGGAAGCAACTCAGTGGATTGACATTAATGCTAAAAGGCTTAAAGGAAAAGGAGACTGAAACTGAGGGGGGACTCTGAATGCGATTATTTCTCTGTCAGTTGGAAAAGAGACTTGTAATTAACAACTCAGGGGTTATGGGATGTTAAAGCTGAAGGGTGGAGCTCGGTTGTAATCAGCTACAGTTAAGGGAATGCTATAACGGCTGCTGGGGAAGGGGGAGGAAGGGTAAGCGGCGTATTATAAATTTGTTTAGGTTTCTTGTATTTGCAGGTTAATCAATGTTGAAATCTTGTGACATGTTAAAGAATGTATGGAATTCTGCTATGTACAGTGGCGGGAGGAGGGTTGGGAAGGTACTGCCAATCGGAGTGTTCGCTATGGGCGATGATGCCCCACTCTTGAAAAGAGGCAGAACGGTTAGTTGTGAGAGGGGAAGGGTGGGAAAGGGAGTTGGGATAGGGGGGGTTAGGGACGTTAGACAGCTCATGGTCAAGAATAATGATATAGTTAGAGAAGATGAGCCAATTGATGGGGGGCCATTTTAAGATTTTGAGCTGGAATGTGAGAGGCCTGGCGGAGAAATCGAATAGAATTGACATGGCTCTGGGAAATAAGCTATTAGACACACTAGTTGGGGAGGTGAGATATCTCCCAAGGGCCTTGTCGGACCACAGTCCAATTAAGGTGGAGTTTAAATTGGCGGGAACACAGTCTGTAAATGGGAGGGAATGGAAGATACATCCTAGTTGGTTACATAGTATTGAGATGGAAGGTATAGGACGGGAGGTGGCGGAGTTCTTCTTTTTGAATGATGGGAGTACAGACGCTCTTACGATTTGGGATGCAATGAAGGCGTATCTGAGAGGACTACTGTTTAGAGACATTAGTAGGTGTAAGCGAAGGACGAGAGAGGCAGAAAGGGCGGCAGTTGATGAGTTGAAGGATGCAGAGGATGGGATGGCGACACTGGGAACTCCTGAGGCGGGGAAAAGGCTGAAAAATGCACAAAATCAACTGGAAAAAGTACTGTTGGAAAAAGCTGATAGGAAGCAGGAATTTCAAAGTGTTGTATTACCAGGAGGGAGAAACTGTGGGTCATATGCTGTCGCTGGTAGTGGCTGCTCAGAGGGGTACTTCATATGTACACTCATTGGAGCCTGTAAGTGGAAGCAGAGTATCTGAAACACCGGAGATTTTGAGGACTTTTGCGGACTTTTATGCAGACTTATATTCCTCCCGGGTCGGTGAGTCGGTCGGAGATACATTGACCTTCTTGGAGGGTCTGGATCTGCCGAGACTGAATGAGGTGGATAGGGAGAGCTTGGAAGCCCCTATCACGGAGGAGGAGCGGAGTCGGGCATTGATGTCCATGGCCAATGGGAAGGCGCCTGGGGTCGATGGGTTGCCCGCCGAGATCTATAAAAGTTTGGGAGAAGTGTTAATTCCTAGATTAAAGACGGTTCTGGAGGAAGCTAGGTCCCGGGGGTGCTTACCAGCTTCTATGAGGGAGGCCATAATAGTGGTTATTCCAAAGGAGGATAAGGATTTGGGGAAACCTGAGTCATATCGCCCAATCTCTTTGCTAACTATTGATGTCAAGCTTCTGGCCAAGGTGTTAGCTTCCCGTCTGTCTAGTGTCATTACGGGCCTGGTGCATCCGGATCAGTCTGGCTTTATGCCTGATAGGTCGACGGCAATCAATCTGCGGAGGTTATATGTGAATTTACAGCTGAAGTCTGACAATTGTGGCCGGAGGGTGATTGCGTCACTGGATGCCCATAAGGCGTTTGACAGTGTAGAGTGGGGATATCTATGGCAGGTGTTGAAGAGTATGGGTTTTGGTCCGCAGTTTGTGGCCTGGATTCAGCTGTTGTATTCGCTGCCGACGGCTAGAATCAGGGTGAACGGGGAATTGTCTCAGCCTATAAAGTTGGCTAGAGGCACTAGGCAGGGATGTCCGCTTTCGCCTCTCTTGTTTGCGTTGGCTGTGGAACCACTTGCCGCCAAGATTCGACAATCTGATGGGGTCCCTGGGTTTAGATATGGGGAAGTTGAGGAAAAGATAGCGCTATATGCCGATGACGTGTTGCTGTTTTTGGCTGATCCGGTTGATTCACTGGGAGGGGCCATTGAAATTGTTGAAAGATTCGGGTCCGTATCGGGGCTAACAATTAATTGGGACAAATCGGTTCTGTTTAAGGTGGATGGAGTAGGAGAGAATGCAAGTGTGAATGTGGGTGATGAGCGGCTTAAGGTGGTATCTCATTTTAAATACCTTGGGATATGGATTTCGGTTCCAGTCGCGGAGTTCCTGCATAGAAATCTGACTCCTGTTATGGGGGTGCTCAAGGCAAAGGTAGATGCTTGGAATAAGTTACATTTGTCGGTGGTTGGAAGGATCAATCTCATTAAGATGGTCCTGATGCCTAAAATTTTATACGTTTTACATAACGCGCCAATTTGGATCCCGCGGGAGAAATTCCGACAGATTAATGCCCTCTTTAGAAGCTTGATATGGGGGAGACAGTACCCACGTATTAGCCTGGAGACGCTTCAGCGACCCAAGGAAGATGGTGGTTTGGCTTTGCCCAACCCTGAAGTATACTTTCTTGCAGCCCAGAGTCAGCATTTGAAGGGCTGGGCGCGGGAGGCGTCATCCAGTGCAGTACAACACCTGATGGAAGGGGTGACAGGCCGACGCCCGGTAATGCAATGCTTAGAGGATGGCTCCTTGGGAGCATTGGGGAAGCTATATCCAACCCTGTTCCTGATACGTAAATTATGGAACAGATTGAGGCAGATTCGGGGGGTTACAGGGTTAACCAAATTTACACCAATATGGTCTAACAGTAATTTAAAGGAATTTGCGGCTCTGGGAGGTCTGATGGAGTGGCAGACTAAAGGAATTTGCTTTGTACACCAAATAGTCCAACAACGAGCGTTGAAGTCCTTTTCCCAATTGCAAGCAGAGTTTGGTCTGAGGCCCGCAGGAGAATATCAGTATGCACAGATGAGACATGCTTTTGGAGCTCAAAAAAAAGAGTACTGACATTGGGATTCAGGAGGATATAGTATTGGAGTATGTATGTGGTGACGGGACTACAAAGGGAGTTATTTCCACCCTATATAAGGACCTTATGCACACGTATCTGTTAGATTTCCCCATAAAGGCCAGAGCTAAGTGGGAGAGGGACTTGGGCCCGGTGGAGAAGGAAACATGGGAATCGGTGCTGGAGTGGGTTCCGCGATTGTCATTGAGTGAGCCGTATAGGTTGTCGCAGCTCTATATTATACACAGAGTATATAAATCTCCGGAAGTGCTACATAAAGCGGGGTTGCGTGCTGATTCTGAGTGTCCGAGGTGTGGGTGTGAGAATGCAGGAATTTATCATATGATGTGGACGTGTCCTAGATTGGCCGCTTTTTGGGTGGTAGTTTTGAGTCGGGTGGAAGGAGCGTATAAATGTAGAGTCCTGAGAGATCCGATAATATGCTTGTTGGGATACGTGGATGAAATAGGAGTGGACAACACCTGGAAGATTGCAATCGCTAGGTTACTGTATATGGCTCGGAAAGTGATAGCGCGGAACTGGATAAAGGCAGAACCACCTGCGAGGAGGGAATTTCTTCAATATGTACAACACGGTCTAAAGCTGGAAAAAGGGGTTTACAAGAGACGGGGGAAAATAGAAATGTTTAATAAAATGTGGTCTCCATGGCTTGAATTGGGATGAGGAGTAATAGAAGTTGGGTACTATAGGCTTCAGATAGGTGAGAACTACTTGAGGCACTGGTGGCCTCAGGGGAGTTTAGACTTGGGATGAGCTGTCCTGTGGGGGGGGGGGGGGTTGTTGTGGGTATGTTGGGGATTCTTAAATTAAGAAAAGATGTATGTAACATATTGAAATGTGGATGAGAGAATGATGTTTTCTCTTTTTCTGTTTATCGTTAATAAAAATCTATTTAAATTAAAAAAAAAAAAAAAAAGGTTAATGTTCGTACCTGGGTACAGTTTGGTATAAAAAGTTGGACTCACATTTAGGGGCAAGTCTTTCTCACTGTTGCTGGTCTCTGCCATTGGCTGTGGCGCTGACATCTGTCAATAGTAGTTCGGTGCCAGTCAGTGAGCCCAGCGGCTCTAAGTGGTGCATTCCGTCTACACTGATTGGCTGCCTCACTGACGCACTACATGGAGCAGGCTCAGCTCCTGAACCTGCTCTGTACAGTATTAGTGACAGCATGTATGGCGACCATGCACTAAGGTGTTATAGTGGAGGACATATATTTTTGTTGTAGCTTTATGTTCATTAGCAGTATAGATGAGCCATCTTAAAAATTATTTTAGTCAAAATGAAGTAACTAAATACATGGCCCAGGATATTAAAGGCTATGGACACTTATGACACAGAAAAATATCTTTATAATTATTAATACCTTTTGGGTAAAACTTGCTGCATTTCTATTGCTTAATCCATTTTCAGACCCTGTTTGCATCCTGCTCCTAGTTTTGATTTTTTTTTTTTCCTCCTCCCCTATGGGAGTATCTCTCCTAGTAATATAGGCTGAATACGAGCTGTATATCCAGGATACTGCTGTCTTCTCTAGCTTGTGAATCAGTACTGTTCTGAAACAATATGCTTTCCTCATCTTTAGCTTGTATTCTCTGCCCTCCCTGAAACTGTACATGTTTTCCCCTCCTTGCTCACTGCAGATCTGTGTCAACGGAAAGCGTGTGAGGATCAGGAGAATTTGTATCCTTGTTGCAAAGCACTGAACTTAAGTGCCAAGTGTTACAGTGCAATCCGTTACAGGCCGTGTTGGCAGCCATTTACTACATGGTCAAATTGAGTTGAGTGATCTATTCTGTGATGAGCAGAAGTGCCCCTTTACGCCCTCCTAATGCCCCAATGTGGCTCCTGCCTAGTCTTTGCATGATTGTATGATTTTACTTGTAATGAATCTATAATAAGGATTTTGTGTTTTGTTTTTGGTTGGGGGGTTTCTCTTCTCTTTTTAGAAATGCGAAAGCTCTCTGTGTTTAAGAACTATGATCCCGGAGAGCCAAATTGCAGACTCTATGTGAAAAACTTATCAAAGCAAGTTACAGAAAAGGTATGCCGATACTTTGATTTTTGGATGTGAATTGTTATTCTCTTCATCGCTTTTCAACGTTTTTTGCTTTTCACTTTACCAGGATCTGAAATTTATATTTGGGAAATTTATTGATTTTTCATCTGGCACTGAAGCAAACATGTAAGTTGCATTAGTCGGTGCATGTGTGTGTTTGTTTGTATAAACATTTTATGTTTTAGCCATCTCCTTTTTTAAAATTATTGAATAAATAGTTGGAAAGTGTTTGATCTTAGTTGTTGGTTACTTGTTCTTACTGAAAACAAATCTTGTCTCGTCCTATTAGTGGTCATAAGCCGAGCACTCGCCCCAGCTATTCCGCCATCCCCACCTCATTCACCCCAGCTATTCGGCCATCCCCACCGCACTCGCCCCAGCTATTCCGCCATCCCCACCGCACTCGCCCCAGCTATTCCGCCATCCCCACCGCACTCGCCCCAGCTATTCGGCCATCCCCACCTCATTCGCCCCAGCTATTCCGCCATCCCCACCGCACTCGCCCCAGCTATTCGGCCATCCCCACCTCATTCGCCCCAGCTATTCCGCCATCCCCACCGCACTCGCCCCAGCTATTCGGCCATCCCCACCGCACTCGCCCCAGCTATTCGGCCATCCCCACCGCACTCGCCCCAGCTATTCCGCCATCCCCACCTCATTCACCCCAGCTATTCGGCCATCCCCACCTCATTCGCCCCAGCTATTCCGCCATCCCCACCGCACTCGCCCCACCTATTCGGCCATCCCCACCTCATTCGCCCCAGCTATTCCGCCATCCCCACCTCATTCGCCCCAGCTATTCCGCCATCCCCACCTCATTCGCCCCAGCTATTCCGCCATCCCCACCGCACTCGCCCCAGCTATTCGGCCATCCCCACCTCATTCGCCCCAGCTATTCCGCCATCCCCACCGCACTCGCCCCAGCTATTCCGCCATCCCCACCGCACTCGCCCCAGCTATTCCGCCATCCCCACCGCACTCGCCCCAGCTATTCCGCCATCCCCACCGCACTCGCCCCAGCTATTCGGCCATCCCCACCTCATTCGCCCCAGCTATTCCGCCATCCCCACCGCACTCGCCCCAGCTATTCGGCCATCCCCACCTCATTCGCCCCAGCTATTCCGCCATCCCCACCGCACTCGCCCCAGCTATTCGGCCATCCCCACCGCACTCGCCCCAGCTATTCGGCCATCCCCACCGCACTCGCCCCAGCTATTCCGCCATCCCCACCTCATTCACCCCAGCTATTCGGCCATCCCCACCTCATTCGCCCCAGCTATTCCGCCATCCCCACCGCACTCGCCCCACCTATTCGGCCATCCCCACCTCATTCGCCCCAGCTATTCCGCCATCCCCACCTCATTCGCCCCAGCTATTCCGCCATCCCCACCTCATTCGCCCCAGCTATTCCGCCATCCCCACCTCGTTCGCCCCAGCTATTCCGCCATCCCCACCTCGTTCGCCCCAGCTATTCTGCCATGGGACTTACTCCACCTCACTCGCCCCAGCTATTCGGCCATCCCCACCGCACTCGCCCCAGCTATTCGGCCATCCCCACCTCGTTCGCCTCAGCTATTCCGCCATCCCCACCTCATTCGCCCCAGCTATTCCGCCATCCCCACCTCGTTCGCCCCAGCTATTCCGGAATCCCCACCTCACTCGCCCCAGCTATTCCGCCATCCCCACCTCGTTCGCCTCAGCTATTCCGCCATCCCCACCTCATTCGCCCCAGCTATTCCGCCATCCCCACCTCGTTCGCCCCAGCTATTCCGCCATCCCCACCTCATTCACCCCAGCTATTCCGCCATCCCCACCTCATTCTGCCATGGGACTTACTCCAGTTTGCGGACACAGTCGGTATATGGGGACTGTGTATTAGGATTCCCTGCCACTGCGGGACCTTTATCTGCACGGACTTTATATGGACCTGCACGGATTCCATATGACAGAACTTTCTTTTAGGACTATCTAACTGACAGACCCACTGGTCATCGTTTTTGTATTTGAATAGAACTCCCCTGATGATTCTCCCCTAGTGGAGTTGAAACGCGTTGGGAGATAAAGAGACATTGTATTTATTTTGCTTTTTTTTCTGGTTGGTGGGTGTCTATAGCAGGACCTACTTGGGGCCTGTCCTTGTCAGGACAGGAGCTCTTGGGGGGTTTACAGGGAGGACAGTAACGACTCAATTTTTCCCTACCCTTCAGTCTGATGCTTATTATTGGAACCACTCCCCCTACAGAAACGTGAGGGGATATTTATATGTCCGTCTAATTGGTAAGACCGCTCCAATTTTTTATCTTGAGCACTGTTTCACTTGAGCACATTATGTAATGTCTATATATGTGTTTGTTAGGATCCGAGGTTTTTATTTATGTATATATTAAAAGTTACGTTTTATTTAGTGGATATCCTCCACAGCTATTTCTACTTTTGATCCAGAGGATATAGACACTGCCTATTCTATTATATGCCCTAGCTGCGTCTTTGCCTATTCCGCCATCCCCACCTCATTCGCCCCAGCTATTCCGCCATCCCCACCTCATTCGCCCCAGCTATTCCGCCATCCCCACCTCATTCGCCTCAGCTATTCCGCCATCCCCACCTCATTCGCCTCAGCTATTCCGCCATCCCCACCTCACTCGCCCCAGCTATTCCGCCATCCCCACCTCATTCACCCCAGCTATAACGCCATCCCCACCTCATTCACCCCAGCTATTCCGCCATCCCCACCTCATTCGCCTCAGCTATTCCGCCATCCCCACCTCACTCGCCCCAGCTATTCCGCCATCCCCACCTCATTCGCCTCAGCTATTCCGCCAACCACTCGCCCCAGCTATTCCGCCATCCCCACCTCATTCACCCCTGCTATTCCGCCATCTCCACCTCATTCACCCCAGCTATTCCGCCATCCCCACCTCATTCGCCTCAGCTATTCCGACATCCCCACCTCATTCGCCTCAGCTATTCCGCCATCCCCACCTCATTCGCCTCAGCTATTCCGCCAACCACTCGCCCCAGCTATTCCGCCATCCCCACCTCATTCGCCCCAGCTATTCCGCCATCCCCACCTCATTCACCCCAGCTATTCCGCCATCCCCACCTCATTCGCCCCAGCTAATCCGCCATCCCCACCTCATTCACCCCAGCTAATCCGCCATCCCCACCTCATTCACCCCAGCTATTCCGCCATCCCCACCTCACTCGCCCCAGCTATTCCGCCAACCACTTGCCCCAGCTATTTTGCCAACCTCCGCTTACAAGCCAACCACTTGCCTCGGCTGTTCCGCCAACCGCAGCTTATGAGCCAACCTCCACCCCAGCTGTTCCGCCAACCTCAGCTTATAAGCCAACCCCAGCTTACGAGCCAACCACTTGCCCCAGCTATTTTGCCAACCTCCGCTTACAAGCTAACCACTTGTCCCAGCTATTCCGCCAACCCCAACTTACAAGCTAACCACTTGCCCCAGCTATTCCGCCAACCCCAGCTTACGAGCCAACCACTTGCCCCAGCTATTCCGCCAACCCCAGCTTACGAGCCAACCACTTGCCCCAGCTATTCCGCCAACCCCAGCTTACGAGCCAACCACTTGCCCCAGCTATTTTGCCAACCTCAGCTTACGAGCCAACCACTTGCCCCAGCTATTTCGCCAACCTCAGCTTACGAGCCAACCACTCACCCCAGCTATTTCAATATTGCAGGTTTGATATTCGGCTTATGACAGAAGGACGGATGAAGGGACAAGCATTTATAGGCTTTCCCAATGAAGATGTTGCTGCAAAGGCCTTGAAGCACACCCATGGATATGTACTTTTCAACAAACCAATGGTCATTGTATCCTTTTATGAAACTTGTCTTTTACGTTTTGCAGATTAGTTATTGCTACAGAGAGCCACAAATTAATCATTGATCACCATGACAACTGTTGTATATTCTATAGGGGTAAAGATCCTAATTCCAGGGGGATCACTATCTGGGCTTGAACAAGTTTTGATAACAGCTGTTTTATCTCCTGCAGCTCTGCTAGTCCTCTGTCATGAGTTTTTGCTATGTAGTTCTTAATATTCTTGAACGCTGGCTATTGCTGCCCCCACACGCCCTCCATTGGCATTTTTCTGTATTCACAGCATAAGCCTTTTTATCAATAATGTTTGTAGGCTTAGACAGAACATATTGAGAGGACTAACAGAACTACTGTAAATTAAATTATGAATTTATCATACTACAGCCAACTCTGGTTTGTGCTGATGAAAAAGTTTGGAACTTCGAAATGCGTTGACTAATAAACCACATTCCTAGATATTGTCTACTGTACGGCAGCACAGATTAACACATACATTCCTTTTATCTTTAAAATCCGTAGATAACATATAACTTTTTTGCTAAATAAAGGTGTTTAGAGAAATGTTTAATATTTAAAAGTATTTTATTTTGTTACATTTCTCAGAGAACCCCTTTAAATATCTCCTGGAATTGGAGATGGTGCTACTTAGTGATACTAGCCTGCTAGGATGCGAAATTTACAACGGAGTGTTGTACTTTTTTCTTTTTCTTTTCAATGTTTTTTTTATTGATTTTTGTAAAACAACAGATACAAACATACATAAAATACAAGAAACGACAATAGTGAAACTTCGAGTAAGAGCTCTTAGAACAGGTATAGAGCTTTGAGGCTACTCAGAATATATAAAGGTAAGACAAGTGTAATATATGAAAGATAAGCAGTAATCAATTGAAGGATAGGAGTGTTGTACTTAAAAGAATCTGTTAGGCTATGTGAACACGTTCAGGATTTCTTGCAGAAAATTCCTGAGAAAAACCTGAAATTTTCTGCAAGAAATCTGCATGTGTTTTTTGAGCGTTTTTGATGCGTTTTTGATGTGTTTTTCCGGACATTTCCCAATGCATTTTATAGTGGGAAATCCGAAAAAAAAAACAGCAAAATTTAATGAACATGCTGTGTTTTTACCGCGATGCATTTTTTCGCAGAAAAAAAAACGCATCGTGCACAAAACATGCGGAATTCATTCTAAATGATGGGATGCATATTGTATGCTGTTTTTTTGTGGTTTTATAGCGTTTTTATCGCGAAAAATCAGCAACGTGTGCACACAGCCTTAACCAAGTTTTTTTAAACAATGTCTGATGGCAGCATAATCTAGGGGTACAAACCCAAATGTCAGTGTTTCACGTTTTCTGAATGCTGAGCTCTGTATAACCCCCTCCACCCCACATCACTGATTGAAAGCTTTCTGAAAATACTGTGCATAGGCAGAAAGCTGCCAATCATTGGTTGTGGTGGGGTTTTACAGAGCTCAGCCGATTAGTCTGCTGCTGATAAAACATTGATTTTTATTAAAGCTAAGGTAAACAGCTCAGTAAGTTCCACAATGCTAGAATCCAGGTCTATGGCTTTATATTATGCTGCTCTCTGATTAGGTGCCATAACCTGGTGAGAGATTTGCTTGAACTGTTCTGTAAGGAACAGATGAGAACTATATATATTGTGCTGCACTTTAATCTCTCCGTGCAGGTTGTATATATTGATGGATAAGAGTAGCTGGCCTTTAGCAATTGCATTAAATGCAGAAACAGAGTTAACTTCAAAACTAGTCTGTATATGTGATATCTGTATATCTGTATACATGTAACTTCTGCTTCGTTATTACCTTAAGTCAACACCAGCAATTTGCCCGATCGGCTCGTCCAAAGCCTAACGCTGTTAAAACCCGGACCAAGAGATAGTGGTGTAGGTAAGTTCTACAAGTCTTGGTAGCGTGCACCTGGGTGACGGCCACATCTCAGGGACACTAGAAATGAGGAAGGCTTCTTTGTTAGGACTGCTCTTATCTTAACACGAATGGTGAAAAGAGAAGTGATTATAATATTTCATTCTTATTAAATGTCAATTCCCAAAACAAAACCTTCAATTAATTAAAAGCGGAACATTTACTTTTCCAAGTAGGAAGCCATCGAGATTAAAATATGATTGATGGTTTCAACGCCAATCTTTTCAGCTGGGACACTTGTGTCATTTCACAGTGGTGGGGTCCCAAGTGAAACGCTTTAAATTTCTCAGCATCAGGCGCTCCCAGTTGTCTTAAGAATCAGTCATTTGATTGCCTGTAACTTACATAGAGAGCATTCCTACATTACATTGTGGTATCATTATTACATTTCCTTTAATTGTCTGCATGTTTCAGGACTGAAAACTCCCAAGGAGTAACAAAGCTGTTGGCCATAAACAGATCTTTCTAAATTTCAACCCCTTTAATTGTCTCTTGATGACAAAAGTATGGGACACCGCACTTAAACGGGTTGTCCTGGACTTTTTATATTGCTGATCTATCCTTGTGATAGGTCATTAACATCTCATAGGTGGGTGCGTGACACCCTGCACCATCTTCAACCGGCTGTTCTTTTTCACGAGATGGCCAGATGTGCTCAGTTGCGGAGCAGAACTACACAGCTTTATCTGTACAGTACCTGCAGCCAGATAAGTCCACACCCAAATAATTCGAATAAGGGCACATGTGGACTACGTTGTCGTAGACACTGTACGGCTCACTTAGCTGTACGCTCTGCCACTGCACACATATGGCTGGCATCGGGAACAGCTGATCGGCAGGGGTACTTGATGCTGCTTCCCTATCAATCAGATATTCATGACTTAGCTTAAGGATAGGCCAGCAAAATAAAAGTCCTTGTCACAAATTCAATTTAATTTTTCAGTTGGTCCCATTGTCAGAGGTGTATAAAGTCCATCCCTTCGCCATGCAGTCTGCCTTTACACACAATTGTCATTCTAAAGAGTTCACTGAATTTGAGTACGACACCATGGTAGGATGCCACCATTGCAACGATGGTTCACGAGATTACCCTTTTAGGTATTCCCCGGTCATCTCACAATGGTTTTACTGAAAAGCATTTAGGAACTACAGCAACTCTATGAAGCGGACACGTATTAGGTTAGAGTGGGATTACCAAGTGATGAGACGCATTATGCAGAAAAGTTGCTAAAAAACACAGTACCAAACTTTCTTTGGCATTAACTTCAGCTCAAAAACTGTATGGCAAGACCTTTATGGCAAACGTTTCAATGGCCGGGAAGCTGCACGTGAGTCTGACATTGCTTTACATCCCTCCACCCTATGTGTGGCAATCATCATGGCACTCAGGAGCAGTGCAAACATAGACAAAATGATTCTTCACTTTGCACATCTGGCATCTCTTGCACAAGTCTGTGTTTAGTGAAGGCAAGGAGAACGTTGCCTGCTTTACTGCTTTGTGCCAACTGTACACCATGTTCCAAATTGTTATGCAAATTGGATTTAAGGGTCATAAACATTTAATTGTTTTTCAAATAAACTCATGGATTTCATTGTGTCTCAGGGCTCAATGGATCACTGAAGTCAATTTTAAATACGTGATTAGTTTTCCAGGTGATTCTAATTAAAGGAAAGCTACTTAAAAATGATGTTTCACATTATTAAGCAGGCCACAGTTTTCAAGTAACATGGGAAAGAAAAAGGATCTCTCTGCTACCGAAAAGCACCAAATAGTGCAATGCCTTGGTCAAGGGATGAAAACATTAGATATTTCCTGAACACTTAAGCGTGATCATCGTACTGTTAAGAGATTTGTGGCTGAATCTGAGCACAGACATGTTTGTGCTGATAAAGGCATAATGAGGAAGGTTTCTGTTAGGCAAGTTCATCGGATTAAGAGAGCAGCTGCTAAAAAGCCATTACAAACCAGCAAACAGATATTTGAAGCTGCTGGTGCCTCTGGAGTACCTCGAACCTCAAGGTGTAGGATCCTTCAAAGGCTTGCTGTGGTGCATAAACCTACTATTCGGCCACCTCTAAACAGTGTTCACAAGCAGAAACGGTTGCAGTGGGTCCAGACATGCATGAAGACTAAATTTCAAACCGTCTTGTTTACTGATGAGTGTCGAGTAACTCTGGATGGTCCAGATGGATGGAGTAGTGGATGATTGGTGGAGGCCACCATGTCCCAACAAGGCTGCGACGTCAGCAAGGAGGTGGAGGAGTCATGTTTTGGGATGGAATCACGGGGAAACAGTTGGTAGGGCCCTTTAAGGTTCCTGAAGGTGTGAAAATGACCTCTGACTGACAACTTTCTTCCATGGTCTAAAAAGCAGAAACGTGCCTTGAGGAGCAAAATCATCTTCATGCTGACAATGCACCATCTCATGCTGCAAAGAATACCTCTGAGTCATTGGCTGCTATGGACATAAAAGGAGATAAACTCATGGTGTGGCCACCATCTTCCCCTGACCTCAACCCTCTAGAGAACCATTGGAGTAGTATCAAGCAAAAGATCTATGAGGGTGGGAGGCCGTTCACATCAAAACAGGCAGCTCCGGGAGGCTTCAATGGATGCAAGAATTGTGAAGGTGATATCAAAGAAGGGGTCCTATGTTAACATGTAACTTGGCCTTTTAGGATGTTTTGGAGTTAAATAGCTTTTTTGTTCAGTGAATGTGACCTCCTAATGCTGCAAATTCCACAAATGAGCATTGTCAGTTCTTTAACACATATCAAATGTTTAGAAATTCTACTGTGCCTAATAATTTGGAACAGTGCATTTTGAGTTTTTATTTATTTTGGAGATTATACTGTTATCTTTGGGAGGTTTCTTCACTAAAATTCGATGTATATTCTAATGGGTGATGACTTTTATTAGACTGACAGTCATTTGCACCGACCATTTAGGAAAACAGAAAAATATAATTTGCATGATAATTTGGAACATGGTGTACAGTTAGGTGCAGGAGAGATCATGTTATAGGGTTGTTTTTCTGGAGTTGGCCTAGACCCTTAGTTCTAGTGAAGTGAAATCTTAATGCTCCAGCATATGAAGACGTTTTGAACAATTCTAGCTTCCATCTTTTTGGGAACAGTTTGAAGGCCCCTTTCTGTTCTGTGTCTCTGCCCCCGTACAGAAAGCGCACGGTCCATGAAGGCATGGCTGGGTGAGTTTGGGGAACAGGACTGGTATATAACAGAGCTCAGACCTCAACCTCATTGAACAATTTTAGGATTATCTAGAATGGAAATTGCAAGCTTGTCCCTCTCATCCAACATCAGTGTCTGACTTCACAAATGATCTTATGGATGAATGAGCAAAAAATCTCAGATTCCACCAAAATCTTGTTGAAAGCTTTCCCAGAAGAGTGGAAGCTTTATCCGCTGCAATGGGGGACCACTCTTATTCATGTCTTTAGACTTAGAATGGGAGGTCATAGAAGCTCCTGTAGAATAAATTTGCAAGTGTCCCAATAGTTTTGACTATATAGCACATGTCTAATATACTGCAGGTGGCACGGTTTCCATCTACGGCAGCCACGATCCATTGTAGTTTGTAATTTGTCTTTACGTCTTCTGTCGAGCACAGACCTTGCACTGAAAACAATTGCTATTCTTCTCCTTAAAGGATGGCCTTGTAGCTGATGTTTGACATGAAAAAAATGTATCCTTTCCTGTTGTATCCTTTTGCTCCAGTTGATTTTTTTGTAAGCCCCACATGAAGAACAGATGTAAGATCCTGGTCATATTTTCGCTCCTGTGCATTTTGTTTTACTTCACTTTCGTATAGAAGCAAGCATGTTGGTCATGTGCAGACTAAAGTGGTGTTGTTTTTTTTTCAGAATTAAAACAATAATGCCTCAAAGCAGAGATTGTGATAAAATTACAAAATGGCTTGCAGTTGCCTGGTAAATCCCTGATTACGTCAATTGAGAACTGCAAGCGCATAGGATTCCTGCAGCCAATTACTGCACCCACTGTGATGCTTGTATACACTGCATATGACCACTGATTAGCTGCAGCGGTCTTTTGCACATGGTTGTCACATCACTGCAGGAGCGTTAACCAAGACTAGTCGGATTTAACTGGTATCACTAACTGTATATACTCAAGTATAAGTAGACCCAAGTATAAGCAGAGTCACCTAATTTTGCCATGAAAAACTGGGAAAACGTATTAACTCGAGTATAAGCCAAGTATGTATTGTTCCCTCATCCCTGTCCTTGTATGCATGGCTCCTTGTCCCCGTCCTTGTATGCATGGCTACTATAAAAAAAAAAAAGAAAAAAAAACATCCTACTTACCTTCCCTGCACGCCCTCGCTGCATCTCATTCTGGCGCCAGCAGCTCTTCCGGCCAAATGATCACGTTTCCCCGCTCATTAAAGTAATGAATAGTCACTCCATGCCTATGGGAGTGGAGAAGGGTGAATATTCATTACCTTAATAATCGCTCGGCTGGAAGAATGGCACCGGAAGGAGATGCAACGAGGGCGCGAAGGGAAGGTATGTAGGTTTCGGCTGTAATTGCGTGCTGTAAGAGAAATGAATATTCACAGCGCAGTGAATTTTCATTTCTCTTTAGCAGCGGGCTCAGTTACAGCCGCAAGCTGCTGCCTCTGTGACCAACTGCTCCGCCTTCCCCGCCGTCTTCCTGGGACAATGACTCGTGTATATACCGAGGGGGCGTTTTTGGCACACAAAAAAATGTGCTGCTAAACTCTGCTTATACACAAGTGTATACAGTATTTTATGACAGCCCCTGTTTTAGGCAATGTTTAAAAAATCACTATTAACCTGCAGATAATATATAGCATTAAAAAGTTGCCGGACTGCAGTACAGAAAGTGGCTACCAGGAGAAAATTAATTTTATTCAGTCATGCAGCACTGTGAGCGGTAGCAGCTGTAAGCACAACCTGGCAATCTGACTAACAGCTAGCCCTGTACAGAGGTACTGTAAAGCCGTCTAGGAGTCCAAGTGCTGGTTGTGCTTACAGTTGCTGCTCACAATGCTATGAACTGTCGGTTTGCAGTTTTTTGGAGGAATTAAGACTTTTCCCCGGTAGCTGAACTTTCAGTCAGGCAGCCGGTCACCTTAATGCTGTTGACCTACAGACTATCCTATATCTGCAGATTTATAGCGTTATCTGAGCTGACGGGTTCCGAAAAAAGCAACTTAAATCCCCAAAAAGAACAGCCAGACACAAAAGACATATACGAACAGACGCTCCTGCAGAGCGCTGCAATTCTTATAGCATGGTGAAAAGAAAAGACCCACTTCAAATTAAGCAGAACAGGCAAAAGCACATGAATTTGATGCTTCGGGATATAAAGGAACAGTCTCAGTCGGGAGATCTATTTATAAAGGAGGATCTGAATATGGTTTGGATGCTTTCTAAAGGAATGGGGTTTGGAGTGGACTTTTAGAGATGTCCCCCCACAGATACTGATATCTCGGACCAATCCAGATTAGACTGTGAAGGAAGGAGTCTACATTTTGGGTGAGACTGTTCCTTTATATACCGCAGCATCAAATTCATGTGCTTTTGCCTGTTCTGCTTAATTTGAAGTCATTATATGCAGACTGTAAGATGTCTATTGGTATTAGGTGTTGATGGTGCAAATCTTTTAAATAAAGGGTGCTTTCTTTTCACCATGCTGTAAGAATTGCAGCGCTCTGCAGGAGCGTCTGTCAGTATATGTATTTTGTGTCTGGATGTTCTTTTTGTGGATTTAAGTTGCTTTTTTCTGAGCCTGATGGCCTTTTAAAGGTTTATATTAAAAGTTATCTTTTAAATTAACTACAGATCTACCTTGCTGCACATACTGTTAATCTGATTGGTGGTATTTAGTATTTTTTCCTTTCTGAGCTGACGGGTTCCTTTTAAATGGTTTTTATATGCATTTTGTTTGACTGGGGGTCCTTTTTTATGATGTCTTATAAGGAATGTAAATTCCTTTGCAAAACAGAGTTGTATGATCCTTTTTTTCATTTTTTGTCTTCCATTTACACTCTGGCATGTCTCCATGAATTCATGACATTTGAATTTTTAGCAATTTGCTCCAATTTAGTTAGAAAATTACATTTGCATGAAATGTGTTCACTGGGAATTGAATGTGCCTTTAGAATTCCCTGTGGTCGCCAGAGCCCACACCCTAATAAATGCAGCTCCCTGTCCAGTCCTCTGTAATGCTCTCTGCAGCCTCTTCCTCATCATCCTCACTTTGCACAGGGACTTTCAGCACTAAGTAGACCGCTGATGTCACGATTTACATTTCCTGAGGCCTTTTTCGTGTGTTAAGCCGATTTATGTCGTGATAGTAGTGGGTTTTTTTTCTCATTTTTTGTCTCTTCACTAAGCAAATTGTTGGCTGACTGCCGCTTTGCTGAATTCACACAGTGCGAATAAACAAATGCCAAGAATCGGGAGAATCAGATTTTTATTTTTTTTTTTTTTTCATAGAATTGGATGAGAGCTCAAACTGATCCGCTCCTTACTAGTGTCTACTGTTCAAAGCCCACTTTTTTTGCTAGCTGTATATTTGGTGTTTCTGTTTGGCTTGATTGATCTGCACGGAATAGCTCAAAGGGATTGTGCCAAGTTTGTATCGTGGGTCTGCCTCCGAGAATCCCACCAATTTCAAGAACAAAGTTTTGAACAGAGTAACGAACGCTGAGTATGCATACTCAGAAAGAATGAATGAATGACTGGAGGTGTATATTTTAAACATTTTAGATGGCTCTTCACAGGCAAACATTTGATAGGACTATTCTTGTCGACTACAGTTACAGATTCTGGTACATGTGTTAAGACTTACTGAATGATACTGTGATGTGACCGTTTCTAAATGGCAGCTTGCCATTAGATTCATGCTGTCTGTGGGTCAAACAGCATGAAGCAGACACTGACTCTACATGACTGCTTTGTTTCAGAGAAAATTGTTTGAAAAGCCATCTGAGAACTATGGAGAGAGACCGGACTAGTCTGATGTCCCTAGCCACCTTCTCCCCATCCTGCCTCAATTGTTTGATGGGCCTTTCCTTGTGTACTCTCTCCCATTGAGCTAGTCGGGTGTTTCTCCCTACAGC